>NC_080833.1:74417506-75074506 GCF_030435755.1 Ochotona princeps | reverse complement strand
CACAGAGAAATGGGGGTTGTGAGTGGAGAGAAAGAGGAGTAAAAGGTGATGGGTATAAAAGAGATCTTCCAAGGGTTTGTTTACTTTCCAAAAGGTTGCAACAGTGAGGGCTGGGCCAAGTGAAAGCCATGAACCAGGAACTCCTTCCTGGTGTCTGATGTCAGCGGCCATCCTTTGCTGCCTTCCCAAGGTGCATCAGCAGAAGATCTGAACCAGTGTCATCTGTTACACCATAACGCTGACTGCATGATTGCTCTTTGTTTCCATTCTATAGTTGCTGCTCAGTTTTTTTCTTATGTTCTATAACCTCGAAAAATAGACTTTTAAAGAGGACTGTGTAAAGAGGATTGTTTAGTGTTTCCTGATTGGAATGAGGTTTATACTGGGGAAAGACCACAATAGCAATAGGTTCGTTGTCATTTGTGGTGCCGCATTTCAAGGGGCTCATGGTCCTTGTTTTGCCTGTTATTGGCGAGTTACTAGTGAGTGAAGATAGTACCTTTTGGGCTTTTTCTTGTGAGATTTCTCTTTCCCAATAATTGGGAAATTAAGTGGTTACTAAATTTATCAAGCACATATTTTGAGCTTAGGCAAGTTTTCCTTTACTGATTTAAGTTCTAGCTTCAAATTAAATAAATTGAAGTTGGAAAATATGTCTGACAAATTACAGTAGAGATTGTTGCAAGACAGGCATTTAGGATAACCATCACTGGGGTATTAGGAAACAAAAGTATTACACTTTAGGTTTTAAAAAATTGATGATTAAGTGCATTTTATGTGTTTTAAAACAAGATAAAATATTTAAAGCAGGGCCTGTGGTATCCTAGGGGCTAAAGTCCTCGCCTTGCATGTTCCGGGATCCCATTTGGGCAAGGGTTTGTGTCCTGGATGCTCCAGCTCCGTTCCAGCTCCCTGCTTGTGGCATGGGAAAACAGTCAAGGACAGCGCAAAGCTGTGGTACCTTGCTCCCACGTAAGAGACTCAGAAAATTCTCCTGGCTTCTGGCTTCTGATCAGCTTGACATCGGCTGTTGTGTTGACTTCGGGAGTGAACCAGCAGACAAAAGATTTTTGTCTTTGTCTCTTCTTTGTGTAAATCTGACTTTCCAATGTAAATAAATAAATAAATAAATAAATAAATAAATAAATAAATAAATAAATCTTAAAGCATTTAAAGTATTTGCTGTATTGCAGTAATGTCCTGTTTTCATGGACCACTTCAATAAACGTTCCAGTAGTGGCCCAGGTTATATTTGATATGTCTATGCTAAAAGTTCTATGCAATATTGCATGATTAAAACCTTAATCAAAGAAAGATCATTTGGAGAAATATTAAATACCGAAAGAATTGTGGCTTTCTATGTAAATTTATAATAAACAATTTTAAATTATTTTATAATAGGCGAATTAAAATCTTTCAAATGTTGACAATGCAATATATATATATTTGCCTCTCTCTTATTCCTAAACATAAGCAACAAATTCAGAAAAATAGTTTGATTTTCTAGGGAAAAAAAAACTATGCTGAGTTCTGTTTGTGACAGCCTAATAGTCCTGGGCAAGTCAGGTCACCCTTATAGATCTCAGATTCCTTACGTGTCTCACAAGGCAAGACCAATGGATGGAAAATCAGCAAAAGAGGTTTGTAGGCTATGAAGCAATTATCACATGTAACCGATTATTAACACTGTTATTATATTCTATTAGCTCTTAAAAACATCCTTAGAGCTGTGTTTGTTACCGTGATACCAATTCTGTTTCCAAAGGATAAAGGATTATCACAAAGCATATGGCATGTGCTATACTATATTTTGTTTTCTAACGTGTAGTATTGCATTTGATTCATTTCTGTATTATTTTTCTGGTACAACTTTCTACCATGCTTTGACAAACAAGGAATGAGCTGCTTATCTAGTAAAGATTTATAGCATAGAGCTTCTGTAGTCTTGGGAAGATGTCATTGGCAGTGCAAATAGCAAGGTTAACATGGTTGTTTATGAAATAAATACAAACTTCAGTTAGTATTTCATCTTGAAAACCAGTTTAAACGTTGTTTAGATAACCTCTTATAATTGAAGTGCTTTTAGAAACTTGGCCTTCATATTGAGTTTTGTCAAATTCAAGGTCAGGCTGAAATTCTAACATTAATCGGTTTAAAATTGTCGCTATTGTCTTCTCATGAAGTGTACTAGCTGTTGTTAGCTTTTCTATCATCTTTGCTTTTCTTCTCATATCTCATAAGTGTAGTTTTTTTGAAAAAATAATTTCATTAAATTGAATTAGTCACAGTGGAAAAGAAGTTCTTGCTTTTTGGTTTAGTAAATGCCTTCTGACTTATTACGTCCACAGTCAAAAGCAGTTCATTCTGATTTGATAGACATATTGAAAGCATCTGAAAATGTTTCATCCTCTTTCTTACTTGCCTTTTCATCTTTTGGAGCAATCAAATGAAATATGCTCTAGCTTTCCTAATTGAAGCTGTCTGCTCTGGCCTAGTGTTAAAAATGCATGTTTCAATAAATGTTCTTGTACAACAGTAAGTTCTCTAGTCATTAAAAAGCATTTTATACTGAAGTTTTCAAATAGAACATCCTCTATTGATTTCTAGCATAATACAAGTTAAGTACTTATTGTTAAATCTGTTTGTATGTATTGTGTATGCATATATACTACATATAGTACATATACTACATATAGTTCATAAAAGTATAATAGAGTAATATGAATTAATATGATTAATTCTATTGTTAAGTAGGGTACAAGCTATGGTAACTTTTATCATTACATTTTTCTGTTCATGATTTTAGTCCTACTACTCATTTATGGTATTGTGATCTAAAATATCTTTAGCTTATTTGTAACAGCATACATTGACATTACTTGCTTGCTAGATCCCTTGTTAATAATTAATTTGAAGGACCTGTACATTTAGGGTTAATATTTGACTTTGGATTTTTACTTTGTGAAAATGTATTTCCTGTATGTCTTCAGTGTATAGTGTCTTTGTTGTCATGGTTTTAATTTTTTTCTCAAAAAAGTTAAATTTTTGCAGTGATTTCTTCCTTTTCCATTAAAAAGACAACCTGCCTTAGTCATGGTATGAAAGTGCTCTCTTCTGTAATACCTTTTTGAGATTGTGCCATCACTTAAGAAAAACACACACATTGTTGAGTATGTAATAGAAATGCTCCAACACCCCCCAAATAACTTACGAAGAATATGACAGGACAGTGATTGGAATTATGAGGAATTGTTTCCACATTTTAAGGAAAACGAGAAGGAACTGGTGTGACGGTTTGGTAGTACTGTGAGAAGACATGTGCCTTTGCTATGATGATAGAATGACAGACAGCTGGCAAGGAGCAGAAGTATCATCCAGGGTTAGACCTCTGTTAGCAGACTTGCTACTGAAGTCATATGGGACCTGAGCATTGGTTAGCAGTTCCCTAGTGAAATGTCTACTAAAGGGGGAAGCAGTATGGCTTATCCTAACAATGATCCTTTTCAACAGATTTATTTCAAAAGAAAATACTGCATATTTTCCAAATCTATTCCTGCTTGTGTATGATTTATCTGCAAATGGTTGTATGGGAGCTTCTTTGTAAATTATCAAATGGTTATCTGGATAAAGCCGTGTTTTAAACGATCTTTAAATTTTGGAGTTGATAAAATGCTGTCCTGCCATGCTCAACAGTGATTAGTTGGATGTCTGATTCAATACAAATTCATATTATTGAAGTTTTTAACTGATTCATTAGATGTAGCATCTGCTATGTGTCAGATACTGTTCCGGGTGCTGGAGATACAGAGATGGATGGGACTTGGTTCTTTAAGGAACATAGCAAGCATAGGGAATGAAGTGGGATGAATTCTGTTCTTAAAAAGAGAAGCAAATGAGATGGAACATCTCCACATTTGCACAGTATAAATCCTTTGTTATTTGGCATTCAAACAATAACATATACAATGGGGAAATTCAAGTAAGCCTTGAACCCTGTGGTTGAAAAATGGAATGTGGTAGAAGTGGCCTATGGAAGTGATATCCTTGAATTCCACATGATAGTGTGGGGGGATAGTTCCTAGATTCAAAAGGAAATTGTGTCTTTATTATATTTGTATAAAGGCATGAAGTCCAAAAGGAACTCTCATTAGTTATATGAAATCCCATTAACTCACTGTTCTATATTTTGAAAATTCTTTGAAGAAACACCTTTGTGTCCTTTATAATCTACAAATTCTGTTTCTCTTGTTCTGTGTCTATGCTGTCATTGATTAACATCAGCATATGGCAAGCAAATGTAAGCCCACTACGTTTGCCTTCTTTCCCTGTGCTTCTGCTTGGTTTGGGAAGGGGAACCTGGCGAGCTCCTTGGTTTTAGAATCAGGTACCTGAGTTCAAATGTTGGCTCCATATGTTGCAATGCAAACTTGGATTTGGGTTTTTTATCAGGTGCAAAATTGGAGTTACTAAACTTCATAGATTTAAGAATTGAGAAAAATGAAGTATGTGAATCCAGTATCTCCTGAAAGATACTTAATAGATGCCATTTTCCCTAGAGAAGCACACATTAAATATTTCAGTTTATTAGAAACTTCCTAATGAGTGATAGAATACTAATTGTATGCAAACAAACTTGAGAGCGAGATGGTGTTTGAAAATGACTTATATCCATTCTGTGTAATTGGATAAGTGGAACTTGAAAGTGAACTTTTCCCAAACATTACTTTAATATTTTGGTTAAATAATGTGTATTTTTTTTAGGATTTGGAGATGAACGTTACTTTCAATATACGAGGACAATGAGTAGTTATAGGGGGTATATGGATCTTAGAATCTGTTAGAGTGGAATTTTATGATGATCTGCTTCAGCTGTGTGATCCTGGAAATTTGCCTAGTTTCTCTGTTTGCCATTTCATTATTTATAAAATAGGGTTGACAATTTAATACCTGACCAATTAAATGGTTGTGAAGAACAAGAGAAATGATATACGCGCTTGTCATAGTACTTGTTATTTTAAAAACTGTCCCACATTCCTTTATTGGTCTATAACTTACAACTTGTCCAATTTTAATTACTTTTCTATTGTCTTTTTTATTATTGCAAGTGTGAAAAATGTAATAGAGATTTCTGTTTCTTAATTATAAGAAAAATAATAAAATTCTGGTGAAAGTGTTAATTTATGTGGTGAAGATGAGCTGATTTTTACATATATTTTCAGTTTTTGTCCCCAAATTATGATAGAATGGAATAATATGAAAAGACATTACATTTTATGTAAAAATTATGTAAGGATCTGACTAAAATATTTTGATAATTTTTTCAGTATTTTCATCAGCTTGAAAGTGGCTGTCTTTTTTTTGTCTTGTTTTTAGTTTTATTTTTGATGATGTTTACATAGTTGGCTTAGAGTGGGAGGGACAAAGGTTAAAGGAAAGTGGGTGAAACCATTGTTTCCACATTTTCTTTTTTCTTCTTCTTGTATCTGGAGGAAGTGGTGGGATAAGGGGAGAAACTGCGCCCGACTTCCCAACCACCTCAGTATCCAGGGATGAGGAGTGACCACCCGATGTCATCCCAGGGTCCCTGATATGGAGCATGCTCTGAGGGTTGTGCTCAAGTGGTTTCAGCAGTTTGATAGTTCTGAAATCTGTCGATCTCATCACTCCATGGATGAGGAAACCCTTCCAGGGTCCATTGGCTGTCATAGGCCACCTTAGATTCTCCATTTGCCCAGAGATATTTGCTGCCAAATGTGGCTTGGGTAGTTAAGCAATTTGTTCTGCCCTCCATTCTCTGTTATGGTACCAGATGTCCTCTGCAGGTTCCAATGGATTGCCATATCCTCCATGTGCATCTGGGTATGCCATCCACTACTCCATGTAAGCCACTGAGAAGGCCCAGCTCTGATACATTCACTCCATGATCAGACCACAGATCCTGTGATTCTCCCTGTGGTTGTGGTTCAGAGTCCAGTGGTTCAGTTGGGGGGATCTGAAGTGATCCCAGACCTAACTCTTGTGCGTGTTTAGCAGTAGGGGGCCTGGCTCTGTCTGTCCCGCTTGTCAGCCTATGTGCACGCTAGTAGTTGAAATTCCTGGGTTAGTTCTGTCTCAAGCCCTGTCTCTTTTGTAAACCAGTGGATTCTGTGGCCCAGCTAAACCCTTCCCACCACACACTTGGCTCTCATGTACACCAGTGGAAGCTGCAGCCTAGTGAAAGTGATTCCCAATGGCCTCCACTAGGCCCACCACCCCCAGTCCCACTTCCTGTGCTTACCAGTTTTTGCAGAAGACTGGACCAGACTGTCCCACATCCCATTCAGCTCTCATACATATCAATGGACATGAAGCCTAGACCAACCCAACCAACCGCACTATCCAGCACACACTCATGATAGTAGGTGCCACCAGCTGTCGATCCAGGCTCACCAGGCTCACCCTCAGCCCTGGTTCCCATGCTCACCAGTAGGAGTTGCAACCCATCAGAGAGATGCCCAAGACTGCCTCCTGGCCCCACTCCCAGTTCCAGATCTTGTACTCTGTAGGTAGTTCTAACTTGACAGGATTTGCTCCAGTCCCAGCATTTGCCAGCTGATGCTGTGACAAAACCCAACCAGCCTGCACTTACTCTGGCCTATGCATGAACCAGTGGGTACTATCAGCTAGTCAAGCATGGCATTCCTTCTGTCTAGAGATCTGTTCTGATCTCGTCTGTATTTCTAAGTCTCATACAATTTCCTCAAAGGATCCTGGGATAGGTAAAGGTTTTCTGTTACTCACTACATACGTGATTTTTTTTTCCTTCACAGCCTGCTTCACAGTTGGTATTCAAGTAATCTGCTATGTGAATGCTTATTTAATGTCTGCATTTACTATTAGCATCTAAGCTTCATTATAATTGGGCCTCCTGTCTTGCTTATTCTTTATGCTCTGCGTTGCATGCAATTTCTGAAACTCTCTAAGCAAATATTTGTTAAATGAATAAAAAGTGAATTATGTGAAGTCTTAAAAAATCTGAAAATCACAAATCCCGCATTTCTGGTTCAGTAGATTTTTCCTACTAAGCCAAGCACAAAAGTCAGTAGATGGATAATGTTGGCAAAGTAGAGTTTTCAGAATTTAAAATTATTTCTCAGTAGAAAGACATAAAGCCTGGATGAAACTGTAAACAATGATTTTTTATATTATTCTAGGACAGAATAAAGTTATAAAAATGTGACAATAACATTGATTTCATAAAATGGGAAATATGTTTATAAAGTAATGAATAGCTGTTTAAATGAAGATCTACACAGCTATAGAGTGTAGGTACTTATATAGACTAGATGACTTTTTAGTTGTATCCTGAGTTTTTGAAAGACAATTGGAAAGTTTAAATTCTTCAACTGTGAATGGAACATCAGGGCAGCTCTTGTGAGGGGTTTTTTTTTTAACTCTTCTCCAATCTCGTGTTACAGAAAAGCCTTTGCTGTAAAAGAGGGTCTATCAGGGAAAGATTGCTTGCTCTGAGTATAGCTCTTATGGGTTAGAGTCCCTGGGGAGACAATTGTGACATGATTAGCATACAGAAAGTTTACTGGGATCAACTCTGTAAGGAAGTAAGTGATGGATGTATGATGTTGTAGAGAGAAAAGAGAAAATTTGAGCTGTGTTGCAGTTATAACAGAGACCTCAGGCAGTCAGGAGCTAGAACAGCCCTGTGCCTTTTTATTTGTGTACTCATTGATCAGTTGTTACATGCAAGCTGTCCGGGAAGTGAACATGGCACTGGGGGAGGTTGTTCTTGTTAGCTGAAAGCAGTATCTGCAGGTACACCCAACTGCAAACTGCCTCTATTTAATCTTCTCTGCAGCTGGGGAAATGAGTGCTTTAAGCCCAAGATGCAGGGTGATCTAGGTGGCCCATACCACATGTCTGCCAGAGTCCACTGCTTGTGCTATTCAGATCCACTGGTCTTATAGAAGTTTGTGGCTTTTTGAAGAAGGCTGATGAGAGGAACCATAGACCCCATGAGATGAGCTGGTCTTGAGATGGGCAGTGTTGACCACTAGGTTACTTGCTGTGCTATCATGAAGGATTTCATTTCCACCAAAAACCAGTAGCCTTGTTTCTGAAAGAAATCTCATATTCCTTTATTATTATTATTATTTTAATAATCTTACTTAGTTGATTAGGGTACAAAGGGTCAAGGGCTATAGGGTGAAAGTGGGTAATACCATTGTTTCCACACTAATATTATCATTTTTCCCTGTATCTGGAGTCAGGGGAGAAACAAAGGGAAGAGCCCCACTCAGCCTCCCACCCATCCCAGATCCCCAATGGGAGACGCACTCTGAGGGTCCTGCTCAAGCAGTTTTGATAGTTCAACAGTTCTGGATTGCTGCCAATCTTGTTGTTCCAATCACAATGAAACCTATTCAGAGTCCACTGCCTGACATAGTCTCTCCATGTTTAGGGTTCTGAGATCAGCAGTTCAGTTGGAGGGATCTCCAAAGAAATTTCACCTGAGATTATCCCAAACCTGATTCTTGTGTGAGTTTGCCAGCACAGGGTCCAACACAGTCCGTCTCACCAATCAGCTTTTGCAGATGCTGGTCGTTGCTATTGCCAGGTCAGTTCTGTTTCCAGCCCTGTCTTCCTCGTGAACCAACGGGTGTTGTAGTCCAGCTCGATCCTACCCACTTCATACTCAGTCCTCATGCAAACCAGTTGGAGCTGCAGCCTGGTTGGGGTGACTCCCCATAACCCCCACCAGTTCTGGCCCCTACCCTGGTTCCCATGCTTACCAGTATGTACCCCAGGCTTGTCCAGTCTGTTCCACATCCCATTTAGCTGTCGAACATGTCAATGGGCATTGAACCCTAGTTCAACCCAACCAACCTACTATCCAGCCCACACACATACTGGCAGGTGCCTTTCTGTCTAGCCACCCCTGCCCCTGTCTTGGTTTTTGTGCTCTCCAGTGAGAGTGGTAACCCCGAGGGAGGTGCCCACTATCTCCCTACTAGGCCACTTCCACTCCCAGTGTATGCACTCTCCAGGTGGTTCTGGCATTTGACTTGACAGAATTAGCTCCCAGTGCCAGCCTCTGCAGTCTGATGCTGCGGCTAAGCCCAACCATCCCTCACCCACTCTAATTTTTGCTTGCACCAGTTGGGACAGTCAACCGAATCTGGCCCTACCCCAGTCTAACTCATATGAGGCCCACAGGTATTGTAGCCCTGCCTAGTCTGATCTGCCCCCATCCCGACTCACACTTTCCAGTGGGAGTAGTTGTCCAGCAGGGGAGCCCACATTCCCTTGTTGGCTTTGCCTCCTCCCCCCGGTTTTCACATGTGCTGTTTGGGCACTGCAACCACATCTGGTATGGCTCATCTCACCTTGGCATTCCTTAATGTACACTGGTATGTGTCGCAACCGAACCTGGCCCGACCCACACTCTATTCTGGTGCTCAGATATGCCAGTGGGTGATGTGAATGGGTTCAGCCTGGTCTGCCCCCAACCCATGCCAAATGTATGCCAGTGCGATAATTTCCATAGCCTGTTCTGGGATGTTTCCTATCATGCTTCTTGCGCTTACCTGCAGGGACTGTGTCCTGCCAGAGTAATTGCCCAGGCTCCTCCATCAGAACCTCTCCCAGTGCCAGATTTCACGCATACCAGTGGGTCCATGAGCCACCCCTACTCAGTTCACCTCCTGTCCTAGCAGGAACAATGGCTTTTCCTGACTGGCCTTCAACCCAATCACTGTTGGATGTTTCAACCCAGCCACGGTTCGTCCATACCCACATATGGCTCACACATGGTTCAGTAGGGGCTGAGACCCGGCCTAGTCTGTCACACATCTACCCTGGTCCTCCAGAGCACCAGATGGTGTTGGAGTCTAGGCCAGTTTGGTGCTTCCAGTCCCAGTCCACACTTGTGCCAAGTGTGACTACAACCATATCCTGATCAGAATGCAGCCCTCCTTCCAGCCTCGTTCTCCTTGGGTGGGAACCTCAACCCAGCTAGGGTGTTCCCTTAGCTCCCCAACTGGGCCTATTTCCAGCCTTAGATCATGCTCAGGCCAGTGGTTGCTTTGACTCAGCTTGGCAGAGCCGCTCACCTGTCCTGGCCCCTGCCTTAGATGCTGTGGCTTAGCGTCCCTGGCTCATGCAGATCAGTAGGTACAAGGGTCTACTCGGCATGACCTGTGCTCCAGCCTGATTTCTGTTCTTTCTTGTGAGTTAAGGTTTGTTCAGTCCTGCCCATTCTGCCCCCTTCCAGTGGCAGCCCGGACCACCCCACATCCTCTTTTAGGATACACATTCAGGTGCTGCTGCCTTGACCTGCCCAGACTGTTGTGGGTTCCTTTATCCGTGAGTGATCGCAGGTGCCATGGTCACACCTAACTTAGTCCATCACAACCCCAGCTTGCGAGCTAACCTGCGGGACTTCCACAGGGTTGGGCCCACACAACCCCACAGAGTCTACCCTCAGACCAAGCTCTCTTGCGTGTTGGATAGTATCTTGACCCTGCCAAATGTGACCACTCCACCATCCTACCACCCAGTCGGGTAATGGTACCTAGCCCTGCCAAACAGGCCCCCATCCATAGCTTTGGTGTGGACTGGTGTGTGGTCGTCAGTGATGCTCTATACTAACAGCCCATCTCTGGATTCCTAATTGGGCTGGTGAATCAGTCTAACCCAAATTATCTTATGGATGCTTCCCTCCAAACCATCTGGTCTCAGTCCCCATACATGCCTGAAAGTTTCGTGACCCTGTCACTAGGAATCACCCAGAATTCATCTCTCACCTACACTAAAATTGGCCTTATTCATGGGTGTCCCCAGGCAGCAACTACATATTTTAAAAACTCCAGAGTTCAGGCTTTGACTCAAGTCCCCAGCACTGAATCCGGCTCGGCAGGGGCACTTCCCATAGCCGCCACATTGCAGGGAGCTGCAGTTGCCCCCAACCCCAAGGCCCTAACCCCTCCCAAACTTGCCCAGCCACAAGATCTTAGTGGCAGGGCAGAGCTAGGACTTTAATCGAGTTTCCAAGTTCCCTCATGGCGTACTTTGAGGGAAGAGCTCTCTTGGGTCCTAGAGGAAGCCACAGCCACCACACTGCAGGGAGCTGCAGTTGCCCCCAACCCCAGGGCCTGAACTGGAATCTCATATTCCACTGCTGGTGTAGGCCTTTGGGCTTCAGAATCCCAGGAGCCTCCTCTGTGGGCAGCTCAGGTAGGATTTGGGGAGGCTTGACCTAAGCTCTGCCCTCTGTATTTTCACACCATAGGTGGCAGCAAAACTAGAAGTTCTGTTGTATCTTACTATCCAGACAGGATTCTGAGCTGTGACCTGATCCTCTGCAGAGCCCTTTTGGCACTGGGCTGTCTGCTTTTTGTGGCTGCTATGACGCAGTCAGAACATTTCCAAGTGTGGTGTACGCCCTTTCCAGACCTCACAAAGGCCTGCCCCTCGTTTACTTTCCTTGTGGTGGGAGGTGGGAGATGTAATAATTCCTCCTTTAGGAAAGTCTTCCTGGGCCCGGCGGTGTGGCATAGTGGTTAAGGTCCCCGCCTTGCACGTGCCGGGATCCCATATGGGCGCCGGTTCTAACCCTGGTGGCCCCGCTTCCCAACCAGCTCCCTGCCTGTGGCCTGGGAAGGCAGTCAAGGACAGCCCAAAGCTTTGGTACCCTGCACCCTCGTGGGAGACCCGGAAGAGGCTCCTGGCTTCGGATTGGCTCAGCCCCAACAATTGCGGCCGCTTGGGGAGTGAATCATCGATGGAAGATCTTCCTCTCTGTCTCTCCTCTCTGTATATCTGCCTTTGCAATAAAAAAATTAAAATTAAAATTAAAAAAGTCTTCCTTCATTTATTATTTATAAGGGAGAGAAAGAGAGAGAGAGAGAGAGAGAGAGAGAGAGAGAGAGAGAGAGAGAATATGAGAATCTTTCATCTGCTGGCTTATTGCCCAGATGCCTACAACAGCTAGGATTAAGCCAGGCCAAAATTGGAATGGAGTTCAGTTTAAGTCTCCCATGAAGATGGCAGGTACCCAAGTTCTTGATCCATCATCCCCTGGCTCTCACGGTGTGCATTATCAGGAAGCTAGAATCAGACAGGCAAGAATGTGAATGTACATTATTGTGAAAACTTTTTCTGATGGAGACAGAATAAAATACATCAGTCAGACCAATAACTCCATACCATGACCCTGAGGTTAGTCTGTGCTCACAGACATCTACCTGATAGGATTGCTGCCCCAGGGGTTATTGCTTCATTGAGCCTGTGGTAGTTTCCATTTAAGGAGCCCTACAATAAATTACATCACCATCTCTAAGTTTTGGGTTGTGCAAAAAAAAAAATCAGGTATATATACAATGAAATATTCAGCTATCAAAAGGATAAAATTCTATCATTTGCAGCAAAATGGGCTCAAGAGGAGGACATCTTGTTGAGTGAAATAAGCTAGTCTCAGAAAAACATATATCATGTGTTCTCATTTATATGTGTGAGCTAAGATTTAAAAAACAAAGTACAAATAAATAAAAATAAAAATGTCTGTGTACGTAAGTATTGACACAAACTTTGCTTTACAGCTTTCTTAAGTTAATGGTTAAAATAGACTACTATGGTTTTAGGGACCTGTGATTACTTTAAAACTATTGTATATAAGTGAAATGGTTATTTTTCTATTCAATTTTTGCTTATAGCCATTATTTATATTTACACTCAGGTAAGTTCTTTTTGCTTTCAACTTGTTAAACTTCTTATTTGGTGAAGTATTAAACCTTTTTACTGTTGCCTGAGTAAATGGCTGTAGGTTCCTTTTAAAGGGGTGAATCATTTCCATGTACACTTATGATGTTGCAGGGGCCTTCCTCTTGGGGACCCAGCATATCTTTCAGGTAACTATGGAATCTGAGAGCTAGCAGAGGTCTAGAAACTGGGCAGGGCTCATGATGCTTTTATGTGTTCTCAGCCTCCTGACCAAGTCTTATTTCTTTTTATGATATATAGTGAGCAGTACCCTTCTTTCCTGCCCATATGTTTTTCCCCTGGAGAGCTTCTTTTGTTAATCATCTCTGTACTACTTTGTGGGTCAATCCTTCCAGGCTGCCTCTCCAATCTTGTGGTGTCCACCTGTTTTCTAACTGTGTCTTCTGCCAGTTGGCTGCTTTAGGATAGGTCCTGCTCACTCTGGATGTTATCAGGGCATCCTGGTTGATGCTGGGATCTCTTACTGTCAACCGGGCCTGCAGAGGACAGCCACTGCTTCTGAGCATGTCAGTGCTGACTCAGAAGATGTCCCTGTAGCTGTACATTTCTTATTGTTTTGATAAGATTTATCCTCTAGATTTTCCAGGATCAAAATCACTGGGTGGTTTCCTGACCTTCCTGAATATATGTCCTTTAGCATACACACATGGCTTCTCCTGTTTGCCATGGCAGGTTTGAAATTTTTTGGTCTTTCCATGGATCATCATCATAGTTCATAACCATGATAGGCTCTATGTAACCCAGACAGCTCCTAAATCAACTAGCTTCCTTTGTTCAACTTCATTTTCTTCTCTTTATTCAGTACCCTCAGAATCCAGGCCTGAGTATGCTTGCTTGCTCCTTGCAGGTACATATTGCCTAGATTCTGCAGCTCCTTTCAGGTTCCACCTCTGCCTACTATGAATGCCCAGAATGACTTCATGCTAGAGAAAGGTATAATCAGAAAGAGAGGCACAAGGCATATTTTGAAAAGATTTCACGTTGTCTTGCAATGCTGGGTCCATTGTGTCATCTTGAAGTACAGACTAGAAGTGCTTCATATTAATAGGGAGGAGTGAGTCACTTTGGCAAGTTCAGAGATCTGGAGAACTTGGTGATTCATAATTTTGGAAGACATGCCTTCCTGTGTTTCATGGTCATAACTTCTTCCAAAGAGAGTGCTTGCTTTGATCTGTAGCAGATGAGAATTAAACCCTCTCTGAGCTCTGCTACCTTAGAAATGGTATAAAATAGTGATTTCTTGAGCACTGCTACTTTTATAATAAGGTACTGATCCCAATCCACAGCTTTTTCTGTATTTTGGCTGCAGGAGATGAGTCCATATAGGTGACCAAGAGTCACTTTGACTTTGCTAATTGCCTTTCATTGATGCTTAACTAACCTCCACTTCTTGTCATCATCCTCCAAAAGCAGTTTTTTTGCCCCAGAAATTGTCTCCACTTTTCTCATATTTCCCAAGTGAATGAGATCTTACCTGCATGGGTCACTTCCTCCTCACAATTATTGTTTCAATTCTCCAGTGATGGAAGTTTAAACAATTGTACCACAGATGCATGTTAGGGACCACCCATGCTCTTTTACCACCAAGGAGGAGACCATCAATGTCAACTAATCAGCAGGTGACTCAACTTGCCGTATTTAAGAATCTTTGCTTTTGTGGCATAGGATTATTGTCTTCCATAAAGTGAGGAAGCAAGATTGGACATCTATTCTGGAGTGGGGTATGGTATGGTCTGACATAGTTTACCCCATTACAAAGGAATTGCCATCCAAGCATAGTTCATTGGTCATAAGATTAACTTTTGGATGGGAGCATGACTTTGGGTATAATAGTATTGGGTGATACACCACAGTCATCACTATAACAATCGTTCATCTCTTCTCCTAACATTTTCTCTTTTGTCTTTCATGATAAACTATGTTTTTCTTTTTAATTTTTGAGATAATATATTTTTAATTTACATTCTTGCCAGAAGCTTAATGTTTTGACAAATAGTTTCAACAAACAGAAATTAAATAAAAGTAGTTCAGCAGAAATATAGGCAAGGGCTATAAAAATAATCAAATAAGAAGATGTTCAATAACAATTCACTTATTTCTCTGAAAGGCAGAATTACAGAAAGAGAGAGAGAGAGAAAGAAAAAGAGAGAGGGAGAAAGAGGTAACTATTACCTGCAGGTTTACTTCCGTAATGGGTGCAACACTTGTAACTGGGCCAAACAGAAGCCGGGACAGAGAACTCCATGCAGTTTTCTGGCATGTATGGCTCTTGGACTGCTATTTCTTTCCCAGGTGCATTGGTATGTTGCTTAATTAAAAGCACCAGTGCTCATATGGGATACCATCACTGCAGAGGCAGCTTATTTTGTTGTACTTCATCCACCCCCCACATCTTACAGTCAGATTAGGTACAGGGAGAAGCAGATGGCTCACAGGTTGTTTTCCTGCTGAATCAGTCTCCAAAATTATCCTGAAAGGTTAAAACTAAAAATGTCCATTGAAATAAAAATTTAAAAGGCTTATTTTATTTTTATTGGAAAGTCAGATATACAGAGAGGAGGAGAGACAGAGAGGAAGATCTTCCATCTGTTGATTCACTACCCAAGCAGCCACAACAGCCAGAGGTGAGCCAATCTGAAGTCAGGAGCCCGGAGCATCTTCCAGGTCTCCCATGCAGGTGCAGGGTCCCAAGGCTTTGGGCAGTCCTCAACTGCTTTCCCGAGCCACAAACAGGGAGCTGGATGGGAAGCGGGGCCACCGGGATTAGAACTGGCACCCATATGGGATTCCAGGCATTCAAGGCAAGGGCTTTAGCCACTAGGCTACCATGCTGGCCCTGAAATAATTTTTTTAATAATATGAATACCATATGTGATAAAGGGCAATTGGGGCTGCAAACTGATTTTATATGCTTAGCAAATATGAGATGCTAAAGAACAATCTCTTTAATAAATGTATAAATAAATGATCAAGTACCTATTGCATATCTATGGTAAACAACTCCCATTCCCACAATGAGTGGTAAAAGCTGGTACTGGATTCAGAAATCTTCCATACAGAGCTATTTGGTCCTTAATCATTCCTTGAGCAGAATGGAAACATAGGGAAGATACCTGAATTTGGATTCAGCTAGTCTGGATTCTGCTTCGAATGTGTTATTTATAGACTTTGGCAATTTCTTGAGCAAATTACTAACTTCCTTATACGTTGATCTCTTTATGCATATATTTAGTATAATGCATGCCCAATCTTCCTTACAGTGCTCTTATGAGAATTAGCTGAAATATTAGTAGTCAAAACACTGGAAGTTATAGATTATTATACACATGTGTTTTTGTTAATACTGTTTTTACTGTCATCAATATTAGTAGTTTCCTTACCTGTTATCATAAGAAGCAATAGTGAGAGAATACCAAAAAGGCTGTAACTGGAGAAGGAAGTGCAAGAAGTATACACCATTACACACTAAGATATAAAAAATATCAAATGGATATTCTTGAAGATGATTTGGGACCATTTGATATGTTGTAGGTCGTGTTCTAGACAAAGCAAAATAAAAGAATAGCTAAATTCCTGATTATTTATTTGGTTAAACAGACATTTATAGTAGCTATCTTCGTATAAAATTCAGGTCTTTTGAAGCATTTTTTGGTATCTTCTTTATCATTCCCAATTTACATTTCTCCCAAGAATCACATAACAAAGCTCACTGTCAAAGGGATGTTTATCTGGTATTGATAATTCTCAATCTGGGTTAATTTTTCAGAGATGAGTGTTGAATGTTTATGCTATGCTACATTATTTCTTTAAATATCATAAGATTATAGATTTGGATCTCACTGGACATAAAATATCTTCATTGGGAGGAGCTACTTTATACCTGTACACATAACTTATAGCAATTCAATAGCAAGAAATTGTACAAGTCATTGTTCCAAAAAGGTTTTGGACTATGACACATAGATGATTGTTGAACGGTCAGTATTCCCAATCTTCTCTTGTTATCTTGTGATTGTTCAAACCCAGCTCATTTAAGCTGTTATTTTTGTGATGGAGCTATAAAGAAAACCATACATATATATGCTTGCTGCACATTTGGAATACCAGAAAGGAGATTTTTGGAGTCACCTTTTCTGTCCTTGTCCACATTTTTCTGCTTTATTTTGAGATATAGGAATCATGTAGGAGGACAGAGCAGTTCAATTCGTGTTACAAGTTGACAAGCTTACTTCAGTCACCAAGACACAGCAACAACATGTCTATTTTCTCAATTTGAATTCCATCAACCTAAAACGTTCCCTGAAACATCTCCCGTGTGTTGGGTACAACTCAGGTTCATCACCTACCATGGACACAAACTCTGCGGGAGACTCAAACACAGGAAATAAATGTTCCCGTCTGCAGGACCTCAAAGTCTAATAAAAGACCAATAAATAACTACAAAGGAAGGCAGGGCAATGAATACCTCAGGAGGGGTTGTAACTGATTGATGGGTTTAAGGTTCAGGGAGGTATTAATTTATACTCTGTGGTGTGGGTGATTTGCAAAAAGTTCTCATGGTAGAGTTTTGGATCAACCTGGGTAGGCACCTTTTATCTTTTTTGTGCCTCTAGACCTGTCCTCACAATAACGTTTAAGTGTATAAAATAAGACATAAAGGAAACTAGATATATTGAACCAATTGAAATATAAAGCACTGTGATGTAGTAAGTGCACTTCCTTATTAAGCTGAAAGTCTTAATTAATAAAGCTGAAAATGTAGTAATTGCTATCTTGAAGTAGTGATGAGTGCAAGTGATAATTAAATATATCTGAGTGACTCCAATGAGACATGGATAGGTCTATGATTTCTATTTGTGAAGTTAGATATGCTCCTAAATCAAAAATACTTTAACATTTGTGCTTATTTTTACTTATTTGGAAGGTGCAGAGACAGCAATAGAGGCAGAGAGAAAGAGAGAGAGAGAGAGAGAGAGAAAGGAAGAGAGAGAAAGAGAGAGAGAGGAAGAGAGAGCTGTCACTCACTTTTTGGTTCACTCCTTGGTCTTTAAATGCTTATAACAGCCAGTGGTGAATGAGGCTGAAGGCAGTGGGAGGCAGCTCAATCTGGGTCGCCTATATGGATGGCAGGGTCCCAGGTACCAGAGCCATCATCTGTTGCTGCATAGGATATGTATTAGCAGAAATCTGGAATCAGAAATAGAGACTCAAACCTAAAAACAAATATTTTGGGCCCAGTGGGAAAGCCTAGTGGCTTAAGTTCTTGCCTTGCATGCATCAGGATCCCATGTGGGCACCAGTTAATGTCCCAGCTGCTCCACTTCCGTTCCAGCTCCTTGATTGTGGTCTGGGAAAGCAGTCTAGGACAGCCCAAAGCTTTGGGACCCTGCACCGCGTGGGGGATCCGGAGGAAGCTCCTGGCTCTTGGCTTCAGATTGGCGCAGCTCTGGCTATTGCGGTCAGTTGGGGAGGGAACCAGCAGATTGAAAATCTTTCTGTTTCTTTCTCTCTGTGAATCTGCCCTTCCAATAGAAATAAATAAGTCTTTTTTTTTAAAAGGAGGTATTATGAAAGGCTTGGCATGCTACAGAAAAGAATTGCATCAGTGAAGAGACCCGGATCACAGATCTCACCTGACAGGAATCCACCTGACACTCTTGGGAGCTGGGGCTGGGAAGAGGCTGGGTGGGACCAGGCTACAGAGCTTGCCAGCACATGCGAGGGCCAGGACTAAGGGCAGACTGTTGCAGGGCTGTTGCACCTGCCAACAGGTGTGGGATCCAGGGCTGGGAGCAGGCCTTGTAGGGAAACTTGGGGAGCTCTCCTACTAGGTCGCAGTTCCCACTGGGGAGCACAAGAACTGGGTCTGGGGACAGGCCCAGGCAGGACTACAGAATTCATCAGCATTTTGTGGACCACACTGGGCTGAGCCAGGCCTCAGGACCTATTGGTATGCCCAAGAACCAGGATAGGGTATGTACCATTCATGGGTGGGCTAGGCTGCAATACCTGCCAGCAAGCACTGAGACTGTGGGCAGGCCATACCAGACTTGGATGAAGTACATGCCAGCACACACAAGACCTGGGGTTGGGAGTGGCCCTGTTAGGGGAACTCTGGGAACTACCTTGCTGGGCTGCAACTCACACTGATGAATGCGAGAACAGGGGCTGTGGGCAGACCAGGCTGGGCAGGGATGAAACACTCATTTGCATGTGTGTTTGCAGGCTAGATTGGGCTAGGCACTTGTGAGACCAGAATGGGTTTGGGGCAAGCCAGGCCAGGCCACGGTACCTGCCAGATCATGAAAGGTGGGTCTGGGGGTGGGCTTGGGGTGCTGGCTATAGCACCTGCCAGTGAGAGCTGGAAAAGGGTATAGGCCAGTTAGGCTAGGCTGCAGTACCCACCAGCCAGTGCCAGGACTCGGGGCTGGCCTTGTCAGTCTTGATAGTAGCATCCCCATACACACATGAAATCCATTGCTGGGAGTGGGTCTGATAGAACTTAGGGAATTTCCCTATTAAGCCATAGTTTCTGCTGGGGGCATGCCAAAGCAGGCTGGGCTGCAGCACCACTTGGCATTTTCGGGGGCTGGGTCTTGGGGCAGATCATCCGAGCCAGTCCACAGCATACACTGGCATGGGCAAGAGCCAGGATGGGGTACAGGCCAGGCCAAGATGGACCACAAAACCTACCAGTTCACATGAGGGCTGGTGCTAATGGGCCAGACTATGCTAGGCTGCTTCTCTTGCTGGTAAGAACTGGACTGGGTGTGGGCTGAGCTACACCAGGCTGTAGCACCTGCTGCTGAATGCCAGACTTAGGGCATGCCATCTCAGACTGGGCCGCAGCAACTGCTGGTACGCACAAACCCAGGGCTGGGAGTGGGCCTATAAAGGGAACCTCTGGGACTTCCCTGCTGGGCCACTGCTTCCTTAGGTGAGCATGAGAGCTGGGACTGGGGTTGGACAGGTTGGCTAGGCTGCCACAACCTCTGGAGTGCACAAGAGCCAGAATGGGTGTGGGCTAGCCATGATAAGCAGAAGCACCAACAGGCAAGTTCCAGGACTGGGTATGAGACACGTCAGGATAGACTGTAGTACTCACTGGCAAGCACAAGATCTGGGGTTTGGAGAATGCCTGGCAGGGGAACTGTGAGTACTCCCCTGTTAGGCTGTGCCTATCACTGGTGAGTAAAAGAATCAGGACTGGGAGTAGGCTTGCCTGAACAAGGCGGCAGCACCTGTTAGCATATGTGAGGGCTGGGTCTGTGGGGATTCTGGCTGAGCTAAGCTGCAACAGAGTCTGGCACATGCAAAACTTGGGCTGGGGGCAGGACTGGTGGGGGTCATTGGAGGTCATCCCAACCAGTCCACAGTACCTGCTGGTGTGCGTGAGGACCGAGTCTGTGGCAGACTGGCTGGGCCGGCCGCAGCACTCCTTGGTTTGCATCAAGTATCAGGATGAGGTGGAGATGACCAGGCATTTGCATCCACTTGTGTGTGTGTTGGCTGGTACATCCCACTCAAATATGTAAGCAATATTAAAAAGAAAATAATTTTTTCAAAAAGAGGAACATGGGAAAAGGTCAGGACTGGAGATACAGACTTGGTGATCATAAGGAACATTGCTGAAACACAGGCAAAAGTACTGAAGACCAAAGTTTTCTTGACTTCTCAGCCTGGGAAAAATATATTCAAAGCAGAGCAGCTTGGCTGTTTTGTTTGTTTCGTCCTTGCTTCTCAGTTCCACAACGTAAATAATGTGTCTAGTGTGTTTCAGATACTTTCTTTACCCAATCAATAAGTCTTTGGCCTGCTTTCAAATAATTAATATTTCTGGTAAAGAAACCTATACATGAGCAAATAAATATAATTTAGTATAATAATTGCAATAACAGAACTATGTGCTCAATAGAGGGTGATGCAGAAACCAGCAGGATTAACCTCAGTTGGGGTGGGGAGCAAGGAAGGCTGACAGTTATCTGGGATTGGAGATGCAAAGAGTAGTTTGCCAACTAGGTATTGGGTTGTTAGTAGGGGGCATAAATTCTCCAAAAGCCTAGTATGTTCAAGGAGCTACTTTCCTTCTGTGATTTCCGATTATCAATCCGCCACTTGTGTTATGCAATATTCATATAAAAGACCTAGGTCTCAATGATTGACCAATGGACTTATCTTTTTAAAAAAAGTTAAATTACCTACTTAAATTTATTTGAGAGGTGCAGGAATGTGGGGGAGGGAGGATAGAAAGATGCAGAGAGAGAGAGAGAGAGAATATCTTCCTTTGACTAGCTCTTTCCCTAAAGGCTCATGATATTTGGAGGCAGGCTAGGCCAAAGCTAGGAGCCAGGAATTCATTGCAGGTTTCTCTTGTGGCTGGGAGGGACGCAACTACTTGAGCCATCACAGCTACCTCCCAGGCTATGCATTAGTTGGAAATGCAAGTTGGGAACAGAATTGAACTTTAACTCCAGCACTCCAATACAACGTCCCAAATGGCACCTTGCATTAACTACTAACCTGAATGTACACTTCCTCATCTTTAACTTTAAACAGTGCCCTCGGATTTGGCCTATAAACTTTGCTTTATACTTTATCTAGTTCTATTCAGCTGAAATTTAACTCCAGTTTCTCTGGTTTTGTTCTTTTGAATATGGAGATGATCCAATAATCATCTTCAGTCAAAAAATAAAATAAAAAAAAGAATGGGGAGGGAGAGAACCCAACTAGTCCACACAGTTTCCAGTAAGATAACAGCAAACGAAATGCTGTGTCGCACAGAGTAGAATTCATCCAAATTTCTCCAAGTATCACCCTTTTGTTGCCTTCATGTTATATTCACAGCAGTGTGTGTCCTTTCGTAGAAATTAAGATTGTATTCAAGCCCACATTTTCAATTGTAGATGTCAGCATTGTTTATGCTATATTCCGGCTGTTTGAGTAGAGCTGTTGAGCAATATGAGAGGGCTTCAGAGAATTTGTGGAGATGTAGAATTCAAAGATAAAATTACTTGTGACATTTGAGGGGGCATGTTATTGCTCCAGTGGTTAAGATATATCTTGGGATGGCCATATCCCAAATCAGAGCACCTGGGTTTGAGTTTCAGTTTCCTGTGCAATTCCAGCTTCTTGCTATATGCACCCTGGGGTAGGCAGCAGATGATTTCTTAAGTATTTGGGTCTTTGTTACCCACAGGGACATCTTGGCTAGATTAAATTCCCAATTCTTGGCTAAGGCCTGGGTCAGCCCTGGTTATCTGCTGTGGGCATTTGAAAAGTGAACCAGCAGATGGAAGATTTCTCCCTATCTTTGTCTTTTTATTTCTCAGGCTTTTAAATAAATAATTTAAAAAGTTAATTCCAAGCATCTTTCTTTTTTAAAAAAAGATTTGTTTTATTTTTATGGGGAAGGCAGATTTACAGAGAGGAGAGACAAAGCTTTTCCATCGGGCCCGGTGTGGTGACCTAGCAGATGAAGTCTTTGCCTTGAATGCGTTAGCTCCCTGTTTGTGGCCTGGGAAAGCAGTTGAAGATGGCCCAAAACCTTGGGACCCTGCACCCATTTGGGGGATCTGGAGGAAGCTCCTGGCTCCTGGCTTCTGGATTGGCGCAGCTCTAGCCGTTGCAGTCACATAGGAGTGAATCATTGTTCAGAAGATCTTCCCCTCTGTCTCTCCTCCTCTCTATATATCTGACTTTGCAATAAAAATGGATAAATCTTTATAAGAAAATCTTCCATCCACTGGTTCATTCCTCAAGTGGCCACAGTGACTGGAGCTGAGCTGATCCAAAGTCAGAAGTGAGGAGCCTCTTCTGGGTCTTCATGTGGATGCAGGGTCCCGGCCTGCTTTGCCAGGCCACAAGCAGGGAGCTGAATGGGAAGTGGAGAAGCTGGGATGCAAACCAGCATCCACATGGGATTCTGACATGCACAAAGTGAGGATTTAACACTAAGCCATTGTGCCGGGTCCCAAGCATCTTTTCATGGTGTACATTTGCCTTAAAATTTTCAAAGTACTTTTGTGCTTGTTATGTATGTAATTTCTAAATATGAAAAATCTCAACGTCTTTAAAATTTTATTTTTGCTACTTTGTATCTTCACACATTGTGTTGCATCAAGACAGTATATTTGGCTGTCCATCTTTCCTAATCTGAGCTCTAACTGTATGCCCTGGAGCCCTTGCCCATACCAGAAAGAAGAGATTCCTGGGAAAGACAGAACTCCATTGCTTAAGAGTTTTACTTCAATATGCAATAAAACAAATGCCAGTTTTATCTTTTACATAGTTAATTTTGAGTTGGGTCAAGAATGGTTGTTTTCCTTCACCTTCTCAGTTGCCTTGGAGTTTCAATAGCCACAAATACACAGCTTCAATGGAGAAAAAATGTACATGGAACCATTTGACTGTCAGCTCATGTTCAAAGCCAACATTAAAGATCTTGGACACTATGTGGAGATGACGAAAACAAGGGCAAGGTGAAGACTGAGAGAGCAGATGGGAGGAAATCAATTAGAAATGATAGAGGAATATGTGTTGTTAACTTGAAGCTTAGAGACCATTATGCTCAGTGAAATAAGTAAATCCCAAAAGGACAAATATTATAAGTTTGATCTGATATAAGGCAACCTTCATGCAAAATACAAGATTAATAGCCATTTCAAAACTGCTTTTCTTACTTCTCATGGGTTTTGATATTTTTGTGTTTTTTTTTCATTTCTTTTAATTTTTTCCCCTTAATTTCTTTACTGACTAATAGGTCACATAGTAGCATTATTTGCTTCAATATGGTTTTTGATTTTTTTTTTCATTTTTTCAGCAGTACATTGGTCATTCAGTAGCATGTTATTTAACTTCATGTTGTTGTAGATTTCCTGTTTTTCTTCCTATTGTTGATTTTGTTTTAGGGCTTTTCATTTAATAGGGTGTATAGTAACTGTGTTATAGAGACTAATATATCCAGATGTGAAGCTATAATGTGGTATGCATCTCTACTTCTAAATCAAAGATGGACTCCCAATGAAACTATGAAATATGTCTTGACAATAGGATGCTGGACTCAGCCATTGTCCATACCTACATTGTCAGGATACACTTGAACAGAAGAATGACAGACTTAGTACTGTTTATGCAGTTCTGTACTACTATAATAATATGGGGGACATCAGTGTGGGGGAGGGATTTGGGAAGCGGGGAATGGAAATCCTAGAGCCTATGTTGCTGTATCATAAAAAAGTATGCAAAAATTCAATGGAAAAGTAGGGTTTAAAAAAGTTTGTTTTCGTGTAAATATATTTAGAAGTCTGTGAATTTTCTTGAGACCTGCAATTGGTTTGTATCTACTTTTTGGTTCTTAAATTTTGTTTTAAACAGCTTTTTCTTACCCCGTTGAATTTCACACAAGAATCCCCTTTGTTGTACAGCTCAGAGGAAAGAGTTATTTTCATCCCAGCTCTTTGGCAAGGATAGCAGTGAACATGTGTACTGTTACGACTTTTACTTCTAACCTCAGAATTTGTCAGTTCTCTCTCCAATTGGCTGCATCTACTGCCAAGGTCTTATTAAAACATTGAGCTGATGAGGAATCTATAGTGTCGTTTTCGGAATGATCCAAAGGCATGGCTTCGGTGTACTCTACCTTTCATCTCCACCCTTTCTTTCTAGCTTCACTACCAGACCCAGCAGGTGCTCTGCAGTACTTGTGTTTCTGAATACACTGAGTGCTTTTATGATGTTAAACATTTGTCCTTGTTCTCCTACTCCAAAACACCTTTGTTAAAGTTCTAGTAGTCTTTTCAGAGTCTAAAAGGCAGATTTACAGAGATAAGAAGAGACAGAGGCAGAGATCTTCCATCTGTTGATTCATTCCCCACAGCTGATCTGAAGCCAGAATCCAGGAGCTTCTTCTGGTTCTCCCATGCAGTTGCAGGGCCCAAGGCTTTGGGCCATGCTCTCATGCTTCCCCCATGCCATAAGCAGGGAGCTGAATGGGAAGTGGAACAGCTAGGACATGAACCAGCACCCATATGTGATCCTAGCAATTTTAAGTTGAGGATGTAGCCATTGATCTATCATTCTGGGCCCATTTAATTTAATTATTACAAATACTTTTGAGTTGGTATGTGTTGTGTTAGAGGTTAGGGTACTACCTGAGATGCCAGTCTCTTTTATTGGAGTGCCAGGATTTTACTTGGGACTCCAGAATTTCAATCCAGCTTCTGGCTAATGCAGATTCACTAGTTATAGGCAGGCTTTGTCTGAATGCCAAAAATTGCCTCTCTTCGCTCTGCTCTGCCCAGCTTCCCTCCTTCTAGTCTTATCTTTCCCCACATGTCAGTAATGAAATGCATTGCGAGAAAGAGCAACACATGCATCACCTTGACGTTGTAGTAAGAGAAGACATGGGCTTGGCAGGAATTTCTTCTCGGGGGTGTCAGGTTCTGTTATTTACAAAAACAATTGCTATCTCAGAAAAAAACTGGTAGATGCCTCTCCCAAATTGAGTCCAGTTCTTATAGATGTGGACTAAAGAAACTCTTTTCCGGAGGGATTCATTAGATTTTGATTAGCCTCCAATATATTTTGCTCGGAACAGCAGGGAGGATCTCCCTGAGGCCAGCTGGGGTTGCCAGCTGGGACAGAGATGGACATTTAATTTCTTTGTGATTGGGTTGTCAAGACTGGGTATTTGTCATTTGGGATTTCTTCTTTACTCATTTCCTCCAAATCTACTTCTCACAAGGGAAATCTTAAAAATACGGTAGATTAAAATTTGATGATGTGGAGTGTGTGCTGTGTTGACCTCCATTTGATTTTACTGAATGAAATCATAATTTTGTGGCCAGTGATTAAAATTCCTGACTATGTACAGGCAAAGCTCACATTGCTCACAAGGCACTCCAGTAATTTCATCCTATTTCACAGGGAAGATTTAACAGCAGGCTTGTTCACTGAGGCACATGCAAGTTCATTACCTTTATAAAGCACTCTACAGGAATTTTACCGGTGTCCAAGGCAGTAGTATTCATGGTTCCAACCACCCATTTCTACTAAGGAACAAAAGGCTCTGAACCTTTGCTTTTTGTGTGTGCTTTTTTTTAGTTTCCTTGGTGATTTTCCAAATCCAAACATTTATACTGAGTCTTGTAATCATTTGTATTAGTTAACAACCTGTACCTATTGTGATCTTTTAATATCCTGGTGGTAAAAGTTGTTTTAAGTTTGTATTGTCTAAGCTGGAGTCTGCTGTCATATACTTAGCCTCAAGCCACATTTCAGCTGAGATGCAGGCCTGGGTTCTTTTATGTTATTTTTACAGGAGGATCGACTCCAGTTTGTGTTGCTCCAATTTAATTTCTCAGGGGTGAATTGGCAGGAGCAATGCTGTATGTTTATTTTAGTGTTTGTGGTCTGTAGTGTGGGATTTTTGGTATTCTCATGTCAGATCCTTGGTGATGTATCATGTGGGCAGAGTTCACATTCTTTTGGAAGATCAGACTATTCCTTAAAGATTTTTCAACCTGTGACTGAGTTTGAAATCCTTTCAGTGGCCCCAATGTGCCCTGGAGCTAAAAACTTGAAATGGTCACTCTCTCACACCTCTCCATTGCCCTGGCGTCTGTCTGCTTGGGTTCTAAGTTCAGTGTTGAGGCATTCTGAGTTATAATATTACTCTTTAATTTCAGCTTTCCGATTAAGTTGGTCTACCATTAAATAAATACAATTTTTATCTTGCTTATTTGAATTAGTGGGGCCTGTGTGAATAACTACACAGAGCGCAAATGACCAATATTTTACTTTATCCCTGATCATTTGAGTAACTACAGACTCCATTGGGTTTGTATTATGTGGCCCGGTGTCTAAAGAATCCAGCTTGATTCTAGCTCCTGTCTTTAAGTTTAAGGAAGGAAGAAGTTAACCAAGTTAGCGAAAGTTAGATAATATTGGACATGAATCACAAAAAATGTGCATGAACATAGTAAAATAGGTGCATGAGAATATCATAATCAGGCCTTGTGCGTTTTTGTTTCCAGTCAGTTCCTGCTGCAAATGTGATAGGAGGCGCACAGCTCTGGGAAAGAAAGGCTGTATTTGTGGCTTTTCCATAGTTATGTGACCTTATATACTGTTTAACTGATTAAAAACACAAATGAGATAACTGTTAATTAGCAGTTTTTTCTAAATGATTTCAAAGGTTCTTTCTAGCTCTAAAGAAAATTCCAATGATTTTTTTGAAGAGATGTTTTATTTCACTGTGACATTTCATTTGGTACCTAATTCTGTACAGATGTCTTAGAGTATTTTGGTTCTTGTGGATTTAATACATGGGATTTATCATTCTATTAGTGTACCTTAGAGTGAAATGCATGTCTGTGTATCCACCTGCTCTCACATTTATAATATATATTGCATCTTTTTAATGTACATCATGCAGAATGCCAGCAGACCTAAGTTAAATATTACAATTGTTGCATTTGTTATTCCCAACTCTGTCAGGCTAGATGGATTAAATAAGGAACAACGTGTGCTATGGAAGCTACATCTACCTTATACTCAGGTGTCTGTGTGCTGCATAAACACAGATATTAAATATGCTGTGGATTCTTGTTACCAACAGTCAAAAAGTTTCTAACTTAAAATAAATGGAAATCAGCTTGGCAATTCAATTTTTAAACATGAGGCTGAACTACTGTTATAGCACTCACTGTCTCCTGCATACAGCACAGCTGGGGACTCTTTTCTCCTATACCTGGTGATTGTGCAGGTGAGATGGGGTGAATGGAGTATGAGCAGCACAGGTTATAAGATTATGAATAATGGAGGGTGATGAACTGTGGATCAGCCAGCCGGTGGGCACTCCTGAGGATAGAGAATCCAAGGATCTTTGATCTTCAGCTCTGTGTATACTACAGAACATTTTACTCTGCCCTTCTCTGTGCTTTTTCTGGTAGCTGTCTAGACACTTTTTAACTTATTTCTTCTTTGCAAAGAATTATGATCTTTATTGGAAACCCCACTTTAGCATAAATGTTTCTGGATTTGAATAGTAAATTCATATGAGGAAGGATTCTGCCTTGATATATGTATGTATGCATATATATGCATACATATTCTTTTATGTATATACAGATATATTCTTATATACATACATATTTATATATAACGTACATATAAAACAAAAGAATATGTATACATATATATGCATGAAACTCATGTATTTATATAAAATACATGAGGAATATAAAAGGATTTGGGTAACAATGGCTGGAGAACAGGGTATGTATTTCCAATTTGGGGATGCCAGAATGGTTTCATTTTTGCCTTGCTTTTGAACTTTGTGCAAAATTGAAAAATGATTTACATAGAACATAGTGTACAAATCTTACATGTACAGCTCTGTGATAACACACACACATACTACACTCCTTGTAATGAGCGTTAGAACAAGTATTAGAACATTTTCAATATTCTGGAAAGCTTTATGACTCTACCTAGAACATAAATTCCTTAATTTGTATTTCTCAGTATCTTGCAATCATCGTTTAATTCACAGATGTTGGTATGAAAAATGCAACCTGATGCTGTATTTTAAGAAACAAAACCCAAGCACTAGAAAGCTTACTTGGTCAACATTGTAAGTGTGGAATACTGGTTGTAAGGGAAACCACTGGAATTATCTACAGGTATCTTTTCATTGAGGGTCATTATAAGACATAGTAGAATTCTCAGTCTCATTTGCAATCACACTCATCCTCAGTAGCCATATTTGTAGCTTCCTGTGTAATGAGGTGATTTATCATGGTATGTCAACCATAGAGAGTTCAGTATAAATGAATCTGGTTTCTTTAAAAAAAGTATTTATATCTAAACACTTTTGCAATAATCTGACATTGCCCTTTAAGGATAAGCACATATTATATGATTTGCATATGAAGAAACCATGCATTACTCTTACTTGACTGACTGTCAGCTTCGGTAGCTGCAACTGGTAGTCCCCGGGTCTGTCATTGTTTCTATGATAAAGCTCATTTTTCAAGGGTTAATAACATAGACCTTAACATTCACTTTGGGTTGAAACTTGGCAACCACTGTGAGTATATAGCCTAAGGAGCTGATTTTAAAACAAAAATGTTTTAAATTGATTTACTCTTTTCAAATTGGAGTATGTCAAAATAATAGTACTTTGCTGTTGTTCTAATGCTTCACATTTATTTAATGTAAAATTTTGTAAGCTATTTTTTCCTGGGTGGCGATTTGGTGGATACCAGCCATGGGACAAGTTAAATATAGATTGGTTTCCATTGAAAATTCCAAAATAAAATTTCAAACTTTGGCTATTTTTCTTTTGTAATATCCTGATTATTTTAGAAGAAGTAATGTTCTTGCCCTCAATTCTAAGAGAAGACAGCACTTGGGATGGCAAATGCAGTTTAACAAGGGAAGTTGGAACAAATTGTTGAAAATTATGTCTAGTTGTGTGGCATTCTGATCCCATGAAGGGTTCCTTGCAGCTCAAGACTCCTAAGTGACATTTGGACCAACTTATGACAAAGCATGTGTAGTTGGTTGTGGTCTTTAGCATTTCAGTTGGAAAACTCTACATAAAGAGCAGACATTTGCATTTCTACCCTAGCACAGAATTTTGCTACTCTATTCAAATGAGCATTTATATTTCATATACATTTATTAAAAATGTGGACTCGTCCATCCTCCTTACTGAATCAACAGAAGTTAAAGCTTGATATCCATTTTTCTCTAAAATTCCTGAGATGTCAGCATATTTGTATATTTAATGGGTAGCTATATTTTAAAGACAAAATTGCTGCTGGGCTATTTTGATACTAGCACTATCTTGTCAGTGAGAGGAGCTGGACTAATGAGGATATCATACTGTCAATTTTCAACTTTGATCAATTTTCAACTGAGCATGATACAGACAAGAATTTGAATAGGAAGTACTCACATATATTACACACAGTCAGACTGGGTCATCATGTGTTGAAATTCTTGTACTGAATGAGGATATGTTTGAAGAATAAGAAAACATCTATTGTAGCTGGTACTACAGATGAATACAGTAAAGAGCCAAGGACCAAGACATATAGTCTAGATATCACAAGGTGCAGAGGATCTAGCGTCATCCTTGGGGTCAGGTGGTTTGGGATTAGAATTATTTTACCATTCATTAGGCATTTGTGTAAAATTTGAGCACTCTAATTCTCATTTTTTTAGATTTACTTATTTTTACTGCAAAGGCAGATCAGATTTTTGGTGAGGAGGAGAGACAGAGAGAAAGATTTTCTATTTGCTGGCTTACACCTCAAATGCTCACAATAGCTGGAGCTGAGCCAATCTGCAGCTGGAAGCCAGGAGCCTCTTCACAGGGCCCAAGGCTTTGGGTCATCCTCTATTGCCTTCTCAGGCCATAGGAAGGCAGCTGGATGGGAAATGGAGTATCTCAGACACCAATTGGCACCCATTTGGGATCCTAGCACTTGTAAGGTAAGAATTTGGCCATTGAGCCATCATGCCAGGCTCTAATTATTCTTGCTGAATCTTGGTAATGTGTGAATAGTGACAGTTTGCTAGAGCTTTTATAAGAACTGAATAATAATATACATAAAAGTTGCTCAGTATAAGGTGAGTATTGTGGTGGAAAAAATAGTAAGAATTTAAAAAATCAATTCCAAAATCAGGTTTCTGCCACTTACATTATGTTCCCTTCTGAGAGGTCTTAGAGTACATTTCTGTCTCTAGTATTGGCAGTGTCTTCTTCTGTACATGTCTCTCTCTCAGGAAAGGGGAACATCATCCAATCTGACCTATGAGATGATTAAGGAGGACAATGCTTAAAAGAGGTATTTATGGTATTTACACAGATGACATCTGGCTAACCAATTTGATCCTCTTGCATGGGAAGTTTAAATTTTGGTAATACAGAAAATGACAAGGCAGAAAGGAGGTTAAATATGAAGACAAAGACAATAAACTATGAGCTACCAAGAAGTGGAGAAAGAAGCTTTAACATGATGATAGAAAGGAAATGAGTTATGCTAGAACTGCTGTGAGAAGCTGGACCACTGTCAAGCCATGAGCAATAGATTATCATTCGTTTTTTGGAAAGGGAAATCTGTTAGTGCAGTGGAGTATTCCTTACAGCTACGGCCCTGCTAGTTATATCCAGAATGATGCTACAGTTTTTCCTTTGGCCTGACTCTTTTTTACCTTTGAATGATTTCTTATGTCTTAAATTCCAAGTTATGTTACAGCAAAGCTTCTGTTGTTTGCAAGTTATATGAGAGAGAGACACACACACACACACACACACAGAGAGAGAGAGAGAGAGAGAGAGAGAGAGAGAGAGAGAGAGAGAGAGAAGAAGAAGAAGAAGACGAAGAAGAAGAAGAAGAAGAGTAGGAGGAAGAAAGAAAGAAAAGAAAGGAAGCAAGAAAAAGGAGATCTTTGATTTGCTGATTTATCCTTCAAATGCCTGAAAGAGCTAGGACTAGCCAGCCCTCTACCAGTAGCACAGGTCTCCATGCAGGTCTCCTGCATAGGTGGCAGGGACCCGTGCACTTGAGTCATCAACTGTTGCATCCAAGGGTATGTATTGGCAGAAATTCTGGGCTGGAAATAGAGCAGTGATTCAAACTTACACACTTTGATATGGTATGTGGGCATCCTAAGTGGTGTCTTAACTACTGCACCATCATGCCCACCCAAATAAAGCTTCTTTAATTGAGGTTATTTGAATATGTAATGTAAAAAAGTCCAAGAAATACCCACATGGTTTCAATGAAAATAAACATAGTGCTCAAAAAATGATCAGGTTATTTCACTGAATGTAGGAAACTTCATAGTTTCTGAAGCTGTGTGATATTTGTGAAAATTTGTGATGTTTTTCTGGATCATAAAATTCAAGGCAGGGATAAGTGAGGGATGACGGTGGAGAGGTCAGAAGAGGCAAAGAGCTCTTGAAGACAAAGTACAAAATGTGAAAGGGGTTGGAAAAATCTATGAGACTCTAAAAAGGGTAATGGTATTGTTAGACATCATCCTCTAAGCAAACCAGTGCTGGTTTTGTAGAGGTTTTTTGGAGGGCCACACAGCTAAGAAAGAGGTAGACTGTTGATTAGACCAGTTCTGGTGAATAGTCTTTACCTAAAGAAGGAACAGTGTGGATGGAGAGAAGAGAGTTAATTGGTATTTTATTTGACAAGCCAAAAATGCTCGGTTAGTGTAGAGAATTTAAGAGGCAGACAAGGATGAGTCCTCAATTTCTAGTTTGGGTGTCTCAGGGGCTGTGTTGATACCAATTTAGAAGAATACAGGAGGAAGAGATGGAGTTAGGAGATGATGCTAAATTTATGACATCCACAGGACATCAGATACACATGTGAATCTGTAATTCAGGGGGGAAGCCAGTGTACTGGAGGTAAAGGCCACAGCTCCTTTTATGTTCTAGAGACATATGACTGGTATAGGTGATATTAGAGTGTGAGAAAATAGTGTTCAGAAGGCAAAAATACTACTGAAGTAATAGGCAGAGAAGCTTAGAAGAAGAGAAGAAATTACCAGCTAGGACTGGTAAGAATTGGGAAGGGGATGGCTAAACGGAAAGAAGGAAAGAAAGGCTTCAACTAGAAGGAAGTAACTATCAACAGTATTCAAGTGGCAATGAAATACGCAGTGATAACTACTGAATTGAGGATGGGATATTGAAGAAGACATTGCAAAGGATCAGTGGACAGACATGAATGGATTCTGATTTTTTAAAAGACTTTTTAAAAAAGATTTATTCATTTTTATTACAGCCAGATATACACAGAGGAGGAGAGACAGAGAGGAAGATCTTCCCTCCGATGATTCACTCCCCAAGTGACTGCAACGGGCCGATGCGCGCCCATCCGAAGCCGGGAACCTGGAACCTCTTCTGGGTCTCCCACGCGGGTGCAGGGTCCCAATGCATTGGGCCGTTCTCAGCTGCTTTCCCAGGCCACAAGCAGGGAGCTGGATGGGAAGTGGAGCTGCTAGGATTAGAACCGGCGTCCATATGGCATCCCGGGGCATTCAAGGCAAGGACTTTAGCCGCTAGGCCACGCCGCCGGGCCCTAAAAGACTTTTAGGAGAGATGATGGGGGAAGGGATTTGGCTATAATTTGGGGGAGTTATGGGGTCAAGGGAAATATGGGTTCAAGGGAGAATTTTTTTTTATTTTTTCAAGTGATGGGAGCAGCAAATGAGGAGCGGAAAGATTGAGACTCTGGAGAAGGTATTAGTTACTTTCAAGCGTGGAAGAGGAAGCTGATTACAAGAAGCTGAAGTGCTAGTTCAACCCAGCCAGCCTCATTATCCAGCCACTCTCTGTTTAGCCATGCCTGCTCCAGTTCTGATTCTCATGCTCACCAGTTGGAGTGGCAACCCAAGAGGGAGGTGCCCACTGTTTCACTACTGGACCCACTCTTACTCCCGGATCTTGCACCCTCCAGGTGGTTCTGCAGTTTAACTTGAAAAAATTATTCCCCCCCCACCCCCATGCCTGCATCTGCCAGCTAATGCTGTCGCAAAGCCCAACCAACCCACACCCACTCGGCTTATGCATTCACCAATAGGAACAATCGACCCAGTCTGGCTTTCCCTTGATGCAGCTCACATGAGGACAGCAGGTGTTGTAGCTGTGTTTGGCCTGGTCTGCCCCTATGCCAGCTCTCACGCTCTTCAGTGGGAGTGGTGGTTCAGCCGGGGAGCCCTCCAAAGCTCCCTTACCGGCTTCGCCCCCCTCCCCCTGGGTCTCATGTATGGTAGTTGGTGCAGCCCAACTGGCTTGACCTACCTCATCTCGGCATTTGGCAGGGGGTGCTGTGGCCTGACCCACCCCCAATTCCAACTCAGACTGGTGGGGACTACAGACTAGCCCAGCCCAGCTGTCCCCCAGTCCTGGCCACCATATGAACTGGCTTCTGTTGCGACCCAATCCCACCCTTCATGCCAACATCTTGCAGTGATTTCCCAATGTTTTCTTTTAGTGATTTGATGACATTGGGTCAAAGATTCAGATAATTGATCTATCGTGAGTTGATTTTTTTATAGGGTATATGGCAGGGCTCTTGTCTTATAATTCTGCATTCAGAGATCCAATTTTTTCAGCACCATTTGTTGATGAGACTGTCTCTAGAGAATGATTTAATGATTTTACTTAGCTTGTTAAAGAATAGTTGGTTGTAGATGCATAGATTAATTTTTGCTGTTTCAGTTATGTTCCATTGGTTCACATGTCTATTTTTGTGCCAGTACCAGGCTGTTTTGATTATAATTTCCCTGTAGTATGTCTTGAAATCTGGTATTGTGGTGCCTCCAGCATTGTTTTTATTGTTAAAGATTCCTTTAGCTATTTGGAGTCTCCTGTGTTTCAACATGAATTTTAGGATCTTTTATTCTAGATCTGAGAAGAAGAGCCTTGGTATATTATTTGAGATTGCATTGACTAAAAATTGCTTTGGGTAACATGAACAGTTTGATTATATTAATTCTTCCACCCTGTGAACATGGAAAAATTTTCCAATTTTGTGTGTTTTCCTCTATTCTTTTCTCTAATGTTTTATGATTTACATTGTAGAGATCTTACACATCCTGTTTTTCCAAAGTATTTAATTTTATGTAGCTATTGTGGGTAGAACTGATTTCACACGTTCTTTCCCAGCCATGGCATTACTTGAGTACACAAAGGCTGTTAATTTTTGTGTGTTGATTTTATATCCTGCAACCTTGACAGACAGACTCTCTTATGAGCTCTTGTAGTCTTTTAGTGAAGTTGTTGCTTCCCCTATGTTTAGGATCATCTCAGCCACAAGCAGGAATAGTGTAACTTCCTGCTTCCAACTTGCATCCACTTGATTTCTTTTATTGTCTGCTGGAGCTGATAACTCTGGCTAAAACTTTCATAATTACATTGAATAGTAATAGTGAAGTTGGGCATCCTTATCTGGTTCTGGAACTTAGTGGAAATGCTTCCAGCTTTTCCCCATTCTAAATGATGCTCACTGTGTGTTTGTCATAGACTGCCTAGACTGTGTTTGGATATTTTTCTTGTATACCAAATTTTATAGGATTTTTTTATCATGAAAAGATGCTGTGTTTTATAAAATGACTTCTATGCTTCTTATTGAGATAATTTTATGCTTTTTATTCTTTTAAAAAAGATGTATTTATTATTATTGGAAAGTCAAATGTACAGAGAAGAAGATCTTCTGTCCAATGATTTACTCCCCAAGTGGCTCCCACAGCTGGAGCTGAACTGATCCGAAGCCAGGAGCCAGGAGTCAGGAGCCAGGAGCTTCTTCAGGGTCTCCCATGTGGGTGCAGGGTTCCAAGTCTTTGGACCATCCTCTGCTGCTTTCCCAGGCCACAAACAGAGAGCTAGATGGGAAGCAGGGCCCCCAGTATTAGAACCAACACCCATATGGGATCCCAGGTATGTAAGGCGAGGACTTTAGCCTAGGCTACTGTGTTGGGACCAATTTTTATTCTTTAATTTATGAATGTGATGTATTACCTTGATTGATATTGAGCTATCCTTTCTTCTCCAGAATAAATCCCACTTGGTCTAGGTAGATGTGTTGTTCTGTTTTATTAGCTAGTATTTTTGATGACTTTTGCATCTATGTTCATCAAGGATATTGGTCACCTTTATTGTTCACTTTTCATTATTTAAGTACATATTCATTGCTGTACCTTATTCTGGTTTTGGAATTAAGGTGATTCTGGCCTCATGCAAAGAGCTTGGGAGGATTCCATTGATTTCAGTTCTCTTCAGTAAAGAAATGGGGTTAGTTCTTCAAGTTTGGCAAATATAAGTAATGAAGTCATGTGATTCTGTACTCCACACCCCCTCCCAATCCTGGGAACATCATTTTTACTGATTCAATCTCCATCTTGATTATTTGACTTTTCAGGTTTTCTATGTGTCTCAGTTTTGGTAAATTGTATGTGTCTAGAAATGTGTCTATTTCTTCCAGATTTTCCTGTGTGTTGACGTATACATGTCTGTAATAATTCCTGATGATTGTTTTTTACTTCTGTGGCATCAGTTGTAACATCTCTTTTTTCATTACTGCCGTTATTGATTTCAGTCTTCTCATCCCCCTTTTTTCAATTATTTGGGCCTAAGGTGGATAAGTTTTGTTGATTTTTTTTCAAAAAAAGTTATTTATTTCACTGATCTTATGTATGTTGTAAGTTTATTTGTTTTGTTAATTCTTTGCCTCTAATTTCTATTCTTTCTTTCCTACCACTAATGTTGGGTTGGGTGTTTTTTTTTTTTAAAGATTTATTTTATTTTTATTGCAAAGTCAGATATATAGAAAGGAGGAGAGACAGAGAGGATGATCTTCCATTCGATGATTCACTCTCTAAGTGACCGCAACGGCCGGTGCTGTACTGATGCAAAGTCAGGAGCTAGGAACCTCTTCCAGGTCTCCCATGCGGGTGCAGGATCCCAAGGCTTTGCCCATCCTCGACTGCTTCCCAGGCCACAAGCAGGGAACTGGATGGGAAGCGGGGCTGCCGGGATTAAAACAGGCATCCATATGAGATCCTTGCACGTTCAAAGTGAGAACTTTAGCCACTAGGCCGGGCCCGTTTTGCGTGATCTTATTTTTCTAGGTCTTTGAGATGCACTGTTGCATAATTAGTTTAATAATCTTCCGTTTCTTGATGTAGGCATTGTTATAAACTTTTCTTTTAATGCTTTTGCTATATCTCTTGTTTGATATGTGGTACTGTTATCTTCATTTGTTTCAAGGAATTAGTGCTTATTCACTTTTATTTGAAAGGCAGGTTTACAGAAAGAGAAAGGGAGAGAGAGAGAGAGAGAGAGCTTCCATACACTGGTTCACTCCCCAAATGATCACGACAGAAGCTTCCTCCAGGTCTCCCATGTTGGTGCAAGGGCCCTAGAAATGGGCCATTTTCTGCTAGTTTCCCATTCTGTAAGCAGGGAACTGGATTAGAAATGGAACAGCTGGGAAATGAACCAGTGCCCATGTGAGATGTTGGCATAGGCAGAGGATTGGCCTGATACGCTACCACACCAATTCCTCAAGTAATGTTTCCTATTTCCATTTTGATTTCTTTAATGTCTTATTGTTAATACAGGAACATGCTACTCAGTGTCCACATGCTGAAATTATTTTTGTTATATTTTTATTCTGGATTTTTGAATTTTATGGTACAATTTCCTGGGATCCCCCCCTCCAAACTTCCACTTCCCCGGAAGATTTTCCCCATGTTGCTACACTTCATAAGGAGTCATAATTTGATCAGTTTGTTATTTAAGTGTGCCCCAACATTGCTGGCACAGACAGTGTCAGACAGTCTAGCATCCCATTGTCTACACATTTCCAACAGTTTCACTGGGAGTCCATTTTTTGTTTGGAAGTAGGGATGCATGTTGCATTGTATCCCCACATCTGGATATGGTAGTACCTAGCACTCCTTGACTATACATTCCCATAAATGAGAAGCCATGAAATAAGGTCAACAACTGGTATGAATTAGAACAACAGCCACAACAACAACAACAAGAACAAATTACACATGCTGAAATTTTTAAAAAAAGTTTATTAAGTTGTAAATTTTCAGTTTCATTCCATTGTGGTCAGAAAATATACATAATGTGATTTCAATTTTTAAAAAATTTGTTGAGAATTGTATTATGGCCCAGCATATGGTCTGTTCTGGAGAACGTTCTATGAACTGATGAACAAAGAAAATGTATTTTGCATCTGTGGAATGCAATGTTCTAGAGATATCAATTTGATTAATAGTGTAGATTAGTTGGGACCATTTTGTTTCAAATGGCAGAACTTCATTCTTTTTTAAAGGTTGGCAATATTCCATGGATGCAAAGAACCAGATGCCCATCAAAATAGGGATGGATTAAAAAACTGTGGTACATCAACTCCATGGAATCCTTCATTAAATTAATTACGTGGAATATTCTGTGGAATGAAAAAGAATGAAAATCTGCTATTTGCAACCAAATGGTCCCAACTAAGACCATTTTACTCAGTGAAACAATGCCAAAAGGACAAATATCATATGTTCTTTCTTATATCAGGTAATTTTCATGTAAAACACAAATCAATAGATATATAGATAAGCATGCATCTAGAGAAACTGTATAATAGAGACTATCATATTGAGATGTGATGATACATTGCAGTATGCATCTCTACTCCCAAATCAAAGATGGAGTCCCGGTGAAACTGTTAAATATATCTTGAGAATAGGATACTGGACTTTCTGCCATTGTCTGTACCTACAATGTCAGGATACAGAATAAAGGACATTTTTGAAGGACCACACTATTGTAATAATATAGGAGAAATCAGTGGGAGAGGAGAGAAATTGGGGAGGGGAAGATGGGAAATACCTGAGCTTGTGGAACTGTAACATAAAATAAATAAATTAAAAAATACATCAGAATGGGGGCCCGGCGGCGTGGCCTAGCGGCTAAAGTCCTTGCCTTGAAAGCCCCGGGATCCCATATGGACTCCGGTTCTAATCCCGGCAGCTCCACTTCCCATCCAGCTCCCTGCTTGTGGCCTGAGAAAGCAGTTGAGGATGGCCCAAAGCCTTGGGACCCTGCACCCGTGTGGGAGACCTGGAAGAGGTTCCTGGCTCCTGGCTTCGAATCAGCGCAGCACCGGCCGTTGCAGTCACTTGGGGAGTGAAACATTGGATGGAAGATCTTCCTCTCTGTCTCTCCTCTCTGTATGTATATCCACCTTTCCAATAAAAATAAATAAATCTTAAAAAAAATACATCAGAAAAGTTATCAGTAAAAAAGTGTAGATTAGCTCTGTTTCTTCTTTGCTGATTCTATTGTAGGGTTGTCTGGTTGATCTGTTCTCTGATGAAAGTGGAGTGTTAAAATCTCCCATATTGTTGTGTTGGAGAATATGCTTCCTTTTCAATCTATTAACATTTGTCTTAGCTGAGTTCCCTAGCATTGGGTCATATATATTTAGCATAGCCACATTTTCCTTTTGGAATGGGTCCCTTAATCTTTACATAAGGGCCTTCATTATCTCATTTAACAGATTTTATCTTAAAATCTATTCTGATATTAATAAAGCTACTTCAGCTCCTTTTTGATTTCTATTTGTATAAAATAACTTTTTTCTATTATTTCACTGCCAGTTTCTGTGTGCCTTTGTAGATAAGGTGTATTATTTATAGGCAGGGTATAGATTAGTCTTGTTTTCTAACCCATTCAGTTTTCTGTATTTTTTGATTGGAGTATTATTATTATTAGACTTATTTCTGTCATTTTTTACAAGATTACCTGGATGGTGACAAATTCTTTCAATTTTTTGCTTGTCTGAGAAGGTCATCATGTCACTTTCATTTGTAAATGAGAACTTCAATGAATACAGTATTTTGAGCTGACATTTATTTATATAAGGATTTGGACTATGTCCATTCTCTCCAAGACTATAGAGCTTCTGATGAGAAATGTGCTATTCATCTAATTGGAGATCTTTTGAAAGTAACCAAAATTTCTCTCTTGTATATTTTAAGATATTTTCTTTATGCTTTACTTTTGAAAATTCTAGTATAAAGTGTTATGATGAAGAGGTTTTCTGATCATGATTATTTTGGATTCTACATGCTTCCTGCTCTTGGTTGTTCATATCTTTTCCCAGATAAGGGAAATTATTTCATTGAATATGTTTTCTAAACCATTCTGTTTTTCCATTCTTTCATAAACTCCTAAACATTTCTGTTAGGTCGTTTGATAATATCACATAGATCCTAAACACTGCTTATGACTTTTCTAATTTTCTCTTCTCTTTTCTTGTTCTGACTGACATATTTGAAAAGATTTGTCTTCTAGCTCAAATATTTTCTCTTCTGCCCCCCTGAGGCTGTGGTAAGGATTTCCACTGTATTATTTTAGTTGACATCTTGAATTCTTCATTTCTAACATTTTGGATTACTAATAATTTTGATCTTTCTTTAATATTTTTATTTAGATGCAGATTTTTATTTATGCTGTGTGTGTATTTCCTTAATTGTTGTAATTTCTTCTCTGTGTTTGAACAATCTTACAGTCATTCATTAGAATTTTGTTTCAGACATTTCATTGATTCCCTCATCTCTACAGTTAAATATTGAAGTATCGTAGTATTACTTATAAAGAGCCATGTTGTCTTCGTTGTTCCTGTTTCTTGTGTTTCTGTGTTTATTTTTTATGTTTCCAGGGAATCACTAGTTAGTATATACTCTGAAGGCCTCATTTTTGGGCATGTACCTCTGTGGCTTAAGGGAATGCCTGAACCTTCATCTGATGTGCAGAAATGCATGCTGCCTAGGACCAGGGAGCTCTGGTCTGTGTTTGTAGGAGGGGCAAGAGTCCAGAGTGACACCCAAGTTGGGATGGTGGGTCTCCTTTATCGTTGCTGGGAGGAGGGGATGCTTGTGCTGCCTGGCATGTTCAACTGCCTGCTAAATCCACGTAAGTTGGTGTTTCGGTGTTCTGCCTAGACAAGTTCCGTCTAGTTTTTTGGTGAAAGGAAAGGAGGAAAGTAATGTTTCTTCCCTTGATGGAGTTAAGTGGATGTCCTATTCCCGCCAATTTTCTAGGCCAGACTCAAAGTCAGTAGGGTCCATGGAGTTCTCTCAGGCAAGATCCACCAGTGGTGCGCAGAACAGCATCCAGATACCTTAAAGGAGCTGGCATTTCCCCTGCAGGCTGCTGGTTACTGGCTGATTTGATGTTGGGAGGAGAGGGAAATATCATATTCTCCCTTCCCAGTGCTATGTGGGTGTCCTGCCCCAACCGGCTCTCCAGTCTAAAGGCAGTGGGGACCCCTGGGATTCTCCTATGGACAAGATCCTGGTGGTGTGCAGGCTGGTGCGGCTTCCTCTCAACTCATTCTGGTAAGATGGTATTCCCTCTGGCCAGTGGCCATGGGAGTCACTGGTAGCGTCTTGCCAGCTGCTGCATATTTGGACAATGTCTTCGCTGTTCCATAAAGTCTTTCTTCTCTCCTGTACACTTCTCACTGAAAAACTCTCTCCAGCTGTCCCCCTCTTCTGTACTTCTGGTAGCTTCCCATGGTCAAAATCAGCACATGTTTTCCCTGTTCAGCCATCTTAGATCCTCTAGGCTTGTATTTGAAAACTCCATTGAGTTTTTCAAATTGTAATCATTCAAATTTGCTGTTTTCTCTCTGTGTTTATAATTCTAACTAAATTACTTATGTATTTTTATTTATTTGAAAGAGAAAGAGAACATATTAAAGAGAGAGACAGGCAGATGGAGAGTTCCCACTTGCTAATTTACTCCCCATATATCCACAAGGCTAAGGAGCTGGAAACTCAATCTGAGTCTGCCATGTGGGTGGCAGAAACTCAAGCATGTGAGTCGCCACTGATGCCCTGAGTGTGTAACAGCAGGAAACTGGGACCTGGCATAACTGGACTTGGCCTCAGGCACTGTTATATGGGATGAATTGTCTTAATTGCTGTCCCAAATACACTTTCTTCAAGCGCAATTTTGAAATGAGAGCTGGGAGCGCTTCACACTGGGATGCCATTTCATTTCATATTTAGTTCAGTTTTCAAACCCATGCCATATTCTCCTGTGGAACATAAACATTCTAGTTTTAAATAAAATCAATTCCAATTTTAGGAGGAGACTTTAAATAAGTTATTATCTCTTCTTGGGGTACGTTGGGTCACATTGCTGCAGCTGTGACCATTTGCTTCCTCGTAGAAGACTTGTTCCAACATAAGCTCCAGCAGACACCCCAAACACTTTAATTTATGATATGTAACACACAGATGCAACTGACTTATCGTCTTCATTGTCTGTGTTAACTCCTAAAAACAGAGAAGTTGTTTTATGTAAAATGAGAACTTATTGAAGCTTTGCCTTCAGTGCCAACTGAATGCCCAATTTTGTTGAAAAAAATGCTGGTAGAAAAAAAAAATCTATCACATGCTGGCCCACTCTTGGGAATAGCCAAAGGAAATTAAGTCAGTGTATGACAGAGATATCTGTACCTCATGTTTCTAGCAGTTCAAATTATAATAACTAAGACCTGGAATCAACCTAGATGCCCATCAACTGATGATTGGGTAAAGAATATATACCAGCATATATGTATGATGGAATATTACTCAGCCATAAAAAGAATGCAGACATTCCAAGAAAATGAATGAAACTGGAGATCCTTATGCTAAATAAATTGGCCAAACCAAGGAAGACAAGTATCACATACTTTCTCTTATTTTTGCAAGTTAATATATAAAGAGTATGAAAATCATGTGGATCTCATATCTGTTGATATGAAATATTCCTTCACCAAATCATAACAAGTAAATATAATATAATCTTCCTCATGTTTAAAAAAGTGTTTTTAAAAAGCAGAATCCATTTCTATATAAGCTTATTCAATATTATATAATCTAACAGTATCAGCCTCATTCCAATCCAGAAGAATTTTGGATGATTGAGAATCATTATCATGCTTCCTGCTAATTTTTTTTAAATTCTTTTTTTCCTGACAGTCTTATATCTTCTTAATTTTCTTTAATAAAATATGTTAGGCTGTATAAGAAAAAAGAAAACTCTATCAGAAATCTTTTCTTGGAAAAAAATTTCTCAGTTTTAGTTTCCTTTTGCTTTTCTAACTTCCATACCTATGAAGAACTGTCAAAACAGCTTAGGAGAAGTTGTGTCGGAGGCAGAAATGGCTCTGTTAACATCAGAGGATAGAAAGATCTCAAAAGCGAAGCTTATTGTCAGGAGACCTGCTCCCACCCTGGCTGACTTCCAAGTGTGAGTTAGTTTGGATTAGAATTGGGTTGGAGAACATTTAATTTCTGAAGTGCAAGTTTGAATCAGTTGTCAGCCTCCAAACTATAACCACCATGGGACGATGATGAGGTTTTTTTTTTAAAAAGATATTAAATTAAAATTCCTGGTTGTTGAAATGCAGTGCAACACGGATTCTTATAAAAAATATTTTTGTGTTGCAATAAACTTTATCTTAAAAGCCCCACTCAAATTTTTCATAGACCAGTTGGAAATAAGAGCTTTTCCTGTGGAGATGTTGTGTTATGAAACTTTTGCACAGTAGTTTTACATATTCATTTGTTTGGAAAGCATTCACCAAACAACTTGCCTCTAGATTTCAGTGAGTGGAAGACTTATCTACATTCGCCTTACAAATGGAGTGGTCAAAGTGTATTGATTATCAGACCATAAGGAATTATCTTTTGCACAAAAGCCAAACCAGAACATACAAGTAGCTTGTCATATAAACATTTATGATTCAATGAAATGACAGTCCTCATTTGAAAGCAACCAGTATAAATTTGGCCCATACCACAGTGGGTGTGAAAATTGCAAGGTAAAATAAAACAGATGAGACCATTTAAGTTTGAAATGGAAGAACAGATCACTGGCAACAGCTATTTACTTTCACAGTCACTAAAATAGGGTGTTTTGTTGTGAAAACTATCAATACAGGGTGATAGATACCCTGCTTAAAGTGCCAATATGATGCCATTCTGAACTGCAAAACGATTTCATTACAAGTGTATGGGGAACCTTTAAACATGACATTACGATGTGACTATAATGTAAGATAACAATGGAAAAACAATTTCAGAGTAAGTGTAAGGAGACTATAACCATGCAGTTAGAAGGCCACTGGAATGTGAGATTATAATAGCTCAACATTAAAATAGTGAAAAGGATGTGGACAATTGCTTTTTTTTAAAACTAGAAATAACCTAGGCAACATTTATGCTCATGAATAGTAAAGCCACAGGATGTATTTTAGTGGGGGAAAGCCCTGCACTGGTACAGCCAATTCTTATCCCAATTCTGAAGTTCATTCCCGTCCTTTTTCTATTTTCTGAGGTTAAGTTAGAGATAGTTTTTGTCTGACCTTATCATTCTGTCTCAACCACACCATTTTGAGGCTCTGTTATAAGTTCAAAAACATTTTCTTTCTTACTCACAGCTAGACCCATGACTTGGTCACATTAGACACCCATAGGATGTAATTTGAGTTCAACTAGGATGGTTTTCTATTGCTCAGCTTACCTCCCAGGTTTCCTGTTATTACAGGACTGTGGCTGAAATCTCACATTAGAAATTTATTTCCTTTAGTCCAAAAGGATTTTTCATGTTCAAGAGCACTTAATAAATTAAGATGGCATATTTATAAGTTTATGTTATGTAAGTACCCATTGGAGGGGTAATGTTATTAAATTTGAATAGTTTAAGAATTTTGTCATTATCTAGATCTGAGTTCATTAAAATTTTGCATTTTGAATATTTACATTTAACGATTCTGCACATTCTGCCAAATGCACTTAATATGTGGCTATTATATGGATGCACATAAATTCTATTTTTTGAAAACGGGGATATTTACATCACATAATGTGGGACTCGTGACACTGATCACAGAGTGGGAGGAGTATAGTGTCACACAGATGGTCTAATTAAGTGAAGATAGTGTATGTAACTATCCGTACACCAAATAATTTGACATCCAAACTTTTAAAAAATTCTATGTATCAATTCCAGTCTATAATAGAAAATTGTTCAAGGCTAAAATGGTGGCACAATATGCTAATCTTCTGTTTTGCAGCATTGGCATCCCATAAGGATACTGGTTCTAGTCCTGGCTGCACCACTGCTGATCCAGCTTCATTATGGATTAAGAAAGCAGTGGAGCATGGCTTTAGTTCTTGGGCCTGTGCACCCAGGTGGGAGACCCGGAGGAAGCTTTCAGCTGCTGGGTTTGGATCAGCTTAGCTCTGATCATTGAGGCCATCTGGGGAGTGAACCAGCAGATGGAAGATTTCTCTCTCTCTCTCTGTCTTTCCTTCTCTCTGTAAATCTCTCTTTCACAAAACAACAACAACAAAAATCTTTTAAAGAAAAAATTATGACTCTTTGTATCTTGCTTTTTCACTCAGAATAGTGATCTTTGTTTCTATCCATTTTGCTGCAAATGTCAAAATTTCATTGTTTTTTATGACTAATTTCCATCATGCATATATGCTACATGTTTTATATTGAGTTATAATGGGCACCTAGGTTGATTCCATATCTTTTTTTTTATGAGTTAGGTTGCTATAAACTTGGGAATCCAAGTATATCTTTCATTTGTTGATTTCATTTCCTCTGAATTTGTTTCTGTAAGTGTGATAGCTGGGTCATGGATAAGTCCATATTTTAGTTTTTGAGAAATCACCATTCGGTTTTGCATAATGGTTATACTAATTTGCATTTTCACCAACAATAGTGCTATTAAGGTATTCTTTACTTAGTATTTGTGGTAGAAAGGTAGGGTTTCCTTGTAAGACTTGCCTTCCCGCTGCCTCCATAGAGTTGTGTCTAGGCGATGGAAAAGACAATAGCTGAAACTGTTGGAAATTGTTCTCCTAAAGCTCCTTGTAAGTTTTGAGACACGAAGGTAGCATTTCTGGAGACTGACATCTACAGCAGCAGTGTATGCAGACACCGTTATTTTATGGCATAAAATGCAAGTGCACTGAGCTTCTGGAGGTCACAGCCTGGTTTTAAGTCATCGCAGTAAGGTACAGCATGTCTGTAGCTGAAGTGCATAGATCCTTGGGGGAGAAGTCCCATGGCAAGAGGTCCATAGTCTCATGGAATACTGACCATGACAAAAAATTTGTCCTCCAAATGGGGCGTTGCTTTCTTCAAATATTTGTAAAGATTATTAGGATGAATGTTATCACAGTTTATCAAAAGTACTTGCTTTGGAACAAAGTTGGGTATCATCCCATACTCATCAAGGTAGTGGGCATAGAAGGTTAGAGTTAGTGACATCTGGTGGTGGCAGCTCCCACTAGATTGATCAGCATAAGGAAGACTAGTTTTGGCTGGCTCTTTTTTCCTGTTTAATACACAAACCTTGGTGCCTAGAAATTAGTAAGTCAGTATTGAATGAATGAAAATATTTTTGCCTGGAAAATGCCTGTCCCTGCACCGTTGCATTCTAAACTGTTATAGAATTCCAGGAACAAGTTAAGTCACTATGGGAATAAAGTAGTAAAAAGGAAAAATATGTAAATTTTACTTCAGTTGAGGCATAAATGCTATATAACTTCTATGTCCTAGTGCTCAACTATGTGGATTAGTTAAATGCTGAACTTGTTCCTAGCTAGGAATTAGTTGAGATGGAAATGACAACTGGCATTTGAGCTGTTCGTTGTAAGAAAAAAGATCAATTAGTTGAATTTTCCTTTTCTCTTGGATTAAACTGCAATTTCTAAATTGCTTCAATTGAAAATGTGAAAAATTATTGGTAAAATACTCTCTAAGGGAGCAAAGCATGCACGTGGGGTGGTTTTAATTAAAACATTTTCTATTAGGAGGTGTGAATGTGGCTGTGACCTGAGCCCGTTCTCTTGATGTACTTTGATCCAGGCCAGGGATTTTCCTTCAGTTCTACAGGGGGTAGATTGGTACAAACATTTTAAAAAATCTCCCCCTTTTCTCACTTACTGGACTGTCAACTCTCAGAAAATCTAGGCAGGTCCTAATTTATAAACATCAGTTTACATTTATGCATCATGGAGAGATGATAGGATTGGGAGAATCATAAACTTCAAAGAGAATCCCAAGTGGTTCAAGATGAAAGTGAATTTAGAGATCATCATAGTCCAATCTTTCCATTTTACTGGCACAACATCACATATCTAGTAATCTCTCCTGTTAGGCCAACAAGGTGTTTTCCTGCCTTAAAATATCGACTGGATGTGGTCTCCGCTTTTGAAAAATTATCCGGATTTTACTGCAATGTTACTCTTCCGACATCGCATAGCCAAATAATTCTTCCTAAAGATAGTATTCATTTTCTCTCATAGACTCTTTTTTCCATTTGCTCTGAGAACCTGCCTTTTAGAGACAATATCAGAAGTCTCCATGACCTCTGATTTTCAGTTAGAGTTAGCCAGGTATTGACAAGGCAGGAGGAGAGTGAGATCAAAGTATGTATTTTACCTGTGGCCTGGATTGAGAGTCATTTTTGCTGTTTCACCTTTAAAATCCATAGTTTCAGTTGGGGAACCGTTACCTCAATTATAGCTCTTTATTTGGTTCTGTTAAGTGCTGCTGTCCCCTGTTTTCAGGTTTATGGGTGAAAAGTGCACCCTGTTTTTGCTATGTCTAAGGAGCTTCATTTTCCCTTACTGATTTAACTTAATATTTTTCACATTTTTAAACAGTTCCTTTAATAAAGTTTCATTTCCTTAAATGAGAGTGAAATTGGTATCCTGATTAAAATTCATATATATAACTCATCCCGTTATCTTATTTTCTTCCTTCATAACACAGATTAACATTGTTTACTTATTTGCTATCTGTCCTAATTGGAATGATTTCCATAGCCTCGCACTAAAAAGTATAAGACATTGATGGAAGGGCACCAAACAGTGAAGGCACAATGAATAGAAAGATAGTTGATGCTCACAGTAAGGATAGTTAATATTATGAAATGGCCATACTATTTAAAGAAATAGATAGATTTGACAAAACCCTATCATTTTTCAGAAATAGAAATAGAAAAAGAAAAAATGCTAAAATTTGTGTGGAAATCTAAAAGATATCAAATGGCCTGGAAAAGAAAAATGAAGTTGGAGGCATCACTGTTTCTGGCTTGAAGTTATTTGTAAAACTATAGTAATCAAGACAATAGAGCATTGGGATAAAAACTGATGCACAGACTAGTTGAACAATGTAGCGAATCTAGAGATAAATACAAATATGTGACATCAATTTTTTTTGATCAAGAGTACACAAGGAAAAAAAATAAAACTAAGCCTTTATTGTATATCATACACAAAGATCAATTCAAAGTTAGTTGAAGACGTAAACATGAGACTAGAAACCATAAAAGTCCTACAAGAAGAACAGAAGGGAAGAACTCCGGGATATTAGAATCCACAGTGATGTTTTGAGTATACACCAAACGCTCAGGCAACACAAAGAGAAATACAGTGGACCATGTCCAACTGAAAGTTTTTATACAGCAAAATTAATAATCAACAAAATGGAACATCAGCCTATGGATTGAGAAAAGCGTTCACAAAACATGTTTCTTCCAGGGAGTTACTGTATAACTTTTATAAAGATGTCATACAAAAAACAATATTGTGAAAACCAATATTCTGATTAAAAACTGGGGCACCTCCAAAGACAACATAAACATAGCCAGCAGATATATGGTAAGGTGCCCAACATCATTGATTGTCAGAGGAATGCAAATCAAAACACCGCAAGATGCTACCCCACAGAAGTTAAGATGACTACTGCCAAAAACTTAAAAAAAATGTTGACAAGGTGGTGGAGAAAAAGGGCATGTTGTACATTGTTGATGGAAATACGGATTGATATAGCTGGTATGGAAAGCAGCAGGGAGATTTCTAAGGAAATTACAAAGAGCTACCACATGACCTAGCAATCCTTCTTCTGGGCATTTTCCCAAAGGAAATGAAATCACCACCTCGTAAAGATATCTGCACTCCCATGTTTATTGCAGCAGATTTCATAATAGCCAAGACATAGAAACAACCAAGTGTCTGTGGATGGATGAATGGATGAAGAAACTGTAGTGAGTATATAGAAAAATACTTCAGAAAGTTTGGGAAAATGTGCATGATGAAAAAACTATTCAAGGATTTCAAAATATTTTTGCACCAAAATAAGCTGATCTTTTAATTCCTTTTACCACACACATCTTCAGGTTTTCTTTTACAAACAAAAAATCACATTGTAAGGTAAGTGGAGATGGAATGGAGGTGGCAGGAAAGTGTTCTGGGGTCACAGAAAAATGAGAGACCAGGGAACTTGGCAGAGAGATAAGGCTCCTCAGCTGTCTTCTCCAACTGCTCATTCAGTGGCAGAAGTTTCAATCTATACAAGCCGAGTATTCCATGTTAATCAAAAGCTTTCACACTTCTTAATGCCTTTTTAATATGTTCCTTACTTTATCTTTTTACTTTATTCAGAAGAAAAGGTGAAAGAAGTAACGGTGATTTTTGAATCTGAATTTTGTGCGTGTGGACTATATCCAGAAGATAATAAAATCTGCTCAAAAGGTGATAAAGTCCAATGATTCAGCGGTGCTCTTTTAGAATATTGGAAAACTTGGCTGAAATTGACTGTAGGAAAGAAAAATTTCAAAGACAAGGAAAAAAAAAGGAAATGAATAGTTATTCTGTTCCCCACTATTCCCCACCAGAGGGAGACAGTTTTTTTCCTTTTGCCTTTCGATACCTAAATTCTGATTAACTCAGATTTGAAGAATATAATGCAAGGTTTACTAGGGCTGATTAAGACCCAGGGGGAAAAACAAACTTACAATCTAATTTGTTTACTTTTGTCTTTTAATATCAAATTATTTTCAAGATCTAAGTTCTGTTCTGCTGGCACAGTAAATGCTACTTAACATTCATGGAACTTTAAGAGCTACTTGTTATTTCAGTGTCGACTTTATCTCTAATTATATTAGTATGGATTGAGATAGGACACTGATAATGTAACAACATGGAATAACTTAGCATTAATTATTTCCCGTCATAAGACATTTACAAATCAACCTTAAATTAAACAGAAGAAAGGGGCACAGTGATGGTGGAGAAAGAGAAAGTGATAGCAATGTCTTTCTACTGGCACGACAATAGAAGATGCTGGAATAAACTGAAATCAAGTTAGCCAATGTACAATATATTTTAACTATTAAACATCTTTGAAAAAAAATTTATTTATGTGAAAGGCAGAGTTGCACAGAGAGAGAGATTTTCCATTTAGTTCATTACCCAAATGGCCAGGCCTGGGCCGGATTGAAGCCAAGGGCCTGAAATGCCATCTTGATCTCCTACATGTGTGCAGGGGCCCAAGGACTGGTGCCACCTTATGTTACTCTCTTTGGCACATTTTCAGGGAATTAGATAGGAACTGGATCAAGTGGGATTCAAACCAGTGCCCATATGAAATGCCAGTGTTGCAGGTACTGCCTTAATCCACTTTGTCACAACACTGCCCCCCGCAACTTTTAAATATAAACCAACAACAAATTGATTTACTAGTTGCTAATTTAGGAAAAATGGCACATGAGCAATAGTTCCTTTCTGTGGCGTATCTGTTTAGGATAATTAAGCATTTTATCAAAAATGCAGAAATTGTCTAGAGATTCATAGTGTAAGACCTACAGTACTTTTTAAGAAGTCCAATTTCATGCCCAATTTAGTAGATACAGTGTTAAATCTACTTGTCCAGTGTAATTACTTGGACATTTCATTCTTCTCTCTGGTTCTTTTTGGAAACTAGTTCAGATCTGACCTTGTGTAAATGCTTTTTAAATTAGTCCGAATCATTTTACAAATCCAGTTAGTGCACAGTCCAATCTTCTCAGCTCAGTGCAGTCAGTACTTGGTGCTGCGGCTGTGGCCTGCTTTGTTGTGCTTCCTCTTCTCTCTGTCATTTGCACAACACACACAACAAGAATGAGGAGTGATTCTCAGGAGTCTACATTTAAAAGTGGAAGCACCAGCTAAAATATTTGTCTGGTTTGGAGCTGGAGCTTCTCATCATAATTCAAGGAAGGTAAATGGATGCTTTGGAAAAGTATAGAGTGTCACTTAAGTTTCACTTGCCTGAGGTATCATTTAATCAGCAAGCACAGTTAATACTTCTGCTGTTCTATTTGTCAAGATCTCAATATTTTTTCAATATGAGGTCTGCTCCAGTGTACTTTATGTGACACTTTGTAATTAGTGGTACTTGAGAATTTGGCAGTTTTAAAAATTCATACAACATTCTTAGTTACAATTTATAAATGATTTTAAAGTATAATTAACATTCATCTTTACAAGTTATATGCAAACAAATATGCAAATTTAGAAATAAATATGCAAACATATAAAATGTTTTTGAATTAAGTAGTCCTTAACATTTTTAATGAAATCAATATTTTATTCATATTTTGCACACAATTTTGAGTACTTACTGATTTGGGAGGGGGCTCCAGCATATAGGCTTTTGCATATTGCCACTTCTACCAGCAACAGGAGGGAAATGAGAAGGAATTTCGCTCTTGTTTTCATGAAAGCTGATAGGATCATTTAGCACACAAAAAATCAAATAAATGCTGTTGAGTGGATTATTGATGCTATAAAAATGGCCTTTTTACTCCTTGAACTCTTAAGCTCACTTATTAGGAGACACAAACTCTGTTTAGGTCTCCAAATGATAAAGTTAAGGGCATCAAATGAGTGCCCCCAACTCTCTGAATTTTCATTTCATAAAGGTTAATACATTAGGTTGGTAGCTATGGATTTTTAACATATTAAAGTCTGAGTGTAAAATGCAGGGTTCAAGATAGATTAAAACGGAATACTGGGAAAATGCACCTTAGACATAGAAATCACTATACAAGCGTTCGTATTCAAATTCAGTTATGAAGACTGGAGTTGTGGTGTAGTAGGTAAAACTGTGGCCTGTGATGCTAGCATCCCATGTGGGTGCTGATTCAAGTCCTGGCTGCTCCACTTTTTTTAAAAGATGTATTTATTTTTATTGGAAAGTCATACTTACAGAGTGAAGGAGAGACAGAAAGATCTTCCACCTGCTGGTTCACTCCCCAAGCAGTCATAAAAACTTGAGTTGAGCCGATCTGAAGCCAGGAGCTTCTTCTAGGTCGACTATGCAGGTGCAGGATCCTAAGGCTTTGGGCCATCCTCCACTGCTTTTCTAGGCCACAAGCAGGGAGCTGGAAGGGAATGGAGTATCCAGGACATGAACCGGTGCCCATAGGGGATCCTGGTGCATGCAAGGTGAGGACTTCAGCCACTAGGCTACCATGCCAGCCCCAGGCTGTTCCACTTTTGATCCAGATCCTTGCTAATGAACTGGGGAAGTGGCAGAGGATCACCAAAGTGTTTGGGCCACTGCCACCCATATGAAAGACTAGGAAGGAGCTTCTGGCTCCTGGCCCTAGCCCGGTCCAGTCCTGGTGGTTGTAGCTGTCTTGGGAGTGACCCTGCAGATGGAAGATTCCCTCTTTCTTTCTCTCTCTTTGTGTGTGTGTGTTCTCTGAAACCCTGACTTTAAAATGAATAAATATACTTTCTCTTTTTAAGTTCAGTTATGATGATTTTTTAAAAATCTCTTCCAGAGGTTAGCTGAGTCATCATTCTGGTTCACTCATTCGACAAATACTCATCTTTCAAGGCTCAAAGCCAGTTTCTTTCTGCAAAGCAGATTTCTCAGTACTGGGGCCTTCCATCCCTGAATTCATATTTATATCTAAATTAACCAGATAAAGGTTTTCAAGCAGCCATTATGGACAAGAACAACACTCCATGCAACTGGGGTACAAACATCAGAAACAACTGAGTTAGTAGCTCACCGTTTAACTCTAAAAATTTATACTTTTAGCGGTATCCTTTATCATTACTTTCAAATGACGAGCCACTCAGAAAAAGAATATAATTTATGCAAGGACAATGAGAAGGATTTATTTTGAGTGACAGTTCTGAAGTATCAGCAGTCACTGGAATGCTGCGGTTAAAGTCTGAGGTTGTATCATCAATAGCACCAACACTACCATGTGTTTGTCACCCTTGCTCAACTTCAAATCTGTTTTTAGTGAAATCATTTTTTTATTAAAAAATGAGAGTGTCATGATCTTTATAATTTCTCCTTGTTTATTGACAAGTGAAAACTTTTGATATAATTTTCTCTCATTACTTGATTATTTTGTATGGCTGTCATTGTGTTATAGTTTGCTTTTGAGAATTAGTTGCTTTAGGGTATTTTTTAAAAAAAGAACTAAGTGGTTACATGAACTTTTTCCTATAAAAGTTATGATGCTTTATTTAGGTCCAAGGCTTCAAGGAGGTACAATGTAAATGCACTTAGATGACATGCATAATGTTGAATTCGATGCTACCATTAGATGCACAATGGAGCATGAGTGAGTGAATAAGTAAATGAATGAATGAGTGAATGAATGAATGAATTCAGAGGGAATTCAAATCATGAGAAAGATCATGATGGGATGGGATTTATCAAGGAAGGCATCAGGCTGACAAGTCTTAGCTGATGACTTTAAAAATGTACTGAACAATATGTAGACCCATAGGAAACAACTTAGAAGCAAATAATGATTTAGGAAGAAGAATTTAAACTGGCAGGAGCCATAGTCTAATATTTGGCTCCTCATCATGGACTTATTTGCTTATGTGAAATGTGAGATTTCAATGAGTAGCGATTTTAGAAAATTCATTCAGGACACATTAATGTAGTTTTCCAGGTGCATTCCAGGGTGTTTTGAAGTTATTTGGTGTTGAACATGATTCTGATGCCTACAGTTATTTCAACTTCAAAAAATAAAATATGTAGGATATGATTAATCAAATGTGCTGATTTGGGGTAAAATTGTTCATGTAGCTGCATCATAAATTAATTTTCCTTCACAGAATCAAAACAAGCAAGCAAAGTTCTGTCTTGTGGCAAGCCATTCGGTTATGTCCATGGGGACTGGTGTTTATATGATTGGCTTAGGTGAACAACACACAGCTAGGTCTATGTGTGTCTGGGTAGACCTCCACGATTTTATTATGCAACTTTCAATGAAAAAGCCAAATCTGCTGTGCTTAGGCAGACAGGGAATCTCTTTCAGTCCAAAACAATCCCCCCACCTCCTTGTCAGCGAACCTTCGCCTTACAGACCATCTCCACACAATCAGTCACTTCCATATGCCTCTCCTTCTTCCCAGATTCTAAGCTTATTTTCCCTCAATGTTTTGTTTCTCTGGACTGAATTTCATCTCAGTTGATTGCCCAATTCACTTTTCATTCAGTCATAATTGTTTTTTGAATTGTCTTAAATTCTCAAAAGGATTATGACAATTTGGAAATTAACAATGGCGCCTTAATTGCATGAGCTGTGTGATCCACAAAACCCTGTTGGCTGATGTTTTTCCCCCCCACCTGTAATTTTTTTTGTAACTAAATGTGAAAAGGTAGTAACATACATACACAAGCATAAAACACATGTGGTTGTGATTTATAAAAATGCTTGACTTTCCAACATTTGGAAATCAATCACAGATAGTTGCAAAACCCTAATGTGGAAATTATTAAAAAATACATTCTGGTTTTCTTTCAAACTCAGTTTCTTTCTTTTGTGGAAATAGGAACATGTGCAAGCAGAACCACATTTTCTGTATGTGTATGGAAATTAAGATTCAGGAAAATAATCATTATTCTTTAATTATCTGACTTTGGCTGGGCTCTCAGTGCAGCTTGGCAATCTTGTTGCTTGTCCCTGGTCGACTCCCTCTGTAATTCTTCTTGAGGCAGCTGTTGGAAATCTTTTAATCTCGCACCATGCTTCTCACCCCCTACATTTTTAGCCTCGACCGAGCTTTGTCATTTACTGAGAATGTGGCGGCTCTGAGAAGCTTTCATGGATTTTTTCCCACTTCTACTCCAAGACGCACCTGTAGAAGCATACATCTTTTAATCCTTCTCCTTCCATCTTGAAGAAAGAGGGTTATTTCTTCATCCCAGTATGACGCTTCCAGGTTCATTATCATCTGGCTTCCTTTCTAAATATATGTTCCTTATCTTGAACCCTCCTCTGCTTCTCTATCTTCAATCTACAGGTGAGATCAAGGCTAGTTTGCACCATCCATTACTGCCTCAACTTCCCCCTGGCTGTCATCTTGCTACCTTTGTCCTTTTGTGTGCCATCAGCTCCCAGCTCCTTATCCCTATTCTGTTGATTTTTTTTTTTTACTTTGGCTCCAGAGAATAGTTCCTCAGTTTTTGTTCTTAGATGTTTTCCTAAGTGTAGCCTTTATGTACTCCCCATTTAAATTAGGTCCAACTCAACTCAGCTAAAGTTTAACTGTATTCCAGGGAAAGGAATTTCAGGTATTTTCCTGGGCTGTAGAATATTTTGAAATCTGTGCTTCGCAGAGCACTGCCTCACACGTCACAGTTGCACTGTTTTCTCTCCTCAGTTTTCACTCACATTCCTCAATGACTTCTTCATTGCTAGAACCCATGACCTGTTTCTAATTTTCAGTATCATCTCATGTTTCAATGGTAGTATTTCTGAATTTGAAAATATATCTGAAACTCAGAAAAACAGAGAGCCCTTCATGTAGCAGTTTACTCCCTAAATTCCTGTGACTGGGACTGGGCCAGGCCAATGTCAGGCACCTAGAACACAATCTGGGTCTCCCAAGTGTGTGTGGCAGGGACTGAAGTACTTAGCTCACCATCTACTGCCTCCCAAGGTCCTTATTAGTAGACAGCTGGAATCAGAAGAAAGCCAGGACTTGGACTCAGATCTTCCTGTGTGAGATGTAGGTGCCTCAAGTCATGTTAAACCTGTGCCAAATACCACATCACTTCTGACTTTCTCGTGTTTCTCTGCCATTGGCTTATAGGATGAAAATTGGTATATTCATCTTTATTGATTACCTGCGGCTCTGATTTTTAATAAGAAATGGAAGTTACATAGAATGTTTACAAAGCATTACAATTTAGAAGAGAAGAACAGCAAGACAATAAGCAAATATAATTCAATATTTGAAATCTGTGGAAAATTACTCATTGCTGTGTGCCTATAGAGTCAATGAAAATTTTGCTTATTTGTAACTTGAGGCTCAAAGGATAACTATGAATACCCCAGATGGGACAGAGCCAAAGTTGAGAGTTTCAGACAGAAGGAGATATCTTTATCTCTATCTCTATCTCTATCTCTATCTCTATCTCTATCTCTATCTCTATCTCTATCTCTCTATATCTAAAGACTGAAGAAGAAGACACATGGATCTTCCAATAACTTCCAGAAGTTCAGTGTGATAAGAACATGGGATTCACCATGTGTTATAAAGAAATGGGCCTCGACAGGCAGGTAGGAACCTGATCATGGAAGTTTATAAGAGCTATTGTAAGAAGTTCCTTTCCCAATGTGTAAATTATGTAAGGCAAGGAGAAGCTCTTGAATGACATCGTCAGAGTCACATTTTAAAGCTATTTCACTTTGGTTGCCAAGTAGAAAAATAAAAGCTGGTGAGGGTCAGAATGGTGAGTCCTGAATAAAAGATCATGTGGTTTGATCTAGTAGGGTGGTAATATGGCTAACAAGAAGTGAAAGGAAATGATGTATATTAATGATGTTAAGTAAAAATAATGAAAAGGAGTTGGTAACTGATTGAACATCCCCCTTCAATTATCTTCTGTTTTTGCATCTTGGTACCTTAATTATAATGTCCTGGTGATGTTAGACAGTCACCATGATTTTGTGACTAGGAATAATTATACAGAAATAATCTGAGCTATGGTGAAGGGGAAAGCAGGCAGTATGAACCTGCTGTAATAATTTTAAACACACTGTGATGATTCTAAGACATAGAGAATTATGTCTTTCCATTTGGGATAATCACAATATTCTAAAAGATCCTATATTTAGGTATGACTTCTTGTATTCAGTAAGTTGCTAATGCATATTTAGCTAGTCCTCAGGCAATATTCTGTACATTAGGAATAGGGTCTTGGATAAATAATGCCAGATTCCAATCTTCTGGAGTTTCCTTCTGCTTTGTACTTTGCAAGCAAAGGAGTAGAAGAATGAAAAAAGAAGATATAAGGGGTACACCAAATGCTCTTCATATTCTCAGAACTTCTCATATTAAATTTTCTTTTTTTTTATTAGAAAGGCAGATTTACAGAGAATTAGATACAGAAAAATCTTCCTTCTACTGGGTTATTCCCCAACTGACTACAACAGCCGGAGTTGAGCTGATTTGAAGTCAGGAAGTAAGAGCCAGGAGCTGGGATCCCATGTGGGCACTTGTTCTAATCCTGGCAGCCCCGCTTCCCATCTAGCTCCCTGTTCGTGGCCTGGGAAAGCGGTCAAGGACAGCCCAAGACCTTGGGATCCTACACCCACGTGGGAGATCCGGAAGGAGCATCTGGCTGCGGATCAGCTTGGCTCTTATGTATAATAACATGGTTGTATTTGTCTTTCTGTGTCTGGCTTACTTCACTTTTTAAATTGGTATTCTCTAGCCCCATCCATTTAACTGCAAGTGACAGGATTTCATTCTTTTTTATGACTGACAAATATTTCATTGTGTATGTATTACACATCTTCTTTATCCATTCATCTGATGATACATATGTTGGGTGATTCCAAATTTCAGATATTGTGAACAGTGCTGTTATAAATATAGTTGTAGGGGTGAGCACATTGGCTCAACTGGCTAACCCTCTGCTTCCAAGTGCCAGCATCCTACACGGAACATGTCTTGGCTGCTCCACTTCCCTTCCAGCTCCCTGCTTGTGATCCCAAAAAGCAGTAGAGGATAGATGATGGCCTAATCCTTTGAGACCCGGTATCTGTTTAGGAGGCCTGGAAAAGGCTTCTGGCTTCTGGCTTCAGATTGGCTCAGCACTGGCCATGGTGGCCATTTGAGGAGTGAACTAGCAGATGGAAGATCTTTCTCTTTGTATCTCTTCTCTGTAAATCTGCTCTTCCAATATATATAAAGAAATCTTTAAAAAAAACCTGTATATAGTTTTTCACAGTTAGTACTCCCTTTAACAAGGAATGAGAATTCCTATTTATCCGTATCCTTAGCAATATTTGCTACTTTTTGTGGATTTGATGTAAGGTGATATAGCTCATTGTGGTTTTGATTTGCAATTCTGTGATAGATAGTGATATTAGGCATTTTTTTGTTGTCCGTTTTTATTTCTGCTTTGAGGACTGTCTATTCAGGTTGTTTGGTCCTTTTCTTACTGGATTCATTGTTTTTTGTTGGTTGACTATGTTCTGGGCATTCATTCTCTGTCAGATAAATAGCTGAAAATATTCTGATTAAATATTAATGAGTTTTTTTTCTTCAAAAGACTTGGCAAAGGAACAAAACTGGAGAAATCATACACACACACATATACAAATAAGCCTACACAGAAAGTTTCAATGATGACTTTAAAAATATTAACTGACACATTTCCAGTTTGTCCTGCAGAATATTGGGGACCACTAGTGACAGCACAAATAGCTAATAGTTCTATGTTTTTGTGTGGTCACCCTATTTGGTGTAACTGAGGTCCCAAATGAGTTCCATAGCGTACCAAGGTGTGAATACAAATCATCAATCTTGTAAAATCAGTTTGACAATCAAATAAAGCAAATTGCTGACTTATTTTTCTATCATATAATGCCTAGAATGCCAGTATCATTGAGCTTGTTGAGAATAAAGATGAGGAAATTGCTAGTCATTAGGTGCTGCCCTGGCAAATGGAAACAGTTTCAGAGACCATTTATTGCCCATTTCAATTCAGCTTTGTGGATACAAATGTGTTGCATTTCACCATTTCTTGTTTTTTTCATAAAAACAAAAACAGAGATACGGACTTTCACAGCACCCAATGTTTTGGGGAGAAGCAAGCCCCTGCCTCTAGGAGGGTACTGACAAAAGGCAATGATGTTATGTTTGCGTAACCAAGATTCTTTCCCATGACTGTGCAGCACAGTACGAAACAGCATGCTTCTTGAAGAAGCTCTGATCCTAGGTCTGTGTTAGCATTGAGCTGTTGAGCAGAACTTGAGTGTTTTCAGTTCGGAATAACAACTCTACTACTTCTACTTTGAGGTGTTTGAATTTGGGAGTATTTTTACCCCCCCCCCCCCATTAAGCTGATTATTACTTTTTTAGAAATCTCTGACTGGAAAATCAAACACTTTGTTAAAATGTTATGCACGTGAAGTGTTGTGTCAAATGTCCATGGGACCTGCATAGTGACACCTTGGGTGCAATAGCTGCCTGCTATGCTCGCATCCCTTTGTGCTCCAGGTTGAGTCCCAGCTGATTCACCTCTGGTCTGGTTCAGTGCTGATGCACCTGGAAAAGCAGCAGAAGATGGCCCAAAGCTGCCACTTTATCGGAGACCTGTGTGGTATTCCAGGCTCCTGGCTTTAGTCTGGCACAGCCTAAGGTGTCGCAGCCATTTGGGGAGTGAACTGGTAGCTGTAAGATCTCTCCTCTTTCTCTGTAACTCTGCCTTGCAAATAAAGCAAATAAATTTTTTAAAAACATGAAACACTTCCATGCTAATCTTCTCTGTATCATTCCAATTTTTGTATATGTGATACCGAACCAAGCACCGCAAATAAATCTTTTAAAAAAATTAGCACATCCTTAACCACATGGTCTGTGTTCAATCTATGGAAGCAACATTTACTATAAATATAAAATAGCACTTCTATAAATTTCTGAAAACACTTTTGTACATTAATCATTAACTTCACTGCATGGATTAAAACATTGACAAAAAGGATTGTAAAACATCTATCTTTTAAAAAAAATTATTTTTCTTAGAAAGGCAGATATACAGAGAGAGAGTTTCCATCCACTGGTTCACTTCGCAATTGGTCTCAACGGCCAGAGCTGAGCTGATCTGAGCAGATGTGAAACCAGGAGTCAACTGCTTTCCCAAGCCGTAATCAGGGAGCTGGATGGGAAGTGGAGCAGCTAGGACATGAATCGGCATCCATTTGGGAACCCAGTGCATGCAAGGCGAGGACTGTAGCCACTAAGCTACTGTGCTGGACCCAAATCATTTATCTTAAGCCACAGAGTTGAGGAAAAAAATCCTGGTAGTTCATATTTTTTGCTGTGTGATTTGTTAACTGAGATCCAGTTTGTCTTCTTCACGGTGACTTTTGAGGAATGTTTTCTTGGTTTTAAGCTTGTCTAGTTCCACTGGAGAGACACTGTTCGAGTAATTTGATAATGTTAGCACATCTGTCTTTGTGCCAAGCAGCAGACTGTTTTTACTCCTCTTCTGTGTGTGGTTCTGGGCATACCCAAGCTCAGCAAAGAGCACTGCCGTCATCTTTATTAATTTACCTTGGATTTCATAAATGTGTTGAACTCAGCTAGATCCGGAAAAGAGCAATGCACAGTATGGACACTTTAAAATTATATTTAATTGCCTTATTTTGGATGAAGGATTCAATTGTTTCATTCTTTATTTTTTTATAGTTTACAGAGCCCTTGGCAGAAGTATAGGTATAGGCTAAACCCTACAGATAGGGACTCTTGGTACATCTGTGTGATGCACCAGCTTGGGTGCTCCCCTCCCTAAGCATACCTGCCTCAATCACACTCCATACATCTTCAATCAATTTCAGATTGATTGAATTTGATATTTTTTCTTTAATTAGAAAGTGACAAAAATTTGCATCAAAATTTACGAAATTTTACAAATTACTCATAAACCTCCCTTAATGTATTTTTGAGATGTCCCACAGAATTCTGGGATGAAGTTAGTGATACATCTTCCACCGATGTCAGGATATTTTGTTAACATCAGTAAGAATTTTGCTCATGTGAAAAGCCCTGGATCAGGCCCCCAGACATGTTAAACAGACAAGAAGCATTCTGATGATGCCAGAGGGTAGGAAGAGTGAGGTTAAGTGTCCACCATGAGAGCACACATACCTGGTTGTCCATTAGCTGCAATAAACAGAGTGCGTTTGGCAGTGTATCAGTTGGCATGGATTTGGAAAGTAGTTTGCAAATCCTTTTTTTTTTTTCTCCCGTATGAGATATCAATGAATGAAAGCAGAGAAGCTTAGTGGTTTCACTATTGGATAATTGTATAATAACGATGTGACATCTGATATTTGAGATTTTTATACTACATAAAGATGCCATTCAAGATCTGTATGTTTACACAAAGGTGGCAATTTGACACTGGCTTTGGCAAAGCCAGTTCTGTGACTTACAGCCCCGTTCTGGAGTAAGTAACTATTGTAAACTTCCATGAGTATAGATATAAGTGTTTCTGAGGGGAATTTAATTTGGCACACTATTTTGAAAAAATCTTGTCTTTGGAATTGTGTCTTGTAAATGAGGGCATTATAAACGTAATAATTCGGCATCTCTTGATTGTTTTTTTTTTTTTTACTTTAAAACCATTTGCATGTGTTGTTTCCTTTTGGTAAATGTAATTGGCTAGTGTTTGGTCCCCATGGAAAGAACGGCCTTCCCTAAGCTAGGGTTTCCAACTTTAACATGGAACATTGCAAGTAAATTTTGTCTATATACTTTTCAAGCTTCTCAGATGTGATCACTGAGATTCAGCCTGATGAAGGAAGCCCTAGGGACTGGAATAACACAAAGCATGCTACTGTACTGACATGCAAAATGTCTTATAGCCTGTCTTTATGTTTCAGGGCTGCAATGCTCTAGATAAATAAGACCAAATTGGGCTAACCACTGTTCTTGGCTACACTCACGCAGCTGTTTTCACAAGCTAATAGGAGCTGTGTGTGCACATCCAAGGACAAAATTTGGCCCTTTTTGTCTTTACACAAACAGTTTCTTTAGTTGAGATGATTATTCCTGAGTGACTGTTTTATAAGCAATGTTGTTGCCCAGTTTAAATCTCTTTTCACTTTTATTCCTCATAGTCAAGACATTTATGAATATGGAAATATGTAACTCAAAATCTTCAGTTCCCAGAAAAATGAAAATTTCCGCAAGAAAACCTGTGAGTGTTGCAAATGAACTGGGAAAAAGAAAAAGCAGGTCATTTAAAGCGTGGTTAAAAAAAAATAGAAGCAACACGAGGAAAAGGTGTTAACGCTCATTAATGTTAATAATATGATACATTTGTTAATTTTATATGTATCTTATTTATCTGAGAGTGAGAGTGGAATTGAGAGAGAGAAAGAGAGAGGGGAGGAGGGATGGGGAGGAGAGGAACAGAGAAATAGAAATAGATTAGAAAAAACAGTGATATATGACATTCTGATCTACACACTAAATGTCCAAAACCCCGGGAATGAGGCCTGACTTAAGCTGGAAGCCGGGAACTCAGTCTGGGTGCCATGGATGGACGGTTTGGACCACCACCTGAGCCATCACCTGCTGTTGCTCAGGATGCACGTTAGCAGGAAGCCGGAATCCAGGGGAGCTGGGACTTTAGTCTACTCAGTGTGCTATGGGACACACCTTGAATTTTTATAGCATGTTGATCTGTGGCCTTTCAAAAGGGAACTCTGTCATTAAATAGCGTTTTCAAAGGAAATATAGACCACTAAATACTTTTATTTGTTTAAATGTATAAAGCTGAAATTAACCGCTATTAAAACTCCTCTGTCTCTTCACAAAGAAATTGTGTAGTTCTGCATATTTTTCTTTTTTTTTTTTTTAAGATTTTATTGTTATTGGAAAGCCGGATATACAGAGAGGAGGAGAGACAGAGAGGAAGATCTTCCATCCGATGTTTCACTCCCCAAGTGAGCCGCAACGGGCCGGTACGCACCAATCTGATGCCGGGACCAGGAACCTCTTCCAGGTCTCCCATGCGGGTGCAGGGTCCCAAAGCTTTGGGCCGTCCTCGACTGCTCTCCCAGGCCACAAGCAGGGAGCTGGATGGGAAGTGGAGCTGCCGGGATTAGAACCGGTGCCCATATGGGATCCCGGGGCTTTCAAGGCGAGGACTTTAGCTGCTAGGCCACGCCGCCGGGCCCTCTGCATATTTTTCTAAAGGCTAAATCTTCTGAAGTAGAAGACAGCCAGTGTGTCAAAAGTTTTTATTACTAGAAATTGCAATCCTGCTTCATCTCTGAATTTTTTTTTGCAGAAAATAAGGCATGTAAGCAGGGCCTCAAAGTTTTGGAAGGAACTTCTTGCATAAATCAATATATGGCATGAATAAAAAAAAAAAAGGTTTGCTAGAATCGCTTAACTTTTGGAGGCATTTCCAAGGGTTAGCTCATTTCCTTTGAGCTCTGAGCAAGGCTCCTTATTTGTAGTTTCTGATTGCCCTTTCTCTGAAGATAATCGATTTAAGAATATATTTACTCAAAGGAACGGTCTTTCAGAAGTTCATAATTATATATGTTATCTGTGCCAATATTATTAATAGCTGAAAGTTAAATATATACACTTTTGCAGGATTAATGGCCCTTTGTATAATAATTTATGCAAAAATAATTCCACTGTGCTCTTTGAGTGGTTGATAATTTGTCTAAAGCAGAATTATTTTTCTTCTCCCTGTCGGTGTGAACAGATTCCAGGTATTTGAGACCCTCATATCTCTGCTTGAAACATTTTGAATACCAACTCCAAAAAACTCGACATTAATAAAACATTAAAGTTCCAACTTAAGCCCATAAAAGTCAAGAAATCCAGAGTTAAGGTCGACCCAGCTCTCTTAACTCTGTTCTCTTGCATGCATGCATGGGTGATGGGACAGCAGTGTTGCTTAAATCAGTCTTCCTGCATAATCTAAACATGTAATTGAATTAGTGCATAAAGTATTTACATACCCTGCAGTGGAGAGTCCCGCACACTATATTATCTGCATCCTCTCTCAGGACCCTCCTTTTAACTCCTTACTGCAGTGTTCCTGCGAGGCTGCCTCAAACATTCAGAAATTGGACTTGCAAATACAATTTCCCTTCTTTTATGAGGCTTCAAGATGAGTGATGCCCACTCAACTTTCCTAGTTGCCTTTCAGCTCCTGGTCAGACAGATAGAGTTTGGGTTACATTCTTCCTTTTGGTTAACATCCCCAGGCTTTGCTAGGTATTAGTGTCATTCTGTGGCCAAGAATTGTTTTGTGCTCTAGTTCAACTAGATGCAGGCAAGTTTGCCCTATTAATATGAAAATTAAATCATCAGACTGAGTTTAGGAACATAGATGGTAGTAGGGCAGATGTTTAAGAGGATGGACTTTGGTATCAGATAGCTGCAGTTTTTAATTAAATTTGTTCTGTCACTCACTGTTATTTAACTTTCCTGAACCTCCATTTTTCCCTCTGTAAGATGGGGATAAGGGTAGTCCTTAAATTTTAGTATCCATGGGCCCGGCAGCATGGTCTAGTGGCTAAAGCCCTCGCCTTGAATGCCCCGGGATCCCATATGGGCGCCGGTTCTAATCCCGGCAGCTCCACTTCCCATCCGGCTCTCTGCTTGTGGCCTGGGAAAGCAGTCAAGGATGGCCCAAAGCCTTGGTACCCTGCACCCGCGTGAGAGATCCAGAAGAGGTTCCTGGTTCCCGGCTTCAGATCAGCGCAGCACCGGCCGTTGCAGTCACTTGGGGAGTAAATCATCGGATGGAAGATCTTCCTCTTTGTCTCTCTTTCTCTTTGTATATCTGACTTTGTAATAAAAAATAAATAAATCTTTTAAAAAAAATTTAGTATCCAACGGGCTTATGAGGATTTCAAGATAGTGTGTATGAAGAACTTGATATGTAGTTTTAGGGTTAGTGGTTGGTATTGTTAATAGCACTCATTTTGGTAGGAAAGAGTAGCATAATGCTTCAATGCTCTCCCTTCATCTCATCTGTCATCAGGAATGGAGCAGGAGTTCCAAGTAGAGTTTGAATGTTCAGAAGTGTTAAAAAACTGAAGTTAGCAATAATCATATAAAAATGTTCATCCTTATTTATAGTTTGAGAAAGCATAATGACATCATTTTCATCTTTCCAACTGCAAACATGAAAAAGACTTGTAATACCCAACGCTGGATATGGGGCAGCAGGCTTTACACACACCATCATTAGAATAAGCTGATATATATGGAAGTCCATCCTGGTAATGAAGATAAAAATTTTAAGCATGCATTTAATCTAACTCAGCAATTCTCGTCCTAGAAATCCATGTTGAAGAAGTAATCAAATAATTTTTAAAGAATATGAAAGTCTTATGAAAAACACTGGAAAGAACGTAAATGTTAACATGGGACTATTCAATCAATTATGGTGCCATGTTAAAATGAGATAACCTGTAACCATTAAATAAATGTGGTATACATGTGGAATAGTGTGATGGCATATTCACAAACTGTATGAAATGTAAAATATCTTTATTACAAAAACCAGAAATGATTAAATTTTTTCTTAATTAACTGTTACCATCACTTTTTGTAGAAACCCCTTTTGTTTCTGTAGAGTACATTTTTCTTAACCACATCTCAGCCTTTTTACAGAACTTTTTATGGGTTTTGGCTATTTAAATAGCTTCATTCAGTTGATTGAGATGCAAGGCCAACTTCCTGGGCCTGTGACCTGTGTGATTACAAAGATCCCTGAACTCAAAAGGCCTGATTGTTGGCTTGGTGCTCTGGCTATCACTGACTTGAAATTCTTGAGAATTTTTATCACTGAGCTTGTGTTTTGTAAGTAAGTGTCTCTGTTGGGAGAATGAAGTGTGCACAGGAACAGAGCATATACACACAACAGGTGTATTTGCCTCTGTGCCACCTGAGTATTACACAGCCTTCTCAGTGCTTCTTGAATATAGAATTCCCATGGACCTAAGAAAGTGGAGTGCCTGACACTCCAGGAGACCACACTGTTCATTCAAACCTGAGTTGCTTTGATTGCAGAAAGATGCAGTGTCATTAGTTCTTTCCTACCACTTGTTCTTTCCTACCGCTTGTGCTGATCGTGATGACACAGCAGCAAAGTGAAGGTGAGGCAGCGTTGGGCTTTTCCTTTAGGTCTTTCCTCACTTTCCAGGAAGCAGATGAATGTAGAACATGGAGATGTAGGTGTCAGGAGTTGAGCTAGGTTTAACTATTTTGTTAGGACCAAAGTACATATTCATGTGTTAACCACAAAGCATAGTGGTTCCACATATGAATTAAAAGATTTACTTTTTCAGTAAAACTTACATTTAACAATTTAAAGAAAACACAAGCATAGCAAGTAGAAAGAAAGACTACAGAATTATGCTTTAACATCTTTAAATCTATATTTTTACTGTTGTTAGAAACTTTTTTTTTAATTTGAGAGAAAGAGAGAGAAGCCCCCCATCTTCTGATTCATGCCCCTGAAGGAGCTTAATTATATTGAACCTGGGAGCTGTGGATCGAGATCTACTGTGTGGGTGACAGGAAAGCAATTTCTTGAGCCGTAAGAGCTTCCTTGCAGGGTCTGCACTGGGAGGAAGCTGGGATCAGGAAGTGAACTCAAGCATCGATATGTAGGACATGCATATCTTAATTGCTAGGCTAAATGCCTAGTGCTTTACTGGTTTTGAGCGGAGAGCTTCATCTTTTCATTTTGCACAGAGCCTTGTAAATTGCACAGCCAGATTTGACACCAATGGTGAAAGAAATGTATTGGGGACGTTTGTTGTTTCTATGTATCAGTGATAATTCTGTTCATAGCCTATGACTTCCTTCCACTTCAGTCTGATAGTTAAGAAGGAGTTGATGTGACATCTGACTCCACGGGTACAACTCAGACTCAAGTCTGGTCAAATCAGAGTATTCCATTTTCCTGGCAATATTTTTTGTTTCTTGGATCGTAATATGTAGCAGAAGGAGATTTTCTTTTGTTGCTGGAGTTTAACCCAACAAATTGTGATCCTGGAACCACTAGAGGACACCATGTAGAGCTTGAGCAATAATGCAGAGAATGGCAAAAGTGTGTACAGAAACCAGGTCCTGGTGGAGCTTGGGTCAATTAATGCCTGTAGCTGGCTAACCAGAGACAGTCATTAGGTAAGATTTTTTATATTGAAGCTACTTTTTGTCATTTGCAACAAGAATTCTGTTAACACATGTACAATGTACTTTAATTATTATTTGTGTGGAACAAATATATCTGAAGATATGTTTCAAGCTAGTAACAGTGAATATCTCAATCTGAGGCAATTATGAAGAGGGTTTTCACTTTCAACCATGTTAGAATTTTGTAGTGCAGTTACTTGTTGCCTTACAACCGGCAAATAAATGTATTTCAGTCTTGGGAGAAACATTAGTGCTGATTAATCCTTTCTAAAAGTGTTATTATCGTAAAGCATGTGTAACATAAAATTTGTCTCCCATCATTTTTGAGTGCATAGTTCAGTGTTGCTAAGAACATTTAAGCTGTTGTGGGATAGTTTGAATTTAACCTTAATGCAATAATTTCACAAGTGGACACAGAAGCAGATTTCTTGAAGCAGATCCTGGGATGTGCATTGTGGTACAGAAGGTGAAGATGCTGCTTGAAACACTTGCATCTTGTATCAGAGTGCCTCGCATCAATTTTTACCTCTGCTTCCAATACACCTCCCTGCTAATGTGCCTGGGAAACAGTAAATGATGACCCGAGTACTTGAGTTACTGCTACTCACATGGGGATTCTGAATGGTGTTTCTTGATCCTGGCTCTTCCTGGTCCAGCCAGGATGTGGGCATTTAGGGAAGCAAACCAGTTATCTTGTTTCACACAAAAAATAAAATTAAAGAGTAGATGTTTATTAGAAATGTTTAGTAAAGAGAGTTCACAAACCCATGCCAACTTCTCTACAGAATCACTTGGTCATTTAGAACAGCCACTAAGTCATAATATCAGCATTTAGCCAGCAATTTCACTGATTGGTGACATACTGTAGAAAATAACAAATAGGAGAAGATTAATGACTTTGGTCTTATTGACCACCTAAAGGTGAAAATTTTAATTCTCAAGTGGACATGTTTTGTCTTAGTGTGTTCTAATGCATGAAGTATGACTAGATTGAGACATTTTGGGTACTAGGCAATACAAAGAAGGGGAGCATCAAGAAGGCAGAAAGGAGTAAAATCAATCTAAGTTTAATCTCATGAAAAGCATTCAAAGGACTTTACAGAACATATTTTTGTGAGTCTAGAGTTCTGCTTGATGAAATTGCTCACTCCTGTCTTCGAAGGTGTACAATGTCTGTGTTCCATGCCTTTTATTGTATTCAGGACTCACTCAGGCAGTAGGTGCACCAGGAAAGGCTGTGAACATTGGCCTCTCTCCCTTTAATATCCAGAGGTGGTCTCAGTGATCAGCCTGTTCTGTTGTACAGGGTCCTGCACAATTGCTGACTCTTCTGCTGCATAATCTCAGCCCACTTTCGCTTATAACTTCTTTAGGCAATGAATCAATCCCTGGAGTTCTCCCCCTGCCACCAAGTGTTTTCTCATGAAAGATTTGAACAAATTATTCCAGTCTGCCATTACTTTTTATTGTATGCGTATAAGAACAAAGCTGTTCTCACTCCTTTATATTCCATAGATTGGGTAGGTAGGTTCTTGGAAACTTGCTTGGACAGGATGAAATTTCAGAGAATATTTGCTGTGGTCAAGAGGTCATGGGAAAGAAGGACTGCATTGATGTAGTGGCAGTGGGACAGTGGAGGAAGTGAGGGGCTAAGACTCTGGAGTGCACCCTTAAACATGGCAGTGCTTCCGTAGTACTGACCTTTGGGCCAGTGTGGGATGTCAGAGCACCAGGCAGAGTGGGCACTGTTTAGTTATTTTAGTTTGCTGTTGTTGTTTATGATGTTTTAAATAATAGGGGCATCAGGTAAAAAGTTAATAGTAAGAGAGAACCCTGCTCCTCTACTGCCCACAGAGGTCACCACCACTGAGTGGGGCCATCATTTGGAACACCTGCGCCTGTCTGCATTGGCACCCGTGTCTGGCTATCCACTTTGGCTTTATCTTGATTTGACCTGTTAAATATGAATGTGAGTTGCAATTAGAAGAAAATGCTCAGCTCCCCATTTTCGTGTGACTAAAGTAATGAATAAGGAGCTGAATGGCAGAGCTTGAAATCCCTCAGTCTGATTATGTGATTAACTCCCGTTCTTGTTTTCACACCTTGCGTTGCGTAGAACCAAGCAGGTGATCGGTACATTCGCCATTTCTGCAACAGGGTGAGGTTTTCAATTCACTGCAAAATGAAGTCTGAACTTCTTTAAAAAAAAAAAAAGGCTGGTTTTAATTACCTTTAGATGCAAGTTGCAAGGAGGTAACTTGACAGCTCTCATCAGTGAGATCACTAAGCTATGAAGACATGTGGCCAGAAACCTCTTGTCATTAATATAGACAGTGTGATCAGATTCCGTCATGATTGTTATCATTAGAGGATCAGAAAGCTTTATAGTAACAGAAAAAGCATGCAGTGTTGTTTGAAAGGTCACCCAAGAAAGCAAACTGAGCTCATCAATAAAACAGAGGCACAAAGCGAGATAAGTATTTATAAGGAATTCTTGTGAAAATCAAGTAGGTCAAGACCTTTATGATAATGTTCATATTTAAATTAGAAGGTAAGTAAATGAGGTCCTCATGGATTACTCTACATTGAATTAAATATTGAAATAAATAATAGTAATGTTTTTCTAATGTCTGTAATTAACACTGGCTAGCAGTACAAATTGGTTTTCTCTGTGCATTTGCCTAAATTTTCATGATTAATGGATTATAAATTTAAGCATTGCGATACGTGTAATACCAAAGTAACTACAGAAAAAAAGTTTTTCTGCATAAAGCAGTAATAATGCATAAAGCAATAACAATGTACATTCTGCATGCTCTGCCTGCAAAAATCAAGGAGAAGGTTTCTAAAGGATCTTTTTCTTGCTGTAGTGTCAGATCTTAAAATAAGATTTAAGGGCTGCAACGTCTGATTGAGTGGGACTGAGATGTGATTTCTAGTAGTACCATTCAGCAGAGCATGGAAAAGAGAAAATGCTATTTCTCTGTGTTGGAGGTTAGACATTTTTGAACAGTCATTTTAAATCAGTTTCTTCTTTAGAAATAAAATATATTGGGGAGCTACCTTGAGAAGTGTAGTTGATTATTATGGTTAATGGATTGTTCATCCTCTTTGTCCTTGATAATCCTAAGTATGTTCATAAAACTGACATTATGCTAATTAAAAAAGTCGATCAGCTTGGAGTTGCCCCCCAAGGTTTTGTGTATTTACCAGAGTGGATGGGAAAGATAATGCTTAAAAAACAGAAGATTAAGAGGTACAAAGCAAACTAAGAGAAAGGGATCATTTCATTTCAGGTGAACCCTTGTGAAATTTTTTATTCCTAAAGACAGATGGAAATCATTCCGGAGGCATGACTTCTGGCTCTGCTTTCTCCAGGGCTGGGCCTGGGAACATAACATCATCAGCTTTACCTCTGGCAGCATCACCACCTGAATCTGTGAATAGCTCCAATGATAGTTTCTCAGGTTATGAACATGTATGAAGTGAGTCATTCACAAATGAATAGGCATACAAGGAAATGACAGAATTCTGCTAAATATGTTTATATTTGAACAACCAATACATCTGAGCATGATTTAGAAAGGGATGTGTTTTCGTTTGTATCAATGACAGAAAGATGACTGTCACAATGTTTACTGATGAGATTCCTGTTTATCTTAATATTGAGAAGCTGAATGAAAAACGGATTGTGGATTATAACCTAAGCAGTTTTGAGCCTGACTTTATTATAACAATTTGTGGTGAAAAGAGGGAGCTGGGAGGTAGAGCCAGTTAGCCAACAGTCCTTTGGAAAGGTGAGGCTGTGGTGCCTTTGATCACTTAAGTACAACCTCATTTATTTTTCATCATGTTTACTTAAACAATTAGCTGTACACCAGGAACGCAGATTGAAGGAGTTGTTTTTGCCCTTCTCAGCCCAATTCTGGTTTTCCTTTACAAGGGTGACAGTTTACTTTGTGGCCAGGGGCCACATACTGCCTTGCAGTATGTGACCTTGGTGAGGAACTGGGCCATTCATGGGTGGCACTGCTGTTCCTGTTTTGCCCTGTGTGCTGGCACCTGAGCTGACCTCTGTGTTATTCTGCGTAGCTTACTGTAAACATTGACAACCACTGCTCATTTGAGCTTCTTACAGTCTAAATTCTAACAGCCTGGAGGAAGTTACCAAACAAATGTAACCTCTCGTGTCAGCCCAGCTCCTCTTACCTGTGTTTGTTGCAGGGCAGTGCACTTACGGGCTGTGGAAATGTGCTGTGGGAGGCCTTAAACTGAATTGAGGAATGTTTCAAACCATTCCTTAAATAATAGAATTGAAATGTTGTGCTGCTGAGGTGTCTTGGGATGAAAATTTCTGAGTGTAAAGTTAGGTCCTGGTTTTTCTTGAAGGCGTAATGGAGCCCTGGGGTATGTGGTTTTCAAGTTTTCACTATTTGTTAATTTTGAAAATGGACTTTTCAGTTTTACTTCCCTTTTGTGTTAAGTCCTTGGTGTTACTATCTACAGGCAACTCTGGATAGAGAGCCTGAACTTGTTTGTTGAAGATTGAAAGATTGATTCCATTTGGTTGGCCTAGAAGCAAAGCAACAATGTATATAACCATTAAGGATCATGGATGACCTACTAACTTTGGAGAATAATCAGTGCCCCTGACATAGTCACAAAGAAAATAGCAGGGTAGTAAGCAAAGGTCCTGGGGATTATCAGACAGTTGCATATCCTGGACCTCAATTTCCTGAGTGCTTTTGTTTGATTTTTAAACCGATACACACACACACACACACACACACACACACACACACACATATATATATATATTTTTTTTCTTTTAAAGTAAAGAAATACAGCTTTTAGAGGAAGGCAAACAGACCAATTCCCTAAAGGGGTACTTCTGATTTAGTATCTAAATTTTCCTTAAAGTTGTTGGGAATCGGATGTAGTTATGGAGACAAATGTGTTACAAAAAGGCTCCGTGACATGTGAACTTGGAATATCCACACAGATAGGCAAAGGGGGCCATGCTTGAGGAGTCCCAGGCCCTATATGACATGTAATGACCACAATTTAATTTATCTTACATGATGGCTATCTTTGTTGTTATGTAGCAATGGTGATCAAATACTCGACATTCAAACACCATCTGTTTATATTCACGGTGACTGAGCAGGGAAGTTGGGGTTTTTCTTTGGATTGATCCAACTTTAGGTATCTGGCTATTAGAGTTTGAGGGTACTGAAGACAGTGCCACACTTCACTTTAGTTTTGGACTAACTTAATCCATTTTATTCAAAACGAGCAGAGGGAGATTGTTTTCTTTGTAGACCTGAACCTGAGTCTGAGAATTGCTTGAGTTGCTACATTTAATGTGATGATATGCCCTTGTAGGCACCCTGGGTAAAAGTCTTTTTGTGTACTGTATCAGGAAGGGAATAACTGTTCTGGTTCAGTCTTCCATGAGGAACCAGGAAACACAGGAAAAGTTCTGCCATGTCTCATGAAGACTGAGTTCCATATTTCTTTGTACCAGTGCTGGACATTGCACATTTCAGCGTGCCCTCATTGTAACCTGAGATAATTTCAAGCTATCAATGTTCTCATTTTTCTTTTGGCTATTTAAACCAAATGCTGATGTCCAGTGTAATTTCCTATCCACTGAGTGACAAAGGCTTCCTAATAATGGCGCCGCTGAGTAACAGGACAATAACCTTCTCATCTTCAGATTAGCATCTCAGAAATGAAAGTGATTTTTTTTTTCCCAGATGATTATAGTTTCTGGGTGTCCTCTATAAGAATTCCCTTTATAAAATTCTGATACTCCCAGGTAGTCTCTTGTTGAATACGGAAAGTGTATTCAGTGGGTCTTAAGCTAGGCGCCTCTATTTTAGTAACTTCAGTCAGAATATTTTTCCTAAGAGAATACTCACATCTGGCTCTTATGCCTTCAATCTTTTACCTCAATTCTGTTTTCTGGAGCTACAAATATAATTCTGTTAGAATTTAAAGATAGTGAAGAAGTTTCTTTGTTCTTCCAAAACTTTCTCCTTTTCAGATAAAACTTTTCTATTTTTTTTAATTCACAGAAGATTTCTGGAATAGGTACAAGGAACAAAGCTTGGGTTAGAATGTCGGGGGAGATTCTAACTCAGTGTCACACTGAGTTTGCTCACTGAGCTGGTGATAGGCTGTCCACGTCCTCTGGGTAGTGTCCTACCTTTTGACTGTAGATACGGTGCTCCCGAGGGTGGAAACCAGGCCTTCACCTTGGTACTCTCATGGCCGCAATTAGGCAAGTAGTTGGATACTCACAGAATACTTTTTGACTTGTCTTCATTTCTTCAAGAACAGGATCCTAGCACACAATGTGGTTCTGTTGGTTTGACCAGTACTGAGCAGAGTGATGGTATTTGTGATATGGGCTTGTTGGACTTCCGTGCACATGGGCCTGCTACAAGATTCTGTTTCACAGATTACTTGTTTAAGCTGTGTCCCAACCCACAAAGACAGTTATTGTTATGCTTATTTCTAATTTTTTTTATTGGAAAGGCAGATATACAGAGAGGAGGAGAGATGGAGAGGAAGATCTCCCATCTGATGGTTCACTCCCCAAGTGGCCGCAACAGCCGGAGCTGAGCCAATCCGAACCCAGGAGCCATGAGCCTCCTCCAGGTCTCCCATGTAGGTGCAGGGTCCCAAGGGCTTTGGGCTGTCCTTGACTGCTTTCCCAGGCCACAAGCAGGGAGCTGGATGGGAAGCAGGGCTGCTGGGATTAGAACTGGCACCCATATGGGATCCCGGTGCGTGCTAGGTGAGGACTTTAGCTGCTATGCTATTGCACCAGACCCTATGCCTATTTTTTATATTTGGGTCTTTTTTCTAATATGACACATCATTCTTCCCTTTCTAATTTTTTGCTTAATTTTTAGAGAACTGTATCTTCATCCTTACTAACTTATATGTGTGTGCATGTGTATTTTATATAAAACAAACAAAACTAAGTTTTTGTTCTGTTTTTGAAAAATGTATTGAGTTCATTTTATTTGAGAGGTAGGTGGATAGTGATAGAGAAAGGGAGAGGGAGGGGAAGAGCAAGCGTGAGAGAAAGCAAGAGAAAGCAAAGTCAAGAGCTTCATTGGGTTTTTCACATGGGTACAGCACTCAGGCCATCTTCTGCTTTCTCAGACTCTTAGCAGGAAGCTGGATTGGAAGCGGAGCTGCCAGGATTCACAAGGGCAGTCATATGGGATGCTGACAATATAGGCAGCAGTTTACCTGGATGTACCAGAGTGCCAGCTTCTGAGTTTTCATTCTAAATACAGTTATTTTATCCTCTTAGGTATTTCATCAGCTTATGTGCTAAGATTACTCTTTTATATAATTTATTGGGGCCCCAAAGATAGACAACTATGTCCTCCATGAATGACCTTTCTCTGGATGGTATATTGTCTCCCACAAAATAAATATTCAGCATCTACGTTTAAATTTGCTGACCTGGAGAATATGACTAGGTCCATGTTAGATTTTAATCTATGTACTACTGGCTATGTTCTTAAAAAGAGATATTCACATATGTTAACTTTAATAATCTGTTTCTGTCTCATTATATCTTTCCTTCCCTCTCTGATTCAACATATCTCTATGTGCTATGTTTCAAAATATGAGAGAAAAGGTGTGTTGGAGAGAAAATGAAAATCTGGATGCAAAATAATATATTTTCCCGATAGAAATGCTTACTCATTTCAGTGTATACATGCAAGACCTTAAAAGCCTGATTAAAAAAATGTTTGAAGCAAGTCTGTCACGTGGAGATATGACTTAGGAACTGCGTTACAGGATTTGCCTCTCTTTTTCTTTTGCTTTGGGCAATCTAGTCTAATTACAGAAACTTGGCTTTCATTCGGCTTAGTGTTTTTCAGTTGTGCATGAAAAAAGTTAATCAAAAGATGAAATGAAAAGCTGAGATGCCTAACCCAAGTCTGATGTATGTCTCTGCTATTGCCTATCCTGTCTTTGGGGACAAATTCCAAAATGCACAAACTTCTTTGGGGACAAACTTCAAAGCACTGTGGGATGTACTGTGCAGACTGGCCTTAGCATTGCTGAAAGGAAAAGATTGCTTTAATTCTGGAATTCTTCAAAATTGGAAAATGGAAAGAATACTGGTTTTTCCCACCTGTATTTATTGTTTTCATGGAATTGGGAGAGTGGGAAACCATGGGAGATTTTACATGAACAATCTCAAAGCTGGTGATATGTGTTTTAGGAGAGAGGGTCAATTTGCTACCTCCTTGCCCTCTGGTAGGCCTTGGAAGGACACTGTATTAAGGGGTTTCTGATTCTTGGCCTGTGCATTACCTGGCTCCTTTGCCTAGAGTTTATAGCCAAATGCCAATTATTAGACCAAAGCCTGGCTCTAGTTTTCTGCATGTTTTCCTGAAGGGTAGCAAAGCTGTGCTACCATGAACCAGAAAATATCAGACAAGGTTTGTGCCTTAATGAATATTATTAAATAACCCTGATAAAAATTACAGAATGCTTTGTTCTTTGGAAAAAGGAAGGAGAGGTACAGGAGAGGACTGGGAGGTGGTCAGAATGTGACAGCCTTGAAATTGTTGCAAAGAATCAGTGTGAGTGGGTTGATGGAGCCCAGAAACAGAAACAGTAGATGAGCAATGTAAGTTCGTGGCATTTTTAGTTGAAGCTGTCAGACAAAAGGAGTTTTTTAGATGGTACCTGTCAATTGCTCCTATGATCCAAACAACCTTTGTTTCAGTTGTTTCAAGTAAGTAGTGTTGAAAAGCAGCACATGCACTTTCCTTCCCCATTGAAAGCAATGCAATTTGAAAATATGTGCTGAAAAAGAAACATGATTTTTTATGACAATGTAACTCCAAGAAAAGATATCTTTCTAGTGTAGCAAAGATAGTGGCTAAATTTTATTGAGAAGAGTCATTCAATCACTTGGATTTGGGCTGAGACTGTGCTGCAGTGGGTTCAATAGAGCAGCATGAAGTTATCAGCTTGTGTTGGTGAGATGTTTCCTATGTGGGAATCAGGTGGAGGTAGCTCTCCTTTTCCAGGACCTGGAGGTGATGGACAGTCATAGAAATTCTTGGAGTGACATTTACTGTTTACATAACTAACTATTGGGAGTTTCAGAAGCTTTTTTTGGGGGGGGGTCTTGAGGCTATTTGAAAATTTTATAACAACTGGAATAATAAGAAAACAATGGCAGAGGCTATTGAGGTAATCTGTAATTGTTTCAGCAATAGCAACAGGATGATCTAAGTAGCACATACTTAGATTTTCGACCGTTTCTTCAAGGCATTAAACATACAGCAGTCCTTAACTCCCTGAGACAGATTTGCTATTCTAAATTGCAGCCGGTAGCTAACTCAACAACTCAAATTTACTAAAAGTTCCAGCTCTGACTGTTTCAAGATTGTAGACAGGACATGCAGAATATTCAGATATGTCTGACCTTAGAGAACAATTAACAGCATAGAGTTAAAGACAGTGTCTAGAATTGTTATAAGAGACATATTTGCAAATTCAAATTGGTGAGCTGCCTAGTATTTCAGTGAAGCCTATGGCTCTACTATTGTGAATTGTTTTGACCCCATGAAATTAAGATGATGCTAGTTACAACATCAGAGGTGAGTAGTTATGAATAGAATACTAATTCAGGAGAACAGATGATCCAAGTCTTAATTGTAGTTACTGAGTATTACCCATTATGTCCATTATTGGGCAATTGTTATGTTACTACATGTTAAGCTTCTTTGTATGTGTTCTACGGAACCTGAACAAAAATGTGCTCAGGAAGATACTGTTACCTTTTGTTCAAGCTGAAGAAACAATTTCAGAGAAACAAGGCAACTTTTCCAAGTTCACCAAGCTGTTAAGTAGTAAAAGTAAAGTTTAAATCCTAGCCTGGCTCCTTCCTGGCGACTCCCACTCCAGACTTCTGGACATTCCATATTCTTTCCTGCTTGGACACTCCCCTCTCATAAACTGTCTTCTTTGCTCATCTCAGATGGTATAATTTTCAGCATTCTCCGAGGTTGGCAGAAGTTCAAAATTCTTAAGATTTCCAGAATCCCTCCCCTGCCCTAGGCTCTCCCAAGCATAGCATCACAGCCTTTGTGACTGTGTTGTTCATGTGGCACCTGCATACATTTCTGGCACAATGTTCATGTCTTTTGTTATTTTCCTTCTTCTGTGTATGGTATTCTGGGTGTCAGTAATATCTCTCTCTCATTTACAAATTTGTAATACATTTATTTATTTATTTAGTGAAACAATTCCATAGGCTGTGGATTTCTTGCCTCCCTTCTCCACTCATCTATCCCCCACTGATTTTCCTTACATTATTACAATAGTATAGTCCATCATAAATAGTCACAAGTCTATCATTCTTCTGTTTAAGTGTATCTGGTCATTGTAGGTATGGACAATGGTAGAAAGTCCAGCATCTTATTGTCAAGATATATTTCACGGTTTCATTAGGAGTTAATCCGTGCTTTGGAAGTAGAAATACATACTGCAATGTATCTTCACATGTGGATATGATAGTCTCTATTACACAATTTTACTACACATCCACTTAAATGAAAAACCATAAAACAAAATCAACAACAGGAATAAAAATGGAAAATTTGCAACATGAAGTTAAGTAACATGCTACTGAATGACCAATATGTCACTGAAGAAATGAAAAAGAAAATCAAAACCTTCTTGAAGAAAATGATGCTGCTGGATGACAGATTTGTAGCTAAAGAAATTAATAAGAAAAAATTTTTTGAAGAAGTGAAAATAAAAAATCAAAACTCCTGAAATGCAGCTAAGGCAGCATTGACAGGGACATTTATAGCACTCAGGTGTCTGATCACTGCACCACTGCTTTGCTGTCTGTGTTGGTTTCCAGGTGTCCCTCTGCCACTGGCCTGTCCACTCCTATTTCCTGGGATCATAAACTCTCTGCTTCACCCTGGTTAATGATTCTATGTCTTTTTAAATATGTCGTTACCCTAGTCCATCATCTTGTTTCTCTGGAATATGTTCTAAAAACAAGTTAAAGTATTAAAAAATGTATCCTGTGTCCTTCTAATCCATTTTTAAAATTTTACTATTTAAAAATATTGACTTTTAATGGGTTTTTGATTCCCATTCTCTTGTGATGCATTTTTGTATCATGTTTGTTAACTTCATGTTGATGAAAATTTGGTGTTTTCATCCTGTTGTGGACTCTGTATTTTAGGGAATATATAATGGAAGTGTAGTGGGGACGGAAATGTTCAGATATGTAGACAAAGTGCTGCATGTCTCTATACATACAGACCAAAGATGGACTCCCAGTAAAAGAACTGAATACATCCTAACAGTAAGATGATGGACTCTCTGACATTCTCCATGCCTGCATTGTCAGGAAACACTTCAATAACAGCATGATGGACTTGTGACTGTTTGTGAAGGACATCCATTGTAAAACTATAGAGAAAATCAAAGGGCAGGCGAAGAACCTTGGGGAAGGCCACGGGCAACCCCAGAGCCTATGGAACTGTATCATAAAACAAAATAGAATAGTTTTAAATGTAAAAATATAGATTTCAAATATTTTGCCTTAAATAAAGGAATAGCATCTGAACCCGCTTAAGTTCAAATCTGTTTTGAAGATTTTGCTGAACATTCTTCTGTTTGTCAGCAATGCATAATGCCATTCATAAAAGAACACAATTTGTGTAATGATATTTTTAAAACTTGAATGATATTTTTAAAACTTGTTTTTTAACCCTTTCTTGAAAAAAAAGAGTCATATTGATGAAAGTTGAATCTCATTTATTCATTTAAATTACTTCGTAGTGTTCCATTTCTTCCATCTGCCGGTTTAATTCTGAAATGGCTGCAATGGCTGGTGCTTAGCCAGGCTGAAGCCAGGAGTCAGGAGCCAGGAGCCAGGAATTTCATCTGGGTCTTCCACATGAGCGCAAGGGTCTAAATATCTGGGCCATGCTCTGCTGCGTTCTCAGACTCATTAGCAGAGAGCTAGGTCAGAAATGGAACATCTGGAACTCAAACCTGTACTCATATGGGATTGCAGCATGGCAGGCAGTGACTAAATCTAGTCTGCGTTTTATAGACATTAGGGTTCTTATGTGAAATTTCTTCACTGTGTTGGTTACTGCTTTACCATTAGATTCTTAATCCTTTAGTTGGGGGCACTGTGGACTGTACTTTATTATGCTTAACATAGTACCTTTAAATTCCATCCTATGTTTTATGACTGTTTTGATGAAAACATGTGGGAGAAATGAAAGTCTTTGATCTCCAGAATGTTAACATGATTGGAAGTAGGTAGAGGGTGATTTCAAGGATGCTAGTTAAAATGAGCCTTTCTTCTTGGGCTGATGGAGATAGGAAAGTGGAATGTCATGAAAAATCTGTTTGAAATCTTACTGAGATGAGCATGATCAAGCTAGTAAAACTTTTTGCATTCTGATCAATTTTGTGGAAGGATAGTGACAGAAAATATATAAGATAATTGGTTAGTCTATGAGCAAAATGACTTATAAATTTGCTTAAGTGCATTTGGCAGACCAGTACAGATTTATGACTAGACAGCAAAAACTCCATATTCACGTTTAACTAGGCCATCTCTCTCTTACTCACTCTAACACAATTTAATTACCCTTAAATATTTAACCTTCGGTGTGTCAACATAAACATTTTCTCAACATGGATTCATGGAGATTTTGCAGCTGTGTATGACAAAGATAACATTTTTTTTTTAAATGTTGAGGAGCATAGTCTACTTTCTTAGTTTTGTGTCTTGCGTTCTGACTCTGCACCTTTTTGTTTTATTTTGCTTTCCGCATGTTGTCCATGAATTTATCCACAAATGGGGAGAACAGTGAAGTCAGAAGGTCAGGGTTATAGCCAAGAACAAATGAGTTGATAATTGCAAAATCTTTGTGTAGTATCTGGCAAATAGTGAAAGCTCAGTAAGCTCTCAGGTAGTATGCTTCTCTTTTTAATTCCTTACAACAGAATTAGGTGGTTATTTTACAAGCTTTATTCTCAGTGACCTATGATGAGCCCATGTTTTTTATGTCTTTCCAGCCTGTGGTTATGATTTGTTTAGATTCTAATGAGTGAAGATCAACAGTTCCCACAACGCAGGGAAATGGGATTCAATAACCATTTACCTTTCATTGATACCAAAGATTAAGAAGAGCAGGAACACTGGGCACTGACTGGGCATATTTAGGCTGTTGTAAGCTAATTATTTTATATGTGGCTTCTTATGATCTTGGTTATAGTCTAATAAGTCTAGGGCTATTCTTTTTTATTTTTTCAGTCACTCATAGATTCACTGATTTTGCTAGCAAATATTGAATTTTCATAGGTGCTTGGGAAAGTCCCAAATACTTGGGATACATCAAGCAATAAACAAAGAAAGAATCCTTACATCTTGTGGCTTACGTTCTGCATGGGAAGAAAGAAAAAAGGCAACAAAATGTAATAATTAAATCATTTAGAACATTGAGAGCCAAATCTAGCTAAAGAAAAAAAGATGAAGTAGATAATATTAAGGGAATCATGAGTGGCTAGAGGAATGTTTGCTGCATTAAATAGCATAATCAAAATAGAAGTCATTGAAAATATGGCAATTGAACAAGGGTTTGAAACAGGTAGGGGAATTTGCAATACAAATAACTGCTGACAGAGAAAGAACTAGCCCCAGGACTATAAACATCATGTTTGATATCAGGAGGCCTGGGCAATTGGGCTGGAGAAGCAAAGCAGAGAGGAAAAAATGAAATCAGAGGAGTGATGAAGAGCCAGACCAGTCTTGTACGCTATTGTGAATACTTCGATGATTTGTTGGATGGTTTGAGTTAGTGTTTTAAAAGATCATTCTAACTTCTGCATTGATAATGACTTCTAAGAGGACAAGGAGGCAAGCAGAAAGACCTGCTTTTAGGACGTTATTGCAGGAGAGAGGTGGAAATGGCTCATAGCCTAAGTGTGGCAACAGAGGTGAGAAGTGATTGGATTCTGCTATACTCTTAGCCTAGACCTTAGAGTGTGTAAGAAAAATAAAAAGAGACCAAGGATGCAATCAACAATTTTGGGAGAAGAGCAGCTGAAAAGGTGAGGGGATTCCATCAACTAAACTTGTTGTGCAAGAAAATCAAGAATATAAGGATTTTTTTTTTTTTGAGCTCTGTTAGCCATGTTACCCTTCTGGATCTGTAAAGAGGCCTTGGCTAGAGACATACATCTAGGAGTTTTTGGCATGCACATAGAATTCTAAGCTGTGGAATTGTATAAGATCACCAAGGAAATGAATTAGATAGAGAAGAGGATTAAAAAACACTAAGTGCTAGATTCACTCTAATGCCAAGGCTGCTGGGTAGAAGGAGGAACAAGCAAAGAAATTTGAAGAGGGACAGGTGGGGATGGTATGTATGGGACTTGGTGAATCATCTTTGCTGAACAAAGAAAGTGTATCAGAGAAGTGATTAAATATATCAAATGTTGGAAACAGGCCAAATAAGATGAAGAATAATTGACTACTAAATTTCACTGTGTGAAAGTCATTTCATTGGCGACCAAGATGAAAGCAGTTTCATTGGCTCTATGCATATGAAAACTTGCTTGGAATGGGTAAAGAAAGAACTTAAGGAAATTAATTGGAGAAAGCAAATAGGTAAGATGAAGTTGAATCTGAGCACCTCTCTTACCAAATGCTGGCCTGCTAACCTGCTAAAGATAACAAAGTTAAAATTTGCTTTCTCCTTTTTTAGGGAAGCCTCTGCATTCAACTACTGAAAGTGTAAATATCCTGGAATGGTAATTTCAAGTTTTGACATAGCTGCATGGATTCCTCTATTTGTACTGACTATGTGTTAGGGTGGCAAAGACACTGGAGAGTTTCAGAGCTGTAAGGGATTTCAGACATGATATAGCCCAATCCCCATTATTGGAGGTATTTATGGAGACAGAGATTTGCTCAAGGTCATGTAATTGATGGATGACAGCAATGACACTACAACCCAAGACTTCTGTTCTGTCTTTTCCACTTCACAGTATTTCTCTTGGGTTTGATTCAACCTGTGTGCAGGACAAGTGAAGCTTCGAGGAGATGCTAAGTAAATGTCTGATAAATAAATGAATGCAGGAAAGAATTAATCAATAAGCAAAGGCAGTGCAAGATTGAAACATTTGAAAAAACCTTAAGGCTCATAAGTTTAGAGATTTGTTCTCTTGTGTAAGGAGAGAAGAAAACCAGGAAGAGAAATTATAGCAGCTGAGGGAACAATAAATGGGAACAGCACAGAGCCATCTGAATACTTTCTACTTTAAAAACAGCCTGAGTGTTTAAAACTGTTTTAAAAGTAAATGCAAACTGTTAATGAGAGTTAATGGAAGGGATTGAAGATGGAGAGGCTGTTTCCTAAGGAGAGTTGGAATGATGGCCCTTTTTTTTAAATCCTCACTGACAACATAAGAAAACTACTGACTTGGCGGCAGAAGGTTTACAAGTCCTTGAAAATAACCAGATACAAGAGGTCTCAACTTGCTGGGAGTCCTATTATATGCTTGAATGACTCCTGGAACAAAAGAAAGCTGTGCGTGATTGTTTAAGAAAGTACAAAGTAAACAAAGTGTATGTTTTCTAACATCTACTGACTGTAATCCAATAGTCATGTTATATTGGTCTCTGCTCATTTTAGGTTTTGTGATGAAGATGACTTTAGTGGTTCTTAAGATCAGTGTATAAATAAATGATGTTAAGATTCCACTTTAACTTACGCCCCTCAATTTTTCATACGTACTTGCTGCTTTTCTTTTGGAAGGGAAAATGTACATTACTTGTTCTTTTGGAAACATTCCATTCTTTTTTATGCTTTCCTTTTTTCCTTTGAAAGATCCCTCTCACACTGCATAAATAGAAATGTCCCTGAGATTCATTTGATTTCATGGATGGCAGCGTACTCATTTCAAATAACTTTGGGAGAACCAGATAAAATAGCTACACTATACTGCGTTACCTGATTTAGTGTTGGGGACTGTTAGGGGACTGGATGGCTGTAGGAGATTGTAATGGGAAACTCAAGTTAGCTTTCATGTTAAGTTCAGTGCTTTGAAAGTAGTGGAGCTGAGGGTAGTCAAAAGTTATTGCTCTCTGATTTGGCTGTTCACTCTTCCAAGCAAAATAAGTGAGTCACTTCTGTTTTGCTGGTAGTAAGGAGAACACTACTCTCTTTGGTGCTAAATGTCAGTTTGTGAGCAGTGTTCGCAGAGGACTGGCTGGAAGAGGTGACTTGTTCTTTTTATCCTTGCAGTCATTACTTTGTCAGGGTAAAGGCATATTGGAGAAGCGGTTGGGAGCATCTTACACCTCTGTTTATCAGACTGTATCTATTCTTGGGGAAAAAAGAAAACGATCCATCTCTAAAGCTGTCCATCTGGTACCCCCAGCCACTACTAAAAAGCCACTTCAATTTATTTCTTTAGTTCTTTACACTTTACAGAGTGTTTATTGTAAAGATGCATTAACCAGTAAGGTGCCTTTAAGATAAATTGCCCTGAACTCTGCAGAGAGATAGTAACTTTTGCGAAGGCATCGATGGTGGTTTAAGGAGGAGAAAAAGTAATAGCATTTAGCACAGCTGTAACCATTGTTCTTATACCAACAGTTCTACTATTCTTTTAATTTGTTTTCTAGGCACATTTCATCTCTTGTTTACTCCTCTTTTCATCAGTTCCTTTTCTTTCATATTTAACTGGTTTCTGCTTATTCACTCCCCCTTTCTTTTTATTTATTTGAATCTCTCTCTCTCTCTTTTTTTACTTGAAAGAGCAACAGAGAGAGGGAGAAATAGAAATCTTTTATCCACTGGATCATTTCCCCAAATGCCACAACAGTCAAGAGCTCAGTCAGGTAGAAGTCAGAAACCAGGAATTTTAGCCTATGCTCCCACATGGTAGAAGGGACCCAAAGAGTGGGGCCTTGTCCTACTGCTTTCCCAGACGTGTTAACAGGAAGCTGGATTTGAGGCAGAGGAACTGGAACTTGAATCAGCAGCTCCTAGAGGATGTCAGTGTCATTAGCAGTGGCTTAACTCCTTGTGCCATAATGCTGACTCCCGTTTTCTCCTCCGTGTCTTCCACCTCCTCCTGCTGTTCCTCCTCCTCCTTCTTCTCCTTCTTCTCCTTCTTCTTCCTCCTCATCCCTTGGTTTTGGCCACCCACAAGGAAAGGCAACCATATCAGAATACTGGATCTAGCTTCTCATTGGTGGGCCATGGCAGTAATGGTCCCAGGGCAAGGACATAACTCTTGATCTTACTAGCCAGGATTGTGTGATTTCCACTGGTTTTAAGCTGACTGTGCATAGCTCCAAAGGAAACTGCAGAGGGTCAATTTCCTTCGGCAGCTAATTCTGAGTTTGATGTTGAGAGAAAAATGATGTTCCATCTCCTTTCCTCCACAAACACAGGAATGATAAATCTTATTATTAAATGTGAAATGAGCTCTGGACAGTATTATAGGCCTAGGTGCTATTCTGAAACCTGATTGAGTCATGACTCTTGCATGGAGAGTGATATATAGGGAATTTAAGATTGAGAATTTCTGGGAAAGTATGGCCATTCCTTAAGAACTGCAAATAATATAGCCAAGAATCATTTCTTTTTTTTGCCAAGTGGATCAATGTAAAATTAGAAATAAAAATTCCTGTGTATTGACAAATGATTTTAAGTCTCCAAATATATACAAATCAATAAATGTGATATACCACATCAACAAATTGAACAATAAAAACCATATGATCATCTCAATAGATGCAGAGAGGCATTTGATAAGATCCAATACCACTACATACTAACAACCCTAAGGATAGGCCCAGAAGGAATATTTTATTACACAATGAAAGCAACATACAAATAACCCAATGTCAGCATTGTCAGCACTGTCAGCTTTTTCACTAATTCTAGAACTAGACAAGGATGTCTAATTTTAGCACTGCTATTCAACATAGTAGCTCAACTGGCAAATCCGATGCCTTCCAGTGCTGGCATCCCATATGGGCACTGCCTCTAGTCCCAGCTGCTCTACTTCCAATCAACTCCTTGCTTATGGTCGTGAAAACAGTGGAAGATGGCCCAAAGCCTTGGGATCCTGAACTCCTATGAGAGACTTGGAAGAGGCTTTCGATTCCTGGATTTGGCTCGGGCTGGGTTGCCATTTGGGAAATGAACCAATAGATAGAATATCTTTCTGTCTCTTCCTCTTTCTGTAAATCCGCCTTTCCAATGAAAATAAATAAATCTCAAAAAAGAAAGACTATTGTATCTCATAAAAGGGTTTGGCAGGGTGGCAGAGCACAAAATTAATGAACATAAATTGATGATATACACAAACAACTTCATGGCCGAGAGAATGCAATCCCTTTTAAAACAACAAAGAACCTTTACTACCTTGGAATGAACCTAATCAAAGACCTCTATGATGAAAATTGTAAAATCTTAAAAAAAAAAAGAAATAGAAAAGACATTACAAAATGGAGAAATTTACCATGTTCCTGGATTGGTAGAATCAACATTATAAAAATGTCCATATTACCGAAAGTAATATACTGATTCCATGCAATCCCAATCAAAATCCCAACATTCTTCTTGGAAGTAGGAAAGATGATAGGAAAATTCATGTGGCAACACCAGAGACCACAAATAGCCAAAGCTATCCTGTAGAATAAAAATAAAGCTAGAGGAATCACGATTCCAGACCTCAAAACACACTACAGGGCAGTGGTAATCAAAACAGTCTGCTGCTGGTACAGAAACAGATAAGAAGATCAACGGAACAGATTAGAAGCCGCAAAAGTGAGCCCACATATGTATTGCCAACTAATCTTCAACAAGAGAACTAAAAATTACCACGGGAAAAAAATCAGGTTACTTTTCTTTCTTTCTTTCTTTCTTTCTTTCTTTCTTTCTTTCTTTCTTTCTTTCTTTCTTTCTTTCTTTCTTTTTTTTCTTTCTTTCTTTCTTTTCAGTCAGGTTTCTTCAAGAATTGCTGTTGGGACAATTGTATAGCAGCTTGCAGAAGTAAGAATCAAGAACCCCACCTGTCACTGTATACAAAAATCAACCCTAAGTGGATCAAGGATCTAAATCCACACCCCAAAACCATAAAACTAATAGGGGAAAACATAAGAAGCACTCTACAAGATATAGGCATTTGTAAAGATTTCTCAGAAAAGTCACTAAAAGCACTGGCAGTCAAAGCCAAAATGAACAAATGGGACTACATCAAACTAACACGCTTCTGTACAGCAAAGGAAATGATAAAGTGAAGAAACAACCAACCAAATGGGAAAGAATCTTTGCACACTACACAGCAAATAGGGAACCAATATTCTGGCTTTACAACAAGTTTCAGAAACTCAAGGACAGCAAAACAAACAACCCTGTGAAGAAATGGCAAAGGAAATGAGCAGATGTTTTACAAAAGATTGAAGTCAAATGGCTAATAGACACATGAAAAATGCTGAAGCTCCCTAGCTATCCAGTTAATACAAATGAAAATCACATTGAGATTCCTTCTAACTCCAGTGAGATTGGCCTACATTCAGAAATCTACTAACAACATCTGCTGGTATTGATGTGTGGAGAAAGGTACTCCACTCCACTATTGGTAGGAGTGGAGGCTAGCACAACCAGATGGAAGTAAGTAGGAGAGTACTAAGACAATTGAAAATTGATCTGCCATATGACTCAGCTATCTTACTCCTGAGAATGTATCCAAAGGAAGTAAAATCTGCATATGAGAAAGTGACCTGCAACCCTATATTTATAGCAACAAAGTCCGGGATAGTAAGGACATGGAAACAAACCAGATATTGGTTGAAAGAGGAATGCATAGGAAACTGGTATGTCTACTCCATGGAATACTACTCAGTCTTTAAGAAGAATGAAATTCTACCAAAATAGTTCTAACCAGAACAAAATGGTTCTACCTAGAGGCCATTATGCTCATTAAAATAAGTCAATCCCAAAAGGACAAATATAAGCTATCTCTGATATAAGACAATGATCATGAAATAAACAAATATGACAAAATAAATAAATATCTAGATAAACATGTATATGCATATTTTTATCTAGAGGAACTATATAATGGAGGCAAGTATACCGTGAAGTAGATACATGGTATTATGCATCTCTGTTCCCAAATCAAAGATGGACTCCCAGTGAAACTGTTAAATATACCTTGACAATATGATACCAGATTTTCCACTATTGGAAATACCTACAATGTCATGGTACACTTAAATAGCAGAATGCTCGATTGCGACTATTGCTGAAGGACAATACTATTGTAATAATATGAGGAAAAATGATTGGAGGTCGGACAGTGGGGAGATAGGAAGGGGAGCTGGAGTGGGGAATCCCTATACTTATAAAACTGTATCATGTAAAATAGCAATAAAAACACAAAGAAAAAAGTGATATTAAAGGGTGACACACATGCGTCCTGGTGCCTTTAGCTGCTACATAGTGATTATACGTTGTTTGCTGTCACCAAATTAAAGCAGAAGCTTATCCTTGTTTATGTGCCTGGAAGTCTGAAGTTTGCTTGAAATTCTAAAGCATTTTGCATATTATTGGGAGCTGGTCGCCTTGTAAAAATCAGAGGGAAATCTAAATATGGCTTTAAATGGGTTTTTACGTTTTTTTCTTCAGATTTGGGATTTTCTGATGATTTTTTTCTACTATTAATTCTTTCTTTCTGTGTCACTGAATGTGCTTACTAAGCTTTGCAAGTTCCCAAGGGTTATTCGGCATGGTCAAGACACTGGTGTTCTTTCACTGTCACATTCCATAGGATTCCGAACACTGCAGGAAGAGATTTGTTTATATACTGCCCCTTGGATCAGTCTCAAACCATCAAGGATTTCAGCCTGTGCATTTGCTCAGAACCTTTGCCTAGCATTGTCTCACGGAGTGACATCTTCTGGTCTCCATTTAGCTTCACTTTATGTAGTTACTTTACGGTTTATGTTCTTTAGATTGATATTTTCCAGTTATTTATGTCTTAGTGCTAGGCCTAGTTTCCCCAGTTGTTCCAACTCCCTCTCTCTTTCTGCTTTTTTTGGTGAATAATTATAACATTTAATGTTTATATCATTCATTAAATAAAATCCATATGTCCTTACATTTTTACTGGAAAGTTTCATGTTCCACTTTAAAATAAACTTACAAAGACTTAAATGATGTCTTGTAAAGTATCTATCAGACATCCCACCCCGCACTTAGCCTAACAGAGTTTTGGCTTCATGTTGATTTGGTTTTCAAAGAACATTTAATGAATAAGTGGATAAACTAGATACTATTTTATAAACACATCTCAGGCCTGAGCTGTGACTAACTGCCAAAGTAGTCCTGTTTCTTCTGAATTTGTTCTTTTTCTGTTTTCAGATTTGGCTCTTTCTCTGTGCTTCTTTCCTCTTTCCAGTCCATGATATTAATTTTTGATCTAGTATTGTGATTGGAGTAAGAATTCAAAGCACATGGGAGAAAAGTGTTCATCATCTTTTATTCATTAGTGCAATATTTTCTGCTCTAGATTTAAAAAGTTCCAGAGAATAAATGTAAAAACATACCCCCCGAAAAATTACAAAAAATCAAAGACCATTTGAGTGAGCTTGCTATGAATTAGGAATTTAAAAATACTCTTTTGGGGGAGTGATTCGATCAGGCTAATCCTTCAACTGAGGCAGTGACATCATGTTCCTGACTGCTCCGCTTCTGGAACTAGCTCCCTGCTACTGGCTTGGGAAAGCAGTGGAGGATGTCCCAAGACCTTGAGCCTCTGCACTCATGAGTATACCTAGAGGAAGCTTTTTTTTCTCGCAGCTTCAGTCCAACCTAGCTCTGGCCATTGTGACCATTTGGTGAATGAACCAGCAGATGGAAGATCTCTTTCTCTGTTACTCTTTCTCTGAAACTCTGATTTTTAACTTAAACAATAAATGAAACTTAAGGGAAAAAAACTCTTTTGGCTTAATGCTGCTGATGTGAGAAAGAGGAGTAATAAAAATTCTAAAATGTCATTTGATCTTATAGAAGGAATACAAATGTTATTTTTTGGTGTAATTTACATGCAAAGAGAGAGAGAGAGAGACCTTCCATCCGCTGTTTCATTTTCCAAATGGCTGCAATGGCCAGGACTGGGCCAAGCCAAATTGAGGAACCTAAACTTGACTCAGGTCTTCCATGTGGGTGGCAGGGATCCAGGTACCTACCTGGGCTGTCTTTCACACAGCGATGACAGCATCACAGGTAGCAGTTTAATCCTCAAAGCTACAAAACTGGCCCTAGTGTTCAAACTTTAGAAGATCCTGGGAAAGGTGAATAACATTTGAACATGTGCAATATAAGGGGTTTTCTAAAAATTCATGGAAAATGCACATTATGAGAAAATAAAGTGTGGATTTCAAATTTTTTAAACACCAAAACATCGTTTAGTTCCACTGTCCATAAAGTTTTTCTGTGTCCTTGCATTGAAGTTACTATGTGAGTATTGGGTATTTTGCATCAGTATATCAATCCTGTGAAGTGCTATGAATTCATTTTATGAAAGCAAAATGTAAGCTAATTGATTTTAAGTACATTGCTTAGGGTCACACAGCTAATCAGTAACAGGACAGAAATTTAAACCTTGGTGCAATCCCCAAAATGCAAACACATGTCGTCTTGTGATAGTCATGACTATCTCATAATTTCTAGTAGAGCACATTTTTACTCCAGCCCTCTAAACTTGCTGATTTACCTGTTGATCCTGTTGTGTTTTTTTGTATATTGATAATGATAAGGACTAGTTTTGACTATTATGCATTCCTCACCAGAAAGAACTCTGCTAGTATTACCAGAATCAGAGGAGTGGAGGCCTGAGCTACTTCTGCAATTCTCAGCAGTCTTGCCAATAGGCAAAAACAAACACTGATCATGTAACAATTTGCGTTTTGCGTTAGTGACTTAATTGGACTGACCCAACCCGGACAGAATCTTTCACAGAAAACTTTCTCCCACCCAAAGTAATCAGGTGTGATAAGTCAGTGACCTCTGAGCGGGTATTTTTTTTCATAAATGACTGCAGACTCACAATAAAGTTATTATCAATGAATGTGTATGGAGTCCATAGTTCACTGTGGTTACAAGGAAATGTAAATTCTATCTGTACAATTTTGGAGAAATCAAAAGATTTCAACACCGTGTAAGGAACATTGTTTGGGCTTGATTAACCTTTGTGCATTTCTGGGCTACATTTTATATGATAAGTATTTGTGAGGATTGCTCTTTATCAAGGAGTCCATCCTGTGAAATCTGGGAAATCTTCCAAAACACGATAACTTCAGTGATCCTGAAAACTTAGTTGTCTGATCACAAATTTGATTTAGTCAAAATTTCAGTCTGTATGGTGCTCCACTTTTTTTTTTAAGGGTGTTAATCAGTTTTGTGCACAACCAAGCCAGCTACCATGGACTTTGCTTGCAGATGTCCTAAAAGATGTGGTAAAGAAAATGTTTTCCTTTCCTTTTGTTTCCTTTCATTTTCTTCTTTTTTTTTTCTTTGTTTGTGCTTTAGTTTCTTTGCACCCTGAGGAATTTAGCTGTGGAAGTTGTTCTTAATCTTTGGGGAGTCAGAACTTCTTTTCAGAAACTAATGAAATCTGCAGGTACTGTACACACTTCACATGCAGTCAGATTCCAGAGGATCCGAGAACCTCTGGTTGAGAATCCAAGGACCAGCTGATCCTTTGAGGTCTTTCTAACTCAAATATCCTTTAATAATTCAAGGAAGATGCCACTCCTTAAAAAAACACGTAGATTTTGATCCAAATAAACCAATCTTTTAATTACATTTTCCATGAAATTTTTGAAGTCCCTAATATTATTTCACATTTCAGTGATGATTTGGGTGATTGTCAGGATGCTAGTAGAAATGAAGTCTGAACTAGTTAGGTAGATTTAACTCCGGCAGCCATAAATGACAAAATATCATATCAGAGTTTTCTTTCATTCCCCTCCTCAGTCTTTCTAAACTTTGTCTGCTTTTTAAAAAACCATCTGGGGAGCTTTTTAAAAAATCTCAGTGCCTATGCACTCCCCAGATCCCTTGATTCAGAATCTCTGGGGGTGGGTCCCAGACATAAGTTTATTAAAGCTCGGCAGGGGATTCCAGTGGGCAGCCCGGTTGAGAGTCAGTGCTCTGCCATGATTAAAACAGCTTCAGAAGTTCCACATAACAGCAGCATCAACCACCAGCTGAAGATGAAATGCACCATTCTTTCTCTGCACTCAAATGGCTGGTATTGAACACTGTATTTCCAGCTCAAAATAAGGGTTTGAAACATTTGTGTGTAATCAGGCTGCTAAATGTGTTATGCTCTTGAGTAAGCTGGACACGTTTTAGAATCATAGAATAGCCTTCCTGGCTCTGAGTCGATGTGGGAAGGGCTATATTAGGACATGTTCTGTGCTGCCACAACCTACATCAGAAAAGATTTGTTTTCAACATAAGAGCAATTACTATTGTCATAATCCAAACTGTGCGCAAATTGTTTTATTATAAACTTACGGTTGGTCCCTATCTAACTGGTAAATCATTCGCTCTAAATTTATCTACTCTCTCTGCATGGCATTGACATTTGTTGGCGATGCCAGATTTGCTTCATTTATAAGAAAGATTTCATGGAAAACAGGCAGTGCTCTCATCTGACTGATTAATAATCTGTACAGAATCCTTAGAATCTTCTTGCATGTTAACTCTTCTGTTCTGTTGTGACTTTTAACTTTTCGTTGAACTCTGAGACACAAGTAATGGTTTCATGAAAGTAAAGCATTCTTCCTCAGACCAAGCCCTCCAAAGAAAGAATGCTCTGAAGCCTGGAGATGAGCAATGAGATGTGTAATGAAAAGTTGTTTGTTTTCAAGAGTTTTGCAAGTCAATTTGGGATACTTCATCAGCCAAGTTTTTCTCTCTGTACTAGGCAACCATTACATGTTTTCAATTTGAAAAAATGTCCATCTTTGCTTTCCATGGCATCTGTGCTGTATTCAAAGCACTCTGTAATTTCATGCAGACAAAGCCATTCCAAGTCACATGGCCTGTTGATAATAGGAATCCATTAAGATTGAACAGAGACAACCTGTATTATAGTGATTTCTCCCTTTGTGGCTTTTGTAATTTCCCTACTAAGCTATGGTGCTTGAAGATGACATTTTGAAAATTGGATTTAACTACCTGAAAACTTATGACACAGAATTGCCAGCAACCGGTTGGTAGCCTGGAAGGACCTCCCTTAGTCATGGTTGTTTACCACTTCTTAGAGGAAGGATCAAGTTCTTCAGTAGGCTGCCTGATTTAGAGGCATCTTTTTGCTATTTTCTTTAGAAATGCTATTCAAATCCGGAGCTAAGGGAAAAGCCAGGTGCAACTCCACAGTCATTAATTGGCACAATATGAGGGTAAATTTCACGGTATCAGTATGGGCTCCAGATCTCAATAGTGACTGTTGCTAACCCAGTGATTGCCACTGAGAAAAGGATATCCTTTAATAATTACTATTCCAAACACTTGGAAACACCTGGGAAATCTTCCCTTCAGATATGATTTTTGTTTGTTTTTGCTACAAAGGGTAATGGTATACATCTGTATGTGTAATTATTTCCTACATAAATTACATTTGAAAACCTGCTAAATTTCATGCTGCTTCATCTTGATAAAAATTAGAAGTAACTGAAGAATTAAACAAAAAAAGTAAGTTTGTTTACCATTGATTTGCCAAAGCGTTCACTTTTGAATAATCATTATTCACCAGAAAATAAAATATTGATTACTAGGTGGGCTGTGGCTGCAGCACAGAGTACAACATGTTGTGGGCTCTCCATGGTAAACACATTTTATTCTATAAATGAATGAATGGTAGTAGCTGTGCTATATACCTGCATATTAGAGTCAGATTTTGAATAGACAATATCTTCCTTTTTTCTATAGAAATCCATAAAGTTGGAACCAAGCATTACGATTTATTAATAAACATTTTCATGATGAAATCATTACTCAGGCCATCATTGTGACACAATGGGTTAAGCTAGTGCCTGCGAGGTCAGCATCAGCCTCCCTCTGATACACCTGTGGTCCTTGTTACCTCTATCAGAGACCAGGCTGGGGCTACTAGCTCCTGGCTTTGGCCCGGTCCAGTGTTGGTTTTTACAGAGATTTAGGTAGTGAAGTTTCAGATGGTATGTCTACTTGTCCTCCCCCGCTCCAGCCTCCAATCTCATTCCTGTTCCCCACTACTTTTTGTTGACTATATTTCAAATAAATAAATAAATGCTTAAAAGAAATTACTGTCACACTGACAGATTTACTTTCCATAATCCTTTTTGTGTAATCATAGAAATGTTTTTGATATCTCTACCATGGGTACTGATCTCCCATTCCACAATGAGTCATTTCACTCAAATCCTTAGGGCATAGGTGCCTTGGGGAATGGGGTTATATTTGTCACATATTTACATTATAGGTTAGTTTGGACCCCTTAAATTCATGGGTTCAAGTACTAAACACCCAAGTCTCAGAATGTGGCTATATTTGGTGATAAGAGTTTGCAGGAGGTAATTAACATTAAGCCAATAGGGTGAGCCCTAGCCAATGTGTGACAGAACATAGAGCAAAGAATATGTGATGATACTGAAGACACAGAGCAAGGAGAGCCATCTAGGATGGGCATTTGGAACAGTGGTTAAGCCGTTACTTGGGTTACATGAACCCTGTGTCTGAATGCCTGGTTTCAAGTCCTACCCCTGTTTCCTTTCCAGCTTTCCGTTAATGTGTACCTTGGGAGGCAGAAGACGATGGTTTAAGGGTTTGAGTCCCTGCCATATGAGAGACTCAAATGGGGTTCTAGTTACAAAAGTGAACCAGCAAATGAATCGCTTCCTTTCTTCTCTCTTTTTCTCTCCCTCTCTCCCTCCCTCTATCTTCCTAACAGCAAGTTGAAGTGGCCTCTACAAAGCAAGGATTGAAGCTCAGAAGAAGTCAACCCTCTTGATACCTTGATCACAGGCTTTTAGCCTACAGAACCATGAGATAGTTTAAGCCATCTGTGGCAGCCCAGCTAACTAACACAAATGCTTAGTTTTCTAAATTGTTATGCTTCTTTTCCCACTATCACTAGGCTTTTAAAGTTTGAAATACAATTCAAAGCTTCATGTGATACACAAAGCTTTAAGTTAGTATTCTTTATCTGCACCTCCTAGACCACTAATACATTTGACCATGTGATTTTTTTCCATTTACTTCCTTCTGTGATATTAACAGCTGCGTATCTCCTAGTTTTTGCAACATATCCAGCAGGCGATCTTTCAGCAAGTTTCTATAATCAGAAATGGTTGTTTATCAAATTCTTAGCTCAGTCATATGAAAATTTTTCTATCTATGACATGTATTTGTGTCAATTAAAATACAGCTTGAGGAGAAAGCATCAACAGATCTGTTTTCTTTTAAACTGTGGACATGCATAGACTGCATGCTATTGTTTTACTGCCTTATCAGTATTTCTTTTCTAGCACTCTATAGCAATGTAGAAACAAAGATATTAAACAGAAATATGATTCAACCTTTGTCTTTGGCATAAAATAAGGATATCCACTGAGATTGAAAGTTTGGATAGGGACATCATGGTCAGCCTGATAGAGCAGCAGTTATATGGTTGTGAGCTGTTATTGTTGATATTGGCAGGAAACACGGCTAGGGAGGAACTCTGTTAAATTTTTTTCTCAACTCACAGCTCAGTATGAAAAGATATTAGAGATCTGCCTGGAGTTTGAAAACTTTTCATTAACAATTTATTTTATTTTTAGATTTATATTTTATTTAGTTGAAAATAGAGTGACAGAGATAAGGAGGAGAGACACAGAGAGAATCATCCTTTTGCTGGTTAACTCCCCAGATGGCCTAAATGACTGAGGCTGATCCAGGAGCTTCTGGGTCACCCAATGTGGATGCTGGAGTCCAAGCACTTGCACTATCTTGTGCTGCTTCCCCAGTCCTTTATCAGAGAGATGGTTTGCGAGGGGAGCAACTGGGACTTGAACTGATACACCTGTGGGATGCAGGCAGCATTGCAGGTGGAGGCTTAATGTGAGACAACAGAACATTGGCCCTGGAAATTTCTTTAAAAATGCCAATTCTGCCTAGGGGAGCAGAACAACATTTGTCCTGAGAACAATAATGTGGGAAAGTGATTTGGGTTAGTGTTATCTGCTGTTCAGGAATTTGGAAAAACAAGTGAAACCATCTTTTCATTTGAATGATGTTCTTTCATTAGGAATTCAAAGTAGCAGCTCTCTGGAGAACTGGATATTAGTCTTGGACCCAGTGTGCTGTGGAGTTCGAAGGATTTGAGAGTGAACATATATGTCATGCTGCTATGTAGGCTTTATGTGAGGGCAACATGAAGCTTATGTGTCATAAGTTTAGTATCAGATGCTAAGCAATGTATTCTTCCATCATGTGCAGTTGTGAAATGGCTTCTCAGGTGTTTTGGATTTTTTTATGTTTCTGTAGAATATGTATGAAATATGTATTCTTTTTCATTCTCTTAATTATGAACCTCTGTTCGTGGGAACTCCTGGCACACATTTGTGTTGGTAACCGTAGGATGATTAATGCATATAGTAATGATCCTAGGGCTTGGTGAAAATGTGTCCTCCATTTTCAGAAAGCAGAAATTGTAGTTTTCAAGATCCAAATTTGTTTTTATTACATTCTATTTTATCATGCTATCATTGTCTGTAAAGCAGTAACTTGCGTACTGTTAATGAAACAATGGGAGCTTTAGCAATCAATTTTATTTAAGTCACAGCTCTTTACTAGCCCTGTAACGTCAGAAATGGTAAGAAGATTCCACTCAGTTTTTAGATCTGAATAATGGGCATAACAGTATCTACCTTGCTGTATATTGGTATATTATGAGGACCGAGTGGAATGAAATGCAGTGGTTAATGCCTGACTCCTACTGAAGTGTTTGAAAATGTATAAATTCGTTGTCCTGGCCAAACACAGTCATCAAGACGCTTTACTGTTGACCACATCAGGTAAATTTATTTATTATGCACACAAATGCATTTAGGGACATGAAAAAGGAAGAGAATAGATAGAAGAATGTGTCTCTGGTAGGCAGAGCTGCTTTTCACCATAAGCTTGCCTGTAGGGCAATGGCTGTGTTGGCTTTAATTTGCAGGCTTATTTTGTTGAGGATAATGAATTTTTATTTAAATTTGGTGAATTTCCTTTGAGCTCCTTTTAAGTCATCTGAACACAGGAAACACTTTTTCATGCTTTTAGAGTTTTTCTGATTGACTTTGTTCTCCAGAAAGGGCTGATTTTAATATTCTAAGTGATAAAAAGTGCCTTTGACACGATTGAAGCAATTTAATTAGTAAATCCGGAAATTATAAAGGATTGGAAATCACACCCTCCATGCTTTTAATAAAACAGAGTGAAACTTCTGATAGGTGCATACCATGTGCTGAAAGAATTTTGTACCACACACATTGAGAGAAATGAAGAACGTGAGAGAACTTTGGAGGGGACTTAAACTACATGACTAGGCAATTACATGTTTAATATAGACCTAACAACACAAGACGTCTGCAGCAGTCAATTTATATGTAGTGCATGTTGAGCATTTAATAGCACAAAATAATTAAAATCACATATGGAGATTCAATATCTGAAGTAGAAAAAAAAGATGTAGCATGACTCTGAAATAATCTAATCTTTGAATTAGTTGAGCTCAGAATATCTTAATCCTAGAATAAGAAATGTCCTGTCACTTAATGTTGAAATTGTTAGGGTTTTTTTTTTTTGCTAAAAATTAATTTTATTTTTATCGGAAAGTCAGATACATAGAGAGGAGGAGAAACAGAGAGGAAGATCTTCCATGTGCTGATTCACTCCCCAAGTGACTGCAACAACTGGAACTGTGCTGATCTGAAGCCAGGAGCCCAAAGCCTCTTCTGGGTCTCCCACGCAGGTGCAGGGACCCAAGGCTTTGGGTCATCCTCCACTGCTTTCCTATACCACAAGCAGGGAGCTGGATAGGAAGCAGGGTTGCTGGGACTAGAACTGGCACCTATATGGGATTCCAGAGCCTACAAGGCAAGGACTTTAGCTGCTAGGCTACTGTGCTGGACCCACTGTTAGGATTTTTTTTTTTATCATGAAGTTGTCTGTTTCTTGATGACAACAGTGGGTGAATTACTTCTAGTCAGTTTACCAGAGGAGTACTTCCTTATAGTATGTCACCACTAAGCAAGGAACATTGCTTTAACTGCTAGGCATAAACATAATAACATGTTCAACTGTAAAACTATCTACAGCATATAAATACTGATGCACTACTCAAAAGCACCATCATTTTTTACTGCCTTGGTAATGCAGTGTTCCAGAGAGACATGCATATGAATGATTAGTAATTGGTGCATTTCTTTTTTTACCTGTGTCTTCAAATGGTGAAGAGCAACCCTGATTACTAGTAGTCGAAGGAATCTTAGAACAGCAGTTTCCTCTTTAAAAAGCAAATCATAAGAACAAACACTAATCCTATCTCATCCTAAGTCATGGGTAATGATAAGAGCTATCAGCAAGTATATTTCTACTATGGTAAATAAAAAATATACTGCTAACACTACATAATGTCATTTTTACTCATAACAGTACCATACAAATAATGAAGATAATTTAATATTCTACATCTTTTCTAGTACTGTTTTAGTGACATTTTTATATATGATCATGGTGGACCCTGGTTGATAAAACACTAGAAATGTAAGTTGAATTAATAACTGAGTAAATTAAAGAGGCACTTGATAATTTGACTTTGTTTTCATACATGGAACAGCCAGTTAGAGGACTAAAACTTTTAAGCAGAGGAACTTGCACATATGCCTGAGGGGAAGGTCAGAAGGAAATTACATTGGTTAGGATAAGATGTATTTGGTCTGACTCAGTTCTCTTTCACAGTGATATTTCCTTTTTTTTTTTTTTTTGCTTTGCACCGAATCAGTTCATCAAAATGTGAGAATGGGCTGAAGAATGTCTTCAATGGTTGGATCAGTTCTGAGGGCTGAACAAAACTTATGAGTCATGATGCCACTCACTAAAACTTAGACATATGGAGCCTCATGACATGCTGGACAATCTTGGCTTCCATGTATGCAGATGGAACTCTTTGCAAGATTTGTTCATTTGATGGTTTAGTTTGACATGGCATCTGAACAAACAAATTCCTTTGAATCTTCACTTTTGTTTAGAGATGTTGCATTCTCTGACGAACATGCCATCATAAACTGGTATATGGAAATTGTCACCCATAGAGGTTATTACTAACATTTTGTAGAAGGTGGCTTCTGACCTGTAATCAATGTTTCAAGTTTTGATGACATCTTTTGGTAATCACTATAAATCTGAATTCTGGTCAAGGAATATTTGCCAATTATTTTTAAAGTGCTTTAAAAGAAATTGAGTTTTCCAATATTGGCAAAATAATATGTGACCTTTTCACAAATTTAAAAAAATTTAGTGAACTTTGATAAGTGTAGTTAGTAATGTGGAGATCCTTTAAACAAATCCATATAAACCTGCTATAGGAATTGCCTTTAATTCATTGTTTAATTTTTTTGGCTACTCACCTTCAGATCAAAGAGTTACAGTATATGCAAACCATTATTGAGATTTACCATAGCAGCTGAATTCCTGTAACATGTAGCTATACTTTCATTAATAAAGATTTGGACTGGCACATATGGTTTGCCTAGAGCTGGTTATTTTATTACTTCCTTGCTTTTTATTTTTCTTAGTTTGCAATGAGTCCTAATTTTCTCCAGCTGTTGTAAATTGGTTTTCAGTAATTTTCACATCTTCTTCAACTTACATTGACATCTGTAAATATAAAGGCACATGTCATATTTTTAATGATATTTGTGGAAGTCCATAAGCTGCTAGGACTAAAGTTCATCTCCAGGAGAAGTTTAGGCATATGTCTTCTGGGATTCAGCAGCAGAAGTTAAGAAGCCCCATATGGGAATAAACGTTGTCCAGCTGGAAAGGAATCAGTCGCAGACAAACAATTATATGCTCTTACATTCAGCACTGTGCCATTATGATTCATACGCCATTCCAGGAATGTCTTCATTGTACTGTGTAGAACTAACATGAGATGTAGAAAAATAGAAGGAAGAACCCTTTTTTGAGAACCTGGGACAGAGTTGACTCAAAGGAACACCGGAAAGTAAGGTGATGTTTATTTTTGGCACTTCCTTTTTTTAAAGATTTATTTATTTTTATTGGAAAGTCAGATAAACAGGAAGAGACTGGCATGATCTTCTGTCTGCTGATTCGCTCTCCAACTCTGCAATGGCCGGAGCTGAGCTGATCAAAGGAATGAGCCAGAGCTTCTTCCAGGTCTCCCATGTGCATGCAGGGTCCCAAGGCTTTGAGCCATCCTCTACTGTCTTCCTAAGCCACAAGCAGGGAGCTGGATGGGAAGTGGGGCCGCTGGTGTAAGAACCGGTGCCCACATGGGATCCCAACGCATGCAAGGCGAGGACTTTAGCCATGAGGCTACTGTGTCAAGCCCACTCCTTTTTTAACTGCTGCATTTCTTTTTCAAAGTGTTGTATTCTTTCTTCTCAGCTGTGATCAGTTAAATTTCACTAAGGTAAACTGGAAATGGCTTAAATGGTCTCTTTGGAGGGGTACTTGCCATTTAGTAAAATATATTGATGACCAAAAAAAAAAGATTAAAAATGGAAAAAAAAATTCTAAAGTGTAATCTCAAATTTCATGCTTGACATTTAAACATGAAGAAAGACCCTGTCAGATGAAGTCATTGTGGTGATTACTTATTCTGAATGAGCATCATTTGGGCAACTGTATCCCTGGAAAACCCAAGACACCTTTGCTTGAGTAGGTGTGCCTCCCCCAGGTAACTGCAGAGTTTATTGTGGCACATCACAGGTAAGATAATCAGGTGATTTGTGTTCTCTTTTATGAAAGCCTGGCCATCTGGTCCTCCTGGAGAAAACCCCGAGGGCCATTTCAAACCCAGAATGCCCTGTGGGTTTGGCTGATGTTGTTTGAGCCTGTATCACAGCTTGAGATTTTCCTTTTTCATGTCTGCTTTCTGCCTCTCCCTTCTGCAGATGCTGGTTCTTTGAATGCTTCTTAAGAGAGTCCCCATGTATTAACTCTATTTTGTAATGCCTGCCTCCTGGAGACTTTAACTTCTACGGACAAGAAATAAATCTATTTACTCACAAACTTTGGGGAAATTTAACAGCTTAGACAGAGACCTCAGGAGCCAGCGAGGGGGATAGTATGAAACCCATTAGGAAAAGTGGTGTACATGCTCTAGAGGCAGACTCCATGGTGTCAGAACTGGTTTGTCATTTACTGTTCTGGTTAGTGCGTGGGTTATGCAACCTCTTGGTTACATTCATTTCCCTGATAGCAAAATGAGGATAAAACAAGAGTACTTCAAAGAGCTCATAGAAAATGCATTTTAAAGATACGTTTATTTGGCCCGATTTTTTTGAGATCCGTATATAGTTTTTCAATAGTATGAGTTTTCATGAAGTTTTGAGGACTACTGCTTGCATAGGTTAAATTTTTTATTTATTTGAGAAGAGAAGGGAGAAAGACATCTTCCCTCTATTGGTCATTCTCCCAGTGCCTGTAGGGGGCTGGGCTGGGTTTCAGCTGGGAGCTAGGAGCTAAATCGGGATTTCCTGTGTGGCTAACAGGGGCCCCACCACTTGAACCATTGCTACTGGCTCCCAGGGTCTGCATTAGCAGGAAGCTGGAGTTAAGAGTGGAGCTAGTATCGAACTTAGGCACTTTGATATGGCTCACAGGTCTGGCAGTTAAGATGCTGGTTAATATGCCTGTAAAGATATTTAAATGGGATTGAGATTATTATTTTTTCTTTGTTTTGTGGATCTCAAATAACCCAGAGACAAGGTAATGAATCTTGACAAGTTCGCACTTTACCTCTGGATAATTAGGATTTTTATATAAATAAGTTAGCTTCTTTTAATTAGTAATATTTCTTAGTAGATTAGAAAATATTTGCTTTATCTCTTCATAGCTTCAACATTTATCCTACTTGATTTGAATTATATTTGAAAGTAGCTTTATTGGTGTGTAGATATTTTTATTGTTCAGAAGAATTAAGTACCTTAGGCCTTAGTAAATATTAGGGCAGTAGTTATGGAATACTGTGATTGAGCCAGTTATCACCCAGGGGTGATTTAAAGTTAAATGTTAAGTGGGATGTTTATCAATTTGATTATGCTTAAGATAATTGTCAGGTTTAGAACGTTACTTTAGGAAATATAGAATAAACTCTTACAGTGGTATGACAGTTCTGATAGACTATATGTTTATACATGTTTATATTGATTATGCCGCAGATATACATATTTATAAAAAATCCAGGGAGTCAAACTGTCACTTTATCAATAACACTTTTTATCACACATCTACAAGGTTTGTAGAGTACCTTGCAATGTAGATTTTTATAACAATATTTTTAAAGAGCATACCAAAAGGCATATTGATGGGGCATAGGAAGTTAAGCTGCCTGCCACATGTGATACTGGCTTCCCATATAACTTTTGGTCCAAGTCACCGCTGGTCCATTTCCAGTCCAGTTCACTACCTATGTGCCAGGAAAGCATCAGCAAGTGCTTGGGCCTCTAAGTGTGGGAAACCGGATGGAATTCCAGAGTCCTGGCTTTGGTCCAGCCCAGCTGTGGCTGCTGCCACCATTTGGAGAGTGAACTAATAGATGAAAGATTGATCTCTTCGCTTTCTCTCTCTCTCTCCCTTCCTTTCTGTCCCTCTCTTATAACTCCGCCTTTCATGCAAATTAATTAATCTTCAAAAAATATGAATGTTTGCATCTATGAGTCAATAAGATAAAACTTAGTTTTGGCATTCTAGATAAACACAGATTGTTAATCTGGAAATTATTTATCATTCTGCATATACTGGATTTTGGTTTTGTAGAATTGGATTTTTTTTAAGAATTTCAGTATTCTAAACACTAATTATAATGTTAACAAAATGATAATATTTACTTTTTAAGATATACAACTAAGTACAAAGATTCTTTAAGACAACTCTGCAAAACTAGCATTTTTGAGAAAGATTCAAATGACATATATGAATATGAGATAGCAGAAGAGAGAGAGAGGCAATGCTGTTTTACTCCCTGAATGTCCTTGAGGCGTGGGCTGGGCCAGGCCAAATGCAGGAACATGGAGCTCCATCTGGAGTGGAAGGCAGGAGTACTTTGGCCATCTCCTGCTGCTTTCAGAGATAAGCTACATAGTGTTGGATAGGAAACAGAGTAGTGGACCTTGAATCAACACACCTAAGGAATGCCAGTGTCCCAAGTGGCAGCTTAACCAGCTGTACCGCATCAGCCCCTTTAATGGACATTATTGATTTTCCCATCTCACATAAGACAAAACTTGTCATTTAGAGATAGCAAGTAAAATAATAGCCTTAGTTCTTTTTTGCAAATACATTGAACTGTTTCAATTCAGAACCACTGTGCTGTTACCTTTGCTCTGAAAACCCTATCTTGGTCTTTGCATAACGGGCCCTCTGTTTCATCCAGGTGTCATGTGGGATGCCATCTGCTCTTTGAGATCATCCTGGACCACGTAAGTAGCTAAACTCATTCCAGAATCACTGCATTTACTCGTTACAGAGTTACCATTATGGGAAACTAGCTTGTTCTGTTGTTTGGTTATTGTGTTCTCCCCCTGCAAAAGCATTTACCTTTGGGAAGTAGGAACATTAGTGTTTTCATCACCTCTGTGTGAGTAGCTTCCTGGGTCTGTATTTGCTGACTGATTCAGTAGATGAATCCTACAGAGCTAGTAATGATTGGGGCTGTTTGACTTCAAGGTCTGTGTACTTTCCATCTCATCACTTTGTTTTAAAGCTGAGTCAGGTAGCTAATATGCAAGTCAATATCAAATATCTAGCTTTGATCTATGATATTTAATTAAAACACATTTGAATTTTGGCAAATAATTGTTTCTAATAAAAATAAGAGAACTGATTGACTCAAAGATTCTAGCAAAGCTCTTTGCTGGTGAAAAAGTGACTTACCAGTCAACTGTCATGATTGTGTTAAATATTTGTTACATTTTAATGAATTACAAAACATTTTACAGACTCTGAGCATTTCACTGAGTGATTCTTTGTTAGACTATTTTGAGTTGTTTGGATATGTGAAAATAGAAAAAGATAACTACCTTGTATTTAAAATTTCTTCCAACCCAGAATTTCTAGGAAGTTTGGTTATCTTCTTTGACAGCTTGATTGAATTAAATGAGATTTCAGTGAATTTGTAAACTTTTTTTTCTCACTAACAGATGTGTGCAAATGTCTCTTTTGGGGGAATGTAAACCTTCATAGTCAAGAAACTAGATCATGATTGAGGTATTTGAAGGAAAATAAAGTGTGAAGAACAGCTGACTGTGTAACGAAGAAATCAATCATTGCTCAGGATGCTTTATTGGCATAACTGGCAATGATTTATAGAATAATGGCAAGAGTCCAGCTAGGCATGTGATGCTTAATGCTGTTATAGTAGTCTGGTGTGGAATCTTAGTTAAAAAGTAGCATAATTGGATTAGGGTAGGAGGTTTTAGTGACATCTATTTAAATTAATTAATAACAACAAACAAACAATTTCCCTTAATTTACTTTATTTATTAGTGTGAAAATTTGTGAGATAATTTAATGGAATAAGGAAACAAGACTGGCTTAAAGCAAATAGATCAGAAAACACCTTCAAGTAGTTGTATAATATGTACTATATTGCACATATTTAATGTGATATCAATTTATTAATATTGCCATATAAAAAGTACATGTAGGAAATAATTATGTCTGTTGGTTTGTTGAGTTCTGGGGACCCAGGAAGGCACTTAGAGGGCAGTGAATGTGCAATTGGCCAAATGATATATTCAGTTCACGTGAAAGGAGTAATGCAAGGTTTATCTTTGCTGCATCTTTTAACATTCTTGCTGAATTTATTCAGGAAAGAAGACTTTAGTGATTATTCTGGAAACTAACTAGTGGGTTGTGAGAGATAATTAACAAAACTTCCTGTTTCTTCTCTTGGAACAGATGGATATTTTTGAAATGCAGCAGAACCCTGAGCTCAGTCTGAGGGCATGCATAGTTGAGTGGCTCTGATTTGTATAATGAGGTGCTGCTTGCTTGTATTCCAGAGGTGTCCAACCTTTTATCTGCAGAGTTGTACAACTCAACTCATTTCCACAGAACTGAGCTGTGGCCAACATTGCCTTTAGGAACATACTTTTAAGGACACTGCCCCAAACAGTTTTATCCCCTTTTCCCTTTTTGTTTCTTGCTGATAGAACACATCTTGTCTACCTCATTGTCTTAGTTATATGATTGCCAACATTCAAAAATGGTTTTGGTTTCTGGTTGGAAAGGGCTGATATGAAACAAAGATTCATCTTTAGTTTAAAGTGTTGATGACTGGAATTCAGTATTAGCAAAATTGTTATAAGACACAGAGAAAAGCTGATAGACCATATATGAAGTTTTCTTTTTTATTAAATTCTGACGAGAATTTCCGCCTGCGACAAGCTGTGGTTCTGGTTTACCTTATTTGTGAGTAAGAATGGCAGAAGGTAGGGGCTTTTAAATGGTCTCATTTTTTTCTGAAGTGTAATTCTTATATTCCAATAGTCAGTGTTTTATTAAAGTACATGGTCTGTTTATGTGTTTGATGTTTATTAGGGGGGAGTTTAGCATGAAACTAGTAAAGCAAGGGTTTTAATGAACAAGGATCTCCTCCAAGTTCTTTCAATGAGGAGAGATAGAAATCTGTATACATACTTTGGTATTCCTTTTCCTAAAGAGTTTCCCTCATTCCCCGGTGAATGAAGTCAACTTCAATAAAACCTAGATTAGCCCCTTTTTACAAAGAGGTGGAAAGAGCAACAACTCTGTTTTAGTTTCTAGATAACAAATGATACAAATGTGTTAATTCAACTACTAAATGGGAAGCCCAGAGAAGAGGATAAACATAGAAACAGTGAGATTAATACAAGTTTTGGTGCCTGGTCAGTTTCACCGACATTGAACATTAACAAAGTAATAGTTTATTTTATAGTTTATTTTTGGATGCAATCTCATTATTATTAGTTTTAGATTTACTTGAAAGTGTCAGTGACAGAGAAAGAGGAGGAGAAGGTAGAGAAGGAGAGAAAACATTGGTGTGCTGGTTTATTCCCTCAAATGCCTATAAACTGCCATGGTTTGGCTAGGATGAAGCCAGGAGACAGGAACTCCATTCAGATGTCTCCTAGGTGTGGCAGGGATCACGTACTTGGATGATCATCTGCTACCTCCCAGTCACACTAGCTGGAAAGCTGAAGCAGAAGTGGAGGTGGGACTTGATCGCAAGCACTTAGGTATGGGTTGTGAGTGTCCTAAGTGGCAGTTTGACCCACTGTACCACAATGTTCTGTCCTGGTTGTTGCCTTAGATTGCCAGGTATTTACAGACCATTTTAATAAAAATCCAAACTGACTATGATTGGAGAAATTGCTGAAAAGCCACCTCCAATATCAACATTTAGAACGAACCACAGTGGCTTCTTTACATAATCTAATTCTCTAATTAAAACTAAAAAAGTAGAGACTGGCATTGTGGTGTAGCAAGTAAAGCCATTTGCATATGAAGTTGGCACTTCATATGGGTGCTGGTTCATGTCTGCTAAAGCAGCAGAGGATGACCCAGGTGTTTGAGTTCTTGCCACCAGTGGAACACCTGGGTCTGTTCCTCTCTTGGCTTTGGCCTGCTGCAAGGCTAGATGTTGCTGCCAATCTGTGGAGTGAATCAATGGATGGAAGATCTCTCTCCCTTTTTGTAACTCTGACATTCAAAATAAGTAAACAAATCTTTGGAAACAAAAGCAAAAGAGAAGTAAATATTAAAGCTCCTCAAGTCAAATGATGTATTTTGGAGTATAATGAAGAGTAAGAATGCATACTTCGGGTAAAGCACATATATAATCACATCACTTTGTTTAAAAGGCTGAAACAGCATATCCTTTTATGGTCTAAATTCTCACTATAGGCCATAGCTTTCCAGCTATATCTGCTACTACTTAATCCCCAGCTGCGCATGTTCTCTTTTCTTCAGACTACGGAGGATCTCAAAATATCTGAACTGTTTCCTCATTTATTCCTGAGATTTAATGTTTTTATTTCCTGCTTGCCAAGTGTATAGTATCTTATAATTAGTAAATGAACATTTATCATAATAAACAATCAGAACTTGCTTGAGAAATAATGTGAAGGAATGTAGAGGGGGAGAGAGAGAGAGAGAGAGAGAGAGAGAGAGAGAGAGAGAGAGAGAAATCATTCATCTTGTTCATTCTGCAAATGACCACAAAATGACCACAATGGTTGGAGATGAGGTGGTCTGAAGCCAGGTGCCAGGATGCAGGAGCACCTTCTGGTTCTCCCACATGGGATGCAGGAGCAAACACTTGGACCACCTTCCATAGCCTTCCCACCTTCCCAGACACGTTAGCAGGGAGCTGGATTGGAAGCGGAATGGCTGGGAACTCAAACTGGTGACAACATGGGAGGTAAGCATCACGGATAACAACTTTACTCACTATGCAGCAATGCTGCGACCTGTCCCCTGGTCATCTCTGCTTTTCATGACTGTTCTGATTCCAGGACTTCACACATATATTCTGGATGCTTAGATCATTTCTTTTATTCCTTCTACCTCAAATTGCTTCTTTTGGCTATTTGAGCTCATCTTGTGAGTCTTTTTTCCCCCTCTTTTTAAAATCATTATCTTATTCATTTGAATGGCAGAATTACAAAGAGAGGGAGACATAGAGAAAGAAAAACATTTTAATTTTGCTGGTTCACTTCTCAAATAATCTAAATGACTGGGGTTGGGCCATGCCAAAGCCAGGAGCACTGAATGCATACAGATCTCTGATGTGGGTGGCAGTGGCCCAAGCACTTGGGTTATTCTGTGCTGCTTTCCCATAACATTAGCAGGGAGCTGAGTAGGAAGCTGAGTGGCAGAGCATTAAACCAGTGGTCTGATATGGGATGGAAGCATTACAAGGAGCAGCTTAATCCACTACAGCATGATGTGGTGCTGGTCCCAAGATGCTGTGAGACTTAGCTTAGGAGTCACCAGTTTGACTCTCTCATAACATCCATCTTCTTCCTGATGTGGTTCATTTTCCCTTTTATACTTATGCATCTTCCACGTCTTCCACCATACAATTAGTCACATTTTTATTTTTGAAATTCACTCTATCTGTTGGTGCTCCTTCATTAGAAGTAATAATAGATTAGAACATGCTGTCTGATTTACTGAGCATCTTAGCCATTGTAGTGCTCAACACAACAATGCTTGAATAAAGAAATATATTTCAGTCATTTATAAACAGTCAGAGATACGAGAGTTAGAAAAACATAAATTTATGTTTTGCTTACATGTCTTAGAGCTCATTAGAAGTCCACTTATGTGAATAAATGTTACTATAGCACTTATATAATATCAAGAGTATAAGTTGGATGTCAAGGAAATTTTCATGCAAAGTGTAGGCCCATATTCCTGCTACTTCTTCTAAGGAAGAAAAAAGCAATCTCCTGCTGTTACTAGTTTTATAATAATACGTTAATATCACAGTGGGTAATGCATCTTAAAAGAATCAGAAATTGGTTCAAGGACATGGAAAAATTGCTAAGAAAATCATTTAAGTTTTTGTACAGAGAAGCTTTTAAGATATCACTTAAATGAATAAAAATGTTTTTAAACCATGTGGGTTCAAGAGCTAAATTCTGCATGAAAATGAAAAATAACGGAAGAATAGCACTCTATTACTGTGGGGTTTTTTAAGAATAGAAAATCTATATTTGTTTTGCCCTTCATATCCTATCTTTACAATGATAAAACACTTAAGCCTGTGCTTTGGTGATACTAAGTTGCATAAAATATTCTTATATTTAAAAATAGCACTGCTGAGAAATCAGTGCATCAGTCTTATTTCAACAGTGTCACCCAAGGTAAACTTCAAGTGCTCTGGCAAGATGGTAGATTGAGCACCAAGGTTTACAAAGAAAATACAGGATATACAAAGGAATAAACTCAGAGAATGAGAGGGATCCTTTCTGTGGAAGAAGTATTCAGCAAACTTCTGAAAGGTGGAAGGGGAATACAGGCTTTTTGGTGGACGTTTGTTTTTGCTTAATTGAGAAGATGTCAGCCCAGGACACTCAGGCAGGGACTGCAACAGTTATGGAGTCAGATGGTGACTGATCTGACCGGCCAGACCTTCAGAGGAACTTCAGTTCACAGTTGGCAGATACAGTGACTCCATCCATATTTAACCTTAACTAAGAGGTCTACCAGAAAGACAGAGCATAGGGGATGAACTTACCAAAAATAAATGGAAAACATTCAGAACTGAATAGAAAGATAGCACATTTTATTATTGAATAATTATACCCGGTGTTGAGATGAGCAAACGTGAAAAGACCTACATCTAGACATAGTATCACGAATCATCAGCTACTGAGAATAAATCTTATGTCTAAGAAGCTTCCAGAAAGAAAATATAGGTGAAAAATAAAAAACAAGAATCAAGTTGAATGTGTCGAAATGTCAAAAATATGTTGAGTACACCTCACCTGGTAAATACCTTGGTCAAGCAACATAGTACTTTGCAGCATATTTTTAAAAATATGTTTGAGTGATTTATTTCATTGTTTGTGTTTGAAAGGCAGTTATGTAGAGGAGGAAAGACAGAGATCATCCATTTGCTGATTCATTCCTCCAATGGCCACAATGGCAGGAGCTGAACTGTTCCCAAACCAGGAGCCAGGAACTAGGAGCTTCCTCCTGGTCTCTCACTTGGGTGCAGGTGTCTAAAACCTTGGCTCATATTCTCTATTGCTTTCCTAGGCCATAAGCAGGTATCTGGATTGGAAGTGGAGGCTTAATTTACTATACCACAGCACCAGCCCATACACACACACACACACACACACACACACACACACATGCGCACACATGCGCACACACACACAAACTATCATGATTATGTTGACTGTGAGCTAATGCTCACTACCTTTGCCTAGCATTGCAAGTTTCCAATGTATATGGCTAAACCAGAACATTATAAAATTTAAAATTTGAGCTATTTTTTTCTACTGAATGAATGTTGCTTTCACACTATGAAGTCTTAGGTTGAAACATTGGAATTGGGTCAGCCTGTAAAGGAAAGTTACAATCAAATACTGAGCAAACTAGAATGTAGCATCATTATGGGCAATTATTATAGAGATAGAAAAATGATGTGCGTAACTCAGTTGGCCTGGGAATATTTTCCTCTGAGACACCTGGAATGATGATATTGCCTCCTGTGTCAGTTACAATTTAACTACAAGTAACAGAGGTTTCCAAACAGCATAGACTTAAGGAAGACAGTAGATTTATTCTTCTTTTACAAAAAACAAGGAACTTTGGGGTTGAAATGGTGGTGTTATCACTGAGTGACCCAGGATCTTTCTGTCTTGGAACACTGCTAACCTCTACTTATGACTACCTTACAATGATGTTGTACTGGTAGAAAAGATAACGTTTATATTAGATTTAGGTCTGGAATGAAAAGCATTGGATCAGCAATTATTGTGTTTATTCTAAACTTTTCAGTATATTTCTGTCTTGCTAGCTATGTTTATTGTTTTGATTAGCAAAGATAGCAAAGAGCAAAGTTCACTTCATATTTCTTGAGTAAAAATGTCACATTCACATGAAAATCATGCTGATCACCTTTGTAAAATACAATAATTCTTCTCATCCCTAACAAACTCTCTACTTTACTCTTGTTTATTTACCTTTTCCCCCTTTTTTTGAGATCCCTGACTAGCATTATTTTGGCAAACGACAATACATTATGTTTGTCCACAGAGAAACGTAATGTGCATCTTAATATAAAAAATTGTCAAGATCTGTAATATGTAAACCAATTTGACTCAACACTGAAATGAAACTCATGTTATAGTAACAGCACACTCCCAGAAACGATACTAAATATGTTACTTGAAGATAATGTATGGTAAATCATATACTTTGAGGAATTCCAAGACATATGAATAGTAGAGTTTCAAATGTAATGAGATAAAGATGATGAGATTATTGTTAGCATATATGAAGATAATACGAAGTATGAATTTGTCCTCTTGTTTCTCCTTGGCCAAATATTGCTGTGATTCCAGAGAAGAATGATGGGATAGTGGATGTACAAATAGTTCACCTATCATGTTCAGATGGCAATGCTATAGAGCTCATTACACTTGAAAGAGAAATCCAGAGTAGTGTATTTTGCCTATTATATTCCATCAAACTTTCATTCTTTCACTCAACTTGAAACATGCCAAGTAGAACTGAGACTTTTCATTTCTTTTAAGACAGGAGAAATTCTAAAACTTAATTGGAAACACTTAACCATTCTGGTAAACTTTTTATTTCCCCAAATCACTCACAAAGCCTTTATCCTAATCCTATGCTTATCCCCAAAGATTATCAAATGAAGTTAATGTGTTTTTAAATTATATATCTCTTTGATTTTTATTTTCTTAGCATGTGGGTTTTTTTTAATAGCAGTTGAAATTGGCAATTATTTTCTCAACTCAGCACAACCTTATTATTATGTTAGACTAATCCTAATTGTCTATCATTTTGTTTATACTTTTTTGTGAATATCTATTTTATGGATCATAATTATAGCATTAAGTACTTATTAAGTTTTGCTTAAAGTTTTTTTTATTACTTTTAACTTCTGGAGAAAATCAGGATTTGTTTTTCTGCTGTGCAATTCAGAATTGAAGAATCTCTGACCAATCTAGTAAAATTTGTTGTATTAAAAAACAATACACAGATTTTATTCAATAACATAATGCTCATTCTTAAAAGCTGTCATATTAAATTTTTTTAGGCTTATTTACACAACAGATAAAAGCAATTCAGATGAACAAGATTTTTGTCCTTATTTTTTCCCAATGGGCAGCTCCTCACATGTAGAATTGAATGGGTTGGCTCACTTAAGAGACAGTGTATCATTTTCTCGAGCTTTTTAAGTATAAGCAAGAGCGGTTTGGATCTTCAATTAGGGTTCATCAAATTCCTAGCTTCTTAAGTTTAGCAAGGGAATTTCTCCTTCTGACAAACATACATATATTGACCCATCTGAAATTTCCACATTTTGTTGGTCAAAGCTGGTGGTCAGCAACTTACTGTGATTCAGTTGAGTAGTGATAGAGTTCAAGAACCATCTTAGTCAAATCGATGCCTGGGGCAAACTGTGATCTCACATATCAATCAGCTCTTAAGTGATATCCTTTCAAGTGGCATATTAACAGTTTCAGCATAAAGAGATGATAGGGCATGTTCTGATGTAAATGGTAATTTATTTTCCATACTTAGTAAAAACCAAGAAGACATGTATAAAATTAGTGGATTGGGTGCTAGTAGAAGCCTAATGGTGTAGCCAACTCGTAGATTCTTGAATTGTCTCTTTTAGCTGTTGTGCTGAAACATCCCAAGACAAGTCACTTAAATAACCCTAAAAAGACACTTTCCAATCCAAGGCCTAGCTTGACCTTCCTTGGATTAAAAATCCTTTAAAATGTGACTGATGTATGTGTTAGATTCTGTTGCACTATCTAGAGTGACGTAAATATGCTGTATGAAGGCTTTCAAATTCTCCGGGTTGCTAAAGTGTCATCACCAGGTTACATGAAATATGAATGCACTGTCACATTATTTTGGAAAAATTTAAGTAGAAATGCATCTGAAACGTCCTTATTTTTGGAGAACTTTTACAAGGCTTTGGTCATAGAAGTGAATATTTCAGGTTCCACCCATGTATTATGATAGTCCTTGTTGTATTCATGAAGACTTGAAATCTCACAGAACAGATAATGATGTGATCAATTATTTTGGGAACAGTGAGAATAACATATGGATCAGAAGAGAGATTTGACCAAGTATGCTGGTGTGGCAAATTGCATGTTCAAAAATTAGTGCGTCAGTGTGTTCCCATCCAAAACTGTGGCCTACAACTGTGCCACTCCTCCATGAAGATATGCTATGGATGTTCCTTCCATTTGAGACTAGATAGATTTTGTGTGACTGCCTCTGTCAATAGCATAGAACCAATAGGTGAGAGGGACACTCAGTGGCCGCTAAGGATGGAATATAAAAATGTGTTATGCAATCCCTCCAAGGGATGCTCACTCTTGGAACTGAGGCATTAGGTTGTGGGAAGATCCAGAAAGCTCATGCAGGGGGCCACGGGAAGAGAAACTGAGGATCATGGTTCAAGGCCCTGGAGTATCCTGCTAACATGTGGATGAATCATGTTGAATCATTGTAATCTTCCAGCCACAGATGGAACTGAATTGTTGAAATTGATAACACAAACATCAAGAAAGAGCCACCTCCACTGAAGTGCTGGCCAAATTATAGAAATCATAGATCCATGAGCAGAATAAATGATCAGTTATGTATAATACAAGAACAGAGAATCAAAGCAGACAGTTTCATAAGGCCTTACCTAAGAGACAACAGCATAAAGGAGCAAACAGCATCCTCCTCAACGCTTTTCAACCTTTGCTTTTTTTGGTTAGTCAAAATCTGCCTAGTTCCTATTGTTTTTCCTTGTATCACTGCTTATTTTTCATTGTTTTGATTACTCTTTCCTAAATCCCCTCTCAGGTTTTAAGACCCCACGCCAGACACGTTATGTTAATAAAGGCTTGATTAAAGCTGAGAGTAATTACAGGATTAAGTATAATTCCTACATTCTATTATCTTATTTATAGAACTTGATGGCAGGCTCTAAATTTTAACAGCAAGTGCTGAATTTAGGACTTTAGCCAACATCGAGTTCCTTCTGTCTTCAATGCTCTTTAACATTTCTAATTTAAATGGAATATTGTAATTATTCACCAGAATACTATATGGAGAACATGACAACAAACACCCACTCCATCTCTATTGCATCAGCCCTTAACATTTTACCATACTGAAATATAATATAATAATAATGCATTTTATATATAGGTGTATTACCCTCTTCAATACTGATCTTTCATCCAGAAAACCCTACAATCCTAGATTTGTTATCATTCCCATGAATGTTTTATGCTATTATGACATATCTATATTAATAAATAGCATGCTATGGCTTTATTCAAAACATTATATAAATTGAATTCTTACATATTTTTTGATCTTATGATTATATTGATCCTTTCTTTTAGATTCTACGTAGTATTTTATTACATCGTTACAATCCTAATTAATCAAATCTGCTGTTGACATACTCACATAAATTTCCGGATTTTGGATTTTACAAATCATGTGCTCAATGCACATTCTTGTATATGTCTTCTTGTGCATGTCTGAAGACATTTCCCCAGGTCCTATAGCTACAAGATGAATTGCACAATACTAGGATATAACTTTACCAGATACTGCCAAACCATTCCCAATTTATCTTCACTTTCAACAGAAGTGCTGAAAGTTCTTCCTCTTCTATATCCATCAAAATGTGAGATTTAAGAATTTTAATTTTTATGTATTTCTTTAAAATTATTATTATTTTAAAATTTATGGTACAATTGCATAGGGTGTAGCATTTCCATACTCCCTCCCCAAATTCTCAACCCACAACTGATTTTCTTATTACAATAGTATAATACTTCATAAGCAGTCGTATGTCCATCAGTCTGTTACTTAAGTGTATCCTGACAGTGCGGTACAGACAATGCCAGATAGTCTAGCATCCTATTATTAAGATATATCTAACAATTTCATTTGGAGTCCATCATTGATTTAAAAGTAGAGATGCATACTACATTGTGTTTTCACATCTGAATATGATAGTCTCCATTATACTGTCACTATACTTTCCCTCAAACGAAAAGCCATTAAACAAATTCAACAATAGGAATGAAGTTAAAAGAAAAAATTTACAGAGCATGGAATCAAACAACATGCTATTCAAACAATTGAGTAACCAACGTATCAATGAAGAAATGAAAAAGAAAACACAGAAGCTTCATGGGTAAAATTATGCTACTGTGTGATCTACGAGTCAGTGAAGAATTTGATAAGAGGAAAAAAAATTATTTGGAAGAAATGAAATAAAAACAAAAACAAAAATATATGGATTGTGGCAAAAACAGTATGGAAAGCGTTATTGAGCTCACAATTTACATGAAGGCTGCCTTATTTCATAAAGAACAAATGCTATTTGTCCTTTGGGGATTGACTTATTTCACTGAGCGTAATGGTCTCTAGTTGGAACTATCCTGTTGCAAATGGTATAACTTCTTTCTTTTTTTTTTTTTAAGTTAATTCTGGGATTATTGTAGCACTGTCTTAAGCATAGACAGCATTTTATATAAGTGAATGTTAGTTCCAACTTCTATCTTCTGTTATTCTGGATTTTTTTTGTCTAGACTTGTATCACATTTGGACCATCTTGATTAATGTAGCTTTATTCTAAGTCATCAGGTAGAATAAATCTCTATCTCAGTCATTTCAGAATTATTCTAGTGATTCTTGGTATTGTACTTATCCCTGTAAGTTTCAGAATTAGCTTGTCAAGATCCAAAGAAGTACTCCAGGTGTTTGACTTCCATTACTTTTTGATAGAATTCATGTCTTTGTAAGTGAGTCTTATTCACGATCATATGCTATCTCCAATTATTAATGTCCCATTTTGTCTTCATAAGATATTTTATAATATTCTGTGTAAATTAGTTGATTCTCCCCATTTGCAATGCCTATATCTGTGAATTTCTTATTAAATTTGTTTGCAACCTCAAAATCAGTGCATCTTAAGCTTTCATGGTCATCCACAGACATGAGCAGATTGGTGAAAGGTGTGAGTGCCCGACACGCATGTGCATCTTCAGCTGAGTTAGCCAGAGCAGGTGATGCTTGATCTTCTTGCCTGAGCTCTGATACCATTTATTTAATGTCATTGTTTTGTTTGTGTTTTGCTGTTTGATATGAGGCTAAGCATAGTGCCGAAGTACTCTACAATTCCTAAGGTGCAGTGGCTGTGCTGGGTCTTAATGGGGAAAAAAATCATGTTAGGTGAGCTTTGTTGGGTTTATGATGGTACAATGCTGCTACTGAGTTCCATTTTAATAAGTCAGTAACATACACTAAATAAGATGTCCTTAGATGGAAATTCGTATAAAACAAAGTTATGCATTGATTGGTTTATGAAAACCTTGTGAGTGGAAGTTTGCAAGAACCTAGCCCTATTTCTCTTAGGAACAGTAGCTCAATATTTACTGTTATAGTGTTTGTGACAACATAATCATGACAGCATGATTATGAAAAATAATAAGAATCAACTGTATCTTTAGCATTTCTTAATTAGATTTATTTCAAGGTAGTTTAGAGTTGTGAGCTTGTGAATAGTATCTCTTTTCTGCTATATTTTCTCATTTATTTTTACTGATGTACAGAATTTTGATTTCCATTTGCTGAGTTTATTTCTAGCCTTGTCATTTTTTGTCCCTGACAAGTTTATCACTTTGCTAGGGCTACTGAAACTAGGTGCCACAAACCAAGGGGCTTGAAACAACTGAAAATTTTTGCCTCCCAATTTTGGATGCAAAGAGCCCAGCACCAAGGTGTAGCAAGGCCATATTCCACTGAAAACTGTAAGGGAATCTTTCTTTGCCTACCTTCATGCATTGTCTTGTTTTGACTTGTATTGGTACAATTCCAAGTATGTCTTCATTATCACATGTGATGTTTTCCTTGAATGTGTCTGTGATCAAATTAGCCTCTTTCTACTATGATATTCATCATTAGGCATTTGGACCTATCCTGAAGTGCCTTAAGTTGGTTAATTTCAAGTGTTGGCTTGACTGGATTAGGAAATAGCTATAAAACTGGTAAAACATTGTTTCTGGTTGTGCCTGTGACCATGTTTCCAGAGGAGATTGGCAAGTGAGTTGTTGCGTGGAATACAAAAGATCTGCCCACAGTGTGGTCAGGCAGCATCCAGCTGGCTGATACACTAGGTTCAGCAAAATTACAGAGGAAAGGCAATTTTTTTTCTCTCTCCTTTGCTAGTTCCAAGGCCTTGGGACTTGAATGGATCCAAGGTGTTAATATCCTAGGATTTCTAGTGTGTATATGGTCTGCCAGTGGACTTCAAAGCCTCTATAATGACATCAGGCAATCCTCTAATGAACTTCCTCTTTATCTCTCTGCCACTCTTTCTTATCTCTTTCGCCCCTATTAATTCCATCTTTCTAGAGAACCCTAAATAATACATACCTCATCTTAAATAGATCATATGTCAATAGTTGATTACATGTGCAAAGATTAATTTTTTATTGAGAGTTAATAGTCACATGCACTGGGTTTCAGAAAAACCTATCTTTTGGGGGGAACACAAAGATTGATTCATAAGAGCAAGTTACTTAAACTTTTTGCACCACAGTTTTCTCTGGGAATAAAGTATTATATGTAAGACATACTATTTATGTTACATTGGATTAGTTAATATTATTAATTAATAATATATGTTAATGAGTTAGCAATACCTGGAACTGTGCTTAACCCACAGTAGGAATTTAATCTTATCTATCTAGAAAAATTGCTTTTATTTAGCAACTTTGCTGATCTCTCCCATTGACTTTGATAATGTATCTTCAGTCTCCTAAATATACTGTATTGATAGTCACATTGTATGGAAAAGAATGCTTGTCTAATTTTTATATATTGTCTTTCACCTTCTTTTCTATTATTGCAAGATAAGAAATTGTTACCGTAAGACTGGTAGTGTATTGAATATTATCTTATGATAGTGGCATCTTCCTTTGTGAATTAGATGAGAATGATTCTATAATTTTATCTTTACCATGATGACTGCTACAGGCTTTTGATACTATTACTTCTCAGATTGAGTTTATTATAATTATAATCTTAAAGAGTTTTCAAATTTAATTTTAAGTGAGCATTAAATTCATGTTCTGCATCTGTTAAGGAAATTATGTTTTCCCCACAACCTAAAGTAAGCCTTAGAGGAAGGGAGCAGCAAATGAAAGTTCATGCTGTGACTTAGTGGTTCAGTCAAAACTAGTTTGGAACACGACTGAACTGAGAACAAAGCAAATAATACAAAAACATTGATATTATCTTGCCTTTATTGTTTCGCAGGTATAAACTAGGTGGATGTGGAAGACTAACTCAAAAATGGTAATAATAATAATAATAGCAATAATACTACCAACAAGTAAAAGCATGCTCAGTAATAGTTGACATTGATGAAAACATCTTCCACCAAATCTTCCCAAAGGAATAGAAATGAAAAGGGAATGTACCTCAGTTTATAGTTTACAAAGTGTACCTGTTTTAAGATCGTGAATGAATGAAGCTCATCTAGCAAAACAAAAACAAAAATGAAACCAAGACTGACACAATAAAGGGAAAGTATCCACAACACTTTGAACCTGTAGGCAGTATAATCCCAACTTGATCATTAGTCACAAATTTCTCCTCGACAGCCTGTCAGAATTCCATCTGTACTATTGTATAGATTCTCTAATGACCCAAGCTGGCCCCAGTGCTCAGCCGTTAGAAGACTGAGCATTTTCTTTCCCCCTTATTTCTTACCATCAAATCACTTGTATTGTTATTTGAAAGCTTATAGCCCTGGGATGGATCAAGCTTTTGGAATATGGACAGAGTGAAAAGTGGACTAAAATGTACGTAAAACATTCTGAAGCCTGTTTGTGATAAATGTTTAGACAGGAGCTGGGCTGATCTCTTTCTGCATGACAACTGGGTCCTGCCCAAAACCTTCAGCCTCATCTGATTGTACCATCCACCAGTAGTCACTGGGTTTATACTTCAGGGTTGCCTTTTGACTGCAGGTCTTTGGAATAAACTAAAACAAGGAGATGATGGTAACTGGATCTGTTCTGAGTTCCTTTGAAGTGAGAAAAACTTGGTTTTGTTTATTTCTTTCCTTCTGAGCTAATAAATTGTTGGTGTCAGAGTTTTTCATGATTGAAGTAAAAAAGTGCAAAAAATCTAAAAGGATTTTGGGCCTGTTTCTTACCTAATTTGGGATCCAAAGTAAGTCCCGATGGAAAAAGGAGTATTTCAATTTGCTCTACCACTTGTCTTTTAAGCTCTTAAAAAATAATTTAATACAGAGGAAGAGCTCAGAAGAAGCTGTAGTGGTGGTGACACTTTCTTTCCTCCCTCCTTCACTTCCTCCTTCCATCTTCCCTTTCAGCAACGCATACTTATTGAGTGTTCATTTTGCCAGAGGCAGATGAGTATACTAAGTGCTCAGTGTAGTTTCTACTATATAAAAAATGTTCGCTGAATATAAGGGAATCACCACAAGTTTAGCTATCATTTGTATCACTTGCAGAGAGCACCCCAGTAAGGGGAGACTTCACCTTCATGCCTTTTGCTTTTATCAGAAGCTAATGTTCATGATAGCACATGTCTCTTCATTGATGGCAAAAATGGCAGTCACAACAACAAACAGATGCTAAATTCAGTGTCTAGGAAGAGTGAAACAAAATCTGTCCAAAAGTCTTGATTCAAACATTTAACTAATGATGAAGTGTGGCAACAGATAATTTGAAGACTGCATAAAAGGTTAATGGGTTGCTATTTAAGTAATATGTGAAACGATTTTTTTTTTCATTTCAGGGACTGCTGTCTAAGTTCACAAACAAAATTCTTTTATATAATGGGTGGCTGCTTTTCTCAGCAGCACACTGTCATTTCTAAACAATCCAAGAGCTAAAAATTTTAAGTGCTGTCACCCCAAATTGCCAAACAGAATTTACTCTTTAATTTGTCTGTCTGTCTTTCTGTCAGTTCTCTTGCACTTTATGGCGAGGCACTGGTTCAACTGTCATAGGTTGAATCCCTGTACAACAAAGAAAGAGGTCCCCACCCCTGCCATTTTATTTTTGTGAAGGCCAGGCTTTGGCTGCCCAGAGCTCTTTTGACTTAACTATATCATATAATAATAAAATAAATGAATACTTTTTTAAAATTAAAAAAAAAACATTGAGAATGAATCTTGCTGACAAAGTGTAAGTAAGATGGTAAATCCTCACTCTTACGGGTGAAGCATTCCTCACCTAAGAACGTACATTAGTGGCAAAGCCTGGACAACTGAGAGACAAACGGTGGAGGCAGATATAAAAATTGGTCATCCCAGCACTTTAATCTGATGGTACCTAAGTCAAGCTGTGGTGCTTTCTTCGCAATATTAGAGAGGTAAGCACACAGTTACATTTGGATTTCTTAACACAAGATTTAAAGAACGTGCATAAGCCAATGGGTAAAGATACCACCAAATGGTTAATTATTGGACGGGACTTTCATCCATTTTGCATATCCAAGTAGGGGAAAGACACTTGGAGGGAGAATGGTTTACTTTGGTCACCAGCTTTTTTGTTATTCGCTGAACACTAAACTTTTTAGAGCAGTTTATTGGCTTAAGAATGGGAATTCTGTATGGATTCTACATTTCGAGCTGTGTTCTGCACTACTTTAGAGGTGTCACTCAAAAATGCTGTATGTTCTAGTGGGGGAAGAAGATGCACTATGACTGTTCCATGGTAGAGTCAGCTGTGTAAAAATGGGACCTAAAGGGGCTGGTGTGGTGCAGAGTACACTAATTCTCTTCCTGCAGTATTAACATCCAATAATGGCACGAGTTTGAATCTCAGCTATTCCACTTCCTATAGCCTGGTTCTCCACACCTATGGAGGAAATCAGAAAGAAGCTCCTGGTTCCTAACTTTGGGTTGGTTCAGCTTTGGCCATTGTAACCATCTGGGGAGTTAGCCAGCGAATGAAAGACCTCTCTGTCTCACTTTCTCTCTCTGTAAAATCGGCTTTTCAAATAAAAGCAAATACATCTTTTTTAAAAGGTACCTAAGAACAAAGAGCAAATTTCAGTTAGTTTCTTCATTCCTTTTCATGATTCTTTTGACTGTTGCAGCAAGGGAAGAGTAGAGAAGGAGGATCTGTACACCAGTAGTACATTATCTACTATTGTTCCCAAATGAGGCTTCCATGCTTATGGATGGGACTATAACACCACCATCACTTTGGATGCTACTGTAGCTCACAGCTGTGTGGTGCCCCACCCTTTCAAAGTGGATACACACATTCCTTCTCACTAGGCTAATGCCCTGATGCTAGAACACACACAAATTTTGCTTAAGCTCTCTGTTTTATACTGAGCCTTCAATGCAGTCTTTGTTACAGATCTCTCAGATTCTGTTACAGATCACCTCCAGATTCTACGAGGAGGTGAAGTGCAGGCAGAGGACCATCTTAATGTTCTAGATCATGCTCTTCTCTGAACCACCTTCTTGCCAAGTCAGCATCCCTAGGGATAGAATTTCACCTGACCTCTGTGACTTCTGGATGTTTTGCCCATAGTACCTAAAAGGATGTAGCTGTCCCTGATCTCTATTGAGCTTGTAGTTGTCCTGGTGGGGGATCTGGGGGAACAGGTGGCGAGGTTGATCTCCAGTCCCCACTGTGCATGAGACAGAACTGCAGGCAGCTTTGATTTTTCACAGTTAATGCACATTTCAGGCCTTTGTCCTGGAACCTCACAATGATGGCATGTACATATGTATGTATGTATGTATTGGCTAGTTTTTAAGATGAACGTGATTTTTAAGGTCGAGCTATTCAATGAAATCATTTTAGGGATATTCTGGAGTCATTACTATGTTTGAGATGTTCTGTCTTTCTCTGTGAGATGCAGAGTCCCAGTTAACTAAGAAAAATTGTGAGATACTACTCTGGGCCAGTTGTAACCATGCAGTACGTGAGAATGTGTGTTGCTTGAGCAGGAAGGGCCCACCCACTCCCATGATTCTGGCAAAGTGCTTCTGAGGGAGTCAGCTTTTCTAGGGAACTGTACCTTCGCCTATGTCCTGAAGGTGACTATCTGGGAACACAGCAGGCAGAAAGACCCCTGTGTCTGCCACTGCTGCTGTGGGAATGAACTTGCTATCTTAGGAAGCAGGTCCTATTTGCTGATCTTGCTTCTGGGCCCTCCCTTCCCTACTGACATTTGACATGTTATGAAGCAGCACAAGATGTAGCTGTCTTGATCTTGGATTTCCAGTCCTCCAGAACTGTGAGCCAAAATAAACCTTCTTCTTTTATAAATTACTCTGCTTCAAGTATTCTGTTATAGCAATGGAAAATAGACTAAGATGCTTTTCATGTGAGCGGGTTCTGTAAGAGCAGATGATTCCTGGAGCTTGGCTTATGTTTGCACCCATACATGCAGTCTCCTGCCCCGCTCCCCATCCCCCGGGCAGAACTATTATTTTCCTGACGGATGTCTTTCTTTCACCCTTGAGTGTTAGTTAATGTCCATTTTGAGAACCTGTGCTTTTAAAAATGTTATTGATGAGAAACAGCTCTCACAGATAATTAATGAGTCAGAACTCTATGTCCGAGTGCTGGGTGCCAAAAAAGTATTTTAATTTATACACTCAAGTCTTTATTTTGTTCTTAAGCTCTTGTACTTGCATGGTACATTCATCAAGTTTGATCCTGAAAGTTCTTATATAGGCAATGTGTGGTATGAGCTTAATAGATAACATTAATAAATGCACACTTAATAACCACACTCAAGCCACTTCCATCTGGATTTACTGGCAATAAAAAGAGACATTACAGAACTTTGGGAATTTGATCAAGGCGCCAAACACTAATCTTAGATTACAAAACTGTGGAATCTAACTGCTTAAACACGGGAAAACACAGCAATCAAGGATTGGATTTTGGTAAAAGCTTTGTAGTGTAAATTAATAATTAATGTGCTAAATGTACTTTATAATAAACCACATCATAATGGATTACTTCTGAGAGCTGAACTGGCAATGACATCCCAGACTAGCTTCATTGACTTAGTCCTTCAATTTTACTCACCAGACTTACTGGGTTAAACTAAAATAAGCCTAATTTTGAAATCTTTTAAGTTATTTAGGATTCATAATTAATTTAAAAATATTGATATCTGGCTGCAATTTTTTTAAAGATGTATTTATTTTTATTGGAAAGGCAAATATACAGATAGGAGCAGAGACAGAGAGGAAGATCTTCTGTCCAATGGTTCACTCCCCAAGCAACTGCAACGGCTAGAGCTGAGCCAATCCGAAGCCAGGAGCTAGGAGCTTCCTCCACGTCTCCCACATGGGTGCAGGGTCCCAAGGGTTTGGGCCATCCCCAACTGCTTTCCCAGGCCACAAGCAGGGAGTTGGATGGGAAGTGGAGCTGCCGAGACCAGAACTGGCGCCCATATGGGATCCCGGGGCTTTCAAGGCGAGGACTTTAGCTGCTAGGCCACTCTGCCGGGCCCATCTGGCTGCAATTTGTATAAAATTTGCAAAGCCACAAAAACCAGTGAGATTATATTTTAAAAGATAAAGTAGCATAATTTACTTTAAGATAAATGAGAATCATTCAGTAGGGAAAGCATTTTATGCAAGAGAATGCTAAGTAAAGTCAGTGCTTTCTGATTATTGCTTGTAGATAATAAATACAAAATATTCAATGAGTTAGGGAATTTAACATTGTCAAATATTGTAGAAATAAATGGCAACAAGGTATATCAACTTTTAAAAAAATTAGCAGTGGATATAAGACACTGATAAATAACTGTTTTGTGATGTTTTTGAGTCTGGAATTCAGAATTTTAGAGACAGTTGCATAAGAGCCCTACCACAATTCCTGAGAACATTTGAAGAATGTCAAACCAAGAAGATTAAGTCTTAGAGAAGTGAATTTATCTTGCCAATCTTTGCCTAAGCCTTGAGGAAATTATGCGGATTTTTATGGCCATTTTCAGACAAGGGAAAACCAAAGTCATTCTGTAATTAAGGTCCACTGTCACTGCAAACATGTGCAACTTATCACTTGTTTTGGAGTCCTTTAACCACTACATCAAGTAATAGTGATCCCATACATATAGAACTTTGCACATCATAAGGGTTTTTGTTTTTAGTATTAGGACGTCTTTTGCTTTTTACAAAGTCCAGATAAATACACTGTATTTTTATGGGTATACTTATACAGTTAAGTGAAAGTAATGTGCCATTGTTAACATTGGTGACTTGTGGAAAGAATAAAGGCCCAAGTATTTGTCAATGTAAACATCAGCGAATGGAGTCCTTTCACACTTGCTATTTCATTTGTCCTTAAAACAGCCCCATAAACCACAGTTTGTGGGAATCTCCTCTACATCCATCCCAGAAATAGTTGAGAGGCCACTATATTTCAGTTACTTCGGATATATCAGTAATCTCATACAGCTGACATGCTCATAAGGAATACAGACAATAAGTGGCAGATGTGATAAACAAGTAGATTATTGGATGTTGGATGGTGATAATTGGTATAGGAAAAGACATAGAACAGAGTAAGAGTGGGTAGGTAGGACAGTGGATGGAGTTTTCAGTAGGATAGGCAGTGCAGGCTTCATTAAGCCAGAGGCTTTTGAGCAAAGCTTTGAAGATCATAAGGGGTTTCCGTGGGCTTTTGAGTAGCAGCATCCTGAGAAGAGGGAACAGCCAGTGCAAAGGAAGCAAGATAAGAATATGACTGGCAAGTTGAGGAAATGCAAGGTGGCTGGTGCTGTTGGAGCAGTGAACAGGTGAGGTTGGACAGAAAATGGGCATAGTTGTAAGGCCTTTTAATCTTGTTTTGGAGGGACATGGGGAGCCACTGCAGGATTTTGAGCAAAGGAGTTGTACAATCTTGTTTAAGATTCAAAAGCTCCACCAAGCCTTTCTGTTGGGAGAGCATGTCCTTAAGTATCCAGGATAATGGAGAGCTAATTGAGATGATAGTGGATTAATGTAAGCAAGTGAGACACATGAAGAAGGACTCTGAAGGTGTTTGGGCCAAACCCTGAGAGTAGATATGAGGGAAGGTGTAGAGAAGTTGGGGGTGGGGAGTGGTGGGTGGAAGAGTCATGATTTCAGAAGTGGATATGTGAAGTTGACCGTGTCTACAACTGTCAAGGAGATCATTAGAAGCCTGGAATGGATACTGGCCCTTGCGAATTGGCAGCCTGTTGATGATATTTGAAACCCTGAGGAAGACAAGACTGTTAAGTGAGTGAGCATAGAAAGATACAAGAGAACCAAGACTGAGTTTCTCTTCATATCATTGGTATTAAACACAAACACACTTGCAACTGAGAAAACGCTATGGAATTGAACCTCATGAAACTGTCATATGGGTGGTCTGAGTGAGCCTCCTGAACGGAGTGACACATATTAAGGATACCTGAAGGACAGGTAACAAGTAGCTTGAGACTGATTGAAGACAGCCAGAGCAGAAGGCAGGGGGTGTGGGGGCAGGGGAGGCAGCATGAGCAAGTTACTGAGGGCAGGATGGGGCCTGCTTTGTGTGACAGAGTGTGGGCCAGAATGACAAGAATTTGTGTACTGGGTAGAGGGACATGAAATGAAGGTTAAGAAAATGGAAGGGATCACCTCAGGCAAAGGTCATGTGAAAATTTTGAACTTATGAACAAAAGGCAGTTCTTCAAAATCTAAGGAGGAAACAATTATACTACAATGAATTAAGGTCATTTAGCTAGAAAGAACTTAATAATAATGTGTTTCAAGGACAATGTAATGAACCGTATCATAAAAAATAATTAAAAAAAAAAGAAGAAATAAGGACAATATAATGGAGATTTCCACTTAAAATATACACTAAAACCTGACACAGCAGGATGGATGGCCTTGCAAACGGGCTCATGAAATACAAGACCAATCAAAGTAGAAATGCAAGTAATATTTACTCTTACAATCATTTTACTAAAGAAGTGAAAATGAAGATAAAAAACACAAAATGCTGGAGAGGAATACGAGGAACCAAGCGTCCTTTGTGCCTGTTATTATGATCCTCAACATTGAGAGTTGTGAATGCCTTTGTAAATTGGGGAAAATACAGCCAGGTATGTGAAATAATGAGTGATACGGTAAAAATCAGGTGGCTGGTCCTTTTGTACTGTGTTGCAGTGTTAGAACAGGTCACAGCTAATGAGTGGTGACAAGCTGTTTCCTCCCCAACTTCAGATTCCAGTAAGGAGAAAAGGCTTGTCCAAGGATATAGGAGAGACAGCAGGAAGAATTTCCTGACACCATTATATGTCACAGTGGACTTTGTGGGCTTGGCCTTTCTGAAAGTGTTTAGAGGCTGAGCAGAGCAAAGGTGGATAAAGGTGAAAGATGTAACCATGACCAGTCGTCATAGGCTTTGCTGGTTGGAGATACTAGCTGATATTGTGCCTACGTTAGTTGGCCTGGACTGCATAATAATGTCCCATAACCTGGTGATTTGAGCAATAGAGATTTATTTTGTCACAATCCTGAAGGCCAGAAAAGACAGATCAAAGAGTCAGCACGGTTAATTCCTTCTGAGGCCCCTCTTGCTGGCTTGCAGAAGGCTGTCCTCTTGTGTCCACAAAGTCTTCCTCCATGTCTCTGTCTCATGTGCTTTTAATGTATCAGTTGTATTGGAATAGGGCCAATCCAAATGACCCAGTTTTAATCATTACCTTTCTAAAAATCTCATCTCTAAATATGATTACATCCTAAGGAAATATGAGAGTGAGGACTTTATTTACTTTCATGTTTTTGGTAAGATTTTATTTATTCCTTGGTTAAAAGTAAGAATTATAGAGAGGTAGCAAAAGGGAGAGACAGAAAGAAAAATCTTCCATTTGTTGATTCACTTCCCAAATGGCTGTGATGCTAGACGGGGCTGGTGTAATAAAACTCAGAGCCAGGAACCAGGAGCTTCTTCCCATCTCCCGTGTGAGTGTGGGAGCCCAAAGACTTAAGCCATCCTCTGCTGCTTTCCCAGGCCACTAACATGGAGCTGGACTGCAAGTGGAGCACTTGGAACTGGAAATGGTGCCCATATGGGATACGGGTGCCACAAAGGATTAGCTTGCTATGCCATTGTGGTGGCTCCATGGGGGAGGGGTTGAGGACTTGCATATATAAATTTTGGGAAGTGAAATTCAACACTTAGAGGCCCTAAGTGAAGAAATCATTCCCAGAGGTTGGTGGAGGAGCACAGGTGAGGGCTAAGACAAATGGTAACTCTGGGCTTCCAGAATTTTGTAGTTAGAGTGACTTGGAGCCAGGTAGGGTAGCCAGAGAAGCATCAGTGAGTCCTTGGAATTCTGTGGGCTTATCTAACACAATGCTCCTTTAAATTTCTGAGACAACTTCCATTCTTGGGAAGGGGATTGAAAGCAGGATATGTGCTTTCATGACTATGATGAGAGCTAATCACAAATTATACAGAACATATTTAAAAATACTATAAGAAAATCTGAAATTTCTTAAGAACCAAATGTTAGATAATTTTATAGAAATCGGGAGGAAAAGTCACAGTAACTGCTTTCTATGGTGTGCATATTCATTCACATGTTGGACTTCTAAGTCTTAAAGTAATGGTGTTAGAAAGCAGGGGTCTTGTGGGAAGTGACTGAGATTCCTGTGTTTCATGAAATTGGCCCCAAGACTTGTTGGCCCTTCCACGGTGTGAGGACACAGTGAGAAAGTGTCCTGCATCTACCAGGCAAGGACCCTTCTTGGACAGCACATCTGTCGCTGCCTAGATCTCAGACTGCCCAGCCTTGGGAACCATGAGCAATAACCATGAGAAATAATAGCCAATTTATACTACTTTGTTATAGCACCTGAACAAGGTATTGCTTCCTTCACTTGTTTGTTCAAACAGTGGTAATTGAGTCTCTCCCCTGTGCCAAGAAGCATCCTCATGAAAGTTACTGCAATGGGGAAAAATAGGTATAACCAAGGTTATGCACAAGATCAATTTTTCTGATGAAGTAAACGCATATGTGGAGTAGAAGTAATGGGTTAGGCTGGGGCAGAGAGGCATGAGGTCAGCGATCGGTACAAAGTTTCTGTGTGAAGATACATTTCTGCTGAGATTTAAGAATGAGACTCTCCTACTCTGAGATTTTTGATTCTCTGCTGTCACATGTCCCATGATGGTCCAAGTGTTTTCTTGTTTTGCCTTTTCAAAAGTCTCCATAAAGCACCACATTTGGCCTAGAGCTGGTTGAGATGCTGGGGGGGGGTGGCAAGTCCCAGCTCTGCTCCAGATGACCATCTCTTGCTAACGCATACCCGGAGGGGCACTGCTGATGGTTGAAGTGGTTGGGTCCTTATCACCCATGTGGCATTCTGGATTGAGTTCCCAGTTCCTGGCTTCACCGTGAACCAACCTTTTTTTTTTTTTTCTTTTATAATCTATTTTATTGTGTTGTTGACAATCTTTACATAGTTAATTACAGTTAAAGAAAGAAAAAGAAAAGAAAAAAAAAAGAAAAAAAAAAGGTTCAGGGGGATAGGGAAGTGGGTAATACTATTATGTCCACATTGTTTCCATCTTGTATCTGAGGTAAAGGGGGATATTGAGGGGGAAGCCCCACCCGGTTTCCCGCCCACCCCGAGTCCCGGATGTGGGGCATGCTCTGAGATATGTGCTCGAGTGGTGTTAATAGTTCTCCGGTTATGAATCGCTGCCAGTTTCGCTCGATGAGGTCGTCCACTGATTGATATGGTCCATCATAAAGTCTCCGTTTGCCCCATATATCGCTGCCAACATATAGCTGAGATGAATGATTGATCTGCTCTGTCTTCTGCCTTTTCTTGATTAGAGTTCTGAGTCCAGCAGTTCGATTAGGGAGATCTCCAAAGAAACTTTCAGATATTCCCAGACTAGTTTCTTGTATGCTCTAGCAAGCACAGGGCCTGGCACAGTCCATCACCCCGATCAGCTGGTGGTTGCAATTGCTGGGTTGGTTCTGTTTTCAGTCCCGAGTTGCACTGGAACCAATGGGTGTTGCAGTCCAGTCTGGTTCTGCCCAGCACGTACTCAGCCCTCACACAAACCAGTGGGAGCTGCAGCCTAGTCGGGGCGACCCACAATAACCCCCACCAGGCCCGCCCCCTACCCTGGTTTGCCAGTATGTGTAGCAGAAGACCAGTCTGTCCCCCATCCCATTTGGCTCTTGTACGTGTCAATGGGTATTAAAGCTTAGTTCTATCTAACAAACTCAACCATCCAGCCCTCACGGGTGTTGTTGAGTGCCTCTCTATCTAGCCATCCCAGCCCCCGTCCCAGTCTTCATGCCCTCCCACGGGAATAGTGACCCAAGAAGGGGGAACCCACTTTTTCCCTCCCAGGTCTCTCTGTCCCGGTTTATGCACTCTTTAGGTGGTTCTGTGATTTGACTTGACAGAATTAGTCCCCAGTGCCAGCTTCTGCGGCTATGCCCAAACATCCCTCACCCACTCTAATTTATGCTTGCACCAGCAGGAATAATCAGCCCAGCCTGGCTTTTCCCTGATCTAGTCCACATGCAGCGCACAGGTGTTATAGCCTTGCATAGTCTAGTCTTTCTCTATCCCAGCCCACGCTCTCCGTTGGGAGTAGCTGTCTGGCGAGGGAACCAGCCCCTTAATCCCCCCGCCACTTCTGCCCCTCCCTTCCTTCCTGGATCTCATGTGTGCTGGTTGGGTGCTGCATTCATATCCAGTACAGGCAACCACGCCCTGGCATTCCATAATGTGTACTGGTTTTGTCGCGACCAAACCCGGCTCATCCCACACTCTGTTCTGGTGATCGGATTTGCCAGTGGGTGATACGGACTGATTCAGCCTGGTCTGCTCCTGACCCATGCTGAATGTGTGCCAGTGGGAAACTTTCCATGGCCTATTGTGGACTGTTTCCTATCATGCTTCTTGCGCTTACCTGCAGGGACTGTGTCCTGCCAGAGGAGTTGCCCAGGCTCCTCCATCAGATCCCCTCCCAAAGGCAGGTTTTGCGCATGCCAGGGGGTCCTTGAGCCAACCCAACTCAGTTCACCTCCTGCCCTAGCAGGAACAGTGGCTTTTCCTGGCTGGCTTTCACCCCATTCTGGTTCTTGTTGTTGGATGTTTCAGCCCAGCCATGGCTCGTCCATACCCACATACAGCTCACGCATGGCTCAGTAGGGGGTTGAGACCCAGCCTAGTCAGTCCCACATCTACCCCCTGGTTCTCCATGCCACCAGATGGTGTTGGGGTCTGAACTGGCCTGGTGCATCCAATCCCAGCCCACACTAGTGAACCAACCTTAACCATCATGAGCACTTGGTGAAGCTCTCTGCCTGTCTCTGTGTCCCTGCCTCTCAAAAACAAAAATAGAACAAAACAAACAAAAATCCCTAAGTGTTCAGTGTTTATTTTCACTTATGACAACTTCTACAAAATCTAACAATCCTGCCATGAACTTATGGGCATAATCTTTAATGAAAATCTATTTAAAACTTTTTATGTAATGTGAGCTTGGTACCTGTGCCACTATAATTCCTAAAATAAGGTGAGTGAGAAAAGAACCATTTACTACATAAAACTCTCAAAAACAATTTGCATGTTCAACTGTAGGGGGAGTGAATATTCATAATAGCAAAAATTCGATTGCATAAACTGCATCTAATGGTTACTAAGAATTCGTTCAAAAACATGGACATATCTTCAACACATAAATATTGAATATTTACCAGGATTGCAAACTAATCTGTGTTATTAAGTCATAAAAAATCTCAACTTTTATCACAGTTTAAATGCTCAGAATTCTCATGCCGTTTAACTAGAACACATTTCTCTAGATACAAATGGATGTATTAATTTGAATAAAGTGCTATCTTTTTTGCAGTATATTTAATTCAGATCCAGTTTCTACTTTCACTGAAATAACTGCTTATAATACACAGACTCAATTTTATATGACTAATTAGAACAGTACATGGGGAAAAATAGGTTTGCAGGTAATATTGAAATTAAATATGTTAATCTGTACCTCAGTGTGCACATTTTATATGAACTTTAATTTGCCAAATAAATTATAGTTCTGTGTTTATAAGGTGCCCTTGAAACAGTGTCCTATTTTTGAGCACTAATACCATGGGGGAACAAATATACAAAGCTTTTAGCTATAGGCTACAACTTGTATAAATTAAGGCAAGAGCTGCTGGTTGGTAAGTAGGACTATGGTATCCTTAACTTTTTAAACATTCTGAATTGTTAACGTGATTTTTTTTATTATGGTTACTAATATTAAGATAATAAATAATATTTAGTTTCAATATCATACCCTTCAGCCAGGACATAAATTCATTTTGAATGCTGTGTTGAATTAATGTATAATAAACATAGTGCAGTTTGCTATCAGGAATTCTCGATCAAATGCAGGAAGTCAGTTCTTTGCTTATGCATTAGCATTGCCAGTCTTGTTTAATTTTAGCTATTTATAAAATTGCTCTACTGTCAGCCCTCTCTATTTTCATGTGATTGTTTTCAGGTTAACCAGAAATGGTATGATATATTTCCTCAAGTAGTTCGTAAGTGCTGATGTAGGCATATGACTCCCTAACAGGAATCGCTTTTACCATTAGCCACCTACAATCAGGGCACCCAGCTGCCTAACTGGGTGAATAGGCGTGTTCCTGTGGGGCAGAGGCTGTGAAGTCACTGTGCATACCAGGAGCTGTTGAGTGTCTCAGAAGGGAGCTGGATGGCAGAGGCCTTAAGAAAGAGAACAATGTTGCTGAGGGAACTAGAATCTGATAGCAGGTGCAGCAATTGTTACCTACCTCTGTCACAGATGACAACTGTATTTAAATTGTTTCGTTTAGATTAGTTCTTATTTATAAATAATAAATATTTTATGAAAAATAACAACACATAGATTTGAACTTAAAAATAATACATTATTCTGTATCAGTTTGCTCTAGCAGTTAGAACAAAATACCACGTTGGCCCAGCACGGTAGCTTATTGGCTAAATCCTTGCTTTGCAAGGTATCAAGATCCCATACTGGTGCTGGTTTTTGACACAGCTACTCCTCTTTCCATCCAGCTTCATGCTTGTGTCCTGGGAAAGCAGTCAAGGACAGCCCAAAGCCTTGGGACCCTGCACCCTCATGGAGGATCCTGAAGAAGCTCCTGGCTTCAGATCTGCTCATCTCTGGCCGTTGTGGCCACCTGAGGAGTGAACCACCAGATGGAAGATTCTTCTGTCTCTCCTCCTTTCTGTAAAATCTGAATTTCCAATAAAAATAAATAAGTCTTAAAAAAACCCACCATGGACAAGGTGGCTTCAGTGACAGAAGCAGTTCTGGAGGCTGGCAGTCTGAAGCTCTGAGGGTAGCTGGTTGAGGGTCTGGCAAGGACTTTTATTCCTGATTTGCAGTCTGCTACCTTTTTGCTGCATTCTCACACAGCATCCCATGGGCGTACACTCTGTGCCTCTTACAAGGCCTTTTAACTCCACTGAACCACGGCTCTGCTCTTAAGAACTCTTTAACCCTAAATACTCCAAGTACAGACACAGTGAAGGTTCGTCTTCAATGTATGTGAATGTGTGTGACACGATTCAGTCTTTAACATTATTGGTTACTTAATACAGAGTTAATAATATTTTCTGGTGTTCTAGATCCATTTTGCTGTTTGGGTAAAGCCTGAGGGTTCTCTCTGAGAATTAAGTTTTTAAATGTATGAAATAAATTATATAGGATTATAGAGAAAGTCAATACTATGTAAAAACACTGAAGATATTAAAACCTTGAGATACAGAAATGTGTATTTGTTGTCTCATTAGATAAAATTTTCTAGTGGTTTGTCTAACTTTGATGTAGTGATCAATGAAAATGTAGTTATAAATACCTGTGGTGAGTGTACTATAATTTAAAAACATGTGTGATTTCTCTTGGTGACAAAGTCACAGATGTTGCTAATACTGTTGGAGTTGGTTCCTGACATTTTTTGGTGGAAGAAACTGCAAAATTTTAATTAGCAGTTATTAAATGTAAAGTTTCTTAAAAAGATTATTCTGGGGCGGGGGGAGGCAGAGAGATGTATCCCATTAACTGGCTCGCTTCCAGATGCCCACAGTTGCTGGGGGAAGCTGTAGCCAGGAGCCTCTGGGTAGCAGGTCCCAAGCACTTAAGCCATCACTGCTGCCTCTCAGGGTCGGCACTGGAAAGAAGCTAAATCGGAAGCCAGGATCTATACCCAGGCAGTTTGACATGGGATGTGGGATTGTTAACTGCCAAACCAAATGCTCATTCCGAAGGTGTAATTCTGACTTCCGTTGAAATTCATGGACTTTCTTACTTCTATGCATGAACTCTAGATTAAAAATCCCTAAAAGGTCACTTTTAAAGATATGTTTACAACATTAAAATCTGTTTTAATCGTATGATGATGCTTATGATCATAAAAATACCATCTATGATTATACTTATCGATAAAAGAAGTATTCTTATTTTTGTTGTAGAGGAATTTGATTTTCAAGACTCTTTTAAGAGTTGTGTATTTCAACTGGAGCTCAATAGGCCAATAAGCCAAAGTTAATTGGCAAAGGGTGAGGTTAAAATGCAAAAATATTTTAATAAGCAACTCAACTTAAGAAGGGATTATAACAGTCCAGTTTTACACTCACCAACCAAATGCAAACATACTTCCTTTTCATTATGACTGATCTAAGAAAGCTATATGGTGAACATTACTAAAGTTCCCATTCAAGAGGAAGTAAATCTGAATTCTTTCAGTATGAAATATTGCATCTATAATTTTATCTCTCTGTAGTTGCTGAGCGTGGTTCTTTAAGAAAAGGAAAATAGGGAACAAAATTGTGAAACAGTTTTCCCTACTAGTTCCAAGACACATTTTGCATAGGATAGCTAGACCATCTTAAGGACGGGAAAATTTGTTGACCCAAGTCAGTAAGAAGTACTTCAATCTACAGGTGTATCCATATCTTGTTTTCTTTTGAGATATGTAGCAAGAAAAGCACCAGCCCTGTTTACGCCAAACTCCAGGATGTGAGACCTTCTAAATAAAATGGACATTTAGCATTGGAGACCTTCTCTTCTGTGTTCTTGTCCTCAGAATCCATGAAAAATATTTGGTTTCCTCACTTGTACTTATCTTTTTAGATATTCCATCATCAAGAAGAATTCATCATTACACTAATGATAACTCCAAAACTTCCTTTAAGGAGTGTGTCTTTGTTGTGTTTTCTGACAAGATGATGAAACAGAGACCCAAGAGATTTAGTGTCTCAGCCAAGACCACTGGACTTAGATGTAGCAACAGTAGAACCAAAACCTTAGCTGTTTGTGTACAAATCCCATGTTCTTTTTGCTGGAATCTTTCGCTTTACTAAAAACCACCATAGAGGCTGACATTATGGTGCATCAGGTGAAGCTGCTACTTGCAACACCGGTATTCCATATTGGAGAAACCACTTGAATCCCAGCTTACTCTGTTCCTCACCCAGCTTCCTGTTAAGGTGCCTAGGAAAGCAGTGGAGGGTGACTTAAGAGCTTGCACCCCTGCAACCATGTGGGAGCACTGGATGGAGTTCCTAGCTCCTGGCCTGGCTGAAGCTGTTGCTGGCACTGGAAAGTAAACCAGTAGATGGAAGACCTCACTTTTTCTTCCTGTGTACTGTGTTTCAAATAAATGAATATATAAGTCTAAAAGAAAAAAAATGCAATGGGCTATTCTGGTCTTCCTCTGTGCCGCCTTTTTTCCAGCTCCTCATAGGTATTTGTTCCGAGTGCCTGCCTTCCCTCCTTCCCTGTCTTTTTTTTTTTTTTTGAAAGTCACTCTTGAGCATCAGACAATGCTGCACCACTCTTGAGTATCAGATAACGCTGCACCAGAAGCCATATTTTACTCACAATTAGTATGTATTAATTGAGTAGTTCCAGCAGGACAGGTACTATGTCAGGCACCTGAATGATGACCATGAACAAAATAGATGTGGCCTCTACCCAAGTGGAGCTTAGAGTCAAGTGGGGCAGGAATGAATCATGCAATCATAATAAGGTGTGTTGAGGCTGTGTAAGAGATTGTTTTTGTTAAATTATGTCACTCTTTGTGGCTATTGAGTCATGACCTTCATTTACAGTGTCCTTCAACATGAATCAATGCATAGGCTCCTGTTCAGAATATAGTCTTGGGGAATCTTTCTGCTTGGGTTAAAATCCTTATTTTATCATGCGTTTTCCTAATGTGATTTTGGACAGTATTCCTTTTGTGTGAAAAAATTTATTTTATGTATTTGAAAGGCAGAGTGACAGAGAAGGAGGGAAAGAGGAAGAATGGAAATAAAGAGAGGAGAGATCCTCAATGTCCATTTACAATCTAATGGCTGTGCAAGCCAGGCCTGGGCCAGGCCAAGCCAGGAACGTAGAACTACAACCATGTTTTCCTCACTGATGGAGGGGCCCAAGTACTTGGGTCATCTTCTGCTACTTTCCCAGGCGTGTTACCAAGGTGCTAGATGGGTGCTCTGATATGAGATGCTGGTATTCTGGACAGTGACTTAATTTCCAGCCAAATTCTAGTCTTGGTCCAGATGCTTAATATACTATTGCTCATCTGTTTCTGTAAGATATGGTAGCAGTGGTGCCTACCCAAAGGAGATATTGTGGGGGAATAATGAGATAATCTGCCAAATGTTTTGGATAGCAGTATGTATCATATACATAGAAAGAATTTAATAATTGGCAGATAATATGATTGTTGCTGTTTATTCTTGTTTTAGTGTGTGAGAAGCAGTCCCTTGAACTTGCTGTTACGGTTTTCCCCGGGTTATTGTCTACAATGAATGCTTGCTAATCCTGATGCCATTAGTACCTCTGTCCAGGCCCTAAGGCTTTAGATTCAAAATGAAGTATTTTTTGTAAATCTTATTTCTATGCAATTTGATCTATTTCATAAGACTGTTCCTAATGTTCTGGTTAAGAATTAGCTTTTCACCTTCGGTTTTAAAGGAAGTAGAGATGGGCCTCATATCTTTGTTGAAATTCTGCAATATGCAATTTAAAGTCAGATTGACCGTCAAGCCGACAAAGTAAAATAAACAATTTTATAAATGGAAATGGCTAATCTGAAATAGATCACAGCTAAGAACTTCATTTTTTATTCATTCTCTTCATATAAGGTTGATATCATACAAGTGAACATCTAATATTGCACTTCATTGTGAAATACAGATGGAGGAAATTAAGGACACAGTGAATTGGCAGAAACCAGAGGATATGTCTATAGTCTCTTATTGCAGAGACTGGCTATATTTAAATATAGGTATTCCTAACTAAAAAAGTAGCTGCTACATAAAATTTTGATTTTGAGTTTCTTTGAACTGTTCCAGTTTCCAAGGATTCATCTTGCAATGGAATTTTTAAGGGACACAGTGTCAAGGTACAAAGGATAAGTTGATTCATATTTGTGTTTCTTCAAGAGCATTTTGCAGTGACTTCACTTTTTAGGGATAAGAAAATCTTTTAATTAAGAGCCTAAATATTTACCAGAGAATATACCATAAAACAAAGATGAAAATGTTGCAACAGTGTGAGGCCTAAGTCCAGGATCTAAAGAGTTCACAGCTGCCTAACAGCTAAGTGTAGTGCGTTTGCAGACCAAAAAGAAAATCTTGAAATCTAAGGGCCTATGCTTGCTGCTCAAGGTCAATTGCAAGTCTGGGCAATTGACCTTTGTTCTGGCTCTGCAGCTTTAAGTTCAGAGAAGACCAGAGAGGAGGCTGCATTGGCAGGGGAAGGTTGAGTGTGAAAAATAGGCTTTGTGCACATAACTGACCAGGCAGTCCTGAACTGTGTAGTAATATTATGGAAGGCATTGCACTGACATCGAAGGCCTAAGGAGGTGACTCCTAAACACTTCCAGAGAATCCTCTCTGTATATCCTTCGCATGTGTGTGTACACGCACACTTTACACTGCACAATACACACTCAGCTGGAGTTTGTCAGAGGATCGTTGAATTTTCCAAGGGCCTAATGACACCATCTCTCACTGTTATGGTATCATCTTGGATCTTGATTTTTTTGACTCCATATATTTAAATGCCAACTATGCTAGGAAAAATTGCTTGTCTCTCTATTAATTTCTTTCCATGTATCTTGGGAAAATAACCTTCATGGTTTATCCAAGTGGCATTAATGTATAGTCTTTATATTTGACAGAATTGTCAACATTTTCAACATCATGGTTTTACAAACCTTGTGATAGATGTGAGAAAAACTTTATTGAATTGAATTATATGCAGTTTAAGGTAAAAGATATTATATGCATGGGATGCATCATTTAACTCTAGCACTATTAAGAGTGTATGTAAAGAAATGAAATAAAAAGTTACAATTGAAAACTAGAGGGAGATTCAGAATTGATATCTAATATAGAGATAGATTGAGTTATTGACCTCTATCCATGTTTAAAAGTTCTACTTTTGTATCTTACCTTGCTATCCCTGCAACACTGTGTATTTTTGTTTCATTCTCATGTCGACTTTACAAAAAGGAGATGATGAAAATATCATTGTTGATTTAAATCTCTCTTGAGACACCCATGCCACTGATTGTCTCTTCCCTCTGATTCTCCTCTGCACAAAATCAGTGTCCAGATGTTTGTGAATCCAGATGGCCTGTGAATCCTCTCTCACCCAGAAAAGAGGAAATTGTGCATGCAAGTAAAACATATAAAGGAAAAAAAATTAATTTAGCATTGGCCATGTAATGACCACATGCAGGGCTAAAGAAAAAGATTCTCTTTCCTAAAGCAGCAACTTAATAAAAGTGTATGTTACGGGCTCCGTCAGCAAGCCAGACTTCTGCTTTGCCTCGTCTTCCCATCACCATTAAGAGGCGTGGAGAGGCCCACACTCTTTAAAGGGCAGCAGCATGGAAGAACTATCGTGTACAATTTAAAGTAGCAGCTAAAATTGGAATGGTCACAAGAAAGCCTGTTTCTTTGCAATTAAATTGACAAGCTGTCTATGATTACCCTAGGGAGCTGGCAGCTGACTGATAAAAAGACTCTGAGTGTTGAAAGGTCTAACACAACTTACTAGGTGGAACAAAGACCACATCTGCCTAATATACTGAGCGGGAGACGTGTGGAACATGCTCAGCTAAATTAGTGGAGGAGAGAAACTAACGATGCTTTTTCCTAAGAGTTCCTGCTCAGAGTCCATTTTAGAGGTCATCTACAGATACATGAGACCATTCATTTTACAAAGCGGTTAGGGCGATACCTGCTAGTGGTTTTAGCCTAAGGCATAGGCTTGCCATTACATATTGCCCAAAGAACTGAGCATTCACAAAGAAAAATTATTTTAATAACCTTTCAATCAAATTATACATAATGAAATTTGTGTGTACTTAGTATAAACATTAAACACTTTAGAGATGTTCCATAGCGATAATCAACAACTAAAGAGTCTAAAAAAAGTGAATGATTTCATTCAAAATATTAGACAACAATTCCCTTGAGTTTACGTTTTGGAGGGAGGCCCTGGGAACTTCAGTTACAAGGGAGGAAACAATGACTGGATTTGTGGTGGTAACAATTTGTGAGGGATAATATGACCCATTTCAGTAGTATCCTCGTAAACTCTAGTGCATTACTTGAAACAGCAAATGCACACAAAATAGTAAGGTTCCTTATACATAGTCCATAGATATTAATAACACTCTATGTTAACTTATGAAGACTCTGTCTATGAGCTTAAATGTTCTTTCTGAAGGTTAGGGATCATTTATTTCAGCCATCCTAGGAGAGAATTTGTGATTGCTTTCAGAGTAGGACTATTTACCAATATTTTTGAAATGGAAGTGCATACTTTACTGCTATGACATTCACTTCAAAGGCTGGGATTTCCCAATTAAGTGGTCGTTGTGGACAGGACTGAGATGTCATGCTACTTCAAAGTGATTCAAAGCTCCTGGCCACTCAAATGCTCAGTGATTTTCACATTAGCTAGTCTTCAGTGTTTCTTCTGGGTTAGCAAAACAATAAGGACTTAGATCAGTATAGCACTATTTCATTTTATGAAATGATTTTAGATCCAAAGTGATCTTTTTTATTCTTCCCCATAACAACCCCATGGAGTAGATTTTGTTGCCCCCACTTTAAAGGCAAGGGAAGGGCATCTCAGAAAGGATAAATGAAAGACTTATCTAAAGTCACACAGTAATTGGAAGAGCTGAATGGCTTTGCGCTACAATCGAAGGAAGGCCAAGCAGGGCTGAACATAGCATGAATGTAGCATGAAATGGTTAGAAAAAAGTCCTTCACTTGTAAAGCCTAAGTCAACACATTTGAGTAAATTGAACATTCAGACTTCGCTTTTGGGATAACTAGATGAGATGATCCATGTCTGCGGATGCCTTCAGCCAGATTCCTATGAATCTGAATCTAATTATTGAGAGGAAAAAAATGCTTGTCTTCTTTCCTCCCATCATGTTGAAGGTTATACATTTATGTACTCATTACTTGCTTTTTCTAAGGAAATGTGCATCTGGTAAGAGGCACATTTTCCAAACGCCCCCACTGCTCCCAGCTAGTATAGGGCTTTGTACAAATATAGGGTTGAATTAATGTGACACTAATTATGATTTCTGAGAGATAGGAACCAAATCATACTCCAAAATGATAGCTTGTGATTCATCCAACTCTTGACTATCCATGGAAAGGGAACTAGAAACAACACGGATAATTGAAACACACAAACACAAATCTCGTTTTACAAATAGCTTCATTCTCCAGACTAAACCCAATAACATAAGTAAGTTGAGTGGTTTGAGGCTTACCTTTCCCTATCTGCTCTGGTTGAGAACTACTGAATGGAAAAATGACAAAAACAAAACAAAACAAATATAAAATGTAACAGAATTAATAAGATCAGGAATTGACTGATGTAAAGTCTTTCCTTCACTCTGACAGCTTTTATACGTGCATGTAGTACCTAATGAATGCTTTTTAATGTGGCAGATGTATGAGGATAAAAATATTGTCCATCGCACCCTTCCTGTGTTGCTAACCACATCACTGTGCTGGGGTTCTTGGCTGCATTCACACTCTCCTGTTTGTGGAAGCATTATTTAATGCCAACCATTCATTTATCCCTAATAAGCTAACAAATTTCCAACATTAAGGACAGGTATTAGATCCTTAAAAAATGTTGCATATTGTGAGATTAAGATCCATAGTAATGTAAATATATATGAATGCATACACACATACGTGTATATACACATATTTGTAAATGATGTTCCAGTTGCCAAGATACCCTGTTGATGATGAACCACATCATAAACAAGTACTTAATTCCTAAAAGCCACGAAGATTATTAAAGGACAGTTAGATAGCAACTCTCCTGACATACAGCAGTATGCAGAAACTGTTAGTAATACAACAAATAAAATAGTCACACACACACATATAGCATGTATTTAGAATGAATTATGGTCAGCTATGTTGCCTGGCTTAACAAACCTTTAAAAGTGATCTCAAGCCTCTTGATATATTTATATAAGTATTACCTCTTTAATCAAGGAAAGTGTACTGAGATAAGAAAATATGAAAATGATTTGATAATCTTGTTTTATTATTATTTTATTTTAATTTGAAAGGCAGAGTTGTAGATGGGCGAGAGAGAGCTTTTCATCTACTGCTTCGCTCTCCAAATGGCCACAAGGGCTGAAGCAGAGCTGAGCTGAGTTGATCTGAAGCTAGGACCAAAGCTTCCTCTGGATGTCCCATGTGGGTTCAGGGGCCCAAGGACTTGAGCCATCCTCCCCTGCTTTCCTAGTCCATGAACAGGGAGTTGGATTGGAAGTGGAACAGCTGAGGTATGCCAATGCTTCAGACAATTGCCTAGCTTGCTTTACCCTAGTACCTGTCCAACATCTTTATTTTATACAATGCTATACTGGATGTAATTTAAGGAAGTTGCATCTTCTCTTGGTCTGTTTGTGTGGCTGTGACAGAATACCCGAGTCTAGGTAAGGTAAGAGAAAAACAATGGTGTCAGTGTCTGGTAAGGGATCCCTGGCTGTGTCACAACACAGCAGAGATAAGGGAGGGGAGACAACTGTGGGAAGAAGGAATCCAACATGTGAATAGCCTTGGTGTATAAAAACATCGCTAATGAGAAGTTACCTGGTTGAGAAAGAACTGATTTAATCCAGTCCACTGAGAGATCCTCATGATCTAATCACCTTCCAGTAGATCTTAGCTCTTCAAGATCCAGGTCTCCTAATTTCACCACATTGGGGGTCGTGTTTGCAGAACATGAATCTGTAGAGGACATAAAAACTAAATCCCAATCAAAGCATGCAATACTAGTGTTTAAGTGTGTATTGGGTGGGTGGAAGTTTGAGAATTGGAAGTACTGAATCGGTGTTAGTTCATTACTAGCATTGGTTTCTTGTCTGTTCCTTACCATCTTGAATTTGTTTCAAAGAAGTATGCACTCGGCTAAATTTTGTCACCCATCCAGATTCTTTTACAGTTCAACCATGTGACCTCATCTTACCTGGTGGTTGATATTCAGGACTTTGGTGATTGAGGTTCTGGGCAAACCCATTTCTCTGGTGGGAAGAACATTCAGATCACACATACCTTTTGCTCTTCGTTCTGCTTTCTGTTTAGAACACGCACGCATATAAGTAAAGCAGCTATGTTATGACCACAAGAAAAAAGTCACACTCTAGGAATGATAGACAGGAAAAGAGGGGATACAGGGTCTCTGACAGAATTGTGGGGTTACAGAAATATCCCTGGTCAGCTTCCCACTACAAAAAAATAAATCCCTGTTGGGTCAAGCTATTGAAATAGGGTTTCTGTGGCACACGGGGAAAAATGGGGCCAATGCACAGGTTTGTTAGAGTGTTTGCAAACATGGGCTCCTGGAGCTCTTCTTTGGTAGACACATTCACATACTCTCCACCATCTGCTGGAGTTATGGCCCAGGCCAGCCATAGTTCTGGTGGCTACCAATCATCTGTTTGTTGATCAGTCCTCTCAGGCCACAATGATGTTTATAATGCCAGCCACAACAAAGCCCAAGAAACTCCATCAATTCCTAATTGATCATTTTTATGTTATGTTTCTGTGACCACATTTTGAATGGCATCTCAAGTCACCAGAAGACTTGCAATTTCTTATCCAGAGTGAAACATGTACATATCTACATGGCCACTTAACAAATCAACATCATACAGGAGAGGTCTGAACAAGAAATGCCTGGGATTTTTTTTAACTGAAAATCTATGAAAAGGAGCATCACTGGGAAAGCCAGAAATAAATCTGTGTCAGTATCCTTCTGTAACTATTAATAAGTGTACTTCCTAAAAGATGCATGTTAGAGGTAAGCAATTATGAAACAAATTATGAGGTTAACAGGGAGATCATAAATTAAATCACCATACAACTCCGCCTAGGTTTTTTCTATTTCCTTCTTTTTTCCCTGTGAATACTGATGTTTTGAGGCTTGGCTAAATTCACACAGCACTTGTTTCTGTTTTTTGTTTTTTAAAAGAGTTATTTATTTTTATTGCAAAGTCAGATATACAGAGAGGAGTAGAGACAGAGAGGAAGATCTTCCATCCGATGATTTATCTCCCAAGTAACCATAACGGCCAGAGCTGCACTGATCCAAATCCAGCAGCTAGGAGTTCTTCTGGGTCTCTCAAGCCTTTACAGGATCCCAAGGCTTTGGGCCATCCTAGACTGCTTTTCCAGGCAACAAGCAGGGAGCTGGATGGGAAGCAGGGATTCCGGGGTTAGAACTGGTGTCCATATGGGATCCTGGTGCATTCAAGGTGAAGACTTTAGCCACTAGGCCACCAAACTCGGCCCACAGAACTTACTTTTAATATAAATCTGTGTGCATGTAGGTGCCCACAGGTATGCCTGTGGCTACTGGAGGCTACCTGTTGCCTCCATGTTATGCACAGGGGCGCTCAGCACATATTGATCGAATTGCATCAGGTGAGCGAGGAGAAGACAAGGCATTTGGAACTAACAAACGCAGGCTTTTCTTTGAATGGTTTCCTTGCAGGGTAAACAGGAATCTGACAGAGGCAGGGGTTCTGACCTATGTTTCTTAGGGAGTTGTAAATCAATCCTGGAACACCCTGAACAAATCAGGAAAGATAAATAATTTGTGCTTTTCTGTGGGAAGAGCAGAGGCAGCAACACAATCAGGAATAAGAATTAAGGACCAGTGGGGGAACTCCCTAATTGTTTGAAATGTCTGCACAGTCTTAGATAATGTTTTAAGTGGCTGATGGGTATCCTGCTGAAATGCCGCCTGCTTTAGTTTTTATGTTAATTTCTTAATCATTTCTGAGAATTTTAATAAAAATGTCTTTTTCTGCAAGAAAAATTTAATTGAATGGGGAAACATTTAATAGAGGTAGGTGATTATGACAAGGGGAAATTTGCTATTTGTACATGGATTTATACTAAAGGTATCATCATTCATTAGAGATAAATTATTTCTGATTGTGTGCAAATTCAGCCTGTACACAGAACAGTAAACAATGTATCGTCTGAATATTTTGGTTGGCTGAATTAGTAACAATTTCTGCCTTCTGCTGAACACAAAGAATCCTGGCATCTAAGTCTCCTTTTAGGGTCTTTGAGGTTATGAGGATCAGAGCCCAGGTTAGGACATCTGGTCACCATCCACCAACCCGAGCATGCTGCATTCCACTTCCACCCTTCTGGAATTCAGCCAGGTTCCTGCAGGTGATGCTAAACCGCACAACATCTCGGAACCCACTGTTTCAGAAACATTCTTGCCAAGTTCACCTGCTCAGAGCGCTAGGCCCTTGCTCAAACTGCTTAGTCTCATTTAAAAGCAAAGCAAAACATAAAGAAAAACTAAAACCAAGCAGGCACATGCAAACACACACACACACAACAACAACAATCACCACCAGAAGGGAAAAACTATGAAGGCCAACTGTCTCAAACCTTAGCTACTTCTCTATCCCTTTAGTGGTAGCTGTGGGCAATTAGAGTAAGGATTGACTGTTCAATTAGCTTTGATGACTAATTGAAATACAATATATTCTTATTACAGATGAGCAGCCAAGACATTTCCAAAATGTGGAAGTTTTCAAATGACAGTGAAGATTATTCATTTCGTATCCGAATGCTAATAAGCCGAGGAATGCTGGAGAATATTCTTGTTTAATACATTAGAAAGATTTAAAATAGGAATTAGCGAACAACTCTCAGGGTGTCTGTCACAGTCTGTCCTCTTTGAAAATTTTCAAATCCTACCCAGAAGGAGCAGCGTGCTCCATGGGCACACAGGGGTGTGTCTATACCCATGGGGGTGTCTACACATGCCTTTGAGTCAGCTGCTGGGTGGCCTGGGGCCATGCACTCCTCCATCGAAGGCCAGGTTGGTTTTAGGATGCTCTCTACCGCAGGGCAGAGGAAGCACTCTCATGTGTCTCAGACCTGGCCTTCTCATCATGCTCCTGGCCAGAAACTTAGCGCTCACCCTGGTGGTAGCCGTTGCTCATGTTCTAGTTCATTCTCATGAGGCAGTCTATTCTTCTTCCTTCCTGGAGGATCACACACGAAGAACATTTGGGTCCCCGATGCTTGTACAGGGCTTTATCCACTTGCTTTATTCTATCTACAAGCATTTTTGTGAGCTCTCCCTTTCCTCTCTTGATGCAATTCTGACCTCATTTTGAGATGTCATCCACTTGCTTTCTCCCCATGGTTTCTATTTTGCCATTCTTTTGGGTTTCTATTTAAAAACTTTTCATTTATTTGAGGGGATGAGGGCGGGGGGAGATGAGCGTGTGCTCATCTTTTGGTTCACTTTTTAGATGTCTTCCATGGCTAGGACCAGACTAGACCTGGGAGGCAGGAATGAGGGGAGCCAACACTCCTGCCTCCCACAGTATTTGTTAGTCAGAAGCTGAGGTCAGGAACTGGAGCCAGGCATCTGGCGCAGGCCCTGCGAGGATGCAGGCCATGCTAGTATTAAGTGCTGGCCCGAAGGCCTACCTCCAGATGATTTTCCACCCTTTTTTTTTTAAGAGTTTTTGTTTTTTACTGGAAAGTCAGATAATACAGAGATTAGCAGAGACAGAGAGGAAGATATTCCATCTGCTGGTTCACTCCCAAGTGACTGTAATGACTGGAGCTGAGCTGATCTAAAGCCAAGAGCCAGGAGCTTCTTACAGGTCTCCCACATGGATGCAAGGTCCCAAGGCTTTGGGCCGTCCTCTACTGCTTTTTCCCAGGCCACAAGCAGGGAGATGGATGGGAAACAGGGGCCCAGGACAGGAAGCAGGGCCCATATGGGGTCCCAATGTGTTTAAAGTGAGTACTTTAGCTGCTAGGCTACTGCACTGGGCCCAATTTTCTACTCTTTCTTCGTTTTCTGTCGCCATCTGACTGTTCATTGTCGTAAACGAATTTTACCACTTGAACTTAACCAATTTTTAACCTTCTCCCATCTCATTAATTTTCCTGAATTGTCACTTTGCGACTGTTTCCAGTTTCCTAGCTTGGATCTCCAGGGGAGGCTGGCTGAGGGTGAGCCCAGGGGCCTGGAAGGGAGGAGAGCTGGAGCTTGCAGGTGGCGCTCCTTTGGGTGTGGGGCATCACTTCTCTCCGTCTGTTCATTCTTTCATAAAGTGAAGCGGTTCCCTGTGGCTCAGCATTCTGCAATTCTAGGATTTCTTTGTGCTTTCAGAGAAACTTATGGTGCCTTGGATTAAGTTGGTCAAGTTATACGTGTTTGCACTTGGCAAATTAAGTAAACAGGAGCTCCTCTCTCACAACTTACTTCTGGATTTTTAACAAGTTTCCATTCTGAATAATGGAAAATAATCATGACCTTTATTTCAAACAAAATCCATTGTGGAGGTGAACCCCGCATGAGAACAAAAGCAATGCATTATTTTGCATGGCTGACAGGCTGCGTTGGAGGCATAAAGCATTGCACCCACTATAAACAAATGAAAAGCCCAAGTCAGCCCTGTTAGGCCCAGGCTTTGATCGATTGCAAACGGAGGGTTGTAAAACAAGTAACAGTCTGGAACCATGGTTTATCAACAGCTTTATTTTGAGACAACTTCATCCTAGAGAGCTGGAGAAGTGTGGCGCCTGACTTTGGAAGGCCCGATCGTTTGCCTGTCCAAGCATTTTCAGCTTCAACAAAGTTACATTCACAAACTCCTGCAGAAAATGTGTTTGGGCATAACAGCTTTCAGGGATTTTATTAGCCCCCTGGGTCAGCCCTGGGAAAACACACTGGAAAATGTAAGCTGCAACCTGCAAACCATGGTTTTGATTCTAGAAATCTAAAGTGTCCAGTTTACATTTGTGAGCTGCTGCCTCCCTCTTTTCTTCTCGGGGTGGAAATTCATTTTGTTTCCTATTCCTGTCTGCAGAGTTACTGAAAAGAGCGTAACGGTGCATCCTCTTCAAGGCTTTTTGTGCGTGAGGAGAAGGGAGAGAGGCAGGCTTGCCTCTTACCAAACCATCCCCTATTTCTCCCATGGTGGCTGCTGTCGCGGGCCCTCTGGGATCCCTTTCACCTGCCTGCCTCATCCTAAAACACACTCCCAACGACTTACGGGGTCCAGACCCAACTAGGCTCGGAGTTCATCCCTGCCAGGCAATGGAGCCACTGATACCTCCCTAGCCGCCTGGCTGATTGCTGATTGCGCATCAGGGAAGTGAACCCGGACTGCTCGGTGCATCGCGGCGGCACGGCACGCAGGCGGCCGGATCTGCACGCCCCGGGGCGGGGGTCTGGGAGGCAGGAGGCTGCACGGCCGCCTCCCGGCTCGCGGCCCCGACAATAGCGGCGGTGCTGCGGTGCAGGCGCGGACGCAGTGCTGCGCGGCGCGGGGCAGGCGGGGCGCGCGGGCGGAGCGGTGCCCGCGGCAGCCCCAGTGGCAGCTGCGGCGAGAGCAGCGCGGGCGGCGCGGGGAGCGGGCGGGACGCGCCCAGAGACACGCAGAGAAAGGGCAGCGCCGCCGCCTGCTGCCGTCCTCGGCGCGGTTAATCACGCGCTCCCCTCTCGCTGCTGATTTGCAAGAGCAGATTAATCAGAGAGCGCGGCTTGATGAAATTTGCTGTTATTGTGCCCATTTTTAGCAACATCTTTTATTATCTTCATTATTCATTTACAGGGGACCGGCATCAATTATGCAAATGAGTTCACAGACTTTGCAGATTACTTCATTTGCCGCTATTGTTTGTGGAAATTTAATTATTAAATATTATTAAGCTTGCGTTTTCTTCAATTTTCCAAGGCTTAGTTTCATTTGATTTTTCCTCCAGCTGCTCTTCTTTCCTTTCAGTGCCAAAACAGCTCCTCATCAAAGCGGCTCTGGCATGTGAAGACCAAATAAAATCTCCTCAATTTAATAATTTTGATGTTAGTCCCTTGTTCTCAGCTGCTTGCTCAAAGCAATGCGGAGAGCAACGCTGAGCACATTCAATTTAATGAGCAGAAATTGAATTCAAGTTTGTTCGGAATTGACTTCAATTAAGCAGAGTCTTAATGATAAATTAATCTCTTTTCTTTATTCTCTAGAATTTGTTTTTCAAAGTAGGAAATTGGACCACACTGAAAGACCAAATAAAGAATACCAATTTTAACTAGATCATGGAACTGATAGCAAAATCTAATTCTTTACAGCAACGGACTTGGACAAATAGCATTCTTTCTATGGCGGGTATTATAATTTATATTCATTGTTACCACTCTACTTCCATAGTGTGGATAAAATGGCAGTTGAATTAAATATGGGCTTGTAATAGACTTCAGAGTTTTAATCTTTATTAAGAAACTCTAATTGAATGCATAATTAGCTTTTCAGGCTGTAGGAAATTTGGTGTAATATCTATGTGAACTGAAAACATTGATCAGGAATTTTAAAGCCATTTCTATAGTTTGTTTTTTGAGGAGAGACGACTGGGCCGCATGTAACAAAGGCATTTTAAACTGTGGAGCAAGAAGCCGAGAGGTGAAGCAGTTAGGTTCTTCCTGTGTGGCGAGAAACAGCAAGCCAAGGCTTCTTTGGAACCATTGCCAGTCCTGGTCATATTAAGTTCCTCTTAGTAAAACCCCTAATGTTCGTTCAGGCCCCCCAGATCCATGATTCCTTCCAGACCCAGCTGAAAGGCAGGCTCACAGCTGCTTGGGGATTGTGGTGAGGGCGTGCATCTTGGTTGTTTGGCCACATTGTTTGGGTTTGCTGTCAAAAATGCACCTGATAATTGCCCTCACCTCCTCACCACCATGGATCCTGGTTTCTGGACATGCAAGAGCATGATTTTCTATGCTGCTGTCTGCAAAGACTCTGCCTACATGAGGTAGGTGTCACTGCAGTTCCTTCAGGAGTGACCTTAGAAGAGACCAGGTTTGTTCAAACAACTCTAAGCTGTTCACCGAGGTGTGTTCCTGGTGGCAAACGTGAAACCCATCCAAGGGAGCCCCTGCAGCTAGGCTATGGCCTGCTGTACGCTGTGCGTGCATTCCTGCTGCCTGCTTCCTGCTCCTTCCGTAGACTCATTGTATTACTTTTGGCCACTCAGATATAGTGTGCACAGGTTTGAGTTGCCTGTGAGTTTTATTTTGAATGGAATGTGCTGGAGATTATCTCTGCCGTGTGACAGGACAAGCGTCACTATTTCCAGCACTTGCCAGAGTCCACCTGCTCTGTGTTAAAATTAAAGATTTATATAATAATAGAATTTTACATCAGAGGGCTTTTAAAAATCACCTGCTCCAACTGCTATGTTTCTAGACAAGGAACTGAGGCCCATAAATGATATCTGATTTTCCCAAGGCCAAAAATTCAGCCAGAGCCAGGGCCAGGACTAAAAGTTGCAGGTACAAATTTTCTGGATCATAGAAAAAACGTTATATGTTTTTCCCTATCCAAGGCTGTCCCTTAAGTTGTGCAGTGACATCTTTGAGTAAGTGGAAACTAGCTTTTAAACGACAGGAATTAATTTATTGTCTTGTTCAGACGGGGATATATATTGATTAAAGTGCATAAAAGCACACAAAAACACGGTAAGCCTATTTATCTGGAATTTAGACAATTGGGAAGCTTAAATACCGGGATTGTTTTGTTAGTGAGAGAAGAACGAATGAAAAGTTAATAGGCTGGTATCGGGGAGTTTAAAAGCAACAATCATAAAAGAAAGAAAAAAACAAACTCTCCCTGTCCCGTCACCACCCTCTCCCCCAAAAAACCACAAAACCTGCTGCAAGCTGTGTGCATATCAAGTCCTCTGTTCAATAGTGGGGTGACAGCACTTTAATTTGGTTGTTTTCAGGGTTTTTTTTTGCATTCCATCCTCCATGGAAATGGTAGTACTCCAATCTCCTTAGCTTCATCAGTCTTTCATTTGTTCAGCTTTTATGTGCTTTGAGTACTGAATAGTTTGCTAAATGTTGAAAATTTGAAGATTGGTAAGACTGGGGAGGAGGTTGTGGTATAACAAGAAAAACAGGAAGGGACCAGTATCTCTGGCATGAAGTGCAGCACCGGGAGCAGGAGCAAGGGATACCTGCTGCAGAGCAGGAGGCCTGGGAAGACTTCTCCCGGCACTGAACTCCTGAATCCTCCTGAACAAGATGTGATGCTCTGGGCTGTGGCCAGCTGATGGAGGTTTTATCAGGTGGAGGGAGAAGTAGGTGGATGGTAAGAAGACAAGTACAGAAGGAAAGTGGGCTGGGGGCTTATGCCAGAGAGCACTGGGAGATGAAGTTGCAAATCCAGGGATCAGGGCAGGCGATTTCTTCTTAGAGGGCAGCCATGATACTTACTTCAGTCAGGGTACAAGTATTCCTGACATCATGGTAATCTCACCGTCATCCCCTGCTAAGTCAATAAAGATTAGTTGCAACACAAGCAGTGTAGAGGTGAATGGGGACCAAGACAGAAGAAAGATGACAACAGTAAGGGTGGGAAGGAGGTACCTGGAATAAATTTCCCATTCACTGTTTGCCTAGGATCCAGAGAGGCTTCTTTTCTCAGTTTCAATCCTTAGACCATTGATTGATCTAGGTGCCTTCTGCTCCTGCAGAATCATTCAAATGTTACAACTTCTACTTCCCTGCCAATGTGTATTAAGAATTTGTATGATGTTTTGTAATGTTTGCTGTGATGACTCTTTAAGAACTGCAGTGAACTCCAACGAAATCAAGACATGTATAATCATATGAAGTCTTCTAGTATTGTATCAAGTTTTTGAGAATCATCGACTAATTCTGGGTAGGCAGGGTAGCTAAGTCAATGGGAAAACTTAATTGACCTGAAAATCACATGTCCCCACCATTCTAAATAAGCTCTGTTTCCTTATTTGTAATTTATAAATCTACCTCCTAATTTGTAATTTATAAGTGTGAGTTTTGAATTCTTTGGATAACAAAACTAAGGTAAATACAAAAGCAAAATACACAGAGCATTTCAAATGAGACCAATGATATTTTCTTCCAAATAAAAATATTTCAAGCAGAATTACATAAATTTCAATGGTAAAATAAGAATTCATTGCCAGGTGTTAACATTTTAAAAATCGCGCTTTTAAAGTAGTAGAAATCTAAATGAAAGTCAAAGAGAAGTGATATCATTAGATAGCGAAGGTTCCCTTATCTTTGTCTGATTCAATTCAGAGAGATTGAGTTAAAGATCTGCTCAAACTTCAGTTAAGGATGAAATGGTAGGTACTTGCCTCTGCACCTGTCACCTTATGTTGAATTAAAACGCTGGGTAAGAAAACCTCTGAGAAAGGGATGTCTACATCTGAGATCCTAGACCTGTTAGGTGGCCAGTTAATCAGGTGTAATGTTAGAACCCAATTGATGAATGTTATGCTGGAACCACTGTGAGAAAAGGTTTCTTTACCACCTTTCTCCTGAAGAATTTAGTGGTTGCTTTGTCAGGCTTGACCAAGGCACATTTTCTGCCTCGTTTATCACCTTTAAAACCGAGATCAACCCATTAGGTGCTGTTGTCCTTGTCTTTGCATCTCTTATAGGTCTCCGTTGAAAAAATGTTTCTCTGGACCCGTTTCTTTAATTTGAAGCAGCATAAGTGATGTTTGAATTATTTTTTCCTTCAGAAAGCAATGAAGTGATAATTTGATGGCCTTGCTATTCATTCTTTTGGAATCATAAATTTTCTAAACCCAACATTCTCACCAACCTTAGATGCTTAGCATCAAGAGCCTCATTCAAGGTCTACTGAACCTGTTTGTGTAAGGCACTATGTCAAAGATCTCCAGGGCCACACAGTTGGCCAGAACAGTTACTCTGCTCTTATGCAGTTTATATGTGAGTGATCCAGAGGACAGAGAAGTAAACAATTATTATCCATGCAATATGAGCGATTATAGTGGAGGTAGAGGCAGGGCTCTGAGAAAAGAGGGTGAAGGATCAGTTAAATAGGAAGAAAACCTAACCTAGGCTGTGAAGAATCTGTGGAGCTTGTCAAGGCAATGATGGAATAGGTTTAAAGAGAATGGGTCTTCCAGATGGATATCTGGGTTAGATGTACTGTATAATTACTGATCCCTGTACTTCATGTTTCTAAACTTAGAGACAAATACATTTGAACTAAATTTAGTTAATAAATTTATGGTGAGCAAATGTTTGAAAAGAGTTGCAAAGTTGGCCTTGTTGTACAGTAGGTTAAGTCAAAACATGATGCTGGAATCCTACTTAGGAATGCTAGTTCAAGTTCTGGTACCTCCACTTCCAATCCAGCTTCCTGCCAGTGGAAAATGACCTAAGTACAGCATGAAGATATGCCTGCCACCTGTATGGGAGACCTGAAAGTAATTCTTGGTGTCTGGCTCAGACCTGGTTCAGGCATTAGAGGAATGAACCTGCAGAAGGAAGACATCTCTTTCTCTCTCACTCTTCTTTTCAAATAATAAAAAAAAAAAAGAAACAAGGAAGATGAAACAAAATAAGATGAAATAAAGGAGCCTAATTGAAAGACAGTCTTAGAGTTTTGGCATTTGAGAGTCAGCATCCTGGATTTTATTCTACTTCTTGCTCCCATCGGAACTAATGATTTTCATAGGGATATGATAGGAAAATGAAATGTATTTTACATTCATTTTCTTTTGGATCTGGAAAGAGTGAAATGAAAAGTTAACTTTGACTTTGACTGATTGAATAAATAATAGCCCAAGAACCAAAATATGCTTCCAATAAACTCCCACACAGTATTGTGCTATATTGATGGGAGTGTGAATTTAGGATGGGTAGGAGAAAGTGTAAGAGATAAGGAGGGACAGAACCAGAGGAAATTGGGAGAGGGACAAAATATATGAGGAATAGATACAGGAGCAAGAAGTAAGAGAAAGGAAGAAAAGGGGGAGGGGAGGGACAGGATGCTGAAAGGAAAAGCAGCTGAGGTCTGAGAACCCATTTTCCATTCCTATGGATTCATTTCTGCATAGGGCTTCCCAGTGTTGTCTCCTCATCTGTTTCCTAGGAATCCTCATAAACCACTGTTTGCAGCTATTTAATTGCTGCTTACCTCTAGATTTTCAAAGGCTCAACTTTTTTTTTTAAAAAAAAGATTTATTTATTTTTATTAAAAAGGCAATTTACAGAGAGAAGGAGAGACAGAAAGATCTTCCATCTGCTGGTTCATTCCCAAGTGACTATAATGACTGGAGCTGAGCCTATCTGAAACCAAGAGCCAGGAGCTTCTTACAGGTCTCCCACGTAGGTGCAGGATCCCAAAGCTTTGGGCCATCCTTTACTGCTTTTTCCCAGGCCAGAAGCGGGGAGCTGGATGGGAAGTGGTGCAGCTGGGACATGAGCTGGCAATCTTATGGATTCCTGGAGCTCACAAGGAGAGAATTTAAGCAATCGACCCATCGTACTGGGGCCCAGGAGCTTGACATTTAATGGGATAGATAATCATAGCAGCCCATCATGAGGAAATAATTATTTCTTGGCATGTTATCTCTGGCAGGAATCTGGGCTCTGAGCAAGCGGTTTTTGTGTTCCTCCCCTAAGGAGTCATGGGGTTATGAGATTGACTCCATGCAAGAGCAAAGTTGAGCCTTTTCTCCCTATCACATTGTATTTCATAATTAAGTATTCCATTGTTTCTCAGTTGCATTTTGGATAGCTCTAGCTTGTTTCATGTGGCATTACCTGGTTGGGAAAACTTCTATTTTTGTTTTCTTTTTTAGATTTATTTATACTCATTTAAAAGCAGATTTACAGAGAAGGAGAGACAGAGAGATAGAAGTGAAGCAGTCAGGCCATGAACCAACAATCCTAATGGGATGCCCGAGCTTGCATACACAAGGTTAGCCTAGACTGCCATCCTGGGAAAACTGTTTTCAAGCCACAGAGGCCCAGACAACGAGCTTAGAAAACCACACTAGGACGAGTTGGGCATGGGGTAGGGTAGGGGCAGGAACAGAGGAACGAGGCAGGGGGACACACTTTGTAGGAAGGATATATGGAAGGTCATAACAGTGTTAAAAAACACTGTTAGGCAAGTAAGCAAGTTAAAGTAGGAGTGAGGATTGAAGGATAATGGGGAAAAATAAATGACAAACTTGTTGACTTATGCATTTCATGCATTTTTAGGAATGGCCCTGCTATGGAGCAACTGCAACTTGAAGGCAGATTTGAAAGGATAAAAACATGGTGAGTTTTCTGTTTGTTCTTCTGCTTGCTTTTTTTCCACCAAGCACTGTCTACTTTGGGGACCTTCTCCCACTGCAAGTTGCTCTGCTGTTTTAGTTGGCTTTTGAATATTGATAACCAAAAATGGTTACTATGCTTTAGTGAAAAAAAAAAAGGGGGAAATCTCACGTTTAATTTTTAGGTAGGAAGAGGAGGGCTTCCAGCAGACAGTTTTGGAGTCTGTAGTTCAAAAAAAAAAAAAAAAATTCACCCTTGTTATTTAGCATTGTCCTTCATAATACAAATTGCAAATAAGGCAGAGTGCCAGTGCTGAAAGTAATTTCAATTAAAATTCTCAGGGCTGTGTAGGGGCCACACAGGAGTCAGTCTTAACACAGTGTCCTTGAGTCTGGGCACAGCTTACCTGGAAAGCTTCAGTGAGGGACACGTAATATTGGTGTCATCTCCCTTGCCCCTCACTTTTCACCCCCAACACCCTTGTCCCCTCAAGCCATAAACTAAGCAACAACCGCCCTTTCTACAGAAAAGGAGGGTTTGTGACTGCTTGTCTGGAAAAGCTGGTAATGGACTATTAAATAGTTGTTTGCTAGATCACTGCACAGTGCAGTGTTTACCTGTTTCTGCACAAGTATTCTGTTTACCCAGTTCTGGCTCAAGAGCAGATATTTTGACAAGGCCCCAGAGCACACACTATCTCTGTAGTTCCCTTCTGGTCCCCTTCTGACCTTCTGGTCATGTCTCTGCATTTTCTCTTGTTATGTAAATGAGGGAGAGGTAGTGGGTGGAGATGAGCAGGAGGCCATGCAAGTAGCGCTGGACTGGTGTGTTGGAATATCCTGTACAGGGGGTGGCAGAATCCATTTTAGGAGACACCTGGCACCTGCCCTGAAGCGGCTGCTTCAGCACATTGTCATGCCATTGACTTCTTTTAAACTATGCCTGCTGAGAAAGTCTAGAGCTGCTTTGGTGTGGCAATGTCAAACTGATATTTGTCATTAACTTTTTTTTTAATGATTTATTTATTTTTATTGGAAAGGCAGATATTCAGACAGGAGAGACAGAGAGGAAGATTTTCTGCCTGATGATTCACTCCCCAAGTGAGCGCTACGGTCGGTGCTGTGCCAAGTCAAAGCCGGGAACCAGGAACCTCTTCCAGGTCTCCCACGCGGGTGCAGGGTCCCAAAGCATTGGGCCATCCTCGACTGCTTTCCCAGGCCACAAGCAGGGAGCTGGATGGGAAGTGGAGCTGCCGGGATTAGAACCGGTGCCCATATGGGATCCCGGGGCTTTCAAGGCAAGGACTTTAGCCGCTAGGCCACGCTGTGCCGGGCCTTGTCACTAACTTTTGACCTCAAATCACATCTCACACTTAGTGAAGCATTGTGCAACATCTGTCTCCTAATTATTTCATTTACCCTCACAGGAGTGTTGGGAGGCCAGTCCTGTTGCTTCCTTCAGGTTACAGTTGAGGAGATAAAGGCACCTGGAGGTTCAAGGATGTGCCCAAGACTGGGATTTGGTAAGAAGAGTTTCAGCTCTGAACTGAGATTCTCTTTTCCTGAGTTCTGTGTGTTACTCAGACTCTTGTTCAGCAGAAATTGAGGTCCAGAGAAAAGAACATGTGTACAGGACAACTACAGGTGGATCTGAAGAGTTGGAGAGAATACTGCATAGGATACGGGGCAGTGGGGGTGTGGAAGAGATGGAAGCTAAATGGAGGAAAAGTGACTCTCAATGAGGCACTGAGATGGTGGAAGGGAAGAACTTGTGGACTCGTGGCAATGAACATATGTAAAGTGGGCAAATCCAGGAAGGCAGAAAGCTCATTTCACAGTTGTACTTAGGGCCATGGGATCATATTTTTAGATGTTTCTTTGCTCCTGACATTGTCTGGCCTCTGCCCTTCTTTCACAGCTGTCATTTATATTGATCAGTTACGTAGTTTGCTCGTAGTTCTGTGTTCCTGAGACCTTTGGATTCTCACCAGCATTTATTCCCACTGGCAGCACAGCAAGTTGAGAGCAGAGGAGTGGTGGCAGAGGGCACCAGGAACAGAACTGCATTGTCTGCCCTGAGCCCCGAGCCCTCTCCAGCACGTGGTGGGGATGTGTGCAGCAGCCCCCAATGCTGCCTTGGAATGTCTGCACCTCTCTCTGCTGCTGCAGAGCCCTGCTTTGTGTCAATCTGTCCTTGTTTCAAGTCTCTTTGGTTTCTAGGAGCTTGTGTATTCACTCATCCAATCTCTGGTATTTCAGTTCTGTTAATTCATTGTTATGTGGAGAACGCCTTTAGTGAAACACAACAAGCTGCAGAAAATATAATTCTCCCTTAATGTATATTTACTAAGTGTATTTATTATTCATCAGGATGTGCATTTTAAAATGTGAGTCTAGATTCCCTCACTTTTAATCCCAAACAAATGTTAAAAGATTTATTTTTATAATAATCCTGGAATGGGAGCTGAGAAGGCGCCCTGAACACAGCCTGCCAAGCGGAGTGTGCTCGCTCCATATATCCATGCTCGATGCTCAGGCTGCGGTCGCTGTCGTCTCGCTGTGACAGTCAGTGGTGTACACAGGCACACCAGAGCCTGCCGATTGCTGCTCTTTGTTGACATTGATTCGGGGGGAAATGCACTGCGAGGGATAATGCCAAAATCCCTTTTCTTTACAATCCATATATAAATATGATGAGAGAAAGAAAGGCAGATAAGTAAAGAAAAGGAAATATTTTGAGCAGGAGACAAAGAGATGTGCAAAACTAGACTTCAAAGGCCTCAAGGTGCCATCAACACAGAACTGTCTGAGCAGCACATGGAGAATTAAACATGAATGCATTAAGTGTCCAAGCATGAATCATTCCTACTTTCCCATCCTGCAAGAAGAGAAGGCTCTAGATGTTGCTAGTGTGCCAATGTCATGTTGGTTCAGCGTGGAACCCTTAGTGATAGTAAAACCTATTTATTGCGTGACACAATAGCATCACTTCAGTGAGGTTAGGAATACATTTGAACAGGACATGTCAACTGACTTTGATGAGAGATTTTTTATTTTTGTAATTCCAAGTGGTATCTTATGAGTGTTTTACACATTCCACAAAATTCCAGCATGTGGAGGTTTCCTTGTTACCAGTTTGAGACTCTTCCCATTTGCAAAGATCAGAAGAGAGCTTCATTTCTGACCACATTTTTTTTTGTTAACTCATAATATGTCAGTAATCTGTGCTGAAGCACGAACAAAGAATACTTCAATTAAAAGCTACTTCAGGCCCGGCGAGATAGCAGAGTGGTTAAAGTCTTCACCTTGCCTGCACCAGAATCCCATATGAGTGCCGGTTCTAATCCTGGCAGCCCTGCTTCCCGTCCAGCTCCCTGCTTGTGGCATGGAAAAGCAGTCGAGGATGGCCCAAAGCCTTGAGACCCTGCACCCGCGTGGGAGACCCGGAAGAACTCCTGGCTCCTGGCTTCAGATTGGCTCAGCTCCACTCGTTGTGGCCACTTGGGGAGTGAACCATCAGATGAAAGATCTTCCTCTCTGTCTCTCCTCCTGTCTGTTTATCTGCCTTTCCAATAAAAATAAATAAATCCGTAAAAAAAAAGCTACTTCACCTTAAGCTGTCACTCACTGTAAACCTTGGAATATTTTTTTTCTTAAACGTGTAATATCACCACATCTGAAAACTAGTATGAGGACTGGCATTGAGACACAATGGTTAAATTGCTGTATCTGAGAGTAGCATCCCATATGAGGCATCCTGGTTCAAGTTCTGGCTGCTTTGCTTCCAATCCACTTCTCTGCTGATGAACTTGGAAAAAGCAGCAGAAGATGAACTGAGTACTTGGGTTCATGATATACATGTGGAGGACATGATGGAGTTCTGAGCACCTGACTTCATTCCACACCACCTTTAGCTATTGTAGCTGTTTAGGAAGTGAACTTGTGGATGGAAGATCTCTTTTTTTCCTGTCACCCAACCCCTCTCTGTCACTCTGGCTTTTAAAATGAATAAATAAATAATTCAAAAAAACCTGAATAAGCATTAGTATTAGTATGACCAGTCTTAAAGCTAAACCTAAATTTTACATGTAATAAGAATGGAAGTTAATAGGGGGCAGTGATAGTTTTACCCGACAATATTTTGTGTACATTGGATAGTCAGTGAACCTAAAGCAGAGATTGATCCCCGTGGTCCCTATTCATACTCTGCAATGAATGGATGCAGCGATGGAGAAAAAGGAATTTCATTGTCAAACAGATAGATGCAGAGTGTTACCAACCTTATTCTGCTGTGATGAATTCTTCCAATATAATTTCAGTGGAGGAAAATAATTAGGGGATACACTAGCAGTGCATTAAAACTTTATGGTGTGCAATATAGGGAAGAAAATTGGACATGGTTTCTACCTACATTTAAAATATAATCCCCTCATGTGAATAATGGTATACCAGTTAAATAATTATTAAGGTTGAAGAATCAGATTTAATCAAAGAATCATAATAGAGCAAATTTTAAAAAAGTCAAAAAATTTTCAAGAAATAATGAAAAATAGTCACTTCTTAAAATTGCAAGGAAAACCATGAGAGCAAATCAAATTCACTATCTGTACAATGGAAACACTTTGGCCTCTGTGTTGAATCTCTCTATTCAGTGCCACTCTGCTTCTTTTCCTGGCAGAGTTTTTGTCTACCGATTCCTCCCCAGTTAGCTCTTTTCACTGGGAGCAAAACCATTCTCCTTGCTTTAAGGTACTAAGTGATATGACGTCCAAATTCCTGCCCTAGCTCTTTGCATTTGATAAATGAGTTAAATACAAATGATTGGTTATATTTTGCTGAATTTGATGCCTATAATAGATGTCACTGGTGTCATACAAAACAATTTGTGAATTCTCTTGAAAAGAATTGTTTCAACTGAGTAGGTAGTGCAACAGACTAATGGGAAGGATTAACAAGAGGGCATTTCAGTAATGACATCATAATAGCCAAGATCATTTTAGGAGCAAGCTTATTCATTCCAAGAACAAAGGAAAGCAGTGTGACAGGTCTAATATTCCTATGTTTGTTTTGGTGTATTATGTTTTTCTGAGATGATTAGAGAAAATAAAAAGACTGGTGGGGTAGAGGCTTCAAACCAGTTCAGTTGTGTGATTTTACGCTATCAACCTACTAAGTTGCATGGAACCCCTTTGATAACAAAAGAATAGTCAGACAAGATTATGTGGATTTTACAATCCTTTGTGCCAAAATACTGCTGATGTGAAAATAACAATGATTAGCATAGCATGCTAAACCAAAGAGGTCTTACATTTTTAGTAAAATTTCCAAATGATCTTTGAATCATGGAAACAACCTGAAGACAGTGGAATTTTTCTCTCATACAAATTCCTAAGTTGATAAAAAATTTAAAAACCAAAGTAAGTGGAGAGAAGTAAATGAGACATTATTTCTCCGAAGTTGTTTTATTACCTGCCGGGGAAACATCTTCAGGAGATGGACTGGAAGGGAAAAAGACTTGTTGTGAGCATCTGAGCTGCCACAAATTTGTAGGTATTATTGGCTTTTTCAGACATCAAATGCAAACTGTGTGAAAGATGATGGAGGTACTCAAATAGGAATGGGGATGAAAATGAGCAAATAGAAGATCATGCTCAATAAAAACACAAAATGATAATCAGAATAAATGAGACTATCAGCGTACAGAGAGATGAAAATCAACTAGGAACATCTGTTCAGGTGAGGCTGAAAGTAAGAATAAGCAGACTCTGGTCATATGCATTTGGAAAAATGTCTATGAAAGACATGATGAGTTACATGTAATCTTCTTCCCATGTGGAATGATCATGTATACAACCTTTGTACTTCCATTAAAATTGGGTTTTGTCACTTGGGTGGCGTTTCTTCTAAGAAACAGGTTTGTAGCAATACTGCCATCCCATGTACATTGCAAAATAAGAAAATGCTAATGGTGAAATCAAAGTTTCTGAGGAAAATGCAAGCATATAACATTGGTGGCAAATATTTCTAAGTGAGTCTTCAAATGAATGAAATCACTATAGTAACAGGCCACAAAAATATTTGCAGAGATATATATGTATAATGTAGAAAACATTCAAATCGATTGATCTGACTTCCAGTTCTGGGAAAGATAGGATACACACCTTTCCCCTATCTCCCCTTACTGAATGCTCTTTAGAATTCTAGATATTCATGTAAGGCAAATGTAAGGTAAGGAACATAGTGAGGAGCCAGAATCTAGACAAGCCTTAAGTGGGCAATCTTGCAACCCAAGGCTTACGTCATTGAGCAACCTGGGATTTATGCACACTATGTACTAAGGAGTATTCCAAAAGCATAATATGAAAACCCATGCGGGCCCGGCGGCGTGGCCTAGCGGCTAAAGTCCTCGCCTTGAACACCCCGGGATCCCATATGGGCGCCGGTTCTAATCCCGGCAGCTCCACTTCCCATCCAGCTCCCTGCTTGTGGCCTGGGAAAGCAGTCGAGGATGGCCCAATGCTTTGGGACACTGCACCCGTGTGGGAGACCCGGAAGAGGTTCCTGGTTCCTAGCTTCGGATCGGCGCGCACCGGCCATTGCGGCTCACTTGGGGAGTGAAACATCGGATGGAAGATCTTCCTCTCTGTCTCCCCTCCTCTCTGTATATCCGGCTTTCCAATAATAATAAAATCTTTAAAAAGAAAAAAAAGAAAAGAAAACCCATGCATGTATTACTCTAAAAAATTGCTGACAAAAATTAGTATATCTTTCATTTCCATTTTTCCACAAATCTTTTGATGTTTCTATATACCACAGAGGCTAACAATTGGAAATGCCAAAAGTGCAAACAAAATTCTAAAAAAAGTGCCCCCCACCCCCCAAAAAACTTGGATCTGGATCTCTTTCATCGAAGGACCAAAGAAGTTATTTTAGCAAAACAGAAAATATTTAATGAAATTCTCCCTGGCCCAACTATGCAAACACCATGGGAAAAATGGTGTTCCTATCTCCAACCTTCTCAGAGAAGCATCTCTGGGAAGCCTGGACTTCCACCTCCACCTGCAGGTAATGGGACACATTTTACTTCAGAGAGGCCATGCAGCAATCCAGGACTTGTACTTCTTTGCAGAGGTCACGGGCCACTCTCTTCCCATTAGACAGAGTGGTAGCTTGATTAGGGAGAATGAACTTCCACTTAGAAATGAGCACCCTCTCCCTCTGTGGTCATGTGTTTTGGGAGTCTAGCTAAAATGAGATTTAAGGGGTCAGCATTGTGACATAGTGTGTAAAGCTCCTGCCAGCTATGCCAGCATCCCTTTTCAGTGCCCGTTAGTGTTTGACTGCTCCGTTTCTGATCCAGCTCCCTGAACATGACTCTAGCAAAGCAGTAGAAGAGATTTCAAATGCTTGGGCATCTGATACTCTTGGGGAAGACCTGGAAGAAGCTTTTGGCTTCTGGCTTCAGCCTGGCCGAGGCTCAGCGATTGGGATCACCTGAGGAATAAATCAGTGGATGGAAGATCACTCTCTGTGTCTCTCTCTGCAACTCTGACTTTAAACAAATAAATAAACACACAAATAAATTTGAAAATATTGAGATTTAAATAATACCTAAAGTCTACAGTAATACCTCTAACATCCAGAATACCAAAGAAGGAAAACAGCACTTGTTCATACCAAGAACCAGTAAAACTCAACTTGAGTGCTAATAGAAAGTGAACAGATGATAATACTAAGATACTATAGACCTTGAAGTTATTTGACAATGGTTTGAAGCAGCCATCATAAGCACTTGCTTTGACAAGTGCTTCAATAAACGGATATAAATGCACTTGAAATTAAAAAAAGAAGAGAATGGAAAGAACCAGCAAAAAGAAAAAAGAAGAAATGTGTGAAAGTTACACCAGAACAGACATAATAAGCTAAATTAAAAACTCATGGATTAAGTTCATTAGGAAAATAGAAAGTGCAAAGGAGAGAATCAGTGAATCTGAAAATAGAACAATTGGAGTTGGAGCAGTGGAGTAGTAAGTGAAGCCTCTGTCTGTGGTGCCAACATTCCATATAAGCACAGGATCGAGGACCTGCTGTTCACCTATTTTTCCAACTCCCAGCTGATGTGCCTTGGAAAGCAACGCAACATGGAATATGTGGATGTTTTCTGTCATTTTGGAGAAGTATTTGTCTTGGTAGGTTAGAGAGTGAACATTGATTTTATTTTGTTGTAGAAGCCTCCATGTGGTGAAGAAGAAAGACGTTTGTAGAAGGAATAGAATTGAAAAAGGGTTACAATCTCAAATTTGACATTACCACTGTGACTACAACGTTCTACTAGCAAATGCAGTTGTGGTCAAGTCTGTGAGAAAAAGAGGTTCATCAGAACCCAAGTCTCTGAAGAAAAAAAAAAAACAAATAAAAACCTCTATTGCTGTTATAGAGCAGCTATATAATAAGTATATTGCTGAAGGAATGAAAAAAGGAGACATATTTTAATAGCTCTTTGGATCTAAGGATTTAGTTATTGTTGACATAATTACAAAGATGAAAATTTCTCAGTGGTGTTAATCTTGTATCTTACATTTAAATATGCATGTCCGTTGTCAAAGGAACCTTTTGTTATCCCAAGTTAATAGATGCATGTTTCTATATTTTACTTTGGTTGAGTATTTTGGTTGTACACATACTCAGTTTCAGAATAAATCCTTACTAGTAATGCTTGGAAAGCAGTACAGATCTTGCAGAGTTCCCTGTAAAGGCCATCTCTGTGACAGACCAAATCGTTACTAATGGTGAAATTTTTTCCAGCCCGTGGAATGAATAGTTAGTGCAATGATGCTAACTTACATTATAAAGTGTAGTGTGAAGAATTCTAATTTTGAGGTATATAAATGAACATTACTTAAAACAGTATGTTAAATAATGGAATTAAAGAAATTAAACCCATATATGAATGTAAAATTGTTAACCTAAGTGCTCACGGCATGACCAGAAGCCTTAGGTATTTTGCAAAAAAAATTACTTTGTGCATCTTGAAAGTATATCTTTACGTGAAGGGTAAGCTAGTTCTGTTTGCTGGATATGGAGTGTGAGGATAAATACAATTGCATGTTTATTCTGATCATGTTTTCCGAATGATTGCTAGGTGTTTCTGTCCTGCTCCACTAACCATCTCTCCACTCATGAGAATTACAGGTTTTGGGTGTTGATGTACAGGTGATTCTATAATGTGCAACCAGTCCCCCAAGCATTGGTAGGTACAGAAACTCAATTTCTTATGGCGTTGCGGCCAGGAGACTATGAACATTCTTGTCATTGATGGAGCCTTTTCTTACATCTGAACTTACTTGATTCTCTTTCCATTCCCATGTTAGGAAGCAAGGGCACTAAGTTAGAAGTGACACAGTTAGGACTCAGATGTAGTTATTCAAAGTAAATTTGAATCTTCAGAGGTCAGAAGCCCAGATGGAATTCCTTTACAAGTAAAACATATGTCATGTAAAAAATCAGAGAGGTTAAAGAGGCTTGAAACCCATCTCTCCTCAAGACCCTCATGGAGTTAAACTTCATGTGTGCTCTGGAAAAAAAGGACATAAAAGATTTACCATTAAATTTTAGATGAAGTACTGTAAAGTCCCATGTAAACATGAACTATAAAAATTCAAGGTTTCAATAATTAAATCTGTCTTTGAAAATGAATATTTATTTAAAAAGGAGAGGAACATTAAGGCTGGCATAATACTGTCAGCTGTTGGCCATATGGAAAAACTTAAATTGTCATAAAAGCTGGCCAGTTACAAAATGTTTCAGATTTTTTTCAATCACATTTTAAGCATTTGAACAGTATGCTAAAAAAATACATTGATGAATTACATTAGTAATTTCTTGGATTGAAATTACATGTGATTTTTTCATATGTAATTCATTGTTTTTAAACTGACCTATGCAATAAGCAATAAAATATATTTTTGGTGTGGATAAAGATGTTAAAAGGTATTTTTTCCAAATTATATTTTTAATCTTCATTTCTATATAGCTGTGTGAATATTCATCTTTAGTGGATTTATTTATTTTAACAGATATAATGTATCAATCAAATACTATGTGCAAGGATTTTACTTCTATTGGTATTTTTGCCTTCAAATTAATAATATTGAAATCATATGAATGCAAAAGTAATGTGTTTTTCATTGTAGAAAATTCAGAAAATGCTAAAAAGAGCTGTAACAAAATATTGAAAATACATATCACCTATAATTCTACCACCAAAAAATAACTAATTACTGTTAGTATTTGAAGCTTTTGGTCTTTTTAGTAAAAATATGCTGTTTTTTAAAAAGGATCTTCTTTTTAATCTATAGCATTTCTTGAGCATCTTTTTCATATTGTAGTGCATTCTAACAACTCTTTTTTGGTAGTTTAAGGTGTTTTAATAGCAAACTTATAGGAATAGTTATTAAAAAAATCCAAATGCTGGCATTGTCCAGAAAAATTGAACAGGTTTATTTATAATTGTTATAAAGTTGAACTGCTGAAACTTGTTCACTGAAACATTTTTACTTGCATTTATATTAAAACTCTACACACAAATGAAAACGGAAAAACTGCCAATACCTGGTTTCTTTCCCCTATTTTCTCACTTGCTGTCATATACTTATATACCTTTTGACCCTTGGGAAAATATCTAATGTTCAGAACTACCAAAAACAGGAAGAAGAGAAAAAATTGTTTTGACAATGAAATGTTTTCTACCATGGTGGATTCTTAATTACATGATCCACATATGTGGTGTGCCAGCTGGATGCCTTTTGGCATAATTGTCACACGTTTGCCATGGATAGCACACAGGTTGGTGTTTCCAAAAAGGCCAACCAGATAGGTCTCACTTGCTTCCTGCAAAGCACCAAAGGCTGATACCTGAAAGAACAGATCTGTTTTGAAATCCTGAGTAATTCCTTTTGCACCAGGTGTTGAAAGGGGAGCATTTAATTAGTGTCTAATTTCATAGAACACAACAGTATCAGGTCTGTAATGCTGAGGTTTCTTCACCCCTTCAGTAGAGGGCACACACTTGCGAGTGGCTTTTGTAACCAGTTGCTTCCTGGGTGCTTTAACACAAGTTGGTTTGTGGGCAGTCTGCTTTGTACAAGCCATGGTATAAGTATTTCCTTACTCACCTACCCTCTTCTCCTTTGGCTGGAGCTCGGTGAGTGAGAGGTGGCGCTGGCATTACAGAGAGGCCATGGTCCAGCAGTGGCTGTGAACACAATGCGCATTATAATAACTTTAAAAAAGAAATCAATTAATTAACTGTTTTTAAATTTTATGATATAATTCCATAAGCCCTGGGATTTCCCTTTTCCCCGCCCCAAGTATTCTCCTCTCCAGTGATTTCCCCTGTATTATAATAATAGTGTAGTCCTTCATAAACAGTTCTAAGCCCATCATTCTGCTAATTAAGTATATTCTGATATTGTGGGTATGGACAATGGCAGAGAGTCCAGCATCCTATTCTTAAGATATATTGAAAAGCTTTATTGGGAGTCCATTTTTGATTTGGAAGTAGAGATGTGTATTGCATTGTATCTTCACATCTGGATATGACAGTCTTTATTACACAGTTACTGTACATTTCCTTAAATAAAAACCCATAAAACAAAATCAACAACAGGAAGAAAAACAGAAAATTTACGATAACATGAAGTTAAATAACATGTTGCTGAATAACCAATGTGTCACTGAAGAAATGAAAAATAAAAATTAAAAAATCTTGGAAAAAATGATGCTACTATTTGATCTATGAGTCAGTGAAAAATTTTGAAAAGAGAAAAGAAACTATATTTTGAATGATCAACAAAGTGAAGAAGCAAGCAACATAATGGCAGAAAATCTTTGCACACTACATAAATGATAGGGGACTAATATCCAGTATTAACAAAGCACTTCAGAACCTCAGTGATCGCAAAACAAACAACACTGTGAAGAAATGGGCAAAGGAAATGAATAGACGTTTTTTCGAAAGAACAAATTTAAATGGCTAATAGACATATGAAAATATGCACAGGCTCCCTAGCCATCAGGGAGATACAAATGAAAACCACATTGAGGTTCTACCTAACTGCACTGACATTGGCCTACATTCAGAACTCCACTAACAACACCTGACTTGTGGGAAGAAAAGTACCCGCTTCACTGTTGGTGGGAGTGTAGGCTAGTACAACCACTATGGAAGTCAGTATGGAGAGTGCTTAGAGAGCTGACAAATGACTTGCCATATGATCCATATCCAAAGGAAATGAGATCTGCATATGAGAAGGGGATTTGTAATCCTGCATATACAGCAGTACAATTTACAGTAGCAAAGATGTGTAAACAACCCAGAATCCCATCAAAGGTGGAGTGGATAAAGAAACTGTGTATATATACTCCATGGAATACTATTCAGCCATTAGAAAGAATTTTAGTTGTACCATTTGCAATCAAGTGGTCCCAATTAGAGACCATTATGCTGAGTGAAATAAATCTATCTCAAAAGAACAAATGTATGTTCTTCTTCTTTTTTCTTCTTTCTTTTTTTCTTTTTCGCTTAGTAGGTCCTTTATTCCAGCAGGTTAGGAATGGGAGCAGAGGTGGAGGGGGCGAAAACTGGAAGGGACACATTTCCTGCCATGGTGGCAGGATGGTGGCTGCCAAGACAGGGGAAGGGACAAGATGGAGGAGGACAGGGAAGAGCCAGGGAAGAAGGGAAGGGAAGAAAAGAGGGGGAAGTAGGGAGGGGCTGTGTGAGCAGTGTGTGTTCATTTTTTTAAGATTTACTTTATTTTTTATTGGAAAGTCAGATATACAGAGAGGAGGAGAGACAGAGAGGAAGATCTTCCATCCATGTGGCCACAATGGCCAGAGCTGAGCCAATCTGAAGCCAGGAGACAGGAGCCAGGAGCCTCTTTTGGATCTCCCATGTTGGTACAGGGTCCCAAGGCTTTTGGGCTGACCTTGACTGCTTTGCCAGGCCACCAGCAGTGAGCTGGATGGGAAGCAGGGACACTGGGATTAGAACTGGTGCCCATATGGGATCCCAGCACATGTAAGGGAAAGACTTTAGCCACTAGGCCACCGTGCTGGGCCCCATTTTTTTTTTTCTGATTTAAGGCAACCTTTATGCAAAACACAAGATCAATAGACTTTTTAATACTGTTTTTTGATACAATTAATGGGTTTTGATTATTTTGTTTTTATTTTCATTTTTTTGCTTTCTAATAACTTTTAGCAGCTGCATAGTATTTCGTCTTCTAAATACTCGATAATTTAATGAACTATTTCATTGCTTATGGATGTCCAGACCACTCTAACTTTTGATTGATATAACCAATTCAGTTATTGTTGATAAATCTTTGTGTCCATTTCTGAAAATTTCCTTTCTCCTTTCCTTTATTCCTTCCTTTTTCTCTTCCTTCTTTCCTTCTTTCCTTCCTTCCTTCCTTCCTTGCTTCCTTCTTTCCATCCTTTCTTTCCTTCCTCTCTCTCTTTCCGTTTTGTTTACTGATTTTGAAAAAGGGAAGAAGAGAAAAGGACAGTACTTCCATCACTGGTTCAGTCCCCAGACAGCCACAAAAGCCAACACCACACCAGTCTCACATGTTGGTGGTAGTGACCCACTGCTTTTATCAGGAAGCTGGATCAGAATGGAGCATCTGAGACATAAATGGGCCATGTGGGATCCTGGCATTGCAGGCAGCAGCTTTACCCACATTGTCACAACCCTGGCCTCCATGAGAATAAATGTGGAAAGACGGCATTTTTGGATGCTGGACTCACATTCATTTTATTCTACCTTTCTATGCATTTAAATCAAGAATTTACATGGGGCATCTTAAACACAGTTATTAGCCATCTCATGCTTCATTCGTTCATTAATTCACTAGTAAGGCTTTAATTATGTAGCGCATATGTAATGGACCCATGCTATGTGCCAGACTCTGCTGTCGATGTTGAGGATGGGCCATTTGGAAGACAGGGCCTGCCCTCCTGGGAATACATTGTAGTGGGCTGTCAGGTTTGCTGCAGAACCGATACTGGAAATACTAAGTCATGAATATTTATATTTTCTCATACTCTAAATATATCTTTAAAAAATAAAATATCGTTTTTATTATTTTATTTTTATTTTTCATTTTATTATTGTTGTTTAGTGCCCTCTGGGAAAAAGGATTTATTAGCAAAATTTAGACTATATAAATGAATAAAGGTTCTGTGATCATTAGATCATACATTGAATTTAACCAAATAATTGTTACTGAGTGTCGACTCATATTAGAAACAGACTTCATATATGTTGGTGGCTTCAGTACATGCTACTCATTGTTAATTGGGATATGAACTGTGAAAACTTAGTTAAGAATATACAGAATTAACAGAGAAGTTGCAGACTTTTCCAGAAACATGACTTTTGGGAACCCAAACAAAATAGACACAAAGTGTCCTGAAAAAAGAAAGGATTAATGAACGTCACCACTCTAGCTTTCCTTCATAAATGTCTTATTCAAACAACACAACGGTGCCCCACATGAGGAGTCTGCACTTAGGCGGCTGTTCTAAGGTGTAGCCATAGCTAAAACGCTCAGTGACTGGACGAATAGGACCCATTTGTTCTTACTTAGAAAAAGAAACCATTACAGAGTGATACCTTTGTAATTTGTTTGCTTACCACTTTTAAGAACTTTTTAGAGAATGGCAATGACTGTGAAAAGGATTCTGATGTATGCGGTACCTTCAAAGTAAAACACAGTGTTTATTGCCTGTGCGTGTTTGGTAAATGAAAGATAACAAAAGTGACCATATTAGCTTGGGACTATGTTTTTTATTCTAATGATTTGGCATCACTTGCCAAACATACTGAACACCAGATTTTTACAAACCATGGGAAAACTGGCACAAATTTTGAGTGTTTTGCTTTATAAAACAAGACATGGTATTTACGAAAGTTTAAATTTTTTTATATTGCTTCAATAAATCTCTGGCCTTGAAATGAGTGCAAATAAAATGTTCAAGCTTCAGGTATTTGCTATAAATGGGAGTTAGAATGACTGAAATAATCAGAGAATGCAGAGATGGAATTCATTGTAAAGACTAGCTTTTTCTAGTGCAAAACTGAAATAGTTTTCTTGAATTTAGAAGACATTATGTGAGTGTTTGCTTTATAGATAGCAGTCATTTAAAGATAAGATAAAATTCGGGTGTTACATTTATGTTTTTAAGACGTATCTAATCTGTAGTGGCATGAAAAATGTAATAGAGGTACATGTTGCTGAAAATCACTGTAGCATCACACTTAAATACTTAGAAACCAAGACACTTAATATAATTTATATATACATAACCTAAACGATATCTGTACTAGGGACTTCTATGATAGAAGCACTTTTACGCAGTTTCTTTAATCAAGTATGCTATCATGTCTGCTCTATTCAATGCATGCAGCACACAAATTTGCTGATGTGTCTTTCACTTAATGCATCTAATATGTGTAATGTGCAATTAATGTCTATTAGAAATACATATGCTAGTAAAAAGACACTTTCATCAAAAAATAGTTGCTATTTCTTGAAATCAGGAAGATCAGAGAAACAATGAGATAGCCTTCTCCAATTTTTTAAAGTGACTGTTTTCTTGTTTCTAAATTGAAATAGTAACATATGCAAGTTCTTGTTTTGCATAAATTTGCATGACAAATTCCCAAAAGCTCTAATTTAAAGTAAAAAAAAAAGATACAATTCTTATAATTGCACGCATGTCCTGATACTTAAAGAACGAACACATATCAGAGTTTCAAAATCATTAATTTCATTACCTTTTAGGTTAAGGGTCAAAGGGATAAAAACAGGAAAATAGTAAGAGAAAGAGCAGGAGAGGAGAGGAGAGAAATACAGGAAGTGAAGGGATGCTCACTCTATTCATGTGTGTAATAGGTTTAAAGAGATGTCATTCACATGCCATAACATTTTCTCTTTAAAAATGTACGATTTGATGGCTCTCAGCGTATACACAGGGCTGTGCAACCACCACTACTCTCTGATTTTAGAGCATTTTTATTGCAAACCTATTAGTAGTCATTCCCCATTCCCCTCAGATCCTGGCAGCTACTCATTTACTTTCTGTCCTTATTAATTTCAATATTTTCAGGGAAATATCCAATTTTATTTCTCTCCATAGCAGTTGGGTCTTAATTGTTTATGGATTGTGTTTCGTGATTGATTGTATTAATCATGTATATGTCCTAAGTAGAATTCCAAGCCTCTGATGCTTATGAACTAAGATAATTTCAAGTAAGCATATAGAGTTATTAATATTTATGCTGAAAAGATTCAACTGTGTTATCTCCCTAATTAAGTAGTAGGAGGTTTAGCTCAATAATTGATTTGTTTATATTTTACCCCTAGTCATTAATGAACCTAAACCATCAAAATGTCAAGTAACAAAAGGTCCCAAATTCTCAGTTTCCATGGTGTACCATCAATTGTTAATAGATATTTATAGCTATTTAGGACTTAATCAATCAGTGAATCACAAGTTGATATCTCCTACTCCAGATGATGCTAATTGTTACAGGGGAAAGGATGCTTAGATTTTCAAGGGTTGTATAATCTAGGTGGATCTGACTTTATTTTCATTCTTTAAGTGTATTTTCCAAGGGTTGTTTTGGCAGCTTTAGTAAATTAATGCCAGTGATAACTGATAACTCAGCTCTAGATCTGCTCAGCATTACTTCTCTGTCATCTGTCCAACCATCATATACACATGCATACATTTACCTATCTACCACCTATTAATCTACTGAAAACCACAAGTTTTTTCTGTACTCATGCTCATGTATCTCATTACTTACATTGGATTTTTTGTCGCTTGGTATAAAGTATGAGTTTTTTGATTGCCTTACTCAAATATAAATCATCAAGAAAATCATTAACTTCATCATTTTTAAGATTTAATTAATTAATCTATTTGAAAGGTAAAGGTAAAGAGGAAGGCAGAGAAAGGGAGAGGTTGTCCATTAGTTTGTTCACTCCCCAAATGGTTGCAATGGGCTGGGGTAGCCAGGCTAAAGCTAGGAGCAGGAGCTTTACCCAGGTCTCCCACATGGGTTCAGGGGCCCAAGGGCTTGGGTCATATTCCATGCACTGTTTTCCCAGGAGCATTAGAGAACTGGACGGGAAGTGGATCTGCTGGGACTCAAACTAACATCCACATGGGATGCCAGTGCTGCAGGCTGTGGCTTTACCTGCTATGCCACAATGTTGGCCTGTCTCCATTACTTTATTTTCATCAAAGTCTGTAAAAACCTTGATAAAATTTTCATTGAACAAAGAAATTCTGCTGTGAGAAAATTGACTCCTGCCTCCACATTCACTATATTTAAGTTTGAGCAATTGTAGGTCTCAGATGAACCATGTCTCTTTTTAAAAATGTTTATTTTTTTATTGAAAAGTAAGATATACACAGAGGAGGAGAGACAGAGATGAAAGATCTTCTGTCTGCTTATTCACTTCCCGAGTGGCTGCAATGGATTCTGGGCTGATCTAAAGCCAGGAGCCAGGAGCTTCTGGGTCTCCCACGAGGGTGCAGGGTCCCAAGGCTTTGGGCCATCCCTGACTGCTGTCCCAGGCCACAAGCAGGGGGCTGGATGTTAAGTGGGGCTGCCAGGATTAGAACTGGTGCCCATATGTGATACTGGCATATGAAAGGCAAGGACTTTAGTCGTTAGGCTACTGCACTGAACACATCAGGTGAACCATGTTTTAATCTTCATTGTTGCAAGGTTGAGATAGCACACCCAGGCCCAGCGCGGTGGTCTAGCAGCTAAATTCCTCACCTTGCACACACTGTGATCTCATATGGGCACCAGTTCTAATGCCAGCAGAACCACTCCCCTTATAGCTCTCTGCTTGTGGCCTTGGAAAGCAGTCGAGGATGACCTAAAGCCTTGGGACCCTGAACCTGCATGGGAGATCCAGATGCGGATCCGGTTTCCTGGCTACGGATCGGTGCAGCTGCAGCCATTGTGGCCGCGTGGGGAGTGATGGAAGATTCTCCTCTCTGTGTCTCCTCCTATCTCTCTATCTGCCTTTCCAAATAAAAAAAAAAAAAAGAGAGAGAGAGAGAGAAGTAGCACAACCAGCTGCCCTGTGGATAATGCTGTGTGCCCACTTCTAGGGTGTAGATATCTCAGTTGTTTACTGTTTGCTTAGACTTTCTATTCATGCTTGACCCCATTCTTCATCAGCTCCTCTTTTGATTTGTGGCCCTCATTTTTGACCACGGCTTTATGTATTCTTGGTGTTTGACTTTTCCTTTTTTCTTTGCTCTTCTAGCACCTGAACTTTTTTAGAGAATGAAACTATTTTTATATAACTGCAGAATCACATGCAGTTGTAAGGAATAACACAGAGATTCTGTTCTCACTTTGCTCCAGTGACAGCGTTTGTTAAACTTGACCTACACTGTTACAACTAGGACGTTAACACTGCCATAGTCGAGTTGCAGGACATGTCTGTTGCCACAGGAGTCCTCTTGTAACCACCTTCATTTTTCTGTCAACCCTACTCCTTTCTTAGCCTCAACAATCACTAATATGCTGTCCACTTGGCTAATTTTTAAATTTTGTCATTCCAAAATGGTTGTAGAAGTGGAATTTTACATTATGTCATCTTTTGGGATAGGCTCCCCCCCCCGCAAAGTCATCCTTTGGAGACACATTCAAGTTGTATGCATTAATAACTTGCTTAGCTCTTTCTATTGCTGAGCACCATTTGTTAGATGGTGCTTACTCATTCACCCGTTTAAGGACATTTGCATTATTTCTAGTCTTGGAACAATGTGGATAAAGCTACTGTACAATCTTTTGTGTCAATACATCTTTATTAGAGATAAATTTCTAGGAATGTAATTTGTTGGGTCATCTTGTAATAGTATGTTTTGTTTTTTTTTAAGGAACTGTCAAAATAAATAGTAATAGAAAATTGCAAAGAGGCTAGACCATTTTACCTTCTGGCAGCTATATAAATGAGCCAGTTACTCCACATCCTCATCAAGACTTGACAATGTCATTTTAAAACATTTTATCCATTGATTTTCCTGTTTATGCAGTGAATTTGGCAGTATGTATTGAAAAAAGTATTTTTCCATCACTGAATGCTTTTCATTTCTTTTTCACAAACCAGTTTAATTCATTCATGTGGGTCTATTTCTTGGTGTTCTAACATGGTCCACTGATCTGTGTATTGACATATCTGCCAGTATCACATATTGATAACCATATCTATAGAATGTCTTGAAATTAGTTATATTGAGTCTTCTCACTTTATTATTCTTTTAAAATTGTGTTATCTGTTCTAATTCATTTACTTTTTCATACACATTTTAGAAATGTTTTGTTGGGCTGACATAATGGTATAGTGGATAGAGTTGTAGCCAGGAACTCTTGCATCCATCCCATGAGGATGTGGTTTGTAGCCTGGCTATGCCATTTCCACTTCAGCTCCCTGTTTCTGACCTGAGAAGAACAGTATAAGATGGCCCAAGTGCTTGGAGCCCTGCCATCCAGGGAGAGGACGCACCTGGCTCCTGGACTCCTCCTGGCCAAGCTGAGGCTGTTGTCCTACAAACAGTGAACAAACACGTGAAAGATCTGTGTGTCTCCCGCCCTGTAACTCTATGAAATAAATATAATTTAAAATATAAGTAAAAGAAAGATGTTGTCTTATTTCTACAAAAATACAAAAATACTGTGCTGAGATTTTATAACATTGTATTTAATTTGTACATCAGCTAGGAGAGAAGTGATGTTTTTACCATGTTGAACTTCCTGTTAGCAGGATATTTTTCTCCATTTCTTTCTTCATTTACTTATTTATTTATGTATTTAGCTTTTTCCATCAGCCAGTTCACTCCCCAGATGGCTGCCATAGCACTGGTGCTGGACCAGGATGAAGTCAGGAGCTGAATGTCTGTGCTGGTCTCCCATGTGGGTGACAGGAGAGTGCTTGGACCATATTCTGCTTCTGTCCTAGGTGCATTTGAAGAGGGAGAAGCAGGACATTAATAGCACTCATGCCAGATGTCATTGTAACAGATGGCAGCTTAAATTGTTAACCATAACGCCGGTCCTAACTCTTTTCTCACATCTGTTATTTCTCTTCTTCCACATTGAAAACTCTTCTTTTGAAAAACACAGTAAAGTTAGGGTTTAGATTATTCTGTTATTTGCAAAATGTGCTTAAGATTATTTCATTTGTAGTTTCAAATGCATGGTCCTTAATGTATGATTTTAATTTTTAAAGAAGTTTTTATTTATTTTTATTTTTATTGGAAAGGCAGATACACAGGAGGAGAGAGAGGAAGATCTTCCATCTGCTGATTCATTCCCCAAGTGGCTGCAATGGATTCTGAGCTGATCCAAGGCCAGGAACTAGGAGCTTTTTCTGGGTCTTCCATGTGGGTGCAGGGTCCCGAAGCTTTGGGCCATCCTTGACTGCTCTCCCAGGCCACAAGCAGGGAGCTGGATGTCAAGTGGGGCTGCCAGGATTAGAACTGGTGCCCATATGTGATACTGGCACATGCAAGGTAACGACTTTAGCTGCTAGGTTATCGTGCCAGCCCCATAATTTTAATATTTTGAGAAACAGAAACATTTTTCAAATAGCTTTTAGCAGGCTATTTCTTTGGTTTGTTTTATTTTTCTTAACAATTTTTATGTATGTTAGACCTTCTTTGCCTATCCTAAATATTGCTCCCTCACACTTACATTCCTTTAATATTTATGTTAAATCATTTCTGTTTTTAAAATAATGAAAATTATAGGTTTTCATGTAAATTATCTAGTCAAAGAAATTTCATCTTTGGAGCTTCAGTGGACAATACTTGAAGTGCAATTATTTTTATTGTATGGGCTCATAATATGTTACAAAAATCCAGCTCATTGCTGTCAACAAATATTTACAGGGAGCAAGCAAATTGTGTCAATGTCTTAAGCCAGATAATTTATTAAGCCATTGTGAGTAGGATGGATTGGACATGTGTGCTCCAAATAATTAGTGTAATTACAATTTTTAATGAAGTCATTCAAATGTGTCATGTGAGATTTCACATCAAGGAGATATTAGTTTTATTTACTTTATTCCTTTAATAAACAGAGAGACAAGAAAGAGATATGCAGACATGGATGGATCATCCATTCACTGCTTCACTCCCCAAATACTGCCAACTTCTGGGGCTGGAAGTGAGTCAGGTTGAAACCAGGGTGTATGAACTCAAGCTGAGTCTCTTGTGTGGGTGGTGGGAATCCACAGGTGAATGAAATTGGGCATGGAATTACTTTGCTAAATTCATTTATTCTAAAAGTTTGATTTTATTTGGTGTTAAATCTTTTTGGAGATTTTTACATATGACATCTTATTATCTGTGAATGAAGAGAGTTTTATTTCGTCCTTTTCAGTTTTGAAGCCCCTTTCTTACCTAGTTATCTAGTTATACTGACTACAGTTTTCACATGTGTGCTGAGTAGGAGTTGTTATTCATACTTTGTGAAGTTAGAGGAAAAACCTTTAGTTTTCATTAATGAGGGTGATGTTTGCTATGGCTCTTTCATGCATCACTTTTATAATATTGAGATAATTTATCTTTATTTAAATTATTTATTTATTAATTTGTTTGAAAGGCAAAGTGATACAGAGAGAGAGGGATGGAAAAAGAGAGAGGGAGAAAGAAATAGTGAGAGAAAGAGACATTTTCTGCTTGGTAGTTCTCTCCTCAAACATCTGCAACAGTCAGAACTAGGTTAGGCCAAAGTCAGAAGCCAGAATTCTCCCATATGGGTGGCAGGAACCCAAGCACTTGGTCCATACATACTCCATTGCTTTTTCTGGCACACTAATGGGAAGTTGTATCTGAAGCAGAGCCAGGACTCAAACCAGCACTCTCATATGAGATAAAAGTGTTTGAAGCTGTAACATTATGGGCAATGCCATATTCTGGTTCTGATAATTTCTCTTTATTGAATATTTAAAGAGTTAGGGCATTACATTTCATCAAATGCTGCTTCAGCACCAATTGAGCGGTGTTTTTGGGGGGGAAAGAATTTTTTTGTTTTTAATTGTAGTTTTCTTCATTCCTCAATTAAAAAATTCCATTAATACAAAGAATAGATTTCTTGTATTTATATTGTTATGGAGTGCAGCCAGTGATTGCTCCTTCACCTCTCCTGGTATACTCTTTCCCCCACGTCCTAATTCGGCCTGGATGTTGGATGCAGATGAGTCCAATTAGTTTAGGTGTTCTTAGCTACAAGCCCAGTTCCTGTTCCTGCCCATCTCAATGATTGTCAATTAACTCCTTAACTCACAACACTTAGGTATTCGCTCCTGCCCACCTGTGACTCATCTATCAACTGAGAGGGGATGGTATTGCATTGTTGTGTAACCACTCCCCTCACAAGCGCCTTTAAAAGGTCCATGAAGTGGGGACTCACTCTCTCTTTCTGGTCAAGTGTTTCCATTACTCTGGCACCTTGACTCTTGACTGATCCAGGACAGGTAATCCCCTGAGCATGGTCCCTGTTTACTGCTTAGATGGGGCAATGGATATAGTAATGTTGTTTCTGGTTTGAGTACTATCAGGAATTCCAGGAGAGGTGAGGCCTAGCAGTAGTGGAATGTGGGCAGAGAAGCCAGGGAAAGGTGAATGTCTGCAGCTTTGTAAGTGTGTCCAGGTTATTCATTGCATGTCTCTTAGACATTCATTGCATACTGTTGGGGAAGCTGGGACATAGGTCTTCAGCCTAATGGATAGACTTTAGGGTAATGACCATTTGTTCCCTTTGGATTATGATTGGTTGGATTGCCATATGGACTTGTGATTTGCTATTTTTAGTATGTTCTATTATCACCAAGTTTGGTTAATAAAGACTCCTTATTAAACCTTAGACATGTCTGGTGTGATCTCGCTCGCACCACATAACAATGTATCATGCTTCCTTCCCTCTCTCCTTTAATGTGATATATTACATCAATTAATTTTCAGTGGTTGAATCATTGTGGCAATTGAAGAATAGATCTCGATGGCTCGTGCTGTATAATTCTTTTAATATGTTGCTAAATTATGTTTGATAGTGTTTTATGGAGGATATTTGCCTTCAAAAGTTTGTGTGGGCTCCAAAAATTTGTGCGGGATTCTAGTCTGTAGTTTTCTTTTCATGGAACATCTTCTTACTTTAGTATCAGTGTAATGTTGGTTTCACAGGAGGATTTAGCAAGTGCTCGTTCCATCTGTGAATTAGAAATGGGTGAGAAATATTGGTGTTAGCTCTAGTTTAAACGTCTTGTGGAATTTGCCAATGAAGCTGGCAAACCCAGGTGTGCTATTGTTGTATTTTTGATTGTTGATTAAAATTAGTAACTAATTATAGACTCATTCAAAAGCTGTATTTCTTTGTAAGTTAGTCTTTTGGGTTTTGTTTCTAGGTATTTCTTCACTTCGTGTAGATTACATGATTTGATGGAATACAGTTTCCATGGTACTGTTAAAATTTTGCAGAATCATAATAATGTTCAAATGTATTTCTGATTTAGTAAAATGTCTCTTTCCTGTATTACTTTCTTTGTTCTAGCAGAGTTGAGCTGAACTTGGGCAGTCTTTGCTCTTGTTGCAAAGTTAGGTTGTTTATTTGGTATCTTTTTTTTTTTTTAAAGATTTATTTATTTTATTACAAAGTCAGATATACAGAGAGGAGGAGAGACAGAGAGGAAGATCTTCCGTCCGATGATTCACTCCCCAAGTGAGCCACAACGGCCGATGCGCGCCGATCCGATGCCGGGAACCTGGAACCTCTTCCGGGTCTCCCACACGGGTGCAGTGTCCCAATGCATTGGGCCGTCCTCAACTGCTTTCCCAGGCCACAAGCAGGAAGCTGAATGGGAAGTGGAGCTGCCGGGATTAGAACCGGTGCCCATATGGGATCCCAGGGCTTTCAAGGCGAGGACTTTAGCTGCTAGGCCATGCCGCTGGGCCCGTTTATTTGGTATCTTAAAAAAAAATTCTTATTTTACATTATGCAGTTCCATGGGGTCAGGCATTTCCCTTTTCAGCCTTCCTCTTTGCCCTGCCATACGTTTTCCCCTGTATCATTACAGTAGTATAGTCCTTCCATAACAGCCACAAGTACATCTGCTAAGTGGTTGCAAAAAGAAACTTTGCTCTTGGCAGGATTTTCACTGTGCCTCAATTTTTATGTTGTGTTTCCGTTTTCACTAGTTTCTAAGTGTTTTCTAACTTTCTTTTGTTATTTCTTTAGCATGTTGTTAGAGTTCCACAAAATTGTCTATTTCCAGTTCTCCGTGTTATTGATTAACTCATCTCAGTGTGGCCAAATAAGATATACTGTATCACATCTAATTAAAAAATTTAATTATTGCATACCATATGCTCAGTCCTAAAAAACATACCATGTACTTCTGAGAAGAATATTTCTGCTTTTGTTGAGTGTTTTAAAAACTTTTCTATCTTGTCAGTCTATTGTGTGAAGCCCTTTGTTTTCTTACTTATGTCTGATTGATATATACATTATTCAGACTGAGCTATGAAAGTATTCAGCTATTTTATAGTTGCTTATTTCTCTCTTCAATTGTCTAGGGTTTTCCTTTATATATTAGTGATCTGTCAGTAGTTATATAAATGTTTTTTTTTTTTAATTTTTTTTTTAATTTTATTGTTATTGGAAAGCCGGATATACAGAGAGGAGGAGAGACAGAGAGGAAGATCTTCCATCCGATGTTTCACTCCCCAAGTGAGCCGCAACGGGCCGGTACGCGCCAATCCGATGCCGGGACCAGGAACCTCTTCCGGGTCTCCCACGCGGATGCAGGGTCCCAAAGCTTTGGGCCGTCCTCGACTGCTCTCCCAGGCCACAAGCAGGGAGCTGGATGGGAAGTGGAGCTACCAGGATTAGAACTGGCGCCCATATGGGATCCCGGGGCTTTCAAGGCGAGGACTTTAGCCGCTAGGCCACGCCGCCGGGCCCTATATAAATGTTTTAAAACTGCATCTTCTTAATGCTATTTGAGGTTTATTAATATATTGAGTTCTTATTTGTCTCATGTAACCTTTTTTTGACTTAGTTTATTTTGTCTGATGTTGGTATAGAGATACCTGTTGTCTTTTGGCTGTATTTTCATCCTGCACTTTCAGTTGATTTTTGCCTTTGAATCTAAAGTGAGTGCTTATAGACAACATATGGTTGGATCACATTTTTCAAAAGATACATTATGCCAGCCTATGTTTTTTGATGGAAGATTTTAATCTATTCACATTTAGAGTAACTACTAATAATTACTAGTGAGAAGGACTTCTATGATTTCTGTTTTATTTATGCCTTACAGGCTTCCTGCATTACCATTTCTTTTGTATTTGTGTTTTTATAGTGAGATATTTAAATTATTTTCTTATTTCTTTGTGTACATAAATCATTATTTCTTTGTGTACATGTTTTCTTTTTGTGGCTATCATGAGATGCTGGCACTGCAGGTGGAAGATTAGCTTTATATGCCACCATAGTGGCCTTAATACATAGTTTTTTTTCAATGTATTAAATTATTTAATTGTGTAGAAAACCAAATGTGAAGTTATATATTGAAGTTACAGTAATTCTAGTAATCTGACAAATGCAACGGGCCTTCTAAAAGTGGAGCTAAGAACTATTGTTACAGCAGTATTAACTTTTGTAATTCTCTATGCTTTTACCCCTATTAAGATTACTATGTCTTCATACAGATTCATATCACTATCTAGTATTTCATTTTGTCCTGGAGACCTGGAGGATTCCTTTAACTTTTTTTTTTCCTTTTTTTTTTTTTTTCCAGAACAGGTCTATTGGTAGCAAGTTCCTTCAGCTTTTGCTTATCCAAAAATGTACTTAATTTTGAAGGATGGCTTTTCTGAAACTTGGGCTCTTTGTTGTGAGTCTTTTTTTTTTCCTGTTAGCACTTTGATCATATTGGTCTACTGCCTGCATGGTCTCCAATGTTTCTAATGAAGTTCCTCATGGTAATTTTATTAAAGATCCCTTGTATATGATGTATCACTTCTCTTTTTGGTGACCTCAAAATTCTTTGCTTTTCAACTCTTTTGTGTATCTCCTCATCTTAATGTTGTCTCACAGGCATCTGGACTCTGTTCAGTTTTTTTCTCTTTTTACCTTTCTGTTTTTTCATCCATGGTGATGTCTCTGCCTTTATTTACGAGTTTGTTGACTCTTCCTGCTGAAATCAGTCTTTGAGTCTTTGTAGTCTACTTTTCATTTCAGTTATTGTGGTGTTTTGCTTCAGAATTTCTTTATTTTTCTAAGTTTTTCTGTGTTGAAATCTGAATTTTGCTTATGCAGCATTTTCTTGACTTTCTAGTTATTTTCTTTTAGCTCCTTGAACATCATTCAGACAGTTGTTAAAATCTTTGTTTAGGAAATCTATTGTCAAGGTTGAGAGAGTAGTTCTGTTGATTTGTTTCTTTGTGAATGGGTTATACTTTCTGTTCTTTGTCTTATTTAGTTTTTTTTAATTGAACTTTTGAACCTAATAGCATGCTAATTCAGAAAATCATAATCTTGTCCTTCACCAGGATTTCCTGTTTTTGTGTTTATTTTTTGTTTATTGTTTTTGATAAATTTATTATCTTTTCTTGCAGGCTCTCTCTGACAAGGTTCAACATGATGTGTAAGTTTTAAGTTTTTTTCTTTTTTCCAAATTGGGCTCTTTCTTGGATGGCACAATGATTTTCTACTTTTGCCTATCTGCACTTCATTTAACATCTCATTCTTTAATTAATAATACATCCTGGAAGTCATTTCAGCTGGTGGGGAAGGAGGTTGCCATAATGGGGACAGTGCAACAACTATGGTCATCTGACAGTTTTTGACTAGGTATCTGTGACTTGAAGCAGAAGTTAGCAATCGGATTGGAGCATTCCAATATTTGGAGCACAGGTTGCATTTTGTCTGTTGTGGCTGCCATAAGCTGTGTGTTGACTTCTCCTGGAATTTGTGTATGACTGTCTGCCAAGGTGCTGCTACTAGACTAGTATCCAAAATCAATCACAATTTACCATCTAAGCCGTATCCCAGAAGTTTCAAGCCTTCAAGACACTCATCAATTCTAAAAGAGTTATATGGACAGATTCTGAAGACAGATTTCTTATTTCTGTCCCATAATATTTTACAGAGTTCTTCAACCTACCTACTGCATTTGTTTTATTTTGCTGGTTGCAACATGCAGTTTCTGTTTTGGTTTTCTGATTATGCCTAAAGGCATTCTTGTATTAGCGAATCTGAAAGCTTATCCTAAAATAATCATGTATACACTCTGGATATATCTAGAAGGATATATATTTTCTTCAAAAATATTCAATTCTGGTTACCCTAAACTGGTAAATACAGCTTGTATTCTAATGCTAAGGAACTTAGGAATGTGGGTCTCTAAGTTGATAGCCACATAAGTTTTTTTGGTCAACCTATGATGTTCTTTATATGACAAATCTTGATATGATAACAATGATTCATTTAGTTTCCAGCTAGTGTACATGGAAACTGGAATTGTCTAAAAGTCTTAGAGATAAAGACATTTATAAAAAAATACAGTGATACTTAAACTGGACTTTTCCTGGTATGTGAATTTTACATTTTACTGCTTGCAAGGCCTCCACTTCATATCAACTTTTCCCCTAGTATGGATTGTTATTCATTGGCTCTTCACGTATATTTATGTGAATTGAGATGTATGATGGTAAAGGATATGCAAGTCATTTCTGCTGAAAGTAGGATAGGGGTCAATGTGGGGGAATCAGACAAGAGTATCCCTTAGATTCTAAGTTGTTAAGGAAGAAAAAAATGTATCATTTTTGGGCTCAGATGCTAGACTCATTAAGGAGGTATTCTCTCTCTTTCTATCCAAACCTAACCCAGTGTTTAGCATAGTAGGTGCTGAAGAAAACACAGTTTAGCTCTGAGTCTGGCTTTTGTGGTTTGTGATACACAAAATGGATGGTGTTTTGGGCACATGCTTGTTGTTTCGAAAAGGGTAATGGAAACATGGGGCAAGTGAATGTTACCCTACTTTAATTTTTTCAGCAGTAAAATCCAGAGACGTTATTTGGTGGGGGATAGGGAGATATGGAAAAAGCAGTTCTAATTATGGGACATGGATCTATGGGAACTTGTAAGAGTTATCTTGAGAACCTAGATTAGAGGCTGAATTCCAACATTGTGCAAGGATGACAGTGAAATTGGAGTTGCTGCTCTTCAAGTAATCGTATTGTTTTCAGCTGTTTAAAGAAGCCTGGCGGGGGGGATTTAGACTATATTTGCTGCATGTCTGTCTTTGTTCTTTAAGAAGGAAGGGGTTAACATTCGACTGAATGGATGAAAGATGGAGACAGATTTGGAGAATGATTATTTTATTTTATTTTATTTTATTGTTGACAATCTTTACATAGTTAATTGCGGTTTAAAAAAGGTTCAGGGGGTATAGGGAAGTGGGTAATACTATTATGTCCATATTGTTTCCATCATGTATCTGAGGTAAAGGGGGATATTAAGGGAGAAGCCCCACCTGGTTTCCCGCCCACCCCAAGTCCCGGATGTGGGGCATGCTCTGAGATGTTTGCTCAAGTGGTTTTAATAGTTCTCCAGTTATGAATCGCTGCCAGTTTCGCTCGATGAGGTCGTCCACTGATTGATATGGTCCATCATAAAGTCTCCGTTTGCCCCATATTTCGCTGCCAACATATAGCTGAGATGAATGCTTGACCTGTTCTGTCTTCTGCCTTTTCTTAGTTAGAGTTCTGAGTCCAGCAGTTCGATTGGGGAGATCTCCAAAGAAACCTTGAGGTATTCCCAGACCAGATTCTTGTATGTTCTAGCAAGCACAGGGCCCGGCACAATCCATCACCCCGATCAGCTGGTGGTTGCGATTGCTGGGTTGGTTCTGTTTTCAGTCCCAAGTTGCACTGGAACCAATGTGTGTTGCAGTCCAGTCTGGTTCTGCCCAGCACATACTCGGCCCTCACTTAACCAGTGGGAGCTGCAGCATAGTCGGGGCGACCCACAATAACCCCCATCAGGCCCACCCCCTACCCTTGTTTGCCAGTATGTGTAGCAGTAGACCAGTCTGTCCCCCATCCCATTTGGCTGTTGTACTTGTCAATGGGTATTAAAGCTTAGTTCCATCTCAACATAAGTTGAACTTATGCTTGAGATCACTCTGATATTTTAGGTGTTCTGTTTTCAATTCTTGATTTATTGCTTCTCCAATGCTTGGTACTTCAAATACAATGAAAAGCAGGAGAGCAATGCTAGTTCTAAATGGAATCTACAGTGTAATATGCTGTTAAAATAATAGTGCCAACCACAGGTTACATTTGAAAACTGAACTAGTTTAGCATCTTTAAACCAAGATCTATAGCTTACCAAATGATGAGTTTTATAAAATATTACATTGCTTGAATAATAGTTGAAATTAGATGTTATCTCATTTTACAGGGTAGAAACTTGGGCTTGGAAATGTTTACAAAAGTTGCTGCATTTACATGACTATGAAGAGAGAGTTCTTTCAGATTTCTGACTCCTTGCATTATTCCCTATTATCGGTTCTTTATGACAGATAGTAAGAGTGAAGAAAATGAACATTCATTCAGTGTCTGGCAATGCACAGTTCACTTTCTCTCTAATTTTTAAAGATTTATTCATTTTTTATTGGAAAGGCATCTATACAGAGAAGAATAGACAGAAAGATCTGTCCACTGGTTCAATTCCCAAATGGCTGCATCAGCCAGAGCTGCACCAATCCCAAGCCAGGAACCCAGATCCTCTTCCAGGTCTTCCATGTGGGTGCAGGGTCCAAAGGCTTTGGGCCATCCTCTACTGCTTTCCCAGGCCACAAGCAGGGAGCTGGATGGGAAGCGGGGCTGCAGGCATTAGAACTGGTGCCCATATGGGATCACAGTGTGTGCAAGGCGAGGACTTTAGCTGCTAGGCCACAGCGTCCTCCCCCACATGTTTCTTTTCTAAATGACTTTGGCTTGTGGGAAGCTAACTAACCATGTTATTCTCAAGAATGGTATCCATTTTTTTGTTCATCTTGTTAGTCAATCCATATGAATCACAGGTGATTACCTAACCTGTGTGTGTGTGTGTGTGTGTGTGTGTGTGTGTGTGTGTGTGAGTCCTTGCTCTGATGCTATTGGAGTGATACAGTGGTGATATCAGGGCTCACATACTTTTAGCTGTAACAGCTGGAATTGTAATGGTTCTAGTATAATACTCCTTCAAAAGGTTCATGGACAGTGGAATTAAAAAGTTGTCTTTAGACAAAAAAGTTTTTAAATTCATGAGGTTTTATAATATATTTTTTTAAAAGATTTTTTTTTAATTTTTATTACAAAGTCAGATATACAGAGAGGAGGAGAGACAGAGAGGAAGATCTTCCATCCGATGATTCACTCCCCAAGTGAGCCGCAGCGGGCCGATGCGCGCCGACCCAAAGCCAGGAACCTGGAACTTCTTCCGGGTCTCCCACGCGGATGCAGGGTCCCAAATCTTTGGGCCGTCCTCAACTGCTTTCCCAGGCCACAAGCAGGGAGCTGGATGGGAAGTGGAGCTGCCGGGACTAGAACCGGTGCCCATATGGGATCCTGGGGCTTTCAAGGTGAGGACCTTAGCTGCTAGGCCATGCCGCCGGGCCCAATTATATATATATATATATATATATATATATATATATATATATATATATATATATATATATATATATATTTTCCATGAACTTTTTGAGTTGTCTGCATGTATTCTGCAGCTGAATATAAATTTGTAGTTATCCAAATTTATGATGTCTATGTATAAATGTTTCAAAGTACCCATATGTTTGCTTTGCACAAAATTTCTGTAAGTCGATATTTAAGTCTGCTAAAATGAAATTCTTTTGAGACTCAAATAATACCTTTTTTTTTAAAACTGGATATGACTGTTGGAGACTAGAAAGAGCCTTGAATTACAAAGTTGGGTGACAATTAGAAATCTTAAATTTGGTGTTAATATTTGGCTCACAAGTTAGTAGATTAATTGTAATTGTGTTCATTGACATATTAGATTGATAAATATTTACTGGTCCTAGAAAGTTGTTAGAGTTAGCTGCACACAATATTATTAGCAAAGTAGTGTGCTGATGATTGCTTGATTTGTTCAATCAACATTTGTTAAACACTATGATGTTCCAGTTAAGACTTAGTTGCAGTGATAGATCATAGACATGTCTCATGTTGGAATACATTGGTGGCTAGGAGAAAGCAAGTAGACGTATATTCTGGACATATACATTACATTTGCAATATTGAAAAAAAGTAATGGATATATAGGACATTGAGTAAGAAATACCTTAGAATAGGTAACTCAGTGACAGCTTTGCAGAGTATTGGGGCCTAAGTTAAGGTTTGGAAGACGAGGCAAGGTAACAAGGTGAGTGCAGACATGGAAAAGAGTATGAATTAATATGGGTATTTCTGTAGAAGTATTTTTGTTACTAAGTTTAAGCTTTATAACTACCTTTTCACCTTACTAGCTATCAATTTACAAAAGGGTACTATAGCGCCTGCTAAGATGTTAGCTCAAAGACAAATTCAAGCAGAGTAAGGACTGATAATATAAGCATTTTCTTACTCCTAGTGGTACATGCCATATTTCATATTCAGATATGGCAGTAAGTGGCAAATGGAAAGCATGTTGCATCTGAATTTTTTTTCACTTGGTATAACACCTGATAGACCTCTAGTCTTTCACATTTATTTATTTGTATGTTTAACTTTCAGTGTTCACTTTCCTTTCATGATTGTTTCACTGATTTTATTAAAACTACATGATTTTCCTTTAAAGTTTCCCAAGTGCTCTAGAGTTCCAAATGGACTCAAATTCATTTTATTTTTATGGGCTGCTGGTCTTTAATCTCTTATCACAGAATCAGAAATGTACCTGTTACATAGTGGTAAATTAGTTATCAATCCCTTGGGCAGTATATTTTAATATCAGTATTCTAGGGAAGATAATATAAATCTTGTGTACAGTATTATTAGCTTAGGCAGCTGCTGACTTAAAAGGGCCAGTTTAACAAGTCACCACTGTATTATGTTTAATTAGGTACAGTTTATATAATGAGGTGTTCAGTTCTAATGGAAAGACATGCTGTGAGCAGCACATCTGCAGGAATAACTATTACAATCAGCATTGCAGAGACCCATGGAACTGCAAATTAGACTTACTTATCTAGAAATAAATTACATCCCAATGCCTTCATAAAGCTCATTAATTAATTCCACTGGCATAAAGGTCTTTTTCTTAATTTCATGTTCCATTAGCATAATAAACACAATTTGAGTTACAACAGTATGATCAGTTTAATGGATGCTATTTATTTTAGTTTTTTATTTAAAGTCCCGGTAACGTAGAATTAACATCAATATGCTGCTTGGTCCTTTATTAAAAATTCCCATAGGATAACCAACACAGATGTTCCATACAGCATCATATATTTGCTGCATTTTACGACTCTACTAATTGGCCATATGGAAAGGTGTTGCTTGGGTGTAATTTTAAAAAAAATCCGCTAAATTATATGGATTGTAATAATTACAATTAGTTTATATATAAAGTTGGACAGGTTAATATATATTGCCTGTTGCAGCAAAATAGGGGTAAACAAACTTTGGGAGCCATATTTTATAGTAAATATCAGCTTATTTAAGAAGAATTCTGACAGGATTTTAAATTGACATTAGAATGATCAGATTAACTTTGCTAACATTCTGAAATTGTACTGCATTGTCTATCTATGAAGTATGCATTTTTGTGTTCTTTAAAAAACTTATTCTTTCACTTTAAAGTGGACGTAGAGAGGGAGAGAATGGTTGCAGCTGATAGTTTACTTCCAAAATGGCTGTGACAGGCAGAGCTGGGTCACATGGATGGCAGTTACCTGTTGATTTGAGCCATCCCAGCTACTGTATGAACATTTGTAGGAAACTGCAATCAGCAGGCAAGACAAGCATCCAACCCAGGCAATTTGATATAGGCAACAGGTATCTTAATCAGGGTCTTGACTGCTTGGCTAAAAACTTGACCCTGCTTCTGTTTAGTTTGTTAGGATATATAACATTAACTTACTTCTGATGAACTACAAGATTTTGATGTAATTGTACCGGATAGTGTGTACTATGCAACTGAGTGAATTTTGAGCGATCCCATATGTAATATCTTATTAATGTCTCATATTCCAGCTTGTTACTGAGACAAATACATCTTAAACTACATGTGAATTTTCCTCTCTTGAGTCATAGTATTCTCTCTTTCTGTCATATTTTAATTTTTCTCAGTGTACCTTCTCTGCTACAAAATACAATCTGTGTCTCATTTACTATATTGTTACTCGTGAGTAACTACCTTTTTCATCATTTAGTTATTCTTGCATTCCCTGTAAGTTACTGTGGTTGTGAAGCAAATTATCCTCAAAACTAGTTGCTCCAAATAGCAATTATTTATTAAATCTTTCACTTTTTCTGTGTGTTTGAAATCTGGTAAGACTCAGATGGGTAGTTCTTATTTGGGATTTCTAGTGTGTTGTATCGATAAACCACTTATAGTTGGAGATAAAAGAGACAATCAAAGGAAAAACATTTTAACTCTGATGACTATGGATAAGAGCCATGGTGAGAGAAATTTCCTGAAAGAATCATTGAGAACCCTCTGTGCGTATCATCATACCTATGATATTTATACTGTGAGATTCCATTTTAATTGAACCTGTTGTTGCTTAGTATATATATATATATGTATATATATATACATATATATATATACATATACATATATATATTAGAGAAAGAGAGAGAGACTTCAAATGGTTTATGGAAAAAAATGACCTTAAAAAAAGATAGGATGCAGGCATTGTGGTTTTTTTTTTTTTTATTGTTAATTATTTTGCATTATGTGACAGTTTCATAGGCTCTGGGAATCCCCCCCTCCCTCCCCTCCCCTCCCCCTCCCCTCCCCCCGGTGGATTCCTCCACCTTGATGCAGTATTACAGTTCAAATTCAATCAAGATTCTTTCATTGCAAACATATACCAAGCATAGAGTCCAGCTACTTATTGTCCAGATTGGTTGAACAGTTTCTTGGGGAGACCTTTTCTGGTCTGAAGTTTGAGCTGGCAGAATATCATCACAGTCAATTAAGAGTCCCAATATAACATCAACAGCAATTTGCAATGTTATGGAGTTGACATGGTTTTGAGTAACCAGTGTATTAAAAAGAAAAAAAAAAAAAGGAAAACAAGTCCTAGCCACAACCTATGATTAGCTCATTGACATTTCAATTTTAGTTCATATACAGGACCGGCTGCTCTATACCTTAAAATGGCCATAAGGCACCATTCAGCTGTTTCGTGTCCATTTCATCTTAGTATTTAGCCAGTTGTTGTGTTGAAGTAAAATTTTGCTGATCTTGGCAGATTTTAGGATAATCCAGACTGGCTTGTAACTCTAACAAGATATATGTCAACATTTTAGGTGCAGAACATTTTTTTTTTTTTGGGGGGGGTGTGCAGGAAAATCCTCAACACCATGGTGAGGAGTAAAACTAATCTTTGTGACCCACCCAGCGAGGCATGAGCCAATCCATGCCAGCTCTTTCCTGTCAGATTTCAAGTTCTACTTTCTGTTGTTTATTTATTTTAGGTTTTTTTTTTTTTTTTTTTTTTTTTTTTTAGTTTGTATGATTGTTTGTTTGCTATGAGGGGTTTTCGAAGCGATCCCGATGGTCATTGCGAGGGAGGGGGGGTCCAGAGGTGGAGCCAGGCTCGGACCAGAGAAAGCTGTCCTCCCTGGTCCCGAAGGACGTTTATTGTTCTTCTGTTTCTGCAGACCACTCAGGGCTTCTGGTTGTCTTTTCGATGACGTTGGTTTCTGCACGGTAGTGTTTGGACTTCTTCCATCCCCTGTGGAAGCTCCGGTTGGGGGTGGGTGACCTCAGAGTACTCGGCCTCCGAGGGCATCCAATTCCCTGTGGCCTCCTTGGCAGTTGGGATATAGTCCTTGTTGCTCGTATTAATAGTTTGTGGTGAAGGTCTGGGATGCAGGCATTGTGAAGAACTCAGTCAAGCCACTACCTGGAACACCTGCATGCTGTATCAGAGTGTCAGTTTGAGTACCAGCACCTCTACTGCTGATCCAACTTTCTGTTAATACATCCTGGCAAGCAGCAGATGATGGCTCAAGTGCTTGGGTTCCTGCCATCCTGGAGAGAACCAAACAGAGTTTCTGGCTCTTGTCTTCAACCTCTGGCAGTTGTTGGGATCTGAACAAGTTAATGCAAGATCTCTTTCTCTGTTTCTTTTATTTTACCTTATTTTATCTACCTTTTAAATAGATAAAAATGAATGTTAAAAGAGCACATGGAAAAATTTAATATAAATATTAAAAGATAAAAATAAGCATATAAACTTTATTTTCAACATAAGTCATCAAATGCAAAATGCTTTTTTGATGATATTATTTAGATCCTGTCTGAAGAAGTGAGGTTCCTGGGTATTTAACTGTGTCATGAAAGTCTTGACTTCATTATCAACTGAAGAAACTTGGATGTCCTCTAAAGCTTTTTTTTTTTTTTTAAGATTGGGGAAAAATAAAAAACCAGAAGGAGCCAAACCAGGACTGTAAAGTGGATGTCAATGACAACTCTTGAAACAAACACAACTGTCCTTTTGGGATGATAGGAATGAGCAGGAGCGTGGTTATAGAGGCAGAAGACACCCTGGTGAAGCTTTCCCAGATATTCTTCTGCTGAGGTTTTAACTGCCTTTTACAAAACAACTTTGCTAATAAGATGTTTCCATTATTCTTTGGCCCCCAGCAAGTCAACAAGCAGAATTCCACATGTTCTCACCACTGTAGCCAAGACCTCTGCTTTTCATTAATCCACTTTTGTTGTGTTTGAACCTGTTGTCTCTTGGTAGCCATTGCTTTGGTTGTGCTTTGTCTTCAGGGCTATACTGATGAAGTCAAGTTTCATCTATTACAGTTCTTCAAAGAATCATTTTAGAATATTGACCCCATTTGTTGAAAATTTCCATTGCAAGTTTAGTCTTGCCTGCAGCTGATCAAGTTACAACAAGTTGGAGAAGAAAGTTTTCTTAACTTGCACTTTTTTTTAAATTTAGAATGAGATAAGCTGAACCATTTGAGCTGCTTGCTTCTATGATGTGGGTGTTAGCTTGGGTGTCCCCCATAGGCTATTAGGTAAATCTGGACCCTGAAGTACAATGTCAATAGCTAATGGATTAGGGGTTGATATGAATTCCAATTATGGTGCCTGAAGGTGGGGTTAAATTGAAACATGTTGCTGGAATTGCATTTTTGTGGTCAAATCAGGGTGGATTTATGAGGAGAGTCCAGAGAGACAGAGCTGTTGAGCACATACCCTGTATTTCTGCCTTCTGCCTCATGCTCAGATCATTCCTCTACACACACTGCCATTGCTATTATCCTACCTCACCAGACAGTCCAATGGGCTCCACCTGAAACTTAACTGTAAACCTCTGAAACCTGAAAGAAAAATAACCTTCTTTCCATTGTACATAGCTTCTCTCAATTACTTATTATAGTGATGGAAAACTGACTAATAATCTGTGCTGTTGGCTTCTGTTTCTGTTATTAGTTGTCTGTGCTCTTAAATTAAGGCAAAAACAAGGTTACATTTTTTTGCAAATTTATGTGGATCATCTGTTGCTGCAAGTTTCATCTTCAGTTTGTAAGCTGGTAATTTCTTTGTAGAATAGTCCTCATAAATTTTGGGGGATACATCAATGATTTGATGACTCCTCAACCCAGTTTAACTACCAATTTAATGTTTGTTCTTCAGTTGTAGCAAATCTCACATTGCTCTGATAAGGGTTCTCTCAAACTCATGTCTTATTCTTTTTAATGCTTCAAACTGGACCCTGTTCAGGCACATTAGAATAGGTTACAGGTTAATTTTGTTTTAAAAATGCTTGAGATTCATGCATAGTTTTTCATAATACGCATTTTCTATAAATTGTTTGAAAGCCCCTTGCAGCAATTACCTATTACCTATACTTATTTTTTTTCAATTATAATTACATTGTATTATGTGACACAGTTACATAGATACTTGGGTTCTCCCCACCCCTCCCCAAACCCTCCCACCATGGTGGATTCCTCCACCTTGTTGCATGACCACAGCTCAAGTTCAGTTGAGATTTCCCCATTGCAAGCGTATACCAAACATAGAGTCCAGCATCTTATTGTCCAGTCAAGTTCAACGGCTTCTTAGGTATACCCTCTCTGGTCTGAAGACAGAGCCAGCAGAGTATCATCCCAGTCAATTGAAAGCTCCAACATACCATCAGCAAAAATTTACATCATTATGGAATTAATTGACATAGTAATGAGTAACCAATATGTTAAAAGTAAATGCGAGTTCCCAGCCACCTTCTGTGACCACCTCACCTACACTTCAATTTTAGTTTATACACAACATATAACATTCAAAACATAACATGTTATACATAACATCATATCATCTTAAATCAAGGCAAACATGTGGTATTTAACCTTTTGGGATTGGCTCATTTCCCTTAGCATTATGGTTTCCAGTTTGGCCCATTTGGCCACAAAGAACTGCATTTTGTTTTTTTTAATAGCTGAGTAGTATTCCATGGAGTAGATGAACCATAGCTTTCTTATCCAATCCTCTGTTGATGGGCATTTTGGTTGTTTCCATGTTTTTGCAATTACTGATTGTGCTGCTATGAACATAGGAGTGCATGTTGGTTTCTCATAGAACAAGTGTTCTGGATATATTCCTAGGAGTGCTATTGCTGGATCATACGGTATGTTGAATTTGAGTTGTTTGAATATTCTCCATACTGATTTCCATAGAGGCTGTACCAGCCTGCAGCCCCACCAGCAGTGGAGTAGGGTTCCCTTTTCCCCGCAACCTCGCCAACAAGTGTCGTTGGTGCTTTTATTCATGTGGGCCAGTCTTACTGGCGTTAGGTGGTACCTCATTACCTATGCTTATTAATCTCAAATATCTTCTATTTTAAAATTTCAATGCTACAAAATAAAATGGACTTTTCTTAGTAAACATATTTTTTACGCTTCCCAACTTACCAGTCATATAATATCTGTATTTTCTTTTTCACATTGTACCCTTCACTGTTATAAAATGAAATTTTTGTTACATTATTTTCCCCAAACCTGTAAACACTACCTGTAGTCCAATATTCGATGAATTTTGTGTTTTTAAGAACATTTTTAAGTCACAAGAATCACTCTTATCACTTCTCCCAGAACACATGCTACTATGCAATTTTTATTGACTTGGAAGTCTAACACAGGATCAATTATATATACCTATCATGTACTGCTAAATTAATAACTGGTTACCAAATTTATAAGCCTTTACACTGAGCTCTTTTAAAAATAAAAGGGTCATCTGATTTTTCAATAAAAATTATTGCCAATCAAATATTCTTACATTGGTTTTCTTGCCTTCACCAAGAAACCATGAATGTTTGTATATGACTTGGTATATTTTATTGTAGTTGGGTACATTTTGTTATAGCTTACTTCATGTTTTTGAAGATTCACATATTTTTATTTGAAAAGCAGAGTTACAGAGAGAAGGAGAGAAAGAAAAGAAACATCTTCTGTGTACTGGCTCACTTCCAAAATGGCCACAAAGGCTGAGTCTGGTCTGAGCAGCCACCAAGAACCTGGAAATCCATCTGGGTCTCCCACAGGGCTGGCAGTGTCTCGAGCAGTTTGGCCATTTTTTACTGCTTTCACAGGAACATTTGTAGAGAGCTGGATTGGAAGTGGAACATCTGGGACACAAACCTGTGCCTATATGAGATGCTAGTGCTTGTAGTCGGGTGATTAGCTTGTTGAGCCATTGCACGACCCTTTGTAATTTATTTAATCCAATTTTGGGGAGGGTTTGTTATACCCTATAGTATCATCTGGTGGAAATTTTGTTGAAATCATTTTTATGAGAAATGAAAATAAGGGTGGGAATTTTGGATCGTGTTTACTAAATTGCACACTTTAGTAATTCTATTCTCCGAATTCTTTAAATTTATTGAAACACTTGGTTATTTTTGTTAATAACATAATGTTATATCATTTAATTCTGACAATGTTAAAGAAATATTATCTTAACTTTGTGTGTGAAAAATTGAATTCTAGAGTTGAAAAGTACCTATTTTGAGTTCTAAATTCATATAACAAGTAGAAAAATTGGTATTTTAATCCAGGTCTTCATTAAATCCTGTTTCTTAAGAAGCAACTTTATTTTTTTTTAAAGATTTATTCATTTTATTACAGCCAGATAGACACAGAGGAGGAGAGACAGAGAGGAAGATCTTCCGTCCGATGATTCACTCCCCAAGTGAGCCGCAACGGGCTGATGCGTGCCAATCCGAAGCCAGAAACCAGGAACCTCTTCCGGGTCTCCCACACTGGTGCAGGGTCCCAAAGCTTTGGGACCTCGACTGCTTTCCCAGGCCACAAGCAGGGAGCTGGATGGGAAGTGGAGCTGCCGGGATTAGAACCGGCGCCCATATGGGATCCTGGGGCTTTCAAGGCAGGACTCTAGCCGCTAGGCCACTGCGCTGGGCCCAAGAAGCAACTTTAAAAGACTAACATTTAGAGGGAGTTAGGTAGTGAAGTCCCTTCATTTTTCTGAGGGTTTAATGAAAGGACTGTACATTTTACAGAACATGTTCTATGACACATTGCAGTTACCGTCTTCCTAATAGTATTAGGAGTAACAGCTGCCTCTCAATTACCTGAAGAAATTCAATCTTATAAGTCATCAAATAGTGCACTTCACTTTGCAGATTAAAGACTTTTCTTCACTAACTTTTTTTTTTTTTTACCAGACTGGCAAAGATATAACAGGAATTCATGAGTTTCAATTTCACCTCTTTTGATTTTTTTTTTTCCCCCTAGTGATGCTCTAGTGAAGATGTTGATACCCAGGTAATGGCAAGAAAGAAAAGTGAAAGATAATCAAGAATTTATAGTAGGGTTTTTTCTTTGCTTTTGATTAAAAGTACTACAAGTTCTTTTCATGACATTTTAGATTTCATAAAATTACAAAATAAATGAGCAAATAATACATATGTAAACAATCTTTTCCGTTATGCTTTAGAAGCTGTAGTTAAAGGATATTTGACTAATAGTCTGATTTATTCACACTTGAATAATGTATTCTATTTTAGGTTATGTTGAAGATCTAAAATTAATTTTAGAAAAAGTATTGAAATATATACTAGTTTATTATAGTTTTTATCATTTAAAATATTTTAACCTTAATTTGCTTAAATAAAATGGTAATTTGTAAGTGAATTGGGCAGGTCAGGAAAATGATCAGATTTAACTCTGGAATAACCATCCTATATATTCTTCACTGGAAGCTGCTTTTTTATCTACCACCAGGTTTTTTATTCTATCCACCAGAGTTGCCTGCTTCCAAATTTTGTAGCCAGTGAAACAACAATATGGTTGAATGAAGTCTAAGTGATGGTTATAAGCTTGCAGAATCTCATAACTTGACAAAGAATCACAGTTTTTACGTGTCTAGATGTGATAGGTCTCAAGATAACAAGCATCTGAACAAAATTTGCATCGAAAGGCTAAGTCAGAAATATTATGCAGCTGCATTGTTTTTATTGCATGGTCACTAATGAAACATTTCCATAAACCAAAGAACTACATCGCTGCAAAGTTGGGTGCAAAGTCCCCAGGTGTGTAACCATAGAGTCATAATGAAATAAGGTGGCTTCATTATGTGTTACAACTAAATGTCATTTAAAACTTTCAAAGTCAGTAAGTCTTACATTTGGCAAAAGTATCACATTGAATTTAGAAACTCAACTCCATGGGCTGCTGGACTTGATTGTGTACTTGGAGTCTTGGAGTGGACTCTACTTCTTACCAGTTGGATGAGTTGGATAAATCATATAAACTTTCTGAGTTTTAGCAACCTTATTTGAAAATTATGTCAAATATTACTAGCCTCACAGAATTGACATTGGAATTCAATGAGATGATATGTGTGAGGAGTTCATCACCTAGATATGTAGCAGATGCGGGAAAGCTCATCATTTCCCACCCTCCTTCAAATTTTATAGCTCTGATACAGTTTAGGGAAGAAAACCTGGTGGGTAGGTTTAAAATACTCCAATTAACAAGACAATTGTGCATAAGTATTTTGGATAATAACTATGGAAGAAAACATTGATAATGCCAGCTAAGGTGAAGTTTGGGAATTGCTATGGGTATCACTAAGTTATATCTACCTTCTTTTGATAATTTGGAATTGATTATAATAACTGAATCACACAACTTAATATTAAGTAGCTTAAAAAGTCAATTTGAAAAAAAGTCAATTTGACTTTTATACTGGTTTTCTCAGTTGGTTTGATATTAACTCAGAGATTATGTTCTCCATGTAATTAATATACTGTCAAGTAATATGATTTTAAGAGAAGTCTGTTTCAAATATCAGACTCAAAGAATGAGCGAATGCTTTCAAACTATTTTTAGCAGATATAGTGACATAAAAATACAGAAAACTTTTAAAAGAAGCATTGCTCAGCATGTCAGACAAGGTATTATATTTTATTTATGGCATAATAGCACATCCATAAAGATAAAAGATTGTTTAAAAATCTTACAGAAAATACAGGTGTCACTTTTCCTAAGAAAAGCTGCATTTTACTTGCAGTTTATGCCTTTCATCCCTACAATCTAAAGGAAAATAAATGAAAATTTCTTTGCTTTCATTTGCAGTGATACGATGCACATTACTGATCCTGAGGAAACAATATCCACTGTCACATCAGGCCCTGGGCCTCATGGACCCTACTGCAGACTGTTGCTTTCTCTGGGTTATTCTCTATATCTGTTACTTAGAGAAATAGGTGACTAGATAGAAATAAATCATCAGTTGGAAATGCACCAGAAAACCAAACAATAGCATGAATATGTTGATCTACAGGCTTGGTGACCTTTTGTGTTTGTTTAAACAGCTTGTTTTAATTAGTAATGGATATTGCTTACTTTTAGGAACATTATTGACAATTGAAAACAGCACCTTATAAGCTGAAGAATTGGAGAAATTTAATATGAGTGTTTGAATTTAGTTTCTTTAGGGGGTGCTTTGTTCTTGTCATAATGCTTGAAGTTAATGGACAACTAAAACGGAATGGCTTCATGTGTCATACATTGAGTGAGGAGGACTGACAAAAAGCCATTAGTGTCCGGGAAAGAAAGACAAAGGCAGAAATTCTATCGTTTCCAGATGAGTCCTTCTAGTCCCAAAACTCTTTTACTAGCTTGACAGGCAGAAGGCAAGAACATTAATGCAAAGGTCAGGTACTACAATTTTATTCAGATTTCTCTTTCATTGAAAAGGTAGTAGAAAATGTTAGTGTTAGGAAATCTAGGAAATTATCTTTTGAGAGGCAAGAAAACAAAAAGTGTAACAGCTTGAGGTTCTAAGTGACAAGCTTGAGTACTATTAAAGAACAAAACTGATCTCACCGTATCGCCAAGCATCCTAAAGTGGACAAACTGGATTTTATTTTATTTTGGAGATACTTAACTTTAAAATACACCTGTACTTCCACAGTGTCTTTCCACTCTCAAATGCACAATATTCTGTAATAAAATCTGATAAAACTTTGTCATTACTATCAACCTATTGCAACCTTAGGAACATTACCTTTGTTCTTGTCAAATTGTGCTATTGTACAGTGTTGCTTTCAGCTTTCCTTTATAGAATATTTTAAAGCAACTCCAAAAATAGCTGTTTATACATGGAGAAAGCCTTCTGAAATGTAACGCTTCTGTTCCTTGTTTGTTTGTTTTGCTGATAGTAGAGCATGTGGATGTTGTATTTTGGAGATGTGATAGGTGTATATATTTTTTTAATTGGCTAGGTACTTGTTTGACAATAATAACAAGGTTGTTTCCTTAAAAAAATTCAGCTGTCCCATTCCACTTTGATATTGGCAAAAATAACTGCACTTGTATTTGAGAGTGTACAAGGTAAGACCAGTCTTCTTGATTCTCACTATTGTTACTGAAGAGAAGATAGAGAAGGGAAATATTTTGTGACCTGCTTAATTCATCAGGTCATTAGAGAGATGACAGAATATGAGCTTCACTTGGGTTTGATTTCATTTCCTCTTCTGTTACATCCTTACAAATGACTGTTGCTGAAAAGCTGGGTAGGCCTCTGCCTGTGGTGTTTGCCACAAAGGGAAAAAGGGATCTGAGAGGGAAAAAAATTCCCCTGGCTGCTGCCAAAACGAACAAAAAGATATTCCCACCAGCATCTGTTCATTTTTATAAACACTATTAGTTTTCCAGCTTCCTTTCAAGCTCGGGATAGGTAGGAAGTTAGTATGCCTAGGATAAAATGAAGTAGCACTGATCAGTATAGTGTTGAAGCTCAGGACACCTGATTATCAGTTCTGCTGATCAGTGAATTTGCTTTGTATCTTTGGATTAGCAACTTAATTTTCTTGGACTCAAATTCCTTATCTCAATATAATATTGCCACAAGGAGTTTAAATTTACTCCTTGGAATGACGATGGAAAAAGTTTTACACCTTTGATGTAAAGATGTATATGTAAAAAGTTCATAATTAGAAAAAAGGCATTGCTATGCTGTTAAAATTTCATATGGGAGTGATTAGGAATGAGGTGATTAGGAATGAGTTGTTTAAAATAGTTCTTTCTTTTGAGGGATGATAATGAAAAAAGGTTCAGAGAAACATGCCCTCATCTGAAAAATAAGTAGATCAGGTTTAACGTCCTTTCCAGCTCTAATGTTCATTCTGTACCTTCTGCAAATAAAGCTTAGGATTCTGGAATAATTATTCCCAAGGACCAAAAAGGTGCATAATTACACATTTTCAACAATAACTTTCATGATCTTTTTGTGGAATGATAGTTGATATTCTTTCCACAAATAAGACTGCTTTTCTTTTTTCTGACTTGGGGGAAGTACAGTTTCTCATAGAAATCTGCAGAATGTAGAAGTATTGAAGGAAAAGTAAGAGCATGCTAGCTGCTTACCAACATTTGTCTTCCTCCTCCCTGAGAGGACTGCTCTATTTCATATATTTGATGATAGATGCACCTGTGACTCAGTCCTAGTCAATGGAATATAAACAGCAGTGTCCCAGGCCTGACCTGTCAAAACCTCTAACATCACCTCTTTTGTGCTCTTTCGTTATAGTTAAATGGAATGGCAATCCTTAGGGCAGCTTTGGAGGTCACTGAGTCCTGGGTTCCTAAATGATTATATACTTCGTTCTTGACAAATGGATGGCTACGATTCATCCATTCACACGACACATATATGAAAGCTTTCAGAAAGTTCATGAGAAATTCACATTATTTTTCACTTCTATTTTTCCCCAAATTTTGAAGCTTCTTTTATGGTGTATATAACCACACATACATACACATACCCCATAATATCTTACACTGTGATCTAAATGTATCTCCCTACCCTATTTATGCCTTAAAGTCTGAACCCCTAAAGTGATAGTATAGAGATAGAGCCTTTTGGAGGTGATTGGGTCATGAGGGAAGAACCTTAATTAAAGGAATTTCAGAAGACCCCTTACTGGTGGGGACAAAATGAGGTGTCACCCATGAAGAATTCAGCCATCTTCAGACTCTGCATCTGTTGATGCCTGGAATTTGGACTCCAGAACTATGAGAAATAATTTTTTGTTAATAAACTACCAGCCTGTGATATTTTGTTATAGAAGCCGGAAAAGACTCAGATAGTAATGAAGCTGGGGCCCTTCTGCAACAAATATTTAAAATCTGGGGTTTGCAACAAGACAACGGTTAGAAGCTGAAGGAATTTTCCTTTTTAAAAGGGCAATATTTATTTGAAAGGAGAGAGAGAATGGAGAGAGAGAGAGAGAGATCTCCCATCCATTGTTTCACTCTCCAAATGGCTGCAAAGGCTGAGGCTCATCTGGGCAGATGCCAAGAACCCTGGAACTACGCTTGGGTCTCCTGCATGAGTAACAGTGTCCCAAGTACTTGGGTCATCTTTTGCTGCTTTCACAGGCACATTTGTAGAGAGCCAGATGGAAGCAAAGCAGCTGGGATTTGAACAGGCACCCTATATGGGATGCTGGCATTGCAAGTGTGGCTTAATCTGTGCCAAGGCTGGAAGAGTTTTAAGGTAGGTACTAAGATAGACCCACATTGCCATTAATGAAACACAAACAGCAGCTCTTCCTAGAGCTCAGACAGGCAAAGTGCACCAGAAATCTTCAGTCATCTTAAAGCATTCCTAATTACCAACAAAGTTTGATAGAAATTTGGATGGTAAAGGCAACTTGAATAACTTAGATGGAAATTTCTAAGTGAAGTGCTGATGTGTTTCATGACTTCTTTTCAAATTCTTAAAGTAGTAAATATAACAAAACAGCAAAGGAGAAAAGCTTACTATGTACCATGACGTCTCTTTAAGAACCTGTCTGCTATCTTGGGGAGCTTAGACAAGACCTCAGGCCAGGCTCTAGAGCAGCTGCAAGATTGCATAGGCGCCATAGATAAAGTGGTTATGGACAACTAACTAGATCATCCACTGACTGAACAAAGTGGAAGATAAGTAGTGATTAATAAACCTCCTGTGCTGGCAGAACTAACTACAACTTTGGAAAGACCCAAAGAATTCATGATCAAGCCAAAAGGCTCCACAATTCTGGTAACAGAAACCCCCAGCTTTCACCACCAGCTGGGAAGCAGTAACAACAGACAGCTTTTTCTAGGGTTTCTCCAGGGGGGTTTTCTGTCAATGGAAATTTCCTGAAAAGGTTGGAGAAGTAGGAAAAGCATCTCTTCTGTGGAATACAAGAACCTTACTGTTTCTCTCAAGGAGGACATTATAGTAAAAGCAAAACTTACTTATCTTTCAGCCTTTTGAAGATAAACCTGAGACTTTTTGAAGTGAAAGTTTAATATCTATTTTTCGGGTATGCCTATGACAACTCCCAAAGTATAACAGGTTTGATTGTTGACACAGGCTCAACGAGAAATTTCCTGTAATTTAACTGACGCAGGAGAGCTAACTGGGTCCTTGTGGGTCCATTTAGGCTGCAGTTTGATCACAGAGAGATTCCTCCCTCTGTTTTTGACAAAATTTTATCTCCCAGGGAAATCAGTTGTGATCTTTGCAATCAGGCTGTTGTTGCTATACTCTCGTCAGAGCCTTCTGCACCTAGCCTAGGTGGGTAATATGCTTCATTGATCTTGGCTATCTGAATCAAAGAGCATGTCAGAAGTGAGGGAGGGACCCCCATGTAGTGTGTCCCAAGGGTTAAGCAGTGAGATAACTTGGGTACTGCCCTCATCCTGAGATGGACAGTGAGCAGTAGTCTGAATTGGGATCCCAAGCTCTCTTGGCATAGCTTGGCCAGTCTTTTAAGATAAGGATTCTCTCTCTCAACCTTGCTTGAGGAATAGGGACCTCCAAGAGCACTGGACGTGGTAGGAAATTCCAAGATTGTTGACTATCTACTGAGTTCTGTACTAATGAAAAAAATAAATGTTTGTACCATTTGCTGGAGTCATGTTAGTGAAGTCTATCTGCCAATCTTCACCAGAAAGATTGAGTAGGGAGAGGTGATTTGGGAGGCTTTCAGGGCTATTTTACACCAAGAAAGGACAGAACTAATAAGTCAATTTTTACATAACAATATGTAGTCCTATTTCTGTAAATATAATGTAAATATTTTCTTCCTAGATGCACAAAGTCAGGCATTTCTTCGATAATTTTCCCATCATAGATCATTGGGAGTGTGATTTTTATTATATGAAACACAGTGTTCACTGGGATCTTTAGTGTAACCTTATTGCCTGGCATATACTATCTTAGGCATGATCTTAGGGGCTTTCAGCTGTCTTTAGAAGCTGAATCCAATGTCTTTTTTTCCTGAGGCCAAATTTTTGCTATTTTAATTTTAATTTACTTTTTTCATTGTTATGTTCCATGATGCAATTTTGCAGATATAGGATTCCCTCTTATCTCTCCTCTTTCTCCCTCCCCATTTTCTCCTCCCACCATTTCTCCCCCATATTAATAGAATAGTATAGTCCTTCTTTCTCTCGTATTTTATTTTTAATTTTTGGTACAATTCCATAGGCTCTGGGGTTTCCTCCTACACTCTCCCCATAAAATTTCCTGCCCCTAACTTATTTCCCCCATATTATAGTAGGACAGTCCTCCATAAGCAGTCGTAAGTCCATCATTCTGTTACTTAAGTGTGTACTGACATTGCTGATACAGACAATGTCAGACAGTCCAGGGTCTTATTGTCAAGATATATCCAACAGTTTCATTGGAACTTTATCTTTGGTTTGGAAGTAGAGATGCATACTGCATTATTTCTTCACAACTGGATATGATAGTCTCTATTACACAGTTACTATACATTCCCTTAAATGAGAAGCCATGAAACAAAATCAACAACAGGAATAAGATAAAACAAAAGATTTATAGCACTGTGGAGTTAAGAAACATGCTACTGAATAACCAATGTGTTGATGAGGAAGTGGAAAAAAACACAAAACGTTCTTGGAGAAAATTATGCTGCTGTGTGAGCTATGAGTCAGTGAAGAATTTAATGAGAAAAGAAACTATTTTGAAGTTTAATATTCTGCTATTTATCATGGTATTGTAGGTATAGGCAATGGTAAAAAATCTAATATCATGTTGTCAAGATAAATTTAACTGTTTCATTGATAGTATGCTTTCTATTTAAGAGTAAAGGTGTGTACTGCAATGCATCTTCACTTCTCATTGCTATTCTCCATTATGCAGTTCATCTATGAAAATATACTTATGTATTTGTTTACCTATATATCTATTTGTTTTGCATTTTGCATTAAGGTTGCCTTATCTCAGAGAAAATATGGTATTTGTCCTTTGAGGACTGGCTTATTTTACTGAGCATAATGACCTCCAGCTGAGAACAGTTTATTATAAGAGGTAGAATTTCATTCTTTTTAATGACTATGTAATATTCCACAGAGTGGATGAACTACTGCTTTTTTTTATTTATTCATCTTTTGATGGGCATCTGGGTTGTGTTTATTTCTTTACCATAATGGATTGTACTGCTATGAATATAGGGATGCAGGTTGCTTTCTTGTATGTTGTGAATCCAGTGTCAGTAGGATTGGAAGATATAACAGGGCTTTCAGGTCCCAGATGATGAGGTTTTAAAAGAATACATGGAATCTGTATGTTAGAAATTTCTGATAGTTTTTTTTTCTTTTAAAAGAAGCTGATTTAGAGGATCATGTTAAAATTGAGGGTCCTATTGGTGGACAGATTTCTTCATCTCTAGCTTATACTGTGGCCATATAAGGTTCTACAAACTCTTTTTCTTGTTTACACTATCTAGCTTAAAAGTTTTCCAACTTGTAAGAAGGCATGCCAGAAATGAGTATTTGGGAATGGATGTGGAATTAGCTATGGATCACAGAGCTTCTTTGTGAGTTAGGGAGAAAAAGAAAGATAGGTGGTGTGGATCACGGCTCTATAAGAGGCCTGCCAAAGGACCAGGTCAGATGTGATATCCCAGAATCTTTAACACACTTTAATGCCTTGGATACTCCCAAAGATACCTTTGTGGATTAAAAAGGACCTAGAGTTCCTGGTCTTGAATACCTCCTAAGTTCTCTTCTTTTCATCAGGCATCTGCTCTTGAACCTTTTCATGAGAAGGGAGTGTGTACAGGGCTGATCATGAGAGATCTTAGATCTCACTTTCAGTGTTTTAGCAAGGTGGTTGTCTGATAAATGCCTCAGAACAAGCATGTAGCATTTTGATATGGCCTTTTAAATAATCCCGGAAATTATCAATTGGGTGGAGGGGAGAAGACCTTTCCTTTGAAGAATATGGAGACACTTTTGAATGGAATATTTCTAAGAGCACCTGTCAGTCATGTCACAAGACCACATGCAGAGGGCCTGGAGTGATGGTCTAGTGGCTAAATTCTTGCCTTTCAGAGTTGGAATCTCACGGGTGCCAGTTCATGTTCCAGCTGTTCCATTTGCCATACAGCTACCTGCTTGTGGCCTGGGCAGGCAGTAGAGGACTGCCCAAGACCTTGGAACCCTGCACCTGTGTGGGAGACCTGGAAGAAGCTCCTGGCTCCTGGCTTTGGATTGTCTCAGCTCTGGTCATTGTGGCTACTTGGGAAGTGAAGAATGAAGATCTTTCTCTCTGTCTCTCAGTCTCTCTGTAATCTGCCTTTCTAATAAAAAGACCACACACAGACCAAGAGTGTGGCCATGTATCTAAGGATTCTTGGGGGTCAGGGGAGAGGCAGAATTTATTTTCCATTTATATGCAGGGGCTTACTGTATGTCAACCAAACACCTCCTTGGTAAGGGTGGAAAACATGCAATAGTCATTTCAAAGGAGCAGAAAGTCTGAACTTTCAGAAAGCCTATATGTAAGAGAGGTCAGGTGATGTAAAATGTCAGTTGCCAAATGGCAACAGAAAGGAGATCCTCTGTTCACTGCACAGATTGGGAGCCAATCCCAACTACCCTTAAAAGCCTTCCTCATAAAGGATCTGACATTACCTCATCTGCGTATAGGTTCTTGGCTCTTACTCCAACCGTTGCTGGAAGGAGCAGTTATGGTTGGGTTAAGATGAGTTAGTCTGTAGTAGATTGGAATGGAGAGAAAGACAGAGTGAATATTCTCAAGGGCAAGGTAAGCAAGAGGTAAGAGACTGAGTAGATTTCTGGTGGGCTTTCCTTTCCTGGCTGGCTCACTTACAGATGTCACGAGATGGCTGGGTCTGGATTCTTGTTTCCGATACAGGAAAAAATTCAAGGATGAGATGCAAGTAAAGGTTAGTAGAGTAACAAGACTTGTTATTAGCCAAGCAAAAGTGCATTAAGAAGGAGTCGAGGCATGCTTAAGGTTTGTGATCCTCTCCACATGATGCAGTGGCACTGTGGGTAAAGTCTGAGGCAGAATTTAATTGAATATTCATGGAAACTGGCATCTGGGTTTGGGTATGACTCATTTACTTGTTTTATTTTTATTTATATGACATCTGGTATATGATAGGAATAGGAATTGTATGAATACTTTTAGTATAATATTATTATGATTAGCTGCAGGTCATGTGACTATGTCAGTGACTATGTTGGCTGTTTCTGGCCAGTGCTGGTTCTGGCCAGCAGTTTCATGGAAACTGTTGTTTTCAACTGTGTGAAAAGATTTGGGCAGATTGGATACATAAGGAGGGGCTGGTGACTCCACTCCTTCCTGTTAGCTAGCTCCTTGCCTATATCAAGAAAAAATATGCTGACATGTACCAGTAAAATAGCTTATCAATAAAGACATTGGAAATTTATTCCTACTCTGCTGAATGTGAGCTACTTCATCCGATATGGCTACTTCGTTTAAGTTAACTTGGAATGCAGATTTCTTCTGTCACCATAGCCACATTTCAAGTGTTCAGTAGCCACATGGACCTAGTGGCTATCAGACTGAACTATTCAGAGATGAGGTATTTCTGCAATTTTTAATGAATGGCACTGAGTTGTACCGCTGAACATTTGTATAGGAGCATACATACACTTGGGTGCACATATATGCATATGGAAACACACAAACATGCACACACATTCTTTGTGGCAAGGAAGGAAATACAAGTGAATTCAAATACATACATTGTGACTATCTATTGTGTTCTTTTTATTGTAGGTCACGTACGGTGCTGTCTTAAAAGGAAAATCATGAAATGTCATAGGGCGAGGATGAGCATTATCATCAGAGATTACAGTTAAGGATATAGCTACGAAGTACTATGCTTCTTCTAAATTAGTTCTCAATCTTCCTAAGCTATCTATTGTGTTTTATTTTCTAAAAATTAAAGCTGACCGTAGACACAAGCATCTAGTTGTTTCACGAAACAGCTGAAATAAGGGATAGCATTGTCGTTCATCCTTGGAGAGGGCCCTATTGTATATACTTGTGTTTTTGTCAATATTGTCTTGGTTGTAGCAGTGATGGATTCTCCATTTCCAAGTATAAAATAATAGAGCGGTCTGAAAATTTTTATCTCAGTTTTGATTTGAGGTCATCACCCATTATCACTCTGATTTTTGCACTTTATGCTATAAAGTTGTGACTTTGATGTGTGGTTTTGTGATAGTATACCTGGCATTGCTCAGTAAAATTTTATGCCATGTTACTTGCTAATGGACCACAAAGTCTTGGCCAAGGTTGGTCTGTGAAGCTCGTGTATCAATAGTAACTGTTGTGTTTCCCATCATCGATTTAGGGCTTGGTCTAGCTTAAAAAACAGAGAGAGAGAGGTGAAAGTATATGGTGTCCAAATTAGATGAACTTTTGAGGAACCTAAGTAGCATTGGGCTTCTTTCACATTTAAGTCAATCCTTGGTTTTATGTCCAGGTGATGAAAATACAAGGGAGGAAAAAAATGGGGTAGGCAATTTATTCCTTTGCCACTCTCCAATGGTGTAATTAGGACTATATAAAATCTGGATAGCCAGTGATTTTCTAGTGATGTAAAATCAGTGCTTAGTGTTTTACTGGGTCCACGTATTATATAACTGTCAGAAAAATGAGAACCCAAACTCTTTTTTGCTTAGGTTATTTACTGACTCAGGAAAAGTGTTAGTAAGTAGGAATTAAAATTAGCAAGAAGGTATTGTGAAATGTTCAAAAAATCCTGATTTGACTTTTCTTCCAGTTTCTCTGCTGACTTACAAGAAAGCCTCTCTCTTTCAATAAAATCACAAGCAAAGAAAATCAAAGGGGAGGGTTCAGTACATTTAAATTTACATGCAGTCACAAGGCAACCTAAATACTCATTCATGTTCAGTTTGATTTTTGGGGACTAAGGAAGTAGTCACATCCTTTGGTATTCTTTTTTTTTTTAATCTATTTTATTGTATTGTTGTTGACAATCTTTACATAGTTAATTACGGTTAAGCAACAACAACAAAAAAGGTTCAGGGGTTATAGGGAAGTGGGTAATACTATTATGTCCATATTGTTTCCATCATGTATCTTACATCCTTTGGTATTCTAGCCTGTTGCTAGAATACCTATCAATATGGTCTATGGGACTTGATTCAAGGATTCTTGAAAGGTTTTGAAAACAGTTTTGAGGAGTTAGTGGGGTACTCTGTGCTAGGAAGAAGCATTTAGAATTTTGACATTTAGAGCCCTATCCCAGCCGGCTTCTCTCCCCCAACACACACATGAGCAAACAATAGAAAAGAAATGTGCCCTCACTTGGGTTTCTGCTGTGCTAATTGCAGAAATGTAAAGCCCAGCTGTGGTCAGACCAGCTCATCAAGGGGAGATGTGTTAGACCAAGAAAGCAAAAGAGGGACTGAAATGTTATCTTTTTTTTTTTTTTGCATATTGTCTAGAGAGCTTCAGTTCTGCTTAATTATAAGCTGTTTCTCCATTTATGAACATGTTGCTTCCTCTTGCATTTAAAGTGAATGAAGGTGCTTCTAGACTAAAGTATGGAAATGGGTTTGGAGCGCAAAGGCCAAACTAAGGTTTCTTTAACATATCTATATGCAAATTGATATTGATCTATGAATCCATTCTCTTTAAAAGGTTCTTTTACCCCATTTCAAGTCTATAACAACACTTCTCTATCCTGCAAGAAAATCAAATTAACAAAATCAAACCAAAGGGAACAACTAAGCAAATGTTAAGTTTCCAAGGAAATTTTATTTTCGACTTAACAGGGAAACCTAATGTAATTTAAATGTATTTTGTCTCCCCACTCATATTTCTTTTGTGTTTACCTTTACGAAAATATATGTTCAGACTACAAGCACAGTCGCTTGATTTTATTAAAGTAAGAAATACAAGAAGATGTAAAAGAGAATAGTAAAATAGGTGGCAAGTGTGTATTGTCAGTGCAAAGATTTTGGACTGACGAAGTTTTAAGGCTCAAAAATATCAGAAAGTACTAAGAAAACTTTTGATTTTCTTTCTGTTGTTTGCATTTTGATTTACAAAGTGTGATGCAGTGGCACTTACTGGCAACTGTGAGCAGGCTGCATTGAGCCAGGCTGCAATACCTTTCCAAGAATGCTGAGACTGGGAACAGGCTGTCCCAGACTGAGCCGTAGCAGCGTGCTCAGAGCTTGGGGCTGGGAGCTGGCCTGGTGGAGGAACGTCAGGGACTCTCCTGATAGACTGCTGCTTTTGCTAGCGAGTGGGAAAGCTAGAGGCTGCGGGCAGGCTGGTCTGGGTTAGTTTGTAGCACCTGTCACCTGGCACGTGAGCTCAGGCTGGGCAGGCCTCTGGTGTGTGTGAGAACCAGAATGGGTGCAGGCTGGCCAGGCTAAACAGCAGCACCAACTGACAAATGCTGGGGCTGTGTTATTCTGGCTCGACTGCAATACTCCCTGGCAAGGAGAGGATTCTGGGGTAGAAACAGACCTGGTAAGGGAACTGTGAGCACTTCCCTGCTAGACTGCAGCTCCTGCTAGTGAGCATAAGAGCCAGGGTTGAGGGTGGGCCAGGCTGGACAGGGCAGCATAACCCACATGCATTTGTGTGGGTGGAGTCTGGGTATGTGTTGGACTGAGCTAAGCTGCAAAACCTGTGGATAAGCACAAAAGCCAGATAGGATGCTGGTTGGGCTGGGCTAGATGGCAGCATAGGCCAACAACATATGAAAAATTGGAAATGGGGTCGACCTGGTGGGGATTAGTAGAGGTTGTCCTAAGTGGGCTGTGGCACTAGCTGTTGTGGGTGGGCTGGGCTGCAGCAACTATTGGTTCTTGTGAGATCTCACTGGGATGCAGCTGCATCTACTGGTAAGTGGCAAGCAAATTGACTGGTGTGGTTGATGGACCTAACCTACCCCTGTACTAGTTGGCTCACACAAGAGTCATGTCTGCCCCAGCTGTAGGCAAATGCCTAGGTTTTCTTGTATCTAGGCAAGTGTTAGCACTGCCGGGAGAAAAGCCAATAATAGCCAAATTTATGTTAATTATACCAGTGTGCCAACAGGCTTGCCTATTTTATTTGTTTTTAAAAATATGTGGGGGCAGACACTGGGAGTCTGGCAGATGGGATCTACGGTCCTGCATGTAAGTTTGTATAGGACCCAGGTAGGTGGCAGAGCCTCGGGTCAGTGTGCCATACTACCTGAGGACTGGGCTTGAGGACCTGTGTGCCTGCACGCATCAAGGGCTGTAGATTGCTCAGAGAAGGTGGTATGGAGACGTGTGGGAGGGAGTGCCACTGAGGGAGAATGGTATAGGTGATGAATAACTTCTAGGGACTTCCACTAACTAAGCTACTGCACTTGCAGGTAAATGAGGGGACTGAGACCAGGTGGTTTGGAGGATGGAAACTGGAGGATCTCTCAGGGGCAGATCAAAGCACCTGCCCACATAGGAGACCTGATATAGAATAGTTGGCATCAATCATTGCCCACTGGTGCACATGAAAGTTAGGGCTTGGGGGTTGGCTGGGCAGGACTCAATCACTGTACCCACCAGTGAATGTCAGAACAGAGAATGGGTCGTGTTAGGCTGGGCCATGATACTAACCAGCACACAAGAGAACTGGGTTTAGGGCCAGATTCTGTAGAGGTTATGTGGGTTCACTCCTATAGTGCTGCAATATCCACTGATTTGCTCAAGGGCTGGGGGTAGTGACAGGCTGAGCAAGGCATGACCATGCAACTCACTGACACTTGTGTTAACTGAAGTTGGGAATTGGCTGAACTGGTTCAGGCTGTAGCATCCACAGGCTCATTCAAGAATCAAGAATGGGCTGGGATGGACTGCAACACCCACCAGCACACACAAGGGCTGAATTGGGGGGTGGACTATGCTGGGTAAGGTTCTAGCACCCTCTGGCATGCATGAGATCTAGTTCTTGGAGTGGGTCTGGTGGGGGAATTTGAGGAACTCTCCTGGTGGGCCGTAGCTCCCGCTGGTGAGCACATGAGTCATGGCTGGGTGTTGGTCAGGCTGGACAAGGTTGCTCTACTTGTCAGCAAGTTTGTGGGCTGGCTGGGGCAGTGAACTTAGTAAGGCTGGGTCAAACCATAACACACTGGCAAGCACAGGAGCCAGGTTGGGATGTGAGCCATTGCCAGGCTAGGCTATCACACCTATCAGTTTGCATGAAAGCTAGGATGTGGGAAGGCTGGGCAGGGCTAGGGACTGGGGGCTGCCTAGGCCAGGCCAGGCTGCAGCATCTGATGTAGAAGCTAAGACAGGGGATGGGCTATGCCAGGCTGGGTCAAAGCAATCAGTGACATGTACATGATCTGGGAGCGAGCCTAGTAGAGGAGCTAAGGCGACACCTCTGCTCAGCTGCGCTTCCCACTGGTAAGTGCAAGAGCCAGAATGGGAGTGACTGAGTTGGTCATGGCTGCAGTATCCCTTGGCATGGGTATAGATTGGATCTGGGTGCCAGACTAGGTTAGGCTTTAGTGCTCACTGGTGCTCACAAGAGCCAGAGTGTGTGGAGGACAGGCTGGGCTACATCTCAGCATCCACTGAATCACATGAGAGCTGGGCCTGGGGGTTTGCCAGGCATGGCTGGGCTGTAATACCCAATGGTAAGAGCCAGAATGGGTGTGGGCCAATCAGTCAAGGCTGCTGTACCTGTGGTTAAAGCCGGGATACAGGTTGGCCAAGTCAGACTGGGCCAAATACCCACTGATGTGCATGAGGTCTGAGATTGGGAAGTAGCCAAATAGCAGAACTTGGGGGACTCCTCTTCAGGATGCCATCCCTGCAGATGAGCACAAGAACCAAGACTGGGAGCAGCCTGGAGCAGGCCAGATTATGGTACCTGCCAGCATATATGTGGGTCAAGTCTGGAGGCAAGCTGGACTGGCCTGCTTCATAGCACCTGCTTGCCGATGTGAGAACCAGTACGGGGTGCAGGTTAGGCTGAGTTGGGCCACAACACCAACCAGTTCACATCAGGGCTGCAACTGGGGGCAGTCCAGGGTAGCCAGTTTGCATTACCCATCGGCGAACACAGAGGTGAGGTGGGCCGTGCCAAACTGGGCCATAGCACCCACCAGCACACACAAGACCCTAGCAGAGATGGGAGAAGATGAGTCTAGTAGGGGGTTTTAGTGGCTTCCTTGCTAGGCTACTTCTCTGGCTGGTGAGCATGAGACCTGGAATTTGGGGCAGACAACCACCATTGGCCTGCATGTGAGCTGGGTTAGAATAAGTACAGGTTTTTCAGGCTTTGCTGTAGCATCAGCTGGCAAGTGCTGGGAACAGGGACAAGTCCTGTCAAGCAAAATCACACTTACACCTGGAAAATATAAAATACAGAGCTGGGAATGAGCCTTGTAGGGAAATTTTGGGCACTTCTCTAATAAGCTACAGCTTCCACTGGTGAGCATTTGAACCAGGGCTAGTGACTTGGATGGACAGGTGATGGCAGCCACTGGCATGAGTATTGGCTGGATAGTGGGGCTGGTTGGGCAGAGCTAGGCTGCAACACCTATGATGTGTATGAGAGCTGAATGGGATATGGGCTGGACTTGACCAGTCTGCTGTACATACTAGCATGTAAAGGAGCCAAGACTCCAGGCAGGCGTGGCCCTCAAGGCAAGGCTGGAGAGTTAATGGAGGTCACTCCAACTAGGCTGCAGTTCTCATTGGTGTTTGTGAGGACTGAGTACAAGGTGGGCAGGGTTAGGATGGGCCAAAGTTATCCGTTGGTTTGCATGAGATGGAGTTAGTGACAAAACTGGCCCAGCAACTGCAATCACCAGTGTGTGTAGGTTGATGTTGGTGAAGGACTGAATAGGACCCTACACTGGTTGGTACACACAGGATTCAGGTCTGGGGTCACCTCAGGTGAGGTTTCTTTGGGGGACTTCCTGCCCTATTGGAATACTGGACTCAAAACTCCAATTGTGGGGAAAATTGCAGGATCTGTGGTCTGATCGTAGACTGCACATGTCAGAAGGCCTTCTTAGTTGCTGAAGCCTATGCATTGAATGGCATGCCCTGATGCACATAGGGAACACGACAGCTCATTCATTGTGGCCTGCAGAGGACGTCTAGTACCATGGAAGAGGATATAGGGCAGAACAAATTGGACAACTATCCTGTCCAAGATTTGACAGCAAGTATCTGAATAAGTGGAAACTCTAAGGTGGACTAGTCAGTCAATGGACTTTGGAAGGATTTCCTTGACCTTGGAGCAATGAAATCAACAGCATCTCAGAACAGCTGAAGCCACTTAAACAATATCCTTGGAACATGCTTCACATTGGGAACCCTAGGATGGCATTGAGTGGCCATACCCATCTCCAGTACTGATGCAGTTGGGCTTCTCAGTGTAGCCTCTCCCTTTCTCTCCCGACCTTCCTTAGAGACAGGAAGAAAAAAAAAAAAGGAAACTGTTGTCTTACCTGCTTTTTTCCATTCCTTTACACTTTTCACCCTGATTGGTGGTCTACATGGGTGCACATCCTTCTCAACTATGTAAATATCATCAAATCAAATCAATTTATTATTAAAAAGGGAGTCAAGTCTGAAGTCACCTCAGGTGAGGTTTCTTGAGGGACTCTTCAACTATATTGCTGGACTCAAAGGCTGGCCACAGGGAAAGTCACAATTTATGTGGTCTGGCATTGGAGTGCATGTATTGGACTGGGCCTCCTCAGGTGCTGTAGCTTGTGTAGTGGACAGCAAGCTCAGATGCATACAGGGGACATGACAGCCAGATCATCTAGGGCAGAAGAGGACATCAAGTGACTAGCCAGAGGGTGGAAAGCAGAACAGGTTAGACAGTTCTCCTGGCCTAGCCTTGCACAAGTGTCTCTGTTTGTGGAATAAGGCGAACCTGTTCAGATCATAGACTTTGTAAAGATTTTTCTCAATCCTGGTGCAACAAAACTGACAATGTCTCAAAAAACCATTCAAGTAACAGCATCAGAATGTTCTTCCCCGCATCAGGGTCTCTAAGGCATTCCTGAATGACTGTCCACCATCCCTGGGTGCTGATGTAGTCTGACAGCAAGGAGCAGCCCCCTCTTCCCCTCTGCAGATACAGGAGGAAAAAAAGGCCAGGGGAAAGGAACTGAAACATTTGCCCCACCCACCTTTCCCATATCTTGACCCTCCCCACTGTAATTGGAGGCCCAGATGGGCATGTATCCCTTTGAACTACATAAACAATTCCAAAATTAATACAAAAAATAAAAAAAGTGTAAAGCAATGGTAGAGTGTGATTAAAATGATCATTGTCTTGGAATAATAAAATGAACGTTACAGGCTTTTTGCATCAAGGAAAATAGACTTGGCATTTACTGAAATTGTCTTAAGTACATTACACAGCAAAGTAAATCTCATACGCTTATGAGAAAGGAGTGGTCATAGATTACACATTGCATACATTTCAGGAAGTATTATTCACATCAGTGAATGTTATACATGGATTAAATAAAGGAAGTAATAAGCTCTCCGATAACGCAGGGACAGCTTGAGGTCATTAAGCATGCCATGGATCTTAGAGACAACTAGGCTTGCCTAACAATTTTGAGTTTTCCGTGCTTTTAAACTATGCCTTATAAAGAGTAAACTGCTGAAATATTGCCATATAAGGTCAACACACTCTGTTTAGCCATTTCCACTCACAAGAAGGTATTGGGTGTCATGAATATTCAAAGTACTTCACCTTGGGAGATCAAAGATGAGAACTAATGCCAGTATTTCTAGTCTATTGTACATTTCTCTATCTGATGTAGCCTCACTTAAAGCATTGGAAGCAGTTATTAATTGCTATCATCCTATGTAAAGAGGAGAAGATTGAGAATCAGTGACTTACTTAAGATATTTTCAGCTCGAGTCTTCTAATTCTGGAACTCATATTCCTTGCCCCAAACATCTTGCATAGTAAAGTGATAGATACATATAATCTTGAACCCAATGTGGTAGCCTAGTGGCTGAAGTCCTCGCCTTGTATGTGCTGGCATCACATATGGGCACTGGTTCTAATCCTGGTAGTCCTGCTTCCATTCAGCTCCCTGCTTCTGGCCTGGGAAAGCAGTCCAGGATGGCCCAAAGCCTTGGCGCCCTGCACCTATGAAGGAGACCTGGAAGAAGTTTCTGGCTCCTGGCTTCAGATCGGCTCAGCTCCAGCCATTGCGGCCACTTGGGGAGTGAACCAGCAGAAAGATCTTCCACTCTGTCTCCTCTCTGTATATCTTCCTTCCCAATAAATTTTTAAAAAACACCTATAGTCTCAAACATGACATGAGTGTCAACAGAAAAAATAAGTGTCATCATAGTAACATGATTTTTCCCCTTGTCTAATTTTAACATTAAATCCTGAGTTATAGTTCTGAACAGGGTCACAAGTGTAAATAGTATGGATTTTGTGTTCTAGGAGCAATGCTGTTTACCTTTCAGAAGTCTGAGTCATGTTTCTCTCTGTTTCCAGAAACCATGATGTGTGATGTGTTAGCTTTATAACTTCAGTGTCACAGCTCCATTCCTTTTCATGAGGCATGGACTGCTCTTTTCCACAAGCTGAGTGCTTCAGGGAAGCCTACACTATTCAGGGAGGCCTTTCACTATTTCTGTGCATATCTCCGCTAGCAGCATGTTAGATTGGTGATTTCCCTGCATTTTGGTAGAAATTTTGTTTAGTTTGTTCATTTTATCAAACAAGGTGAAAAAAATGAACAGGGCTCTGGAGTCAAGCGACAGTAAGGGATTTTAGCAGAAATCAGGGTTGTTCTGAGTCAGATATATCTCATAAGGAATCTCAGACTAGAATTACTTGAGGTGCTGAAATTCCATAGCAGCCTCCCTGCTATTTCTTAAAGGGCAAAAAGTTTTTTTGTTTCCAGAATACATTTGGTCCCAAGATTTTTTTTTCTAAGCATCTGCTACCTTTGACTTTCTGTGACATATTTGTTTTTGATGTTCTACAAACAGTCTAACTTTTTCTTTACCATCTCTTAGGTCAGAATATTTTCTTAATTGATATATTCATATGTTGGCGCAGAAGTATGGGTTGGAAGGTTGAAATTTGTTCTGCACCACCAGATATGTTGGCAACATCATACGAACCTGGATACAACATGAAACACACTTCAACCTGTCCCTTTGCATGTGCAGAGCATCCCCCACAGTTTAGATTCAGGTTCCCCATAGAAACTGACTGAATGCTATACTTAATTAAAGTATATTGGGACTGAATACTTTTTAAAAAAGATTTATTTACTTTTGTTCTAAAGGCAGAATTACTGAGAGAAGGAGAAGAAGAAGAAGGAAGAGAGAGAGAGAGAAAGAGAGAGACAGAGAGAGAGAGACAAACAAACACCTTCCATCTGACAGGGTTCAATTCCCAAATGGCTGCAACAGCTGGAGCTGGGTTGGTACAAAGCCAGAGCCTGGAGCTTTTTTCCAGGTCTTTCCCACATGGGCTCTAAGAAGCTGGAGCATCGGCTGCTGCTTTTCCAGGCCATATCAGGGCACTAGATAAGATGTGGGGCATTCAGAGCATGAAATTGTCTTTATATGGGATATTGGTCCATAGGTGGATGATTAGCCTGCATGCCAGGGCACCAAACCCTGAATGCTTTAATAATAGGAATGAAATAATCATTCATATTCAGGAAAAATCTATTTGATTCTGAAAGCTTAATACCTGGTTGAGATATTTCTTCTGAAAAACAGAATTTCTCTCTCTGGTTAACATCTATATTTGCATTTTCAAAGAATTCTAACTATTAATATACCCCAAAATGAATTCCTGATAGTCCCTCCTAAGCCTGTTCTTCTCTTAGAATTCATTCACTCAGAAAGTGACTATTTGTTCCTTCCAGACCCTCCAGAGCTGATCATTTCTCAAAACTTCCTTTGCTGTTGTGTGGCAGTCCTGGTTGTCATGGTGGAATAGTTTGTTGGGTGATTATTGTCAAGTTAGTAACACCGACACTTAGATTTTATTTTGATTTTTTTGTGAGAGACAGAGAAGCAGAGAATGAGAGTTCTCAGTCACTATGTTTTTCCCCAGACATCTGCAATAATTAGTGCTAGGCCAGACCAAAACCAATAAGATTTGAACCCAGTTTGCATTTCCCATGTAGATGGTGTGGACCAGATAATTGAGCCATTGTCTGTTGCTTCCTATGATGAGAATTAGCAGGACGCTGGTCTGGAAGCAGAGCTGGGATATAGATCCATGTACTCTGGCATGGAATGCAGGATCCCAGACAACATCTTAACTGATGTGTCAAATACCTTCTCTCATATTCTACTTTCAATGGAGTAATCCCGTTAAAATAGAAGTTAAATCATGTTACTCCTTTGCTAAAAACACTCTCCTTGCTTTCTCTGCTCATACCACCAGTATATGCATAAGCTGATTTGGGCGACGAACTGTGCCAGACTCTGTACTGGCAACCACACAGAAGAATAAGGTCTGGGATCACCTCAGATGAAGTTTCTTTGGGGATCCCTCCAACTGAATTGCTGATCTCAGAACCCCAACCATGAAAAGACTATGTCAGCCAGTACATTCTGAAGAGATTTTATTGTGTTTAGAATGGTGAGACTGGCAGCAAATCAGAACTTTTGAACTATCAAAACTGCATGAACAGAACCCTCGGAACATGCCCCATGTCGGGGACCTGGGATGGGTGGGAGGCTGGGTGGCGCTTTTCCCTTTATCTCTCCCCTTATCTCAGATACAGGAAAAAATTAATAATATTAATGTGAAAAAAAGCAAGTTCTAACAATGATCTTAAAAAATCTTTTGGGTTCCTTGTTCTATCATGCTTCCTCCTTCTCGCTTTCAGCATTTTACTTTTACCAGCCATGATTGCCTTTAAAAAAATATTTATTTTTATTGGAAAGTCAGATTTTACTGAGAAGGAAAGACAGAAATAAAGATCTTCTGTCTGCTGTTCACTCCCCAAGTGGCTGCAATGGCTGGAGCTGAGCCGATCCGAAGTCAGGAGCCACAAATTTCTTCTGCGTCTACCACATGGGTGCAGAGTTCCAAGGCCTTGAGGCATCCTGGACTGCTTCCCCAGGTCACAAGCAGGGAGCTGAATGGGAAGCGTAGCAACTTGGACACCAATTGTTGCCCATATGAGATCCTGCTACATGCAAAATGAAGACTTTAGCTACTAGACTACCATGCTGAGCCCCTCCCTGACTGCTTTGTACTCTCATAGCTATCCCCATGGAAAACACTGTCCATTTCCTTTGGTCTTTATTTAAATGTTAGTTTTTAGTGAAGCCATCCTTAGATTATTTGAAGTCAGCTCTTCCCTTTTGGTTCTGTGGTAGTACCATCTGCTTTTATTTATTTTAACATGTTTTCCAAGTTTAAGATTTTAGTCTGTTCTAATATTTCTCCTTCTAGTTGTATCTGTATTGCAATGTATTGAAATAGCTGTGCTCCTTAACTGACCTGTTGTCCAGACCTGCCAGTTCATTTCCCTTTGGAGGTGCCAGCTGTGTTGTTAGGTCATGCAGAAGTCGACTGGACCCACGTCAGTGTCAGCCCTAAACAGTGTGTGTGTGCATGTATGTATGTGTGTGACATATTGGGAAAAGCACTAGATAGCAGAAAACAATTGTCTACTAAAAAATCCCTGAAAACAAATATTCACACCTTGTATAGCAGAGAGAAACAACTGTGGGAAAAATGCACATAGGTAAGCTACCAACCTTGAAAGTTCGGAACCGTAAGAGCAAAGGTCATTTGTCTAAGGTTGGTCATCTTGAACTTTTCTCTTAGTGGCTCAAAGGCACAGGACATCTGTCTTGCTTTCATTTAACCTCTGAGAACACCTGGACCAGACCTTGAACTGCACAGCGACAGGAACAGTGGGCACAAGCAGGACAAAAGAAGAGCAGCAACCTAGGGCAGGACCCCATGGGTATTTGCTCTCTTTTAGTTCCTCATCCAGCTGCTTTTTGCCCAAGACAAAAGCTACTATTACTCCGTAAGGGTTTCTGTTTCCTAGCAATGTGTCTATGGTTTTCTCAATATTTTCTCAGCATCTTGATACTTTCTAGTGGGTTTGGACTTGGAGAAGGTACCTTGAAAATGTGTTATCTTAACATCTTGGTCTAGTATACATTACTATGTAACTTAATTATCTTGGATTTTTAAATTTCTTTTGTAATAATATTTTTGCATGCAGAGATCTTGACTGTTTTTTCCCACTGTTGTATCTGTATGTTCTAGAATACAGACAACTACACAGTGAGTTCTCAGTACTTACTGAATAAGGCAATCAGCAAAACAAGGGAAGTCTTCAATAGAGTCGCTCCAAGGAAAAAACCTAGCTACTATCATGCCTCTTGCAGAGACATGAAAGATGTTCCTTATGAAACTGCAAGAAACACTAGAATGACAACTGCCATTGAATCAAAAAAAGGCAAAATCATTTTGAAGTAAAAATCTAGAATTAAAAATTAAGACATTGGTCACAATTTGTTGACAAGAAATTCACCAAACAGTTTTGAAAACTAAGAGCAGAAGCTCACGGGGATTGTGATGGTTTCTTTTCCATAGCAACTCTACTGGACGAAGGGACACACAGGTAGCTGGTAAAACTTTATTCCTGGATGTCCCTAAGGGTGTCTAGAAAGGATTAGCATGTGAGTCAGTAGAGTGAGTAGGTAATGTCTGCTCTTACCAAAGTGCAGGCAGCACCCAGCTCTTTGAATGCCTACCTGCAACAAAAGGCTAAAGGAAGGTTGAGTCTTTGTGTTGGAAGACCCTTGTCTCCTGACCTTGGATGTTGTAACTCCCTGTACTTGGTCCTTCAGACTCCAGACCCCCCAGAATCTTAGACTTTGAGACCCAGGCTGAGATAGATACACCATCAGCACTTCTGATTTTGCCGAACCACATCACTGGCTTTCCTGAATCTTTGTCTAGAAGACGGTGTATCTTGGGACCTTTTGGCCTTCAAAACTGTGAGCCAGTTCCTATACTAAATCTCAAATATAAATATGTTTTTTATTGGTTTTGTTTCCAGGGAGAGCATTTTTTGATAAAGGGAGTGTATACTATGAAAATATAAAGCATACCACAAAAAGCAACAGAATCAAAAGCAAAACACACACACACACAAAAGAACCAGTAAAAGGAAAGACAAGTAACTACATGTTTTCTATTGATTTTCTTGGTTCTTGTTTTTCCTATGGTTTTGTGCTATACATCTGTCTACAAGCTTATAAACACGCATACATATATAAAATCTGAGATACAATCACAAGAAAATGGAAACAAAATAGATTTTTGATATGGAAAACTAAATTGGAAGATTCCACTACAAAAATAGATACCAAATGGAAGAAAACTCTGAAAATGAGAGAGAAAGCATTATAGAACATGCAGAAGAAAGCATTGAAGAGTATTAAACAATTTGAGGTAGGAAAGACCTCAAAAAATGTCCACAAAGAACAAACCCAGAAAGAAAACAGATTGATTTGACCACATACAAATGAAAGGGTTCTTGTCCATTGCAAATACAAAAGGAGGTTTATCACAGATTGGGGGAGTATTTTTAATATCTAAAACCAACAAGGAAATCTAGAATGCATAAGAAACTCCTGAAAAAGACTGTTATAAATACTGGGTCCAAATTGAATAAATGTATAAAAATATAATTCACAGTTCAAAGAAACAGAAATAGAAAACAACTACTTTTATGAAATAAATTTCAACCTATATTATAACTATGAGATATTATTTCATATCCATACAATCAGCAAAAATTTTTAAAATGTGTAATTTCAGGTGTTGGCAGGTATGTGAGAAATGAGAACTGTGAAGTTTGGTTGGGGATGAAACCCATGCAGCCACTTGGAGGGAAGTCTAGTAAGACTCATTGCCATTATTCACTGCTGTATCATCTGTATCATCATCTGTATCAACCAAGATGAGAAGGAACAATGCCAGCCCCTAAATTTAATCTTTCAATTTCATATTTTTGTACACTTTTTGAAGTAAACTATGTTATTGACTATGATAAATTTAGACAAACTTCTAGGGTCGATATTATGGTGCAGTGGATTTGCAATGTTGGCATCCCACCATATAAGTGCTGGTTCGAGTCCCAGCTGCTCCACTTCCAAATCAACTCCAAGCTGCTGTCCTTGGGGAAGCAATGGAAGATAGCCCAAAGACTTGGGTACTTGCCATCACATGGAAGGTCCATATGGAGAAAAACTTGTGTTGCAAATTCAGTAGTCTAAAAAGAAAACTCATTGCGGTATAAAAACTTAAATTATGTTCTGTGCAAATCATTTTTCCAGGTGATTTTTTTATTTGAATGTATACACATTTAATTTTTTTAAAGGTCTAAATTCATCAATATACTGAAACAGTAAGGGGAAATGATTGGAACTGTTACTAAGATAACATTCATAATTTTTATATACTGGTTAAATTATTCTTGTAGTTAGTGACATTTCAAACGCAGAATAAAATTTTCTTCAATATTTTTTGAAAGTAGGAATGCTGGAGTTCTTTTAGCTTTGATTGATGTCAGTGTTGGCCTAGACAATTAGTCCCTTATCTGTGAGCTATGGTTCATTTGTATTTGTAAGTACTTACCTCTTGATTGAACTTTAAAGAAAGAAAGAAGAAAAGCATGTGTCTCTAACTTTAGAAGATGGTGAAGGACATTTAGATATCCAAATGTAGAAAAGCTGTATCCAACCAGAAGGGAAAGCTAAGTTCTTGTATTGAAGGACATAAATTGATAGAATAATTACTATGAAGACTAAAGCCTTCCATTATTAAAATGTCCCCTGTATATTCTGTTTTATTTTCATTTTTGCATAGTCTGCCACATGCTTGCTAGGCTGTGCACTCACATACTCACGCACCCAACTTTGATTGTTACAAAGAATTTATAACCTAAAATGTGCTCACTCACCTTGGGAGGGCTTATCCTCCATGAGAACTAGGTTTGTGAAGTGAGCCACAGCATCCTTGAAGAGTCTCTGGTTGCTCTTACCTGTGAATCAGAAATCACAGTGGAAACTGCTGCCACTGAATTGAAAACGTGCAAAATTCTGAAGCGACACTTGTTTCAGGAGACCCCAAAGATCACTGGAGTGCACCAGCCATAATAGAAGTGTGTGTAGTGAGGTGACTACGGGAATTTTAGCTGATGTCTGTCTCATAGTGGATCTGATGGATTCTTAAACCCTATTTGCAATTATTTCCTCCATTTTGAAAAGCATGATTGGAAAAGGTTATTTAGTAACTGATGGAATTCATTTCTGGCCTTTAAAAAAATTTAGTATCATTTTTTTGTTAAGGACACTGTATAAAATTTAGTTTAAATAAAAAACCAAGGAGGAGAGAGCCTATCACACAGATAGTAGTAAAACCATTAAGTTTCATGTGACAACTGATGAAAGAGGTAGATGAACATATATTTATGTGATGGGGGCCCCTAAATCCTTGGGCCCCTGAACCTGTGTGGGAGATCCAGAAGAAATTCCTGGTTCCTGCTTTCAGCCTGGTCCAGTCGTGGCCTTGTGGCTACTTAGGGAGTGAACCAGTGAATGGAAGATCTTTCTCTCTGTCTCAACTTCCCTCTGTAAATTTGCCCTTGAAATAAATTAAATTTTTCAAGAAAACAAATAATTTACTTGTTCATACTACACTTTGTTCCAGAAATAATTTTTGTCATTAAGTCAGGTATGTAAAAATAAGAGAAAAGGACAAAAACTGGTAAAATGGTGCAGTGAAATGGAGCTGGGATAAATCTTCATTGATAATGTGATGCACCAGTGAGGGAGGCTGAGCAAACACAAATCTTTTTATAAATTTCCTACCACTCAAGTAAGTTCTGTTCCCATAAAATCGAGTCATTTTATGCCCCAAATGAGATAGAATTTCTCCTGTGGGAAAAACATACTAAGTTCACCCATTAATTGCTTCACTAATTTGATTAAATTAATTTTCAGCTGATTTTGCTTATGCTTGAGTACACTGGCAAAACTTTGGCTTTGGAATGAATTGAACAGATTTGAAATTCTCACCCTTTTCATTTGTTGTGTGATACTGAGCCATTCCTTGACTGTCCTCATTTGCAACACAGATGCAGTACCACATAGTCCATAGAGTGGCTGTGACTATCAGAACGATATAAAACTCCTTTTGTTATATTCAATACTCCTTTTAGAAGGAAAATGTGGCACTTAGTCATAATGCAAACTGATTAATTATCTGTGAATACCTGTAAGTGGGGCACATATTGCAAAATTTGTGATATTGGCAATATTAACAGTAGAACTGATTTCTGCTAAAAATACATGCTTAGGATAAAATAACACTTGCTCAAAATATGTGCACTCAAAGATGTTCATGTGAACACAGGAGCGCGTGCATGCACACACACACACACACACACTAAGTCATCCCACAATACCCCATGTAAAAGTCTGTTGCATATATTTGATTCTTTAGCATTCTGACAACACTCTTGTTTTCTGAAGTATGAGTCTTTAGATGTATGTCTTAGATATTATAGTCTCAAGAAAGCAACTCTGTGCAGCACTGGAATTATGTAGATAAAAGTTTTTTTGTGAAGTACACTGTGATCAGTAAATCTTCAGGGAATCCTTCATTTAGAACTGTCATGAAATAATTTTCAGAGTTAAAAATTAATGGTTGATTCATTGAAGAATTATCATCTGTCTATAGGACCTGAGTTAAATCCAGTAGATGTCTTCACATCCATCCTTTAATTTCCTTCACATTTTTATTCAGTGAAATATGCTCGAATTAATACACATCAAGGGGACTCAGGCTATGAAAATATTCATTGGTATATGACAAGATACCTTTAGAATGGCAATGGCGAATCACCTGATTCCATGAATAAAATCTAGAGGTTTCTTCCAGTCCATGGTGATGTAATCAGATATTTCTGCCTCCCTTCTATACACCTTCCCTACCCTTTGGGTAGTTAGCCTAATTTGCTACAGTTTGGGAATGACACTATGATCAATCTGAACACTGTAGTTTTGGGGTCTCTCAAATACTGAGACAATATCTCAAGTGAAGCCTGTTCTGACTATTCTGTGATGTTTGGGATCATTTTTTGGCTTGTTTTTCTCATTTTCAAAGCATTGTGACATTGATGTATTGCCTCAAAAAGATAAAAAAAGAATATCAGATAGTGTATTAAAATATCAGTTTGAAAATGTCACACTACTGTCGTATTTTGCAAAAAAAAATAGAAAACTACAAAAGAAATGACTCAAAAATGTCTTTTAATAAAAGTTTAAAGTCTTCAAAATATATTTGCCCCTGGAGCAAACTTTTTTCATTTAATATTGTGTCTGTTAATTAGTGCTTCAAATTTGCAAATTCTTTATTGGTTTATTTCAATGTAATACCCAAAGCTCATCTCATTGCCAGATTTGAATGAAATATGATCCTGTTTATTCTATTAAAATGAAGGCTTGAAATTGTTACCCAAATGCCACAGGAATTCTTGCCATTTTCTCATCAAATTCCTCATCAGATTTTTTGTTAAAGTCACATTGTTTTAGATTTTGTGCCTTGGCATTTAAATGAAATTCAATGTGCCCCACTGGAGGGAACATCTGTAGGGACATATTATGTACAATATCCATTCCAATCAAGCAGTAGTGTACTGAGTGCCTGAATGAGGAGCTTATTCTTGCTTCTCTTTGCTCTGATGTGGCTATTGAGAAGATCTATAAGAGAGGGAACATTTATAAAAATTAAACCGGCAGTGGAGCACAGTATTTTAAATGCTCAAATCAAACACTTTTTAAAGGCACAATATCAGTTTCAGTGAATGGATTCCTGCCTCTTTCTTTTTATATGACAGACTTTTTATATATATATATATATAAACATCTGATCCAGATTTTGCACAGCTTGGAGAGTAGATAGATTATGATGATGATCAAGGTCCATGTGCCCCAGTAAAGCTCCTATTGACTTGATTTTTAACATGTCCTGCCCCTCAACAGAATCAGCTTTAGTTCAGCCTTTATACAGCCTTTCATATTTTCAGATTGCTACAAACACCTGCAACTAGTGCCCTGTTAAGTGGTTGAGGGATAAAAAAAAAAAGCCCTGTTTCTATCTGTCGATTCACCCATGAATGGAATATTTTAAAAATAGTCCTTTAATTTTCTATCAGAAAAGGGAAATGACAGGATATCATGACTAGGACTCATCTAGAAGGGGGAAATTTATTAAATGGCTCCCCATTGCACTTGAGGTTTTGTAACAATTAAAACCATCATGTGTACAAAGAACCCAGAGCATGGCACATGATGAATACTCAGTAAATGTTAGCTGATACTGTTGTCAGAGATGACCTCACAGGGAGGTGGGACCTCAGTTGGGTGACATGTAATCTGTCAGAAAAGGACATTTGTACAGCAAAAAATGCTTTACATGATGGCATGGAAATGAGAAAGAAGCAAGCATACCTCAACTCAAGGTGCTGAAAGGTGGAGGATATTGTCAACATGAAGTATACAGAGAGCCTATTAATGTCTAAGTACTAAGTCACACACTAGAATACAAAGAGAACTTTGTACCTTCAACTGAGGCAGTACTGTAATAGGTATGTTGTGCTTAAAAAGAGATATTTCATTTCCAGATGCTTCAGTGTGTAATTAGGTAACTGAAAACACTATGCAGTAAACAACATGAACCATTCAGTATTCTCCTGTCAAAATGCACTTAGATTCCTGTTGAAAGACAAAGCTGTTTCTAAAAGAAATAACTCAATCTCCTAGTACATACCAAAGTGAGCCCTTCTCTCCCATTTTCGCTGCCTTGGTTCCTGTTTTACCTGTACAGGAGTTATGGAGTGCATCATGGCATAAACAGAGAATTATGTCTTCACAGAGAAAGATTGTGTAATACAACTTAAAAGTAAGTGATCATTCTTATTTCTTTCCTGTCCTTTAACTTTTCTTTCAAAGCCAAGGTCTGCTTTGTATCGCTGTTTCTTTCAGCCAAGCAAAGAAAAACAAAAACCTACTATATGGTACAGTTTGCAAAATATTATACAGGAGTTCTTCAGGAATATTTGGGGTTTCGTCTAAGGTCTTCTGGAATTCTTGATTTGTTAATGAACTTTTTATAGGGCTGAATGCAGCATACATAGTTTTTGGCTTTTTTGCATGGAATGTTTTTCTGTCACATGACATGATTTCCATTCTTTTTTTGGATCACACTTGGGCTATGAGGCTTAGTCTCATGATTCTCCAGTAGAAGGAATATTTATACAACAATAATGGTTGCTACTACAGACTGGAGATAAAGAAAACAATTTTTAAGGATGTTTATTTTTATTTGAAAGGTAAATTTTACAGACTAAGAAGGAGAGTTGGAGAGAGAAGGTCTTCCACCTGCTGATTCACTCCTCTAGCAGCTGAAATGGCCAGAGCTGAAAGCATCTGAAGATAGAAGCAAGTTCTTTTGGATCTTGCACATGCCTGCATGAGTCCAAGACCTTGGGTCATCATTTACTGCCTTTCCAGGAAATAACAAAGAGCTAAATCAGATGTAGATCAGTTGGGACATGAACCAACGCCCATATAGGATTTTGGCACCACAGAGAGGAGGATTAGCCTGATGCCCCATCATGTCAAACCCAACCTAAGAATAAATTTCAAAAAATACTGCAAATGAATGGAAGCATAACACTTACATACCTTGATTAAACCAAGAAAATGAAAGTTTTTCCACTTCATGTATGGACTCCTTAAATGTGGAATATTGTCTGATTGATTTTTGGAAATGTAATAATATAAAATCAGCCCGTCCACAAGGAAGTTGAAATTTTACAGCATCCATTTCCTCTGCTACATATGGTTAGTCTAAGAGGAAGAAAAAGAGGAAGGGTGGGGAGAGCAAAAAAACTCTGATGTGATTTCAACTTTTAGAGTCCACAGTACTGGAAGCCACTATATCCCACATTTTTAAGTTATATAAACTGATTATACTTCCTTTTGCATGTAAGTTACTGTGAGTTGCTGTTTCATTTATACCCAAGACTGTCCTACTATATCAGTAGTGCAGTTGGTAGATCTAAGTTTTGGAATTAGCCATCCATGGCTAACGTGAGTGTGATGGACTGAAAATTACTTGATTCTACCCTGTTCTTTATTGCTACCATAATCCAAAGTATTTTCCAAGTGACCAAGTGCCCAGCCAAATACTGCGTTTTCAATAATCCTTTGTCAACCGGATAATGGTGTGGTGCAGCCTTGGGCAGTGAGATATAAACAGAAGTTTTAGCTAGCATGTATCTTTCACCTTGCATTTTTCTCCCTTCTTCCTGTCTGTGCTGACATTATGTTGTCTATGACTCTGTTTACTGGGTCCACACACTAAAGCTACAGAGAAGCAAAGAAAAGGCTGCTGTACCGATGATATCATGTTACACTAGCCCTGAGCTATCTACCTCTTGACATCTTATTGTGTAGAGGGCTAAAATAACTTGTGTTTGATTAAGCTGCAGTCTCTGTTATACATAGCTGAGTCGGCTTCTAAAATCATACGTGAAGGCCTATGTTTACTCAGTTGCCTGTGAATTAGTGGGACGTTAGAGAGAAAACCTGCAGACAGTGAAAGGGTACCAGAGGGTGCTGATGACTTCTGTCCCTCCTTAATAAGTCCTCTGAGAAGGAGGTGAGCTGGTTCTTACAGCTGATCTGACCAGAAAGTCAACTAATTATGTATTCTATGGATAAAATCCAATGATGTACAGCATCAGTCTACGTAAAAATTAGTTGGATTAAATATGGACATTTTTGCTGAACACTGAAGACAAACTTTGATGAATTCAAGAAATTTAATTGAGTCAGCCTTAGGCCTGCAAGTGAAATGTTTTGATATGTAGGGTTGATTAAATACCTCTATCACAGTATTGCTCAATTATATGGCATGCTCATTATTGACTCTATTGTGTCATGCAACCAAAACTTATTCCCGTGATTCTTGGTTTTTGAGGGGACAGGATGATTGTTTAAGATGATTCTATTCATACTTTTTTAAAACAGCATTGATTCTGAAAAAAACTCCCTGGATTTACCACTTATCAGTTGCTTGACCTGTGCAAATTACTAAGTCACCTTAGGTTCTTCATCCATAAAATAGAGACAATAAAAGCATCTCTAGTGGTGATGAGGATAGGAAATATTAATACATGGGCAGTATGTAAAAGAGCAGTGCCTGATTTTACTAAACAGGAGTGCTATCTGCTATAAATATTACTAATTTATTTTCATAGTGTAGAAGCTTCTAAATTTTACTAGGGTTTTGAATCCCAAAGTTGTGCTTTATAAAATGTATTGCCTTCATATTTGGAGTATCCAATGAGGGGAATTCTAGAGATAGGGATCATGGAAATAGTTGTTTGGGAAGGAGGGGTGGTCTCCAATTCAGACACTTACCCCTTTATGTGTACCTAGTAGATTCTGAAGAGATGCCTTCCAAAAGGTGTTTGTTTCAATCAGGCAGTCTATGATAATTAAAATTCTTTTCTAAGTGAGGTAAGTTGGGAAGCCTGGCAGCCACAGGTAGTGTCCTCCCATGTGTAAGTATGGTATGCTGAACCCCAGACTTTGTGCCTATCAGGGGCAGCTGACATTGGCTGCCATAGTTGGCCCTTCCAGTTCAAAGCAGCCCCCATCTGAGAAGCATTCTGCCTTGTGGCTGGGTGCATGCTTTGGGTCTGATGTAGGTAAGACAGAGGAATCACCCTGTTCTTCTGTGACCTTTATTCCTATTTGAACTCCCACAGATTTCTCTATCTCTTCCCACCTGAAAAAAAAATGTATTCAAATTAAATCCAGTTTTCATTTTGTTCAGCGTGATCAGGGCTTACAGAGGTCCAGAGACTTTATAGGTCTCCTAAGGGTTTTCATTGATCTAACAGTGTTGCATCTTCTAGGATCAATAAATAATGAAGGAGTGTTTTGAAGAGACTGCCAAATACATGTTGCTTTGAACTGAAGTGATACTATTGTTGATAGAACTGTGTAAATTTCTGCCTATTTACTGACTTGACACAGTTGGGGTTTCTTTTCTAGGCAGAATATCCAAACAGATAGTAAATGTTGGTTTCTGAAGTACTGAAGAATTAGTAGTAGTTTTATGATATTTAAGTTCTTGATTAAATATATAGGCATCCAAATAGTAGACCTGAGTTGAAAGAAATTAATCTGAAGAATTAAATTTTAATATCTAATAACTGCAAGTCTGTGACTGAAGGTAACTGAGTCTAGCAGGCAACGACTTGGGTTCTCATAGCTCAGTGTCAGGTTTTCAGAATGATGGCTGCAGGAAAATCAACCTCCAGCCCTGAGAAGGAAATCTCACATTGTTGAGTCACATGAAAGATCTACCAAATACATTATCCAAAAGTAACAGGTGTTTGGGGAAATAATATTATTTTCAACATGATGAAATGATATCAAAACAGATTTAAAAAGATGTTCCAAGAAGTTCTATCTGAGCATCTATCTTAAGGTGTTTTTATACTGGAAATGAGGTGGTGGTAGCTTGTGTGGACTCCTGTGAGCTCATGGCTTCAGTAGTGTTTTCTTATTTTTTCCTTTTGGTTGATGAATTATTGACCAATACGGGTTTCAAATATGTTCAGCTTCGAAGATTAGTGGCACAGGGCTTCCAAGAAAGTACAGAAACTAGTATCTTAATTTTAAAAAAAACATTTATACTGAGATTTCACATATTTTACACAATTTGATGATAATGATACTTTCCTTCCTCCTTTCTTCTTTTTTCCTTTTAATTTTTATGATAACATACTGTCAATTCACTTTATAGTCATAGGCTTAACCCTCTACTACAATGTGGAATTCAAGTATAACGTAGAAGGGAAGACAAGTGTATAATGAGTAATTGAGTACCAGGTTGACAGCTTCACTCAGGTGTGTTACAGAGATTATACAGATCAAAATATCTCCTACTTTTGTATTCTAGAAAATAAAAACTTAAATATGGGGGTCAACCAATGAATATTGATCAATGATAAACTTAACCATAACATTTGGGCAGGCTTAAAGTCATTTATGAGAATATCCAGTTGCACTTAGGCTCTTTCAGCTTTTTCTGTTTTTCTCTGTTTTCTTTTTTTTAGTTTTATTTTTTTTTAAACTGTAAATGCTAGATAACATTGAGTTAAAAGAAATTAGTATGAAGAATTAATTAAAATCTAACATCTAATAACTGCAAGTCTGGGAAAAGATTTCATGGGTGGATGATTACGGTATTAAATGGAGGCAAAAAGGTAAAGGCAGATGTTTCTCTCCCTTTATTCATATGCTCATTGAAAGAGCAATTGAGGGAGAGTCATGAAACAGGAAGACTTAGACCCTCATGAGAACAAATTGGAGGCTTTAGGTAGCATCATAAAATAGCCATTGAGTATATTGACCTCGTGTATTTAAAGATTATGAGATTTTACAGTAGTTGGGTTATAAAATATCAATTTAGAGCAACAGCAGATTTCTTGAGATTCGTTTCGGTTTATAGGCAATTGCTGCTCTGACAAACGATTAGGCCCAGGTGACCAGGTTTTCTGGACTGATGCGTCAGGGATGGGGAGTGTGGGAGAAGGCTTAACGGCTTTTACCCAGAACATCAGTGGACTAAAAACTTCCTTCTTAGTCAAGATATTTGTATTATAAGAAGCTTTAAAACAGCTCTGTTACTTCTTAGAGGTTTGTTGTTGTTGTTTGCTTGCTTGTTTTCCTTTCTGGGCCATCAAGGGAAAGGCAGTTTTAGGTTTATTGTGTTAACTTCATTCTACTTGGTGTGGCTTACGTAATTTCTGACTCCTACACATCACTAATTGCGACAACTAAAAATAAAGTATGACTAAAAGAGTACTGCTGTTGTGAGCCACTTGCTGTGTTAATATTCAGATGAAGAGACTTCTTGATTCATACTTCATTACAAAATTAGGGTATTTTTTCCCCTGCTTTAAAGATGTATACTTACTGAATGTATTTAAATTACTAGCTAATTTTTTCAGGGGGAGAAAAAGCCCTGAGGCAAGTGTAAAACTAGTAGCTATGGAAAGCTGGAGAATCAGATGTCGGCTGGGCAAGTTGACAGAACTCATTAATCTTCGATGCAGTGTGCTATGGAGTCTGTCCTTTCATGCACCTGTGCGGGCCCAAAGTCATTACATGATGGCACTATTAATACTGAAGAGCTGGAGTGGGGAGCTGGTTATCTTCTCCTCTTAGTAATTGATTGCCAGCTGATTAGTACACAGCATTTTTCTTGCAGTGTAATTGCCTTTGTGCTATCGTAGCCTCTCTGACCTAGGTTTAGGCCATCTCACAGATTCTGAGGCCCTGAGAATACATGGCAGCCCTGAAAGTAATGCTGTGGGACTCAGTCAATGCAAATTCCCCAAACAGTAGATGCCTAGTTAAATGTATTTCAATGATATCTTGAATAGGAGCAGTCATACAATAGATTACATTTTTAAAAAACTTTTATGAAAACCTGAAGACTTATGTTTGTAAAAGAGTGTTTTCAGAAAGGAACAAGTAGAAACCCTGATAAATACAATTTCTTTCTTAACTGTTGTGATGGATATCTCAGAAGCTGATTTGGTGGGGGCTGAAGGACCTCGTAGATTAACACTGATGTAAATAGATCCTTATTAATGCTCAGGTCAATGTTTTGCCTGGGCTTAAGATTGTTAGAAGTATTTTCAAGTCAAACCAGAGAATTAGAAGATTTTGATGCCAATCTTGTTGTATGATAGCCACAGAAATAAAAAAATGACAACTTCATTTTCATTAAAATATTTGGTGGTCTTAAGTTTTCTATTGGATGCTGGCTGGAGAGCAATAGATGGAGATGTATGTGTTTTAAACTATGAGCGTAACAGTTCAGCAAATTGGGAGTAAATGTACACTGTGCTTATTGTCTAAATGCCAGTGATGCCAAGAGGATGCCCCGTTGGATAGACCCCACATTTACACAGGTGGTAGGTAGTAAAAACCTGACAGTTTAATGCTTAAGTTTAAGGATATCACTTTAAGCTAAGGATATCACTTTAAACTAAAAGTTTAAGGATAACTTTTAAAGAGAAAAATTTTACAATGGGCAAGAGAATTAGTTTTTAAGAACAAGATCTAGCTCCTTAGAAGGGGTTAAAGATTTTCCTTATGTGAACACTGATAAAAAAAGAAGTACTGTAATGATAGTATCCCCCATTTTTAAACTAAATATTTTAATGGTTTCAAGAACCTACTCAGCAATATTTACTCATATTTCTAATTGAAATCATTGACCCAGAAAAGCAACATGACTAAATTAGCAAGTAATTTGGCAACATTACCAAATTTGTGTTTCTGTGCTTAAGAGTAAATTTTCATGAACTCCTAAACAAGAAAGCTGTGCTTTAGAGTATACAGTCCCAAACCTTTAGATATGTTCAGCAATAAGCACCCATCTTACTCTCACTTATTATTTGTGTAAGCCTACATGTTTATGGTAGCTGTGAAGACTTCTTGCAATATTAATCATAGCATAATAGTAAGAGCCGTGTTGGAAAGCCTAATAAACAGTTTCAGGATATACTGTATATAGTGGGTAGGGTGTAACTGTTTAAGCGTTGTAGTGAGCGGTGAGTGGATCATTAGATAAAGGGGGAGATTCTACAACACAGAGTGAATCAGCCAAAATACGAAAAGTATAGCATGTACATATTCAACCAGAATCAACAGGAGATGGAAAAATGTGATTGACATTCTGTTGTGTGTGTAGATGGAGTATCAGAGTGAATCCTGGGAGCATATTACCTTAAGGTAAATTTCAGTGGAAGGTTAAGAATCTGAGAACCTAAAAGCTGTGCATAGTGGAACATGAACAAACTTTCATCAAGCCCTGTATGCAACTTATTGCAATCCATACCTCATCAAAGTGAGTGGTCAGCACATTGAAGGTGCAACTGTAACTGCTGAGAAGTTCCCCATTACCCTGGCTGTGATTTTCACGAAAAGGGTTATTTGCTTCAGTGGATCTTCCACATAGATTAAATTGATCTATTTTAGAAAAAGATGCCTGAAAATGTGGCATAAACAATGTTTAAAGCCATCACGGGCCAACGTACCTGTTTGATGGAAATGTTCTGAAACTGCAGCTGAAGTCCCTTGTATTTTTGTAGAGAAAATCCAAGACCCCTCAGAATATTACCAAAGATCCGCAAGCTGTTGAAGAAGCTGAATTTTGAGTATGATTTTGACCCAGTATTTTTGAAGATTCCTTTCTCACCACATTTCTCAGAATTTTAAAAAAATGTAACTTGAATAGGTTACTTTTAAAAAGAGATTTATTAAAACCTTTTTGTCTCCCTAATTCTAAAAGCATTGGGTTTGTTTCTCATTTAACATTTAGTGATTTTCTTCACAATATCCATGTTATTTACCAATGTACCCATAACCAAGGAACTAGATTTTGGTTTAAGAAAGGTAAGCTCAAACTAATGATTAAACTGATTAAGTAAAAGCATTTTCATTTTTTCCCCTCAACACCCACCAGTAACAACCCTATGAATATGAATCACAAAAAAAACAGAATGTGCTACATATAAAAAAATAAATTCTCATCCATGACTGAAAACTTGCATCCATAAGCATAGCTCTTTAATGTATGGTCTGCAAGGGAATTGAGGAGGATGCTGAGGACCCATGAATGGCATTTTGAATCCAGAGCAGAATCTTTTATCAAATTGAGCATCTTTGCACTGAAATGATCTTTTTGAAACTATCTTTTCATTAACAATGATATTTAAGGATAGAGATGGGCAAAGAAAACACATACACACAAGAAACTGGACAGTACTTCAACATATTTCTTAAAGTACTATTCAAAGATACTATTTAAATGCAAGCATATGGCAGACCTCTAATCTAGCAGTGAAGACACTGATAGACATTCCTATATTTTGTATTAGAGTGTTTGGATTTGAACCCCAGCTCTGCTGCAGTTCTCAGCTTCCTGTTTGTGTGCTGAAAGGCAGCAGCTGATGGTTTTACCAGGTTCCTGCCACCTGTGTGGGAGACCTGATTGAGTTCCTCGATCCTAGCTTCAGCCTGGCCCACCATGGCTACTGCCAGCATCCAGGGAACAAAGCACTAAAGCAGAACTCTTGCTCTTTGTCAGTGTCTGTTTCTTTTCGGCAGCTTGTACCATCATTTATGCTTCTCTGCATGTCCAATAAAAATAAATACATGCTGTAAAGTATTCTCCACAACAGCATTGACTCCTTTTGCTTGTCTCTTTGCTTGACGTTGTCCCCAGGAAAAAAAAAAAACTTGTTAAAATAACGTTTTCTAACTTGACAACTCAGTTAATCGCTAGATTTAAGAAGAGTAATAATCGTAAAAGGGCTAACATGGGAATCCCACGCATAAACCACAAAAATAAAAGAGAAATGACTATAATCATAAGACAAATACAAAGTATGACAGGAATGATTAAATAGGAAAAGACAAAAAGTTTAGGCTTAAGAAAGTGCATGGCACTTGAATTCTCTTGAAAAGAGCTCAACATTCTAGTCCACAAGAAAAGTTTAAAAAAAAAATGAGAGCGTAAAAAGAAAGTGTGCAGTGGTTAGAAAAGAAATGCACATAATAAAAATCATGTGTTTCATTATTTCATGTTCTTATTCATTCTGTTGAATGTGAAGAAGAGGTGTGCAAGATCTTATAAAACATTGGAAAATATGCAGAGACATTCCGAGTTTCCCCATTAGAACGAATTCAGAGTCAAACCAGAATTGGGAATAGATACTGTGGAACTAGTTGGAGGAGCATCTGGTGAGTGTAGAGGGCATTAAGGAAAACAAGGAGGCAGTTTATCTGTGAGATATGAAACTAGTGACCTCCAAATTAGTCACTTCTATTTCTCTGAAACTTGCTGTTTGCATTCATTTAAAGATTCTAAAAAAATATTTGCATCAAACACACACATACAAACACACACATTGCAATAAATACAACAAGTATGTTTGCCTCTCATCAATTTTCTATCTGCCTCAATTCTCAATCACAGAGTCAGTCTTTTTTAGCTCCTTTTATTTTGGTGTTAACATTCAAAAGAATACATAAGATATCTGCACTTTGTTTCAGGATTCATGAGCTTAGGACAGTAGTGATTAGCTATGAGATAAGAAATATGAGGAGCTGTGTAATTTAGAACACTCCTTATCCTCTAAATATTTAGTATTCATCTTTGCAATTATTCAATAATGTCTGAAATACCTTTGCTTTATCAATTTTATGTGCTATTTCTTGACTCTCAAGTTAGTAAGAATGCTATCATCGCACCATTTCCTCCTTTTCATGTTTACTTTCCTGCCAGTTTTGTATTTACTACTCACATTGTTAAGGCTATAACAAGATATTGTGTCCAACAATCACAGCCAAGTATTCCATTCTATATGGGTAGAATATAAAAAAGTTTAAAAGCTAGGAACAGTGTTTGCATCATGTGACTGTTGTTTAAAGTTGGTACAAGTTGGCTGTTAAATTTCCTTCCTAGAGCATAAGTGGTTTATTGTAGAAGCAAGCAAGAAAGTTCTTGGAATCTGAGCTACTTTTTGTTTCATATTTGGAAGAATCCTGATTGACATATATCCTGAATTGTTACACTGCCTTTCTTTTCCTTTTTGATTTAGTTGTTTTCCCTTTCCTTTAAGCCATTTAAATTATATTCTTCTTCTTTCCCTGAGACACTTGATAGAACTTTCTGTCCTACTTTATGCTGGGAGTTGTAATCATCAATCACAGAATTCTTTGTGACTCATCCTGATCTGTATTTTTCTAGATTTTCTGCTTGCTTTTTATACTTCATTTCTGTTTTCTGGAGGTAGATCCATACTTAGCATTCTTGCCAAGGAATATGTGAAAAAAATCTCAAAACTTAACGTTAAGAAGATATATCTTATGATGTTAATTTTTCTAATACATTATTTGGAATTCAGGATACAAAATGATTTATGTAACAATCCGAGTCTTAAGTTGGTTACTGACTCAGTGAATATATACGCCTCATTATTTGTTCAGCAAATGCCCATGCACATATAAATATGTGCACTATTTCTTCATTGTTAAAACTTTACATCAGTGAAAATGAGAGGCTCAGTATAGTATTAAAACATAGTATTGGGACTGGTACCATGGTATAATAAATTAAGCCTCTGCTGGGGGTGCTGGCATTCCATATAGGTGCTTGTTCTAGTTCTGGCTGCTCTACTTCCAACCCAGCACCATACTAATGTTTCTGGGAATGTAGCAGAAGATGGCCCAAGTTCTTGGTACCCTACACCCATGTAGAAGGCACAGAAGAAGCTCCAAGCTCCAAGCTCTCAGCTTGCAATTGGTCCAACGCCAGCCATTGCTGCCATTTGAGGAATGAACCAGTGGGTAGATGATCTGTCTTTCCCTCTCTCTCTCTGCAAATCTGTCTTTCAAATAAAAATAAATGAATCTTTAAAAAATAGTATTTGTGAAGGTGCAATGCATTGCAAATAGTTAATGAAATGTAAGCCAGTATTATTTCATAAAGGGCAAAAGAGTGAGCAAAAATCATAGTCAAGGTAAAGCATGAATCATTCAAAGCAAATTTAGTAAGTATGAACACGAGTTTTGATAGGAATTAAGACTGGAAAATTATCCTCACCTGCTGTATGGCTCAAAGAAGGTTATTCAAAGTAATTAAATACCCTTTTAATATTTTTTTTCAAAACTTGAATTTTCTAAAAGAACAGAAATGTAAGTAAGCTGTGAAGTTATATTAAAACACATTCTCTGGATTTTAAACTGGCCGGCATCTTTGATGTGAAAAATACCAGTTTCTTTTATGAATTTTTATTTTTCCTGATACTATTTTTTTCTGATATTATTATAGTCTTTTAGCAACAGTTACAAGTCCATAATTCTGATATTTAAGTGAAAATACCAGTTCCTTAGATGCAACTGTAGGAGAGACTAAGTTGCTTTAAAACTGATGGGAGTGGGCCCAGTGCAAGAACCTATTGGCTAACTCCTCACCTTACTTCTGCTGGGGTCCCATATAGGCACCAGTTTGTATTCTGGCTGCTCCACTTCGCATCCAGCTCCCTGCTTCTGGCCTGGGGAAGCAGTAGGGGATGGCCCAAGGCCTTGGGACCTTGTACCCATGTGGGAGACCTGTAAGAAACTCCTGGCTCCTGTCTTAAGTTGGCTGTTGTGGCCACATGGGGAGTGAACCAGCAGACAGAAGGTCTTTCTCTCTGTATCTCCTTCTTTCTGTGTATCTGCCTTCCCAATTAAAAAATAATCGATCTTAAAAAAAATATATACCTGATGGGAGTTCATGCATCTAAGAGTTCCTGGTAATCTTTTAGTTAATCACTCATTGAGAAAGTAGCTTAAAGTCAATTTTCTTGCTTTTCTCTAAAATTGGCTAAGATTACACATCTACTTTCCTGCAACACCCCCCCCCAAAATGTTCTGCACCTTAATTGTCGACAAATGTCTTGTTAGAGTTACAAGCCAGTCTAGATTATCCTAAAATCTGCCAAGATCAGCAAAATTATACTTCAACACAACAAATGGCTAAATACTAAAGTGAAATAGACACAAGACAGCTGAATGGTACCTTATAGCCATTTTAAGGTATATAGCAGCCGGTCCTGTATATAAACTAAAATTGAAATGTCAATGAGCTAATCATAGGTTGTGGTTAAGAACTTGCTTCTTTTTTTTTTTTTAACATACTGGTTACTCAAAACCATGTCAATTCCATAATGTTGCAAATTGCTGTTGATGTTATATTGGGACTCGTAATTGACTGGGATGATATTCTACCAGCTCTAACTTCGGACCAGAAATGGTCTCCCCAAGAAACTGTTCAACCCATCTGGACAATAAGTAGCTGGACTCTATGCTTGGTATACGTTTGCAAGGAAAGAATCTTGATTGAATTTGAACTGTAATACTGCATCAAGGTGGAGGAATCCACCAGGGGGAGGGGCGGGGAGGGGTGGAGGGATTCCCAGAGCCTATGAAACTGTCACATAATGCAAAATAATTAATAAAAAAATAAAAAAAGATTACACATCTACTTCCTAAAGACATGATATTTGTATATTGATAGAGAAAATGCTCAGAATGGGTCAGTGCTTTGATCAAAATTTCAGGAATCCTGACTACTGTTTCTGTGGATTTACTGACACTTTTTCATTATTTATAGAGTATCTGAAAATTGATAATTTGTGGAAAATGAATATAAATATTTATGCTTTTATGTAGAAAGCATCCAGAACTTTTATACTACATTTTCTTCATCAGTCCAAAGGCAATAATCTATTTAAAAATATCAGTCTATGTTATTATGCACTTGGAGTGAGAATTAACCTTATATGATTTTCCCTTATCTGCAAATTCTGGAGAGCACAGCATTTATTGAAATGTGAATATTCTCCATAATAGTCCAAATTGTTAATTGAAGATTTGTCCAAATACTGGTATTTTTAATATGATATGTATTGCGGACAGATATTGTTCTTTTTTATAAAAATAGAAAATACATTCTTGAACATCCATATTTCTTCAATATTTTAACCACCAATTGAAAACCTCATCATAATCAATTAAATCAGATTTAATGTCTGAATTCTTCAGCCTCCAAAAACTTTCCAAACTTCACTAACCCATCTCCCTTACACTTGTCATGGAAATGAAGAATCTCAAGAGGATCAATGATTTGAAGAAGGCCTGATTTTCCTGGAGACTCAACTGTTTCTTTCCAGTTGACTCCAGGAATAAACCCTATAAAAGACATGTGGTGGGATTTTAATGTTAAATTCTATCACCCACTCCTAATCTGCTCCACTGACAGGTGGGTCATGACAGGATAGCAACGTCTAAAAGGAAAGTGAAATACAATTTTATTAATAGCTGGAATGTGCTCATTACATCCAAGTTCAGGCCTTATCTGGTAAATGGAGTGGCAGTAGTTGTCAGACCTTGAAGCCGAGGCAATGATCCCACTTCATCAAAGCTGGAATGTTAACAATGTAGGCCCATACCTTACTGTATAAGACCATGTTCTCCTGGATATAGTCTCTGAGTCAAAGTACAGCAAGTTGAGTGTTTATTAATGACTGCCCTTGAAATTCACACTTAGGGAAGTGAAGACAAGGAAGCAGGAATGGATGGATTGAAGTTGAACAGTTATGCAGATCCAATGAGAACTTTGACTGACTCTGTGGGCACTTGTAGAGCTAAACGGACCTTCGAGTTTTCTTGTGGCAGGCTGAGATTAGCAAGCCTTTATATACCTGTGTCAATCTGTGATGAAGTATGGGCACCCCTGGGAAGGCAGGGACTGAGGATGCTTGTCTAAATCTAAGTTAGTTTCTCAGGGAGCCGACTTTGAAGACCATCTGCTGGCAGCAATCCCAGAAGTTGATATGACAAGCCCTTCATTGAAGGACGACCTGAGCAGTGCATCAAAGTGGCCACCATATCAACAAATGCCATTAAATTTTTTTTCTTTTAAGTTTTAAAAATGTATTTGAGTGATAGATAAGGAGCTTCCATTTGCTGATTCACACCTTAAATACCCATGACTATAGAGAATAAACCTGACAAAAGCCAGGAGCCAGGAACTCAATCCAAGCCTCCCACATGGGTGACAGAGACCCAGCTACCTGAACGCACACTGCTGCCTTCAAGAGTACACATTAATACAAAGTTGGAACCATTGCTTGAACTCACACACTCCAGTACAGCACGTGGGATTTGGATATTCCAAACAATATCTCCTAGATCTAATGCCTAATACAAATGCTATTATCAACAGACCACATGGGCAACACTGACTGCTCTGTCTCTTAGACACTGCACTTGCAACTTCAAAGTCACATGCTGAAGAGATATTCCAAGAAGAAAAAAAAGAATGTTGATAGTGGCTCTGTCTTGAAGTCACCTTAAATAGGACTGTTAGTGAAATGTGACCATTCTGTATTCCAGGTATAAACAATGTGACCAACCACTCTTGCCTGAGTGAGGAGCTTTAAGGACTGACCTCAAATGCTTCATATTAGACACTTGCTCCGGTAAACTGACAATGAGGTGAATACAGAGATGTACCCTCAACCACTCTCCCTAATCCCTTTCAGCTACTGATGTTAAGTTCTTTTTACACTTGTGTGGCCTTATTAAAATTGCAAATTAACTATTGGAAACTAAATGAGCTTGCTACACACAGAGTTTATGAATTTTCTCTAATACATCATTTTAGGTAATTCCAGATTATAAAGAGTGGCATCTATCTTTGGTAGGTTTAAATAGGGACTGCAATGGAGATTTTATGGGTAAAGCTTGTAATAGGGTTTGCTGTTGTTGTTTTGTTTTCTCTTTAAAAATACTTTTATTTCTTATGGGTAATGGATACTGCAACCCTGATGCTGTAAATACATGGTACTTCAGTTTCTACGTAGTGAATGTCAGTGGCGATAACAGATTCTATTTGGAGGTAGTAGGCAGCCTTTGTTCATTGTTGTAGGGATTATTAAGTTTCCCTGTAAGTAGACTCTGCAATCATAGAAAAACATCCTGAAAAAATTTAGAGCTGCTTTGTATGCATCCAGCCAAATACAGTCCTGTAGTACCACTGTGTTCAGGCCAAATCTGGCAACTGTGTGTTTTTAAGAATTAATATGCAAAAATGGAGTGGCATTTCTTTTAGTGTGAAAGAGGCCTGATATTTAACTGTACCGTATAAGTTCCTATTAAATATATAAGTTATTTAATGAAAGTATTAATGAAATGCATTTATAATATATGTGCACTCAGTATCTAGTTGTGCCTCTTGTACGATTTTTATAATTATTGAAGAGCTATAGCTTGGTCAGATTGTCCTTTTCTGTCAGGTTGAATCAAATGTTCATTTCAACAAGTATGAGAACAAACTGAGCTTGTCATTAGTAGATGAGTTGCTGCTACAAAGCCTTATGTTCAGGATGAGTTCTTTTTTACCTGCCTGAAAAGTGTTTCTCTTGGAGAGCAATTACGTCTGATTGACATGTTTTCATGTGCCTCCAGCCCTGGTGCATTTTTTCTTTGGTACACTAAACAGGCCTAGATCAAGGACTGCTATTTTATTTTATTTTATTATTTTTTGCTCTTGTTGTTATTTTACTGCTATTAACTAAAATCAGGAAACCAGAGAAAAACTCACATACCTTGTAAAGTACAACTTAAAACAAATTATAAAATATGTATAAAGAGGTGTGCGTATTGTTAAGGGAGGTCACTAGACTATGTCTGAGCTAGAATTGCTGAAAGTCAATTGAAAGGCAAAAGCATAACACAGTTGGGTATGTTAATGCAAGAAACAATTTATATTTTCTGTACAAATGCAATACCTTATTTCTCGTAAATGTTCAGAGAGTGTTAGCAGAAAAAATGGAGAGCCAGGAACCTCAGTTGTTCTCTCAGGCTTATTGCTAAGTTGTGTGTAATTTCCAATAAGGCACTTGATTTCAATGGGATTTCATTTTTAACATGTAACAAAAGAGAGAAATTGTATGGTATCTGTGGATTCTTCAGACCCTCACACTTCATGATGCTAGTGCTAGCCTTTCACTGACATGGCCTTCTATGACAGAGAAGTGAAGAAAGCCATGTAAATACTGCTGAATCAGCAGCTCTGTGTACATCGCTCTGGCTAACAGAAGGAGCTGACTCTCCAGATCTGTCCACCTCTTCTCCTCCAGACTATACACTTCTTGGAAACAGGGAAAATGTCTTCTCTGTGTTGTTGCTTCTGATGATGGCTCCTTAAATTTTGGTTGTGTTGACTCTCAAAAAATATTTGACAACTTAGCGATTGAAGAAAAGCCTACTATAATTCCTGCCTTTGATCACCGTCAAGAACACTTTAATGTATTTTGTCATTATCCCAGAATAAGTAACTTTTAAAAAGATTTATTTTTACTTGAAAGGCAGATTCACGGAGAGAAGAAGACATACATACATACACACACACACACACACACACACACACACACACACACACACGGAGAAATCTTCCATTCACTGATTTGCTCCCCAAATGGCCACAACTTCTGGAGCTTGACATATCTGAAGCTAGGGGCCAAGGGCTTTGTTCTGATATCCCATATGGGTGCATGAGCCCAAGTGCACAAGCAGAAGGCTGCAATCACAGGGGAGCAGCCAGGACACGCACCGGTGCTGAGATGGGAAGCTGACACTGTAGGCAGAGGATCAACCTGTGAGCCACTGCACCAGTTCTATAACTTGTTGTTTTGTGACTCCTGGTGATTCCAGTATTCAACATGAGACATCTTTCTATTTATCTTTGAAGGGTGATCAGTCCGTGAAAAGATTCTAACCTGAAGAGAATTCTCAAATATAAACCTTAAAAATTCCATGTCTTAAGATAAAATACAAAGCATATTTTTGTTTGCCTTCATGAGATGGAGAGAATAAGAGAAAATTAGAGACAGACAGCACACCTTCTGCTGGTCACAATGGCCGGAGCTGAGCTGCACTGAAGTGTGAAGCCAGGAAGTTATACCTCAATCCTGGTCTCCTATCAGGATGATAAGAGCCCAGTTCTTGGATTATCGGTGTTGCCTCCCAGATTCTATATTATTAGGAAGCTAGATGTCAGGAGCAAGAACTGGGAACTGAAGCCAAGAAACTCCAGTGTGGGACTGTACTGGATGTGCTAAATATGTCCCCGATACATCTTCTAGTATTGAATAAACCTTCACTGTGTGCCTATCAAATACAAGTCATTATGCAAGGTAAAAGGTATGTGTTCTGTGTCATTGCATTTTTGGTTCATTGAGGGAGTTAGGCATCTAGACACAGGGAGAGTTGAAGTTATATAGCAGCTACTACAGCACAGACTGAGAGCTTGTAGTTAGAGCAGCATTGTCTTTACGGTGGTTATGGACTTAACACTTGTACTTCTGATCTTGACACTCAGCATTACTTTTTCCCTAACCCAAATGGTAAACCAGACTTACAGTGACCCAGAATAACTTCTGTGATATAAATATTCTGTGTATTACTTTCAGAAGAAATAATTCTATGGTTGATCTCAGAAGGCATACAGAATGTACTTATGTTTAAGGTATAGTTACTGCACAGAACTCCGGATGTCAAAATGTATTTGTGATGTGTTTCTATGCTAATACATCTCTGCAGGGTTAATTCAAGAATACTGACTCCTTTCTTTGTTGTTCGAAGTAACTGTAAGAGTGATTAGCAGATATCTGGATTGATTAATGTTTCCGTGTTTTTGTCACTTCTTTAGGGAAACTAGAATTTTGCAGTGTAGCACTGAAATTGTGATCAACAATTTTGACTTCTAAATTATCCTTAAATTTTTTTTACCATGATTTGTTTCCTTTTCATAGGAAGTTTAAAATGTTATAGTCATTAAAATCTTTTATAAGAGGACAATTCCTTTCCTACATTTTACAAGTACATGTTGAATGTAGACATTTCTGTATATAGAAACTGTTTATAAATCCTGAGATTGTAGAAAACAGCATATTCCCATCATAGGAGGAGCTGTTTGACAGGGAGATGCATTCCTGTTCCCAGGGAGCTCACAGTCTGGTGGAAGACACGACCGTTTTCTAGTAACTAATAATTCCCAATAGGGATTTTTCTGAGCAACTAAGGGCTGTGTGAAAGCAAAGTGACAACTCCACAGAGACTGATGTAGTCATTGCTGTAATTTTATCATCTCATACAGAGCAGATACCCAACAAGTATCAATCGCAAGGCTAAGTGTGTGAAGGAATTTTCAGTGGAGTAACACTTGAACTAAGCCCTAAAGAGGAAAATTGTCTTTACCCAGAATAGAGAACATTCCAAGAAGAAACAATTGCAGAAATGGAAGACTGAATGTTCAGAGACCTGCAGGTAGTTGAGGGTAGCAGCAAAGGGATGTTTGTATAGCAGAGTCCACTGGAGAAATATGGTGCTATGGGGTATGAAAAATGGGCAGCAATTAGAAACTATCTTTATATGCTGCTTCTTGTTCTTGCCTGGCTTTAAAATGTCTTGTATTCTGGAGATTCCCTGAAACAGATGAAAGTCATGGGACTAACTCAGAAACTTGATGAATAGTCTCCATGTGTTTTTACTAAGAGCATTTCTCTATTAAACAACAATGCATGTGATTAGAGGTTATAAATTGCTAGATTACATGACATGGAATGCATTGTGCATATTTTGTTTGGTCAGCACACTGTTGACCAATTTGGTTTGCATTCTAAAATTCTGACTTTGTGATTTCTTCTGTAATAAAGTAGATGTGCTGACTGGGTCCACATTTCCATCCGAGAGTACAGCTAGAATGCTCCCCCTGCTGACCAGCTTGCTGGTTCCACCTGCTGCACACGTGTTCCCACCCACTGCATGCCTATGAGCCTCTCAAACAGACTCTTCAACTGTCTCACCCTGACCCTGGCAGTACTGAAGCTTGATCCCTGTGCTTTGGTCTCTAAGCTCCTACTTATTTTCCAGGATGTGTATCAGTCCATATGAATTTCCCATAAAATAAATACACGGTCCCTTTGAATTGGTGTATTTCCTACTAGTGTTTTCCTTTAACTTTGTTGTCTTTTAACCTATATTTTATTTTATTTTTGCCTGATGAAAATTTGAATGTAGTCTTATACTTTGCTATGGCTTTAAAATCTTTTTCTTCCCTCCCATTCTTCTTTCTTTTTAAATAATTCTTTTAATTTACAAAGTTTTCCATTTCTTTCCCATTCATTGCCATTCCCTTCTTCTGAGTGATTTCTGCTTTTGGATAGGTATAAAAATAAATAATGTGGGCTCTGCATGATAGCTCAGTGGCTAAATCCTCGCCTTCTACATGCCAGGATCCCATATGGGTGCTGGTTCTAGTCCCAGCTGCTCTACTTCCCATCCAGCTTCCTGCTTGTACCCTGGGTGACCCAGAAGAAAATCCTGGTTTCTGGCTTTGGTTTGACTCCAGCAGTTGCAGCTATTTGGGGAGTAAACCAGGACATGGAAGATCTTTCTGTCTCTCCTTCTCTTTGTGTATATCTGCCTTTCCAATAAAAATAAGTAAATCTTTAAAAATAAAATAATAAATGATGTGTATGTGTTAGCCAACACCTGACACACATAGGAACTTAATATGAGATAGTACGTTTATTAACAATATCAGTATTGAGTTTATATTTTAAAAATTCACATTTTGTTATTGTTGGGTAAAATATTGGTTGAGTTTGAAATAGATATCTTTCATATATATTAAAATATACTCATAGTTGTGCTACCAGTAATATTACTGTTTATAAATGCATTTGATTAGAATTCAAATCTACTAATGTTTTATAGGTTTTCTAGTTTTAGACCATTACTGGATTTCAATAATAAACATCCTTGATTAGAGGTAAAAAGTTACTTACCTCCTTCAGTTATTGCTTTGTTTTATCTAAGTAAAAAAATGTTTTAAAGGATTTGTTATTTAAAAGCCAAAGTTGCAGAGAAAGACAGGGGAGAGAAAGAATGAGGTCTTCTAGCCAGTCATTCACTACTCAAATGGCTAGAAAAGTTGAAGAGTGGGCCACGTGAAAACCAAGAGCCAGGAGCTTCTTCTAGGTCTCCCAAGTGTGTGCAGAAGCCCAAGCAGTTGGTCCATCTGTCTGTGCTTTCCCAGATGTATTAGTAAGGAGCAGAATTGGAAGTGTAGCAGCTGGGCCACAAACCAGCACCCATAAAAGATGCTGATGTTGCAAGCAGTGACTACCTCTTTTGCCCCAATGCTGGCCGTCCATCTGTTTCTTGAAGTTAGAGGAAATTTATATCTATTATGACATGAATTTTTTTCAACATGGTTTTAGATAACATTTTCAACTAATTTAGTTGTAACTTGATATTTTTAAATGTATTTTAGTTTCATAAAGCATTACATGTATTAAAGTTCTGAAATTTATGAGTATGTAATCACATTTTCACTAATGTCTTCTTGACCTTTGTATACTCTTTCTCATTTTAAAGATTTGTAATTTTTTTTTTAAAGATTTATTCATTTTATTACAGCCAGATATACACAGAGGAGGAGAGACAGAGAGGAAGATCTTCCGTCCGATGATTCACTCCACAAGTGAGGCGCAACGGGCTGATGCGCGCCGATCCGAAGCCGGGAACCTGGAACCTCTTCCGGGTCTCCCACACGGGTGCAGGGTCCCAATGCATTGGGCCGTCCTCGACTGCTTTCCCAGGCCACAAGCAGGGAGCTGGATGGGAAGTGGAGCTGCCGGGATTAGAACCGGCGCCCATATGGGATCCCGGGGTGTTCAAGGCGAGGACTTTAGCTGCTAGGCCACGCCGCCGGGCCCAAGATTTGTAATTTTAACCTGTTTTTCTTGATTGCCTTTTTAGTTGTATACATTCCCTGAGTATTTTCACGCTGCCAATTTTTGCAGCATGATTTTTATAAAACTATTTTTGCATAAATGTTCTTTTTGTAACGTATTTCTATGACTGTAGTGGAACAAAAACAATGCAGTAGCATTTCTGTCCTCATTCATTAGCTTCTTATTCACTAGTTTAATAAACTTTCCATATCTAGGCATATGAGTATTTTGGAATGAAATTAACTGATTCCTATTAGTATAGATGGTTATTTCTGAACTAGAGATTTCAGCTCATGCCCAGGAATGTAACCCAATCAGATCTTTATGGCACCATTAGCCTATAATACTCTAGTTCTTATGATTAATGTGTTGGCCTAGACCTCATAAAGCTCTATATTTTAATTCATTTTAAGACACCTTCTCTAACAAGCATTTGGTGTGCCTTAAGATATCCTTCCTAATAAGCATATGCATGTAGATGCTATCCTCATTCTTTACAAAGCAATGAGTGGAGCAGTTAATTAACTTATTATAGTGCCATAAATCCTTACTCTAGCCATGACCATGGACTCCGCCTCCACCCTTACCAAGAGCATTTTCATTTATGATGAATTATCCCCAGGATAACTCAACACTGAGTTGGGTGACCATGCAGAACTCAGGGTCAAACACGATAGCAGAGTCCACACTGCGGGGCCATGGCAAGACCTTCACTCCTACCATTTGCCTTCCTGTTCTGGGGTGCCTTTATGTGTCACTGACATCAGCAGGCATTGATGACAAAATGAGGGGCTTTCTCTCCTCCAGATTTCAATTCTCTGGAAAGTAATATTCAGCATGTGGGTAGATTATGGGGTTATATTCCAGTCTTACAGTTATTAAAACTGCTCATCTGGATACTAAGGTCTAGTCAGTTTTACTGTTTTTCTTTTTGCTCTGAGATTTTAAAACATAGATTGACTACAATACTAAACTGCTGGATACTACATATAATTTATATGTGCTTCTTAAACTTGCCCTTGCAGGATTTTGAATATTTGCTTTAGCCAAATGATAGCTATTGTCAAAGTTTGAAAGTTTATAGATATTTCTTCTCATGTGAATACATTTATTAAGTTGCTAATTTTATAACACTGGGTTTGCTTTATGTAATCGGAATTTTTGAGGATATCTGTTTCCTATGAATTAAGTTGTATTGTTTTGGAAAGACATGTTGAAATCAATACCCTATTCCTTAGCATGTATCTTTACTTGAAAACAGGATTATTGTAGTGTTCACAATGCAGTTCAATACTCACGGAATGACTCCACCCATCCCGGGTTGTGGGATCTTAAGCACGTCACTGCATCTCTTAGGGTATTCTTCCTCCATAATCAGAATATAGCTTATTCTTTTAAATAAAGAGACCATATTGGTAACCATCACATAATTTTTGTAACCATCACATAATTTGCAAGGATTCAACTGGACCAAATATAACAAATGATGCTGATTCCCCAAACAATTTCTATGCCAAAATGATCTTTGTTTGAAATTATAACAAGTTATGATGTAAATATCATGCGATCTAATTTAAGTATCAAAATAATGTTATAGTGGAAGATTTCTTATACTCATTTTAAAAGTAAGGCAAATGAAGTTTTTTGTAATCAGAGATTTAAAAATTTACTCATTCAATAGCACAGGGTTGAGTAGTGACACAAGGATTCAAATGCTTTATTTCTAAGTCTTATGTTTCCAACTCAATTCTGCCCAATATCATAAAATGTTTAAAAGAGGAGTTTCTTTCAATATCATTACTTGACAGGCTTACACATAAATGGTTTTTCCATTATTTTCTCCTCATCTTTTTGTTATGAATAATTTGATATAATTTAGAAGGGTAATTATTTTGCATCTGTTTATTATCTAAACCAATTGCATCATTTTCTTCTAAATTATATAATAGAAAAATTAATAACATATTTACTGAAACATTTATTGAACTAAACAATACGATATTCCTGATGCTCTTCTGTTCATGGAAGGTACAGTGTTGAACTTTAGATGTTTTTTATTGTATAAATTTTATAATAATACCAGCAGATATGCATTGTTACTGCATTTAAAAATAACTAAAATGAATGTACATTCTCAGTTCCCAAATATCTTGTTTATTTGTTGCTTCTTCCTGGATGAAAATTGCATACTTCCATTTTTTTCTTTCTTCTTACCACGTTTTTTCTAATTAGAAAAAAAATGCATTTTTAACGCTTTGTTTCCCTACAATTTGATTTTCAGCTATGTCATTATTACTGTTTGGGACCCTTCTTTCATATATGAATTATAAGACAGTTGATTTATGACCTAAATTTACTTTTTTGATATAGATTTTAATTGGTCCCTGTAGAGGAGATGTTTAACATTGCCTGACAAATCTGATCTCATTTTTTGACTGCGGTACATGATCATCACAGCTGTATCCAACTGTTGGATTGTGAAGACCTCTTTCCCACCACGAGTGATTGCAACCTGGGATGTTTTCCCTTTCCTTCTTGTGTCTTTGTAATGCTTTGTGAATGTCTTTGTTCATGTTAGACACTTACTACGGTTCAGTTGGATCTGTGATTCCAAAATTTTGATTGTTATTCACATGTCAGTTGCTATTTTCTTGCCAAGCTTCTTACAACACTATTCGGGGCTTTAGGAATAGTTAAGTAAATTGAGTTCAAAGTGTTTCTAACTCCGGGTGAAAATGACCACAAAGATAGATATTCATACTCTAACAGAGAAAGGCAAAATCAGAGAAACAGAAACAAAAAGAAAGATGAAGTAAAATCTCATATGGAAAATAAACTTTCCAACAAAGCTATTTTTAAAGAAGATATTACTTTTTGATTATAAAATAATACATATACATTATATAAAATAGACAAACAAACATATCTGGAGACAATAAAATGTTTCTAACCATTGCAAGTATTTGAGTGTTTATCCTTCTAGACTCTTTCCTGCACATGCATCACCTAAAATAGAACCAAGATCGTGCTCTGCATATTGATAACCTTCTGTTTTCATCTAATGTAGTGGGGATATTTTTCTGTTTCAATAAATAAAGATCATCATCATCATTTTTAGTGTTTAATTTTATGTATGGACCATCATTCATTTAACTTTGCCTCTTTAATGGCCATTTGTGTTATTTAGAATTTTAATATTGTAATAAATTTTGTTATAAGCATTCCTAAGCAAATGCCTTTACTCACATGTCTGTTTAATCTTAAAGAGAAATGTGTAAAAGTATAATAGCTGTGTCTAATGGGTTTTCTTTTTCTACCTGTCTCCCTTTCTTACCAGATCAAGTCCAAATTTCTGAGCACGCCTACCAGATCTTTCAAAAATCTAGTCTAGGCCTATTACTCTTTGAGATTTACATCATTACCCCAAATGTATGCTACACTAACTCACATTTTTTTCAGAATCTAATGTGTGTCCAGATCCCTATTCTTATTTTCTGATGTTTTTCCCATCTGAAATGCTTACCTCCACATTTTTCTGCCCCATTCAACTCATAATTATCCATTAAGGTCTAGTTTGAATGTTTGCTCTTTTTTTGTATCATTTAAAAATTCTGTGTAACTAAAATTAATCTTTCCTTTATCTGTTTAGTCTCCCCCTTTAATATACCTGTATGTTATTGATTTGTTGCATGCAATGTTTTTTGAAGGTTTTCTATCAGTTTTTTGATGATCATATCCTTTGTAAGGATACATTAAGTTCCAAACTTTTTATTCTATACAAAAGTAAGTTATAACTTATGTAATATATATTCTTGTATACTTTAGTAATATTTCCATTATGAAGTTTCTTATAATGTTAAGAAGACTAGAAGCAACTACGTATTTAACAATGAATTTGCTAACTAAATTTGATCCATCATTATCATTTAACATAATTTTCAACTTATCACTGGGTGATGTGGACCAGGGAGGTTTTCATGACACTAGTTTGGACCAGGATTAGAATTATCAAATAACTTTCATCCTATCAATCAGTTTTAATAAGCCAATAGTGGTTACCTAGAGGGTGTGTTGTGAATGATTATGAGATAATTCTGGCTTTGGGAACAAGCCTATTTGCTGCGTCTGGGTGTGAGTGATGTATCTGTAGCAGTTGCTGAGGGTTTGGGAATATGAGAGGGAATGAGGAGATGGGAAGAAAGCAAAAATGGGGTAGGGAAAAGTTAGGGGGTGGGGGAAGCTGTAAGCAGTCTGAACAAATTTTTCCATACCGTGGAAGAACAGAGTTCTAACACTTTCCTTAAGGATCCCCACATCTTTTTTTTTGCCTCCAAGCATCCTCCTGAACATTTTCCAGCAGACGCAGGAGCCTACTGATTGAGTGGTCTTCAGTTCCTATGTGATGTTGCCCTAGCAGAATGCACTGAGTCTAGGATTTACCTCTTCTGGCCAAGGATTACGGGTCTTTCATTACCCCTATACGATAATAATAAGCGGAGTTATGCAGAGTTATTTGTAGTTCCTAATTTAGCCTTGTAATGCATAACAACTGGCCTTAATGAGACATTATGAGTAATATTAGATTAAATACCTTCTTGTAACTACAAACTTTGTCTTTTATTTCATTCGACCTTAGGAATGCCCGTAGCCAGGGTGATTATGTTTCATGGTGTGCTGGAGACAATCTTGGGCAAAATGTGTTGTCCTGGCATGCTTATCAGTGCTGCTCTCATTCATCTGCTACAGAAGTTTCATTTGTCCACTGTGTGAATTCATCATGGTAAGATCTTCAAATATTTGTTCTAATGGAGTCTTATCAGATTGGCTTGAATAAATAAAATAGAACAAAACCTCTGCATGACAACCCTTGAGTCCAAAGAAATATTAAATAATTGTTATGGCTTAAAACTAGGCTTTTATTCTGGTGTTACAAATGGGAGCTATGGAACAGGAGGCAATATAAAATATTTTCAATATGGAAATATGTCATATTAAAACAGTATATTTAATCATTTAAATTAAATCATACTGTGCTGTAATGGCATGGTAACTACTTTGTCTTTGGAGAAATACTATTGGTTCAAGATTATTAAAAAAAGTAGATGAAACTCATGATTTTTTGGAAATTCCTTGTCATATATATTAGCATAAAACAATAATTGCCAAATGATGTGATATTCTAGGAACAGCCCTTAGGAGCCCTGGAATCAAAATAATGCCATCGGTATCAATAGTTTTGATGTGTGGCTTAGTTTTAATTGCACTTAGGAGGACTTATTTGTTTTTAACATTTGAAAGCAAGTCTAAATTGTATCCAGTGGGGGCACTTAGAGTAGCAGGCTTTGGCACCTGCCTCAGGTAAGGAAAGTTTTTGTTTATTTCATTAGCGCTTGATGCTTTAACAGACTATGACTTTCCACTTACTGCATGAAGGGCTGCCAGCCATCCCTGCTGGGAGAAGCTGGTATGGGACTAGCAATGGACTTTTGAAAGAAGTTATTATGCCTTATATGGTTGATCTCCCATGCAAATAAAAGAAGCATTTCATACTGTAGCTAAATGGAGTAGGTATTTCATCCAGTGTAAATGTATGCCAGCATGCTTTCTGGCTTTTATCAAACACCGCATCTCTCTCCAAAGTAGAGTTCAAGTTCCCAAGTTTGTCTGTCTGTAAGGCAGCTGAGAGGCAGGGCTGAAGAAACTCAGACTCACCATCTGTATGGAAATCAGAGGGAATCCATCAGATCAGTGTGTGTTTATCAATAATTCCTGACACACTTATTATAATGCAGATTCCAGGGAGCCAACCTCTAAGTTGTCCTCGAATGGGAGCACAATTTCTGCACCACCAATGTGAGGATTGCTTTTTAAACAAGTAGTGTCATTCCGAAGCATGAACCAGCAATTTATTATAGAAGCACTCTTCCAGTCTCCATCTCATAATGAATTATGAGAAGTGAAAAGAAGCAACAGACATGGTCTCTTCTTAATGTGGTTTAGGAATGCAAAGATATCCACAATACTGATGGTTACTACTTGTGCTATTTCTAGAACACATCAAGCATGCTCTGTTTTGAGACTTTTGCACTTGGCTGTTTTCTCTGCACAAAGCACTGCCTCCAGATATCTTTTTGGCTCACTCCTTTATCTCCCTCAGGCATGCACTGAAATGTTGCCTTCTCAGTGAGATTCCCCCCTCTACCTTCAAGATCACAACTTCAGCGTTCTTTATAGTCCTGCCATCTTAATTTCTTTTCCGTAGTATTTAAACCATTTCATATGACACCAATTTTAGACCATTTTACTTATTTTATTTCTCTCTGATCTGAAAAGAACCTTTAGAAGGCAGGAGATTTTTCAGTTTTGTTCATAGATAAATCTCTAATGCCTAAATGTTTACAGTCACTGAAACAGCATTCAGCTGCTTGAGCTGATTCGAGACATGTTAGGGAAAAATAACTAATATTAGTGGAGAACTTACGTGCTAGGTATTGTCCTAAGGGTATCTCCTCTGAAAAGGCACTTAGTACCTGCAGGAAGTCTAGGAGGTAGGAATTATGATTATGTGCATTCCATTACAGATAAGGAAACCCAAGCCGAATATTGCACAAGATCATCCAGGTGGTACACGGTTGGGCCTGAAATTGAGTCTGGGAGATCTGATTACAGATACCAATCTGGTAACCACCTGCTCTGTTGACCCTGGTGATGTCTTTAAGATACTCGCTATGGATGATCCAGACACAGAGTTCTTACTTTAGTTTCTTGTGACATTTCGAAAAAGCTGAAGGTAAAACAGGGAAGCAAAGATTAACACAAAAGTCATTATATAATTTTCCCTCTTGTATTCTGTCTTGGGGTAATTTTTGTGTTAAGAGTCTAGTGGGGCCAGCCACATGCACAGCAAGTAAAACTGTCTCCTCTGATATCAGCATTCCATTTGGAACGTGGTTCGAGACGTGCTACTCCAACTTCAATCTCCGTCCATGCTCATGTGCTTTGGAAAGCAGTGTAACATGACATAATTTCTTTCAAATTAATAAAAAACAAATGAATAATAATAAGTAATATAAATAAAGAATAAATGATAGTAAAAGTTTTTTTAAAGGATTCTTTTATAAAGATGCACTTACTTACTTTGAATGTCAGAGTTACAGAGAGAAAGAGAGAGACAGAGAAAGAGAGATCTTCCCTTGGCTGGTAAACCACCCGAATGCTCATAAAAGCTGGGAGTTGGCTAGGTTAAAACCAGGAGCCAGAAACTCTCTAAGTCTCTCTAGTAGGTGCATGGACCCAAGCAATAGGGCCATCTTCTGAGAAGGCCATTAGTCGGGAGCTGGATTGGATGTGGAGTAGCTTGGGAAACAAACTGGAGCCTACATGGAATGCCAGAATTGTAGGTGGTGGGTTTACCCACTCTTGCACAGTAAGTTTGGAGTTATTTTAGAGTCTGGACTTCATTTTAGATCTTTACAATAGGATGCTAGACTCTACCATTGTCAATATCTGTAATGTCACAATACGCTTAAATAGAATAATATTGGACTTGTGGCTGTAACTGAAGGACTATACTATTGTAATAATTTAGGGGAAAGCAGTAATGGGTAATGGCAACTGGGGAGGGTGGAGGGAGAAATCCCTGAAACTATGGAACTGTATCATGAAAAAAAAAATAAAGCCCATCTAAACATTACCTCTATAGGGGTGACCAGGCTTTTGACACGCTGCTTACCACTCCTTTCCCAAAACAGACTATTCTGAAATCTCAGGGAAAATAGAACGCATCCATCCATTTGGAGTCTTTGAAAAAAGACTTGATCATTGATTTGGATCTTTGCATTTAATTATTTTGCTCATATGACTGACTGGGTATTTTCCAGCTTGATCATTCACCACCGCCTATTTGATCTTCCCAAAATAAAGCATTTGGTCAAAGATAACTTTAGTTACCACTGCTTTTTAATTCTTGTAAATACTAAGTGCATCTGAGTCCTGACCAAATCATGGTGATGACCTTAAGGCTCCTAGATAAATCAAATGCTACTGCATTTAGAATTAGAGGTATTGGCAGGAATGATGATTTTTTGATGATTGGTGATCATCTTTCCAAATTATGCCACATGTAAGCAAAAAATACAGTCACTCACTATTTTTAGAAAAATATAAGCTTTCAGTTCATATTGTTGGTTAATACTAAAGTATGGCCCTTGATCCATACTATTTTTGATCTTTAAGAAAGATAAAATTTGATTATTGAAGAATAAAATGCATCCAAGTCTTCAAATTCATTACCCTTCTCAACTTCAGAGACCACAGGCTGTTTCTGTCTTACCTTGATTGAAAACCACTTGATCTGGGCCCAGTGCCATGACGTAGTGGCTAAAGTCCTCACCTTGAATGCGCTGAGATTCCTTATGGGTGCCGGTTCTAATCCTGGCAGCCCCGCTTCCTATCCAGCTCCCTGCTTGTGACCTGGGAAAGCAGTCAGGGATGGCCTAAAGCCTTGGGACCCTGCACCTGCGTGGGAGACCCAGAAGAGCTCCTGGCTCCTGGCTTTGGATCAGAACAGCACCGGCTGTTACGGTCACTTGGGGAGTGAATCCTCGGATGGAAGATATTTCTGTTTGTCTCTCCTCCTCTCTCTATATATTTGGCTTCTCAATAAAAATAAGTAAATCTTTAAAAGAACAAAAAAGAAGACCATCTGATCTACTACCTATTTCAGATTGTCTTATAGGAAAAAGAAGAACAAGAGTCTTGGGATTTTTTTTTAATCTCTGAGGCCAATAAATCAGCTCCAAATAGCCAATATATGTTTCTAACAGCTATGCAGAATGAAGAGTAAGGAAATTCACCACTGAGCAATATTAAATTTGTAAAGATAATGGTAGAACAAAATTTTAATGCTCAGTGGATCATTATCTGGCAACAGTCCAATAGCAGAGCATAAAACATTAACAAATAAAAATGGCTTCCGAGTCCTTGGAGTTTTCTAATTGTTGTTCATTACAAAAAGCCACCAAAATCATCTTCAGCTGATTCATGGAGAATTAAGTAGATTCTGTTTAATAAAATTTTCAGGTCTCTAAATAAATTATGAGTGCATCTTGTGTGTTAGAAAGATACACTGACATTAGGAAATGGTAATGAACTGATATTTAAGAAAGGAGGAAAAATCCTTCCACTGATCATTCCATTTGAAAACGATTATAAGCTGATGAAATGAAAGTTTTTTCATGGGTAGATGTGCAACAAGTCATGAGTTGTGGACTTTAATAATATATTTTCTGCACAAGCAATAGCACAGCAATTAGGAGATGCTCATTGAGTAGAAATAATGGTAACTGCTTTGCAGATTAGGTTTGCTGAAGGGAGCTCTCAGACATACACTAAAACAACATATTCCAGGTTCTTGTTGGTGTGTAATTTCTACTTTATTTACTTATCATCTCAGTTAAAGAGGACTCTTGGCAGTAATGAGGCTGCATAGAATAGTTTAAGATGCTACAAATTATATCAAAGATAAATCTAATGATTACCTATTCTAATGACAGTGCAATCTTGTCTTTCCTCGTGGGGAAATTGTATGGTTGTGAGACACACATAGCTGGAGAGAGTGCCATGGTACAAATGTTTTCATTATTTTTCTGCCTGCTTTGCTTCTGCATGACTGTTCATGAAAGCTGGTAATTCATTCAAGCAGGAACCACTTACTGAATGGTTCACAAACCTTTCACTGGTGCTATAGTGCCTGTAAGCAACTTGGAAAATATATAAAAAACAATATGCTGCAAAACAGGATAGAAAAATTTTCAGCAAGGGAGAATGACCTACCATGGTGTTACCAAAATAAGGGGAAAGAAGGTCAGGTGGAAACTGTTTTTTACCACCTCATTTCAATTTACTGTAATTGATTTAAAAGTAAATACTCATGAAAGACACATAATGAAACTTCAGCATGGAATGTACTTCTGAGGATGTCTGTATTCAGTATGGGAAGAAGGCTGGAGAAAACATGGAAGATTTTAGTTGAGTTTTGAGATCTACATGTTATTTCAGTAATGATTCCAAGGGCCAGAAGGCATCGATCCTCTAATTTCTTTATCTTAATTTGTATCTTGCTCCAGATCAAAGCATTTTTTAAATAAGAATTTTCCCACCTAGACTTTTCCAACCAAATGAAGAAAATCTTGTGAAAGTAAACAACAGCAGACACTATATAAGGGGATATACATCTCAGTCAACAGGGCAAATTCAGGTGGCCTGGTGGTCTGTGTAGTCTGTACTCTGAAATACAGTGTTATTTTCCATAAAAGGAAAATGTAATTAAACTTATAACATTTGGTGAAATTCAGTTAATGCAGTCTTAAAAACTTTGTCAATTACAGTTTTTAATTCTGTGACTTAAATGCCTCTCCTGAGAGAGTACTTGCACTGCTGCCACACATGTGGGGAACCCAAATGGAGTTCCAGGTTTCAGGCCCAGCTCTGTCTATGGCAGGCAAATCTAAATCTAGATTTAGATTTAGATTTAGGTTCCCTAAATCTAGCAGTCAGAAGAGTTTTTATTTCTCTCTCTCTCTTCCTGTGTGTCTGTGTCTTTCCCTCTCTTGTTATTCTTCTTTCAACTGAAGTTTTAAAACTTCAAGAATAAACAAATACACAGTTTTCCTGCATCCTGCCTGCCATGTGAAGGCATGTGCAATTGATGTTTATGAAATGCTTTTCCTTGTATTAGTTGGCAGCAGCCTCTTTGATTATGTGGCTCAGGTTGAAAGGCTCCTTCTTTCCTACCTTCTCAATATGGAACATACTTCTTATCTCTAAGAGGTGTACATGGCAAAGAGCTCTACATACTCCCAAGACCCTGAGAGGTGTTGGGTAGGGGGTGCCAACCCACTGCCACTGCTTCCTCTGGAGCACGCTGGAGACCTCTGAAATAGGGCCTGCAGCCCAGCGACTGTCCCAGAACACAGAGAAAATTGACTGGTTAGAGGAAACCCACCCAGTACTTCTTGCTCAATAGGCACTTTAAGTAGGAATCAGTCTGAGCTTTGGACTCTGCTCTTGGTTCCTTATTCTTTTTTTATTATTATTTTTATAAATTTTATTTTTTTTATAATGATTACATGGTGGATGATCAATTCAGACTCTCAATGTGTACATATTCCAAGGGTTCTGTCCAAGTGATTTAGACAGTTCTGAAATGCTGCCAGTTTCATGGATCCAAGGATGATGTCACCTTCCCAATGTCCATTGGCTCCATTCACTGAGTTTTTTGCTGTCATCTTTTGTTTGAGGTCGTTGTCTAGTTAGTTTTGTTCTGTTCTTCTGCTACAGCACCAAATGTACTGCCATATTCTCCTTTTACAACAGGGCCTGGTTCCTTATTCTTTTTCATTTCTGATCATTAGTCCAGTTCAAGAAGCAAATAGCTTTGGATCTTGAGTAATAAGGTACAAGTTTTGTGATTGTCTTAGGATGAATTAACTCTCAAACTTTAGTAAGTCAATTCAATCAAGCTCAATTTCTCATACAAGTCCTGGGCCAGTGCTGTGATGCTGGGGGCCCTGCTCTGCTCCACAGCACACACTCTTCCATCTGCTGCATCTGATTTTCCACAAGATCTTGAAATCTTCCCTTAACAAGGAAAGAGAGCTCAGGGATTTCAAGAGATGTTTGAGGGAAATGTAGTTAATTGTAGACCTAGGACAAAAATCAATACACTTTTTGTATAAGAGGCCAGATGGTAAATATTTTAGGCTTTGGTGGCCAAAAATCTCTGTTTCTGCTATTCTACTTTGCTGCTGAGGCATGAAAGCAGTCCCTTTTGTTAGGTTTTAAACTTAAACTTCTTATGTTCTTACTCACAGCTGGTTCCTGTAGCCAAGTCGTCTTTTACTTTAAGCCAAAGTCACCAGACGTGAGGAGATATTAGAAGGTCCTTTTATTCCAACAGGGTAGGAAAGGGAGCAGGGGTAGGGTGGGAGGGAACAGGAAGGGAAACATCTCCTGCCAAGGTGGCAGGATGGGGGATGCCAAGGAAAGGGAAGAGGACAAGATGGAGGAGGATGGGGGAGAGCCAGGTAAAAAGGGGAGGGAAGAGAGTGGGTGTGAAGGAGAAGGGAGGGACTGTGGACCAGCCTCAAAGGATTGGTGATTGTCACAGGACTGGTGACTGAGATTGCCTGAAGGTGACTGGTAAGTGCACTGGGTTTGGGGAAAGGGCTGCGGGAGATTGGTGGGTGGGGTTCTCAGGTGAGACGCCAGGAGGTTACATTTCATTGGTGGATAACTGCAATGGCACGAATTTCAGAAGCAGTGGGAACGGGAAGCAGGAAGCAGTGCTGGGTCCAAGAAGGTTTGTTTGAATCACTTCTTATACCTTATAATATGTAAGTGGGCCTTGCTGTAGTCTAACAAAACTTTATTTCCAACAAGAAGTGGTAGGCTGAATGGGCCCAGCGAAAAAGTTTGCCAACATCACATCTGAAAGAAAAAGGAAAGTGGTTGGGTTGGCACTCTTGCACAGTAATCCAGCTAGCTGTGTGGTATAAGGTAAGCGACTCACCTCTGGGCTTTCATTTTTTCATCAGCTAAAGCAACAAAAAAGGAAATATCATTTGCCTTGATTTATCTCAATGTCATTGTAAAGATCCAGTGTGATAATGGGTCATTAGGACTGTGTCAACTATAGAACAACATGTGCACATGTTCACAAGTGCACAGAAAGGCTTGGCCAAAACAGCTGTGCTCCTGTTTCTCGAAGACACCAGATCCCTAGGGATTAGAACAAAGTAAGAGGAAAGCACCATAGTTGTTTTTCAAGATGCATAGTATTAGTTGAAATCATTCCTGGAAATCCAGTGGGCTTAAACTAACCCAATGTTTGGTTTATTCTTTCCATGAAAACCCCAGGTTGAATCCAACTTGAGAATTTAGCATAGTGAAACATACACACACACACACACACACACCTCCTCGAAAAACAAGAAAAAATCCTCTCTGTAGTTTCATTTTCTGACCTTGGTCATTTGGGGCTGAAGGAGTGACCCTAAGGAAATGAAAAGACTAAAACATAGATATTAATTGGTCATAAAATAGTATGTGTCTGTGCCTTTCTACCACTATGGAAAAGGAACCATTCCATGTGTCTTTCCTCTTAAGAATTCTTTTAGAGTTTATCACCTCTGTGATGAATCCACCCTTCCTGTAATAGCTCATTTTAATCCTTCCGACTGCAAGTACTCGTTAAACCAGAAACTGGTGTCCATGCTGAGGATATGATAGTGATCAAAACAGGCAAAAACCATTGCAGTCCTTGAACTTGGAAACATCTGGTATGCTTGGGCCTTTGCTCACATTGCCTGAACCTCTCAAACTTTCACTTGTTCTGTCCTCATATGATTAATTCTTACCTTTCTAATCTTGCTGTATACACCTCATATTTATATAACATGATGACTAACTTTATATGTCTAACTGGCTCGACCACAGCGTCCAGATATTTCATCATGTTTTTCTGGGTGGCTCGTTTGGGTGACCTTAACATTTAAACAAAATTGCCCACCATAATGTAAATGGGCTTTGTCCAATTATTTGAAGAGTTGAACAGAACAAAGACTTCCCCTGATCAAGAAGCAGTTCTTCCAGGAAATCATTTGAACTTGAGTTGCAGCTCTTCTTTCCATCATCAGCCTGCTGGCCCACCCCATCAGAATTTGTATTCATCAAGGCTGTACAGTTATATAAGCCAATACTCAAAATAAGCATTTCTCTACATACCCATCTTGTTGGTTCTGTGTCTCTGGAGAGTGCTGACTAATGCAGACAGCCTCTTATGGCTGTGCTGGTCTGGCCTAGAAGCTCTTCAATGCACTCCAACAGCGATTAGTTCTTACATAATCATATCCTCAATGCGCAGTCAATGAATACCTGTTTCCTTTCTGATATCCCCTACCACACCTTAAGCATCATTGGCACAGGTATGATCTTTTTTTGATAATCACTCTCCCAACTCCATAGTTACAAAGTTTGAAATTTATTGCGGAAGTATACAAGTTTCTCTTTAGGAAAACTTTGAGAAAGATGTACTCCATTTATCTACAGCTTCATAAGGTACATGAAATTCTAATCTGAGTTTTAAACATTCTCCAGTATGATCTCAGTAAAGCTGAGACAGGGCAAACCAAAAATAATGTGTTGTGTGGTGTGAGTGAGATCACGTCAGACATGTCTAAGGTTTATTAAGGAGTCTTTGTTAACCAAGCTTGGTAATAAGAGGGCCCACTAGAAATAGCAACACAAATCCATATGGCAATCCAGTCAGTGGTAACGCCAAAAGGAACAAATGGCTGTTACCCTGTAGTCCATCCATTTAATTGAAGACTTAGTCCCAGCTTCCCCAAGAATATAAGTTATCCTAAGAGACAAGCAACGAATAACCTGGACACACTTGCAAAGCCGCAGACATTCACCTTTCCTTGGCTTCTCTGCCCACATTCAACTACTGCTAGGCCTCATCTCTCCCAGAACTCCTGATAGTGCACAAATTAGAAATACAAAGCATCTTAACATTGCCATCTTCACAGTCCTGCCCAAGCAGTGAAAAGAGGGTGCAAAATACAGATACACAGAGGCCATCTGTCTTCAGAGTCTATACTGGCCAAGAGTCGGTGTGCCAGAGCAACAGAAGCCACGTGACCAAGAGAGAGAGAGAGAGACCCCCCTTATCGTGAGCCTTTATAGGGGCTTATGATGGGAGTTGTACAACAATGCAATACCACCCCCTCTCGGGTGATAGCTGAGAGTCTCAGGTGGGCAGGAGGGAACATCTAGGTGATGGTGGGGGAGTGGTTTCAAAGCTCATGACCCTGAACTAGCTGTCCTACCTCAGTATAAATGTAGGTTTGCTGTTACCTCAACTCTATTTCCAAGCCTATAGTTACATATTTGGGAGCCTTCTGGGGTCTGAGTATTTTCATTGATATTTTATTGGTTTGTTTCCTTTTGTCAGGAATTGTGTATAATTTACAGATATCCCTTACCAACCTTTTTTATGACATTTGCTTCTTTCAATCACTTTTGTTCAGAGATCTTATTACTTGGCCAGTCTATCAGTGTCTACAGTGGATCCTCGTCTATGTCTCAGAAATTTTCTGAAAAATGCAAATTTTCCCATTGTCCCTGCTAATAATACACATAGGGAAGAAGCTTCTCTCTTGATAATTCAAGAACCCTCTGCAATTTTTGCGACAATATTTTTCTGGAATTCAAATCAATATGTGTTGCCCTGATTTTCAGTAGAATTTTCTCTTTCTGCTCGTTGTTGTATCAGAAGGTCATTGTCATCAGAGATTCCTCCTATAAGATGGCTTATTGACTTTTCCAAGAGCAACACCACACTCAGTTTCTGAAATGGGCTAATGATAAGTCTGACTGCCTGCTAGTTTTTGTACAATTACTCCCTTATAGAAATGTTGCTCACAGCTTTAGTCTGTCTCTATCCAGGAAGTTAACCATTCAGAAAAGAAACATCAACATTCTTTTAGCTTCTTGCTGATGGAGAGTGCTTTACAAAGGAGAAAAGGCTGCTGGTATAACTATGAGTCATTCTTGCCCAGATCTCCTGTGACTCATTTTCCTTCGTTACATTGAGCAGAATCAATAGCCCTTCAGTTTTCTGAATAGTAGATATAACTGCACTAATGACTGCCTGTTGAACAAGTTCAGCTATGTTCTAATTTATTTATTAAGCAACAGTAAAACAAGTATGAAGTACCCATCATTGGCTAATGGGAGGGTAGTGATGTTTCTGCCCATGAGTCAGACCTAAAACACAGCCTCACTGGGTTGAAAATGAGAAGATGTAGTAGCCTCTTTTGGTTGAAAATGGAGAATCAGGGTAACAAAACAATTTAAATTTCAAGGCTCTGCTTTCTCCAGGTTTTAGGTTGTGCCAACTTAGCAACCATGAATAGCTCCTGTATAGCTACTATACATGAATAGCTCCTATACAGGCTATTCATTTTGTAAGTGGCAGCTTAACCTTTTATGCCATAATGCTCACCCTTATTTTTTTGTAAGGCATAATTACAAAGAGATAGGGAGAGAAAGAGAGATCTTCCACCTGCTGATTCATTCCCTAAATGGAAGCAATGGCCAGAACCAGCCAGGCCAACTCCAGTAACCTAGAATTCCATCCGAGTGTCCCACTAGGGCAACAGGGTTCCAAGTAATAGGGAGGGCCTCCTTCTGTTTGTTTTTTTGTTTGTTTTTTGGTTAGGCACATTAGCAGGGAAATGGATTGGAGGTAGAGTTACTGGGAGTTGAACCTGTGCTGATAGCAGATGCTGGAAATGCATGTGGCAGCTTAACCAGCTGCATTAAATGCCAGCCCCCTCATTACAGTTTAAAAAGAATGTTAAGGGAGCCTTACTGCACAGTGGACCAGCTGCCACCTGTGACACTGGTCTTCCATCCTAGAGTGCTGATTTGGGTCTCAGATGCCCTGCTGTTGACCCAACTTGATGATGATGTGCCTGAAAATGCAACATAAGATGTCTCAAATGCTCAGGACACTTTTATGCATGTGGGAGACCAGAAGGGAGCTCCTGATTCCTGAGCTGAGCCTGGCTAGCTGTAACCCAGCTGTTGCAGCCATTTGGGGAATGAACAGTGTGTGAAAGTTCTCTTTCTCACATTATCTGTCTCTCCCCATTGCTCTACATTTCAAAAATAAATCTTATAAAATAGAGTAGTAACAACTAAAAATATAGTTTTGTGGTGACCATCTATCACAAAAGATGATCCCATGTTAGGCTTTATAAGAGAATTTCCAGTTGGATAGATATAGGGCTGAATTCATCACTTGAGAGAGTGACTTATTGCCAGTTATTTAACTTTCCTGTCTCAAGTTTCCTCACCTGCCAATTAAAGATAATAATATGCCAACTACTGAGGTAGTGTACATGCAAAAGTGCACTGATATTTTCAAAATTTCTATTTCTCCTACAATTCTTTTACATTCATATTCACTTTTTTTTTTAAAGATTTATTCAGTTTATTACAAAGTCAGATATACAGAGAGGAGGAGAAACAGAGAGGAAGATCTTCCATCCGATGATTCACTCCCCAAGTGAGCCGCAACGGCCGGTGCACGCCGATCAGAAGCCGGGAACCAGGAACCTCTTCCAGGTCTCCCACGTGGGTGCAGTGTCCCAAAGCATTGGGCCGTCCTCAACTGCTTTCCCAGGCCACAAGCAGGGAGCTGGATGGGTAGTGGAGCTGCCGGGATTAGAACCGGCGCCCATATGGGATCCTGGTGCGTTCAAGGCGAGGACTTTAGCCGCTAGGCCACGCCGCTGGGCCCACATTCATATTCACTTGAAATTCATCCATTTTATCTAAGTGTTTCAAATTTACATGTAGGTATTTTATTAAATTTCCTCATTTCTCTGTTAGTTCACAATTGTAGTTCTAATTTTGTGTCTTTGTGGGCTACCGAAGTAATTAAATCATGATGATGATGGTGAGAAAAGGGTTTGTTGATAGAGAGTTAGGAAAACGTGATATACTTTTTTTTCCTGCCCAAAATGTATTTGCAGAGTATACCTTAACCGCTAGATAATCTTGGGGGGCTTTGAAAACAGTTTTGAACTACAGTTCCTGATTTTTTTAAGGAGTAACCAGAAATCAGAGAAAACATTAAAGTGATTTCCATTTATGTGATTCCTTTATATCTACCAGTAGCTTACATGAAGGGACACTTAGTTTAGGTGAAAATTGTTCTTGTCGTCACAGCAAGCAGGAGGACTCTTTTCCGGGATCATTGACTTTTGTCTGTACTTCCAAACCTTGATTATTTCAAAGCATATTTTTGGGTACTATTAATTAATAAGAAATGCATTCCTATTGTTATATAGTACTTCATTACTCATACATGTGGGAATTTTTGTTCAGTAATGAAAAATACACTGTTGTGATCTATTTAACATCATCTCCATTTACAAAATGCTGAGTGTCAGAAGTAAACTGACCATACTAGTGGACATTGATACTTTATTTCCATAGCTAACAAGGACAGGAAATTTGGATTGTCCCAGGAACATTAGCATATTGTTCAGTTTGATCAGAGAGATTATGGCTGCTTCATAGGCCACCTGTCTTGAAATGTGACAGATATGGAACTAGAAGGCAAATTTTCTAATGATTCAATGGAGGACTATGCTAAAATTTCTAGGATGGCAGGTTATAGGCAATTAGTCCTTGAAGTCTTTATGATTATATCATGAAGAAGTACAGAAAAAGATGTCACATCAAATAGATGCTAAACTCTTCTTCTAATGTGTTGGGCTTGCCACAAGGACAAGGAATTGTAATTTTAAGATGAGATTCTTCGCCCTTATTAATTAATGGATTCATTTAATCATTCACTTAACAGACCTATGCTGAAACTTATACTCATTTATCCATGTCGCATAACAAACCACTCCCCAAATAAATTGCTTGAAACATGATGCATTTATTGATTTTTAAAATTTAATTTAGCTTTTTAATGAAGGGAACAGATTATATGTATTTCGTATATCCAATTTCAAGAACATAATGGTGCTTCCCACCCTCCTCCATCTTTGCTTACTTTAGTTTTTGAGATGACATACTTTCAATTTACTTTATAATCACCATCCTAATCCTCCATTAAATCAATAATTGAACAAGTAGTGAATAGAAACACGATTGTTCTTCAGATTGTACAGACCAGGGCTATAAAGAATAACCAGTAATTTTATTTACCCATTTTTCTGTGAGTCTGCACTTTTGACTGGATTCAGCTGAGTGGTTCACTTGCTGAATTTCACCTGAGCTCACTCACAGGGCTGCAGTGAGATGTAAAAGCTCAGTTGGGGCTGATTCCCTCAGCAACTTTACTCACATGTCCAACAATCAATTCTCCCTGTCAAGTGATTGTAAGAGGTCCTCCTCCTCGACTGAGTTGGCTCATCTGTTTCCTGTGGCCAGTCATCCACAAAGACGCTAACCTAGGTTTCTTCACAAGGTGGCAGCATCACTTCCAGAAGATGACAGCAGAAGCCTCAGGGCCTCTGAGAGCATTGGTGTGGAACTGGCACGCAATTATTCAGCCTCATTCTGTTGGTCAGAACAAGTTATTGGGTCAGGTGTCGATTGTGAGAGCAGCAAGTACTCTTGCATAGAAGAGAAAGAGAGGAACTCCTGGTTAGTTTCTGAAATCTGTTAACTATTAAACATCAGAATATTAGAATGAAGTGCAAGCACTGATTTTCCCTGGAGAAGTGGACAAGGAGATAGAAATTGCAGAGGGGGCCCGGTGGCATGGCCTAGCAGCTAAAGTCCTCGCCTTGAACACCCCGGGATCCCATATGGGCGCCGGTTCTAATCCCGGCAGCTCCACTTCCCATCCAGCTCCCTGCTTGTGGCCTGGGAAAGCAGTCCAGGATGGCCCAAAGCTTTGGGACCCTGCACCCGTGTGGGAGACCAGGAAGAGGTTCCTGGTTCCCGGCATCGGATCGGCGCAGCACCGGCCCGTTGCGGCTCACTTGGGGAGTGAATCATCGGATGGAAGATCTTCCTCTCTGTCTCTCCTCCTCTCTGTATATCCGGCTTTCCAATAATAATAAAATCTTAAAAAAAAAAAAAAAAAAGAAATTGCAGAGCAAGCTGGAGGGTACTTTGATAGAAGCATGTCCATGAGGTTGTAGAACACAGAAGTAGAACTGTTAGCTAATTCAAACTGGAAAAACTAGAAAGATGCTCCTCTTAGCCTGGGAATACGTATTTTCCCCATGTTTATTATTTTATGCATAGCTCAGGGATCAGATCTTAAGGTCACAGAAATATCTCTTTGACTTGACATTGAGTTTGGGTATGAATTCATAAGAGAGAGGACCAGTGGAAGAGGAGGAAATCTTGTTGTTAAAGATTTATTTTGTACAAAAGGCATATTTACAGAGAGAGAGAGAAGAGAGAGAGTGAGAGAGAAGAGAGAGAGAATCTTCTATCCATTGGTTTACTTCTCAAATAGCTGCAGAGGTGGGCGGGTCCAAAGCCTCTTTCTAGATCTCCTGAGTGGTTTCAGTGGCCCCACATCTTGGGCTATGTTTCTCTGCTCTCCCAGGCACATTAGCATGGAGCTGGATCAGAAGTGGAACAACCAGGACTCAAACTGGCATCCATATGGGGTGCTGGCATCATAGGTGGAGGCCTAACCTACTATCCATAGCATTGGCCTCAGGAGAAATATTTTTACATGCTCTTCTCCCACTTATAAATGGAAAAAGAAGGGTAATGCCAGCATCTCATATAAACATTGGTTTGAGTTCTGGCTGCTTCATTTCTAAGTCAGCTCTCTCCTAATGGAGCTGGGAAGGTACTAGTAGGAATGAAACCCAAGTATCTGGGCATTGGGCACCCATGTAGGAGACCTAGAAGAAGCTCTTGACGCTCTTGACTCCTGGTTTCAGCCTGACTAAGCCCTTGCCTTGAGGCCATTTGAGGAGTGAACCAGTGGATGGAAGATCTCATTCTCTCTTTCTTTTGCTCTGCAGCTCTTTCAAAAAGAAGAAAAAAATCTTCAAAATCCCCAACAAACCAAGTTTGGTGTTGTGATATGGTGGGTGAGCCTGGAATGCTCACATCCCATATGGGTGCAGATTTGTTTCCAACTGCTCCACTTCTGCTATGACTCTATACTAATAGCTGGGGAAAAGCAGCAGAAGATAAGTGAGGTATTTGGATCCCTGCCACCCACATAGAAGATGTTCCATAGGAGGAGTTCCAGGCTCTTGGCTTTGACTGGGCCACCTGGAAAGTACAGCAGTAGATGGAAGATCTATTTCCCTCTTTCTCTCTCACTCTCCTTTGCCCCAACCCCATCACTCTAACTTTCAAATTAATTGATTAATTAAAAACAAAACAGAACAAAATGGGCACTTGAGATTGGTAGTATTAAATATGAACAAGAAGAAGACTTTTTGTTTTGGGCTACCATTTCTCTCACATTTATGTTATACTTTGAAGGTTTGTGAATTCTGACTTTAGTTAACATACATGATACTAAATACTCAAATCACGTAAAAGTCTGTTCATGAAAGCCAGATGTAAGAATAGTAAATTTGCTGAAAATTCAGTAACTGACCTGTGTACCTTAATGTAGCATCAAAACAAACAAGAAAACCCAAAGCAAAACAAAATGGGGTTGAATTAAGGATATTTGGTGAGTGTCTTCAATTCCAGCCAGGGAGCATCGGATTGAAGGAAAGAAAAACCTTGCTAGATAATAAAGCCAATTAGATTTATTGTACATATGACAGTAGGGAATTCTTTTAATCACATATTCTCAAGTGCCTTTGGGAACTTGGACGATAATAAAGTGTATGCTGAGAGGAATCAGTGACAGTGTTCTCCCAAAGGAGAAAAAATGATACCGAAGTGCATCATTTTAGTGTTTCTTGAGGGACTCAGAAGAGCAAATCTCACAAGCAGGACATGTAGAGCTTGGACTGGAAACTGTTCAGGAAAACTGCTGTGATACCTGGCTAGTGTCCTTCTGAGAAGGTCAGTTTGTAACTGTGTAAGGTAGGACAAAAGCTACGGAGGAGAAAGTGGACTTGCTCACTCCTCCTGGGCTGGGCAGTCCATTCTAAGTTATGCCTGCATAGCACAGGGTGACTTTGTATGCTGTGTCACTGGTCCTAGTTAATGGGGACCAGACTGAGGTCAGAGAAAGTTCCAGATGGTTGGGTGCAAACTATACCAGTTAGTGGCCCAGATGGCTCTAGCAATCAAATTAAATTCTGGCTATCAATCAGTGAGCATATATTTAGCACCTATTATGTGCCTGACATCGTGAGGATACACAGGAAATGTTAAGACCGGTTTCTTGTTTAATTTGAACTTGTATGCATATGTAAAGAGCATGAGAGACTGAGAACAGAAGTTAGCTTCTCTTTCTGTTTCTGTGAAGATGTGTAAAGTAAAACACCGGGAAATGATTCATAAGTTCATAAAACTACTCCTTGTGTGTTTGGTATAGCAGAGAGGCGGCAGAAATATGATCAGGTGATTTCTGCTGGTGAGAAGATGCAGTAGTGAGACATGCAACGTGAGTAGGATAAAATTACTGCCGCAAGGTCTCAGCATCTCATTTGTTAGCCATATTTCATTGTGAATAGGCATGGTAATAGGCAGTCTATATTGGGCAGTAGTACTATCAACTACTTTATATGCTTTATACATATTATGACTTTAATTCCATTGCGATTTTATGAAACAGTGACAACTGCTCTTTTAGGATATGGGGACAAGTAGATTGCCCAAGGTCACAGAATCAGAGAGCATCACAGGATAATACCACTCATGGATTATCTGGTTACAATCAGATAACCATTTGCCCAATCCTTATATTCACTGGGGTTCCTGGTTGTAGACAAGGGAAACCAAATATGGTGAATTGAAGCTGGAAAGCAATGTGTTAGAAGGATGTCCTAGATTTTACAGACAAGCCAGTATTTCCTGAGAACCAGGAACCACAAACTGGAAGCCAAAGGATGCATGTCTTCAAACTCTATAGAAAAATGTCATGAAATAGCAAGGGAAGCTACTGTCAATGTTACCGTAAGTGGTCACTTGCCTCATATCTCTTCGGATTTCTCCATGTTCAATCACTGCTAATAGTTACCCAATTCTCCTTCATCTTCATGGCAAGACTCAATTTTAAATTGACAATTCTGGGAGGAGAGGGAAAGAATTTCACTTCTCCATTCATCTCTGATTCTTTCCTTTTTTTGAGAATTACTCTTGTTGAAAAATGGTGTTAGCATGCTAAGTAGTCTCACAAAGCACAACCGACACCTGTCCACTTTGGGTCTCTCCAAAATGCTTCTGTATGTTACTGAAACATTCAAGCCGATTTCTCTCGGAAGTCCCTGATGATGAAATTTCCTACTCTTCAGTGACTATTGCTGTTTGGGGGCTTAGAATTAGACCTCACATAACCACACCTATGTCCCTGTCATAATCCACATCCCTGGACAAGTTCCCCTGCTCCTGTTTGTTGTTGCTGGAGGCATTTTACAGTAGAGGAAAGCTTTCCTTCTTGGGTATGATGTATTGGTTTAATCAATCCTGAGTGGTCAGGTTTTCAAGTTCCTTTGAGTTAGGCAGTGAACATTAAAGTGCTAACTTTCAAACTCTAAACAGATTTTTTAAAATCCAGCTAATATGATTTGTCTACAAATAATTACTGACAACCTACTAAGTGCCAACATTTTGTTAGTAACTGGGATATAGAAAGGTCTAAAGGAATTGATTTCCTAGTGTTATGGACTTCACAGATGAGGTCCTAAAATAATCACATATATAATTATAGTTGCATTAGTCCTCTTGTTGTCTCTTCAGTCTGTCTTGGTTCAAAGGATCTTGCCATAAACAAATACGTTCTGGATAAAAAAAAATAGTGGTAAGTATTTGTGGATACTTACTATGTGTCATGCAGTGTGCTGAATGCTTTGTATTACTCAGTCACTGAAACGCAGCAATAATGATTTGCAGTATGATTCCTTCCAGTCTGTGATGCGTAACAAGAATGCTGGCTATAAAGTAGATGCTCAATTAAAGCATTTGAGCCACTGACTATGTGTGTAGAAACATGCAGCTAACAAATTCTAGGAAGTCAGGTCTCTGCTCAAACCCCTAGAGGCTGAAACTTCTAGGAGTTTCTAGGAAAGATGAAGTAAGAAGAAATGGCTTGAACGTGACGTTTGGCAGCTGGATGGTTGCGCTTTTGTACTCAATGTCCCATCCTGGAAAAGTGAGGACCACCCACAAGGGGCCCTGGGCAAACACCCAAATTCCCAGTGGGACAGACTAACCTTGGAGGGAATTCATCTTATATAAGCAGGACTGCACTCATTAATCATTTTCAATATGCTCTTATTTTATGAACTAATTTCAAATAGACATATTGAATCCATTTTCCTAAGTAAAAATGGAGCTAGGCAAATCATAAACAGCTAAATTATAGTTTTGGCACATACATGTGGTTTTGTTTCATATTTAGGATTATTTGCCTCCTAGAGTAACCTAATACAATGGAAACACTGGGTAAAACACTATAGAGAGTGAGTGTTTATAGAGACTTACATCTGATTTACATTTAAGGAGCATAAAACTAATTGCAGAGAGACTGTGCTACTAAAACAGTAAGCCTAAGGGATAGCTATGTACAAATGCTTGTAGGAATTCTGATATGACTGCTTGAAATTGAGACTTTCAAAATTAATTTCCCTAACTAGAAAGAAGAGCATCTTTAAATGTCCTCCGTGGACATAGATGTATTATGAACGATTCACGGACAAAGTAACTGTTATATAACAACATCTTTCTAATATCAGATTAAAATCTGGAATTGCAAGTATAATAAAAGTATCCATCTATATTAGTATAAAAAATGACAGTCCTGTAAGAGCAATAAACAGGTAGACAGCAAGCCAGTGGTCAGTTCCTATGATTAATTGTCTTGTCGTTATTGCAATTGCTTTTACTCTCACTAAATGGCCTAATTTTTCTTTCTCCTATACCCACATATATAATGAGGTAAAAATTCTCCTCTAAAGATATTATTATTTTTAAACCACTTCATACAAAAATTCAATAAATACCTTTCCGCATGTCTATTGTAGAAGTTAGCATGTCTGGGAGTCTTCTATGATGCAAAATTCTGTTAAAAATTACTGGTTTTATATTTTGATTTTTGAACACTTTGGGACTTTTGTAGTAGTAGTTTCTTGCAGCAATAGTCACTCTTAAAAAAATGTTTTTATATGCTGAGGGTGTCATAGCATCAATTCCTTCTCATCTATGGTACATATTACTTTAAAACCATTTGCATCCTTGTATGTGTGTGTGTGTTATGCGAACACACATAATTACCTGTTTTCTTTGAATATGGCTTATGAGTTTGCTATTTTGTCATGTCTGCTGTGGTGTTGTCTGTAAAGGTTTAAATGAAATTTATAGCATGCATCATGTATTGTAAGTTTGTGTGTCGTACAATAATCAACGTGCAAAAAAGCCACATATTTGGAGTGTATATTTAAACCAAGTAAGTAATCATATACAAAACAATGCAAAATGTGAACATTGTATGGCAATTAATAACATCTCTGCCAGTGTAAATACATTTTTTCCCCATAAATCATTTCCAGCTTGTCAAAATGGATCTGTGCTGGCAAAGAAACAAGGGTAATGTTTCAATTTTCTCCATCTGGCAAGAAATTTTTTGTTAGATTTCCTCCTTCCCTTTTTCAGTTATGAAATTTATATAAGCAACTACACGTAGTATGATGAAGAAAGGGTGTGGTGTGATGGGATAAAGAACTATGTTGACTATTAGAGACTTGGCTCTGAATTATTGCCCTAAATTGTACATTCATGTCACACATGCACATAACAGAAAATATTTGGCTGCCGGCGCATAAAAATGATTCCCTTTGTATTAAAACTTTGCTCTCATTAAACAAAGCACAACTTGTAAGGACTTGAATGTATTTTAACTTGTTTGGTATAATTTCTTAAATGGGAGGAGGATGCATATTTATCTGAGAAAATTCCACCATGTAAATGTGCAAATTCCAGTAGCAGGTACAAATGTATGCATTCACAATATGGAAGTGGGAAAGAATTTATTATTTTTAATAACTCAACATTGTAAAAAGAACTCAATTGAACAGGTATGCCATAGGCACAGAGAGCTTATGGATGTCTAACAATGGTAAAGTATTGCTGTTTTTAAAATGTAATATATTTTATAATATGATTGTGAGAATAGGAACTCATGCAGAGCACCAAAATCCACTTAGTTTCATGTGCATTGATGAATAATTACCAATTTTCCTTCCTTGTTAACACTGAAATGAAATTAAAACCCCAAATGTATGTGTTGCTGCCTAGCTACTCAGCCATCTATGGTAGGCCTGGAAGGTTTGATAAACATCATTCTTGTTTGTGTCCTTGGCAAAGCACACTGAAGCCATGCTAATAGATGCATGCCTGGTCTCCTTGTCCAGGAAGCTGTGTACTTGCAGGGCACATGTAACCCAGAAGCACAGAAAATTCACCTGTCTCCAGCATGGGGTTATGCTACAAGATTCCATAGGAAGCTAATTTTTAGCCTTTTTTTCTTTTCTTTTAAATAAATGTTAATACAGATTAGTAGGGAGACAAGAAGAATATGCTGGACTCTGGTTTGGCTGATTCCCAGGTGGATCATCAATGACTATGGGCACAAACTCCCAGCTAAAGTTTTATGAGTACTCTGTGATCACTGGATGTCAGTGTAGCCTCTTTGGGTCATACAACCAAAGCAGCTTGTGCAGGTTTGTGTTTGTGATTTTATCCATCACGTAGGTCATTGAAGAGATGGCTCTAGGGTGTTGATATTAATCACTTGGAGCCAGGGTGCTTCGGTTGTCACTAACTCTTGTTGCAGATAGTTTTAGCTGCACATATGGAACCTTATTTGTCATGCACTCTTCTGAGACCCCTAGAATGTCAGGACACAACAGATGATTAAAGGATTGAGAAGCAACCTTCACTTTGAATATCTTTGTCTTAAGTTGTGAGACCAGAGCCTTAATGAAACTTGATGGTTTAGTTTTCACTCACTTAAGTTTTGTGGGCACATGCCAAAAATAATTTGTACAAAACTTTACCTGAAGAAATGGTTAGAAATAGAAATTTAGAATTAAAATATAATCAAATGAGCAGTGTTTTCCTTCTTTCAGTAACCTTCCTGTTTTTATTTTCTTCCCTCCCCCTGCCCTCACCCACATGCCATCCACAGGATGATCGGTTATTTGGTCCAAGGCTTTTATCATCCTCTTTTCTTTGCAATTAACTCTTCAGACTGAGGAAATTGGCTTCACTTCTCACTGATCTTGTTTAAATGTAACTCCCTGCCTACCATACTCCATCTTTCTGTTAAGTTCAAAACATTATGTATAGAGCTATGCACAATTATCCAACCTATGCAACCTTTTCTCAAAAGGAAAGCACAACTTTATATTTTAAACTGTATTTGTATAGTTTTATTTTTTGTATTTATTATTTGAGAAGCAAAAAGACACACATGTATTTGTGTGTAATGTAGAAATGTAGAAATATAAAATACAAAATTATAAAAATATAATATGCAAATGTATAAATACAAAAATATTTGTTATTTGAGAAGCAAAAAGACACAAGTGGGGTAGACAGAGATCTTGCATCTATTGATTCATTTTCTAAATACATGCAACAGCTGGGGCTGGGCCAGGGCAAATCCAGGAATTAGGGACTGCAGCTGCATCCACATCTCCCACATTGGTGGCAGAGATCCACATAACTGAATCATCACCTGCTACCTCCTGGGGTATGTATTAGCAGGACATTCAGACAGGGAGTACAAGTGGAACTCAAACTCAAGCACTGTAATGTGCAGTACAGGCATCCCAAACAATGCCTTATGACTCTGAAAAATGCCCACCCCCCCCCCAAAATTTTAATGTTATCATATTGGGAGATGCATGCTTTAAATATCTATAAAAAGGTTTTCAGTTCCAAAAATATTTAGTAAACTCATATGGAGAAATGGGCTTGATATTTTAATGCTATACATTTCTTTTAAGAAGGAATACTGCTGATAGTATATTTGTGAACTGAGTGTGCAGGAGACCACTTTTGTCACAGGGTGAGGCAATGATGGGGCACATTGGAAAATGGGAGGCTGGCACTAGGGTCATCTACCTCACCCTGGGAAGAGTTATTTTGCTGTTTCAGGCTGTTACCCACAAAGGAACAGACAAGGGAGAAGGGACGCTTGATCTGCATTTGAACATCTCAATAAGTCTTCTTTTTTTCTTCTTTCTTCCCTGTTTCCCCACAGCTGGACAATCATCCTATAAAATGTTCCATTTTTGAAAAGGTCAGATTCCTTTGCTTGTCTCAAAGACTTTGACATTCTTTGCCAGAGGCAGTGGGTTGGACAAAATGGATTCTCACATTTCCTTCTGGCTTGTCAGTACTGTTGATCCTCAATCTTCTTTCAGTCCCTGGAAACAGGGAAACTGATTTGCGTGGGTCTATGAAGTCTTACAGGAGGTCTTTCTCTCCATCCACAATTCTCTCCTGATCCTTTCTTACCCTTATACTGTTAGTACCCTTGTGAACAGCCAAGCCTGGATCTGAGGAAAGATCAACTATCAGCTTATTTTTTTTCTTGGTTTGACAGATTTTGGGGGGTTTATAATTACTTTATTGCAGTTTTCTCCTATCTGTGCAATCGAAAGGTTACCATAGACAATGTACTAGTTAGTTCTGACTCTTGAGTACAAGTGTGTAAAGACCAGCTTTACTGTGTAAAACATTAAATGAAGGGCTGGCATCAAGCTGTAGTCAGCTAAGCCTCCAAGTGTGGTGCTGGCATCCTATATGAATATTGATTCTTGTTCCTCCTGGATGCTCGGCTTCCAATCTAGCTCCTTGCTTATAGCCTAATAGGCAGTGGAGGATGGTTCAAATCCTTGGGACCCTGCACCCACATGGGAGACCTGGAAAAAGCTTTCAGCTCCTGGCTTCAGATCAGCTCATCTCTGGACATTATGATCATTTGAGGAGTGAACCAGCTGATATAAGATCTGTCTCTGTCTCTCCTTCTCTCTGTAACTCTTTCAAGTAAAAGTAAGTCTTGAGAAAAGAAAAGAAAGTCAAGATCAGTGGTGAATAATCAGAACCTTGAACACACTTGATGAAGGTATGCACTGTCATTTCCAATATCTACTTTTAGTCTGTCTTTCTTTCTTTCTTTCTTTCTCTCTTTCTTTCTTCTTTTTTTTTTAGTTTAGGCTCTTTACAGAGGATGGAAATCTGTACTTTATTTTTTTAAATCGTAAATTAACATTCATCTGGAGCAACTGAAAAGATAGAAGCTAAAAAGTAACATGGTCTATAAGATTTTAGTAGTAAAGGTCTCCTTTCTAATGACATCACTTTATTTTTGCCGCTGCCTTTAGTCACAGCCTAGAAAAATAACTTCTATCCTCCAAGTCACCTAGAAGGTTAAGCTCATCATCTCAGGAAACACTGTGAGATTGATTAATCTATTTTCGCTTTCATTACTAGAAAAACCAAGATATGGAGTGCCTATATGACTTTCCTGAAACCAGAATTACAGACAGTTCTGGAATATGACACCTAAAATGCAAATAACAGCAGACCAGGCTTTGAAGTGAAAAAGACTCAGTTTCTAATTCAGCCATTGTAATACCGAAACCTTAGCTTCTTCAGCTGTCCTGATCAAATAATACATGTCTTGTTGGATTTGTGTGCAGAAACAAAATGCATGTTAGCAGAATAGTTGATATGCAACCAACAAATACAGCTCTTTTTCTTTCTCCCTCTCCATATGTATCTGTATATATGTACATACACACTCATAGTATAGAGAGAACTACATTTATTAATATAGTTTCCCATTTAATGTTACTTCATTTAAAGTGTGCCGCCTAATTTACTAGACTTGATCGATCTATTGATAGCATCTTTTCATTCTTAATAGTATTAATTAGAATGGAAGTAGAAAAAAGAATGAAACTTAATTTCCCCCAGAGTCCTAAGGGATTTGTGTGGGTCAATTTATTAATGAAATGTGAAGAACATTTGGCAAACCCACCAAATGAGACAAAGCATTGTAAAGAGCCTTTAGAAAGAATTGGTATCTAATGTTAATGTCTGTGGAATGGAACTGTCATGGGATAATGGCCTTTTGATGGTACAGAAAATGCCAAGGCAGAGATAAGACATTTATTTTGAAAGCACTAGACAATCACCTTTGGATAGTGTCCTTCCACCAGGTCTTTATTTCTAATAGACCAATAATTGATATGGATGTAATTATTTTTCTTGATGGATTTGATATATGAGGCAATGGCTTTACTCATTCCATGCAATCGTTGAGTTGCTGCATCTTCACTGCTCACCAGGACGAACCTTTTATTCTGTGTTCTCTCTGATCAGAATGCTGAATATCAGTGGGTTTTTTTTTCCTCCTCTAAATACTAAGTCACAGCAGTTACTTGAATTACAGGATTGGGGAGACGCTGAAACCTTTAGTCTTGTGTTCATTGTAGCAATGTAATTGTCATTTTAGTTAGCTTTTTCAAGACTGTGAAAACAAAAATCTGCTTTTTTTGTTGTATGTTGCCATAAATATTTTCTATGTGAAAAATCACATTTGTTGATGACTACTCATTTCTTTAAAAAAAATTAAGTACAGTACCTCAAATTGCAAATGTTTCATGGAGCTATTTGTGTTGCAAAAAGAAAACTTTTTTCCAGTGTAGTAAGATCAATGCAAGGGCCAGTTCATTAAGCTTTACGCTGTTACCATACTTGTTATCCAGAGAACAGCATTGTGTGTGTGTGTGTGTGTGTGTGTGTGTGTGCGCTAGCACATGTGACAGCACCATAAGTAGGGAGCTGCTTTTCGTTGCTCTTTTACAGAGTAGCAGAAGGATACTAGAATGTTTCTTATTTGTTATTATTAATCCTACTTCAAGGAAACATGAGACAAGGTGGCTGGCCTGGATTGGCTTTTTATTTGCTATGAGTGTGGTAATTTTACCCACACACCAGCTTGAATGTACACATTTTAGCTGAATGGATTTCTTAAGAGTCAAGGTATGGTCCTGTTATGATGAAGTTCATCCCAGAATGTCATAGGATAGTAACACAAAAAGAGAAGAGCTTTGACCTTCTTTTTGGACCTACATATAAACTCCAATAGAGCTTGAGCAGCAAGAGGACAATTTTATCTTATGTCTCCTGTCCTGAACTTCTCTGATACATGTCTTGAATTTTTATTCAAATTACTTTGGGGTTTTAATTTATTCAGTCAAATGTCAACCAAGTGTTGTTTATCCTGTGGATTACATTCATGCTCACTGCAGAATTCGCTAACATTTTGATTTCTAATTATTTTCTTGTTTATCCATGTGGTAGGATGTTTTGAATTTTACCTTCAGACCACTGACCAGTTGGAATTATGATTTTTCTCTCTTTCCTAAGCATATGGTAGTAAAATTTGGCAAGTGTCTAGTTTTAGTAAATCTAATAACTGCATTGCCACATCTTTTATTTCCTATACCACTGTCTTTCTTAGTTATTTATTGTACTTAAAGAAGCCAGTTATTTTGCCTATAGGAATTGAGCCTTGGACATAGTATGTGCAATTGCAGCCTAAGATTCTGAGCACAAGGTTATGCAAAAAGGTATTGAAAAGCATCCCTGAGGAATTTCAAACCCACAACAAAACAGAATTAGTTCAAAAAGAGATGAAGCTGGTTTTAGAACAGAGATCAACCTTGCACTCTAATCCAGTGTCTCCCACTCCACTGTTAAACTTATTTCCTTGTACCCTCATCTGTATTTGGTCCTCCTTTTCTCTCCCTGTATGTTGTTTTTGAAATTATAAGTGAATATTGAACCTTTCTTCTGTCCCTGACAACCATGCTGATTTAAACTTAGGGAAGAATGCAAGTGTGGTGTTGAGAAATGGCAGAGTGACCATTTTGAAAAGGTATTAAATCAAAGAGCAGGGAACCTTGGTTTGTATCAGGAAGATTAGTCATCATGGTCAGTCACATAAAAGGTCCATTAAAGAAAAAGACTGAGGAGTCTGGCCTATTTGAAAGGTACAAGATGAAGAAGAAGCGTTGAAAGGTAAAGCTGCAGACAGTTTGGCTTAGCCTTTGTAATCCTTGAATGCCATGCTGAGGGGTTACGCTCCAGTGTCTCATGAGGTAATGTCCATAAAAGTTTCCAATCTAATGTAGAGGTCAGTGAGACCTAATATCCTAAGAAGTGTTCTTGGGAAACTGTGGTGAAAGCACTCTATAAAAGAGAGGCTGACACCAGGGAGACCCACATAGGGAAATATTATAATGCACAAAGTTAGGGATGACAGCGACCTAAAGCCAAAGGAAAGAACCAGAATGGAGATGTTTCCATTACAAGGATGATTAGGACGTAGTGAGTTATTAACAATTAGAAGAAAATCACAGGGAAGAATACAAGGTAGTTTTGGAATGATGAGGATATTAGTTTGCTGGGATCATCACAACAAAATACACAGTTTGAGTGGCTTTAAAAAAAGAAATTCATTCCAATTTTCAATCTGGGAGCCAGAAGTCTAAGATCAAAATGTCTGAATATTCTGTAAAAGCTTTAGAGAAAGATCTGTTCCAGATATCTGCCTCAGCTTCTAGTACTTAATTACAGTTTTCACATGGTTCTTCTTGGGTGTTGTTTTTAAAAAGACACTGGTCAATAGAATATCCCAATGTTATCTCATCTTAACAAACTTGTACTGACGCTATTTCCAAGTAAGGTCACATCTGACATGTTGATGGTTAAGACTTCAGTGCCATTGCCCATATCTACAATGTCAGGATATACTTAAATAGCAAAATTATAAACTTATGACTGATTATAAAGGACTATTCTATGGTAATGATATAGCAGAAATCAGTGGGGAGATGGAAATTTCGGGAGGGGAAAAGGAAAATCCTTAGAGTGGTGAGATTGGCAGCAATTCATAACTGTTGAACTATCAAAACCACTTGAGCAAGAATCTCAGAGCATGCCCCACATCCGGGACCTGGGGTGGGTGGGAGACTGGGTGGGGCTTCTCCCTCATTATCCTCCTTTACCTCAGATACATGAAGGAAACGATGTCTTACCCACTTTCCTATAGCCCTTGAACCTTTTTACCATAATTAACTATGTAAAGATTGTAAAAAAAAAAAACTTCAGTGAATGAATTTTTAGAGGATAAAGTTTGACCCAAAATAGTCTGCCATAGAAGATGCACTATAGAAACCCTGTTTTAGTTTGTAGTCTTCCCTGTTGAATTTTAAGTTATTTTAAGTTACCATCTTTTCTTATGAGTTTCAGACTTCTTACAACTGAAAATGTCAGTAGTTCTTTTTTTCTGTTATTGGTAAAATGATAGATCGTAGCTTGCTTATAGATTGATGGATAAATAATGGATGTCTTGTGCAGGTAAATTTCAACAGAGATAATTTGTGCCTATTTGTAAGGTAAGAAGCCAGGTAACAGGTACAAATGGTGAAGTTGATGAGGGAACTTTTAATACCCATCAATAAACTCTCTTCCTTCCTATGGAGAAGTGGTGGCTGCCTTTCTGAGTTTTTACCAATCTCTCTCTCTCGCACACACATTACATCACACATTTATCTTTATACTGTTTCTGTGGAGAAATCTGACTAGTACAGTGAAGAAGCTGGTTACTTACTAAAGGAATTGGGAAGAACTAGAAAATACACCAAAAATCCATCATTTCCAATGGTTCAGCATAATATAATAAGTTATTTGCAAGTATGGAACCCATTTAGAAATACAAGCTGTTGGGCTTGGCAGCGTGGCCTAGTGGCTAAGGTCCTCGCCTTGATCCCATATGGCTGCTGGTTCTAATCCCGGCAGCTCCACTTCCTCTCTGTCTCTCCTCCTCTCAATATATCTGATTTTGTAATAAAAATAAAATAAATCTTTAAAAAAAAAAAGAAATACAGGCTGTTTTCTGGAATATCCTAGGACCTAGTCCGTGTGTGGCAGCTTGAGAGAGGCAGTCTGTGTGGTAAGGGAAGAGCATTGTGGGTAGACCACATAAAACTATCTGTTTAAAGACAGAAGCTAACAGTGCCTGATGCAAATGTTCGGAAGATGCAACAGTAGTTACTACACTCAATATGATTTCATCCATTTCTCATAAAGAAGTATGAGATAGATGTGATGGTAATTGCAACTTTTACAGTTGAAGAAACTGAGTGCTAATTAATTGTTTAAAAAATAAGTTGTTCAAAATAGTGGATCTAGACATTGATTCAAAGCACATCTAGCTTCAGAACCCTTACCTTAATATTGCGTTTTATTGCCTTAATAGTCAGTCACCAAGCAGTGACTAAAATGAGGTCCAGAAATCCATGGATGTAACTGAGAAAGGAAACAGAGTCCAATAGAGCTGAGAGCAAAAGATTAGGCATCATGAATTTTAGACAGAATTTACTAAATAGTTTTTCTCTTACTTCTACCATGGAATTTGTCCTTCATTCCTGTGTTCAAGAATATTTATTGAGGTGGATATGTATTTCACATGTGAGATAGCCTGCAGCCTGCATAAGAGCATCTAACATCTATACTCAGATCCAGCTCTTGGCTCCAGCTTCCTGCCAAGGCAGACCATGGGAGGCAGTGATAATGGTTCAAGTAATTGGGTTCTTATGAACCATATGGGAGGTTTGGATTCTGTTCTTGTTTCCTGGATATCAGCCCTAGCCTTTTAGGCATGTGAGGAGTATATCAGCAGATGGGATCCCTCTTCTCCTCCCCCGCTCTTGCTTATCCCCTTCATTGTTTCTGAAATAAATAACAATTTTTTAAATTATTGAAAAGTATTATGTGCCAGGCATTGATCTGGGTTAAATGAAAATTAACTTTGAACAAAACAGATAGAAGGTCTCTGCACTGGAGAAACATAAATTCTAGATAGGGTGACAAAAATAGTAAAAATAATGAAAAATATTTGTGACATGTTATAAGGAGGTAAGTGTACTAAATAAAATGCAAATGAGTAGGGCGATTCAAGGAGCTATGGTGGAGTGGGATTTGGGCATGTTTCAGTGTGAGAGCACAGGCGGGATCACTTTTGTGGAGAGCAGTGTGGGATTAATCAATTAACTATTGGAGGTAAAAGCATTCTTAGAATGAAGAATCTAAGGCAAAAATGTGCTTGGCATGTTCTAAGGTCAGTAATGAGACTGAGCCTATGTGAAGCAGAAACAGGAAAGGGGAGAGTAGTCAGAGATGAGGATACGTTTCTGGAGAGAGGTGAGAGAGCATTGGTTCTTCTGGGACATGAAATAACTGGCTTCAGGCTGGTCTTGTGCTGTAATGGGTGAAACTGCTGCTGCTTGTAACACTGCCATCCCATATCAGAGTAATTGTTTGAACTCTGCCAGTTCTGTTTCTGATCCAGCATTTCTGCTAATGCAACTGGGAAGACATCACAGGGTTGTCCAAATATGAGACCATGTTGGAGTTCCTGTTTCCTTACATCAGCCTGGTCCATACTGGTGTGTTGTAGCCATTTGGATGAGTGAACTAGCAGATATAAAATCTTTCCCACCTTCTCTCCCTTCTGCTCTTATGTTGCTCTTTTAAACAGACAAACAAATCTATAAACAATTTTTTTTTAAAAAAGGAAACATCTTCTGTTTTTATGCTGAGTAAAATAGGAAATGAGAAACCTTGCAGAGCTTTGAGTAGAAGAGAGATAAGATCTAACTTTGATTTTAGAAAGATCTCTAGCTGTTGTATGTCAAGACTGTAGAAAGTCATGAGTAGAATCAAAGAAACCTGCTGGAGATCATTTTAATAATACAGTCAAGAAATAACAGTATCCAGCACCAACTGGTAACAGTGGAGGAGGAAGAAAAGAAATCCTAGATTCTGGGTGTATTTGAAGTCAGAGTACCAGAAATGCAAGGCAACTGAAATGCGTGAGCAACTGAAGGAATCAACAGTCGTGAATAAAACTGCTACGAAACAGGTTATAAGTGAAACTCATGAATTCAACTTTGTATGTCTATAACATATTTCAGATGGATGGGTAGGTAGATTTGTGAGTCTGTAGTTGGAGGTGGATGATCAGGAGAAGATGACAAGTTGAGAAACTTCACCATAATGCCATTATCAAAAGCCATGACACTGAGTTAGAGTACCAAGAAATGACTCTGGATAAAAAGAGGATGACTCCAGAACTAATCTCCAGAACTTCTTCAAACTTCACTGTCTCCTGACATGAAGAAATTAACGAGAATGAGAGGAACAAACAAAAGAGGCCTAGTTTTTAATTGTAATTCCTTCAGAGCCTCAAGGGTCACGCACAAGCATCTATTCCTACAAGGTTTTCAATTCCCATTTTCACCACTTTGTGATACATTTTTATTTTTGTGGCATGTTTGTTAACTTCATGTTGATGAAAATTTACAATTTCCTTCTATTGTGGACTGTACTCACTGGTTCTACATTTTAGGGGATGTATAACGGAAGTGTAGTGGGGACGGATATGTTCAGATATGGAGACAAAATGCTGTAGGTTGCTATGCATACAGACCAAAGATGGACTCCCAGTGAAAGAACTGAAAATATCCTTACAGTAGGATGATGGACTCACTGACAATATCCAGGCCTACATTGTCAGGAAACACTTCAATAACAGCTCCATGGACTTGTGACTGGTCATGAAGGACATCCATTGTGAAACCAGAGGGGAAATCAGTGGGAAGGGGGGAAGACCTTGGGGAAGTGCACGAACAACCCCAGAGCCTATGGAACTGTATCGTAAAACAAAATAAAAATTTTTAAATGTAAAAAAAGAGAGAAAGGCTAAAAAGAATGATCAGTAAGTTAGAAAATGAAGAGATAGGTGCCCAGAATGTTGGTGTGAAAATGGAGCGAAGACAGGGCATACTTCTTCGTTTGTTACCCACTGACTGAATACAAAGAGTTTGGAAGACCTAAAGGGGGTCAGAACCTTGAGATTTAAGGAGCCTGGTCACTGCACAAAGGCAAGATCTTTCCTGGATTGTGATAAGAGAAAGAAGTAACTTTGCAGTGTATCTGGCTTCTGAGATTTGGCAACTTTTGTTTTAACAGATATTGGCCTATCCTAACATAAGAATTGGTGCAATTTGGGGCCATCTTTATGGTGAAATGTGATGCCAGCATCCCCAGTGGGCTCCGATTTGAGTGATCACTTGTTTCATTTTCAATCCAGCTCCCTGCAAATAAGCTTTGGAAAGCAGTGGAAGATGGTCAAAATTCCTGGGCCCCTGTCATACATGTGGGAGACCCACAGGCTCCTAGTTCCTGCCTCTACCTGTCCCAGCTTTGGCTGTGGTTATCATTTGGGGAGTGAACCAGCAGATGGGAGATTAACCTTTCCCTCTATCTCTCTCTGTAACTTTACCTTTCAAATGAATAAATAAAATTTTAAGGAAGAATTGATGCCATTTTAATAGTGCCAATCTTAATACTTGATATATTCACAAATGTTATTCATTATTAATATCACTGAAGAAGTACTGCTGCTTAGGAATGCTTTGTTGAAGTTAGAATATACATTCTTGAAACAATGAAGTACTATTTCTGAAAATCGATTTATCATCATACTTTGCCTAGAGTGGCTGGCACTGTGGCATTGCAAGCTAAGCTTCCACATGTGGTGCCAGCATCCAGTATGAATGTTAGTTTGAGTCTCAGCTGCTCCACTTTCCATCCAGCTCCCTGCTTATGGCCTGGAAAAAAAAAAAGAGGATAATGGCTCAGGTCCTTGGGATCCTGCACCCATGCAGGAGACCCCTAGAAAGTTGGAACAGCTTAGTTCTGGTCATTGTGATCATTTAGGGAGGGAACTAGCACTTGGATGATCTCTCTTTGTGTATCTCTCCTCCTCTCTGTAACTCTGCCTTTCAAATCAAATAAATCTTTTGCAAAATGCTATTCTACATGAGATGTTATGACCACCATAATCTCTCAGTGTGAGTAGGCCTGGCTAGGTCAAGTTTTAGCAAAGCCTAATTGCAATGTGGCCTCTTTTGATCTGTAAGGGTTCATGGTTTTTTCCTGATTCTCTCTTTGATTTGGATCCTGAGAAGGACTATTCTTGATGGAAAATTCTCAGCTGGGTTTTAAGGTCCATTGATATGGTTGATACATCTTTGATTGATTGCTACAGCTAAAGGAAAATTTCTATCTTCCCCTGGTACAGTTTGGAATTGCATGTGGAAACTTGTTTGAAAACTTGCTGGTGTGAGTCTGATGTTCATGTCATGAGTCCAGTTTGAGACATAAACTTAAAAATGTTCATTTTCAAGTTTGTAGAAAGTACATGTCCAGGGTCAGGGGCGGGGGGAGTAGGGACATATGTTGGCATGGTAGCTCAACAGTAATCTATCTATAAGTACTGCCCTTCCAAAATGGCACCAGTTCATGGTCCTGAGTGCTCCTCCTCTGATCCAGCTCCATACTTATTGCTGGGGAAAGCTGCAGAGAATGACTGAAGTCCTCGGGCCACTGTACCCATGTGGGAAATCTGGAGGAAGCCCCTGGCTTTTGATTGGCTCAGCTCAAGCTGTTGCAGTCATTTGGGGAGTGAACCAGTGGATGGAAGATCTCTCTCTGTAAATCTGTATTTTACATAAAATTAAATAAACCTTACCAAAAAAAAAAAAAGGACATGTGTGAGGGTCTATTACAATGACTACCTAAGAAACTTACCATAAAAGCCAAGGGTATTGCTGTGCACTCTGGCTTCCTGTGGTTTTCCCACCTCCTCAGCCAGGCGGATCCTAGTGCATACTTCATGTGCTTCCTGCATGGAAGCTCATCATTGCATTTCCTGCAGTGGGTGCAGGTGCTCACATGCTGCTGCTTTCTCTGAACTCTGTTCCCTAGTCCTCTGGCTTTTGTAGCTAAAACATAGCTCCCAGCACTCTCCTGTCCCTGCTTCTTGTTGCTTCATACCATTTATAACTAAGTTAGGTAGCTGTTTGTTTCTATGTCTATTGTCTGTTCCTCTTACTAGAAGATAAGCTCCCTGAGGAGTTGTATCTCCAACACCCTGAATACTTGGGACAAGTAGGAATTCCACAAGTATTTGCTGATTGAGTAACTCAAAATGGGTGAATAAGTACTTCTGGTCACCTGACCTCTGAAGATACATTGACATTAGGGAGACTACTAATCATTTTTTTTCTCACAGTGTAGTTCTACATGATAATCAACCTGTCTGAGGCTTGGACTTAGGGAATTTGAAAAAAATCTGGAAAAAATGCTTGTCCCCCTATTCCTTCCATATCCTTCTGCTCTTTCATGACAACTCCTTTTGTATTCCATTTATTTCTCCAGTACACAATCAATAAAGGATATTGAGTATTGGTTCTTTCCTAGTATTAATTTTAAGAAAGCTCCAAACAGCTATCCTGATGTTACATTCAGTAGAAATAGTGTCATGAATAAAGCTTCCTTCAACAGAGTCCATCAGCTATTGGTTAAAGTTTTTCAGAGCCTCAAAGGACAAAACCCAGCCCTGACTGCAATGGTTCCTATCGAATTTATAGCCATGGAATCTATTGGTTTTCACATTTCCATATTTTTGAGGCACATTAACGACCACAAGGGAAAAGATTAAATGTGAAAATGGCCAGACATGTGTCAATAGGAAGTCGACTTAGGAAATCTGCCACACCAATTCACAGAATGCTGACTTACTTGATTTCATAAACTCGGTTACCTGCTCGCAAAGTTATCCAGTGCTTAAAATGTAATAAGAGTTAGAGGCTTTTTTTCTTTGTTTTTGCTGTGAAAAACTGTGTTTCCTTTAGAGAAGCTCACAATTTCTATACTGAAAATATATAAAGGAATTATGTGTCAACAAAATGGTGTTTAAGGTTTTAAATCATCCCAACACCCAGCCCTGAGACTTCCTCACTAGACGTCTCAGAGACTTTATGAAAGTTTTATTCTACAATTCCCTGCTTGCCTCTACTCCTAGCTGCTTCTACCAGCTCTTCTCATATAGTTTGAAAAATAGAGTTTATATGCTTTAAGTTACAAGGCATTTAGAATTTTCATAATCTCTTTATTGTGGTTGAAACAGTCAAAAAATGAAGTCTACTGCTGGTAATATTTCACTGTGCTTTTTACTAGATGAACAGGGGAAAGAAGGTAGAACTTGTGTAATTCCTTAAGCATTTCATGTTTTGGGAAGTCTTTATGAGAAATATAAAATATAATTAAGTTGCTTTCAAAATGTTTAATGAAGAGCAGAGAGCAGGGTGATACCGAGGGGTTATAAAAAGTGGATGCTGAACATTTTTTTTTCTGAAACAAAACTTAATTCATTTATTTGAAAGCATTAAAGAGAGAGACAGACGGAGCTTTCCTCCTCTGGTTCATCCCTCAAGTGACTGCAATGGGCCAAGCCAAAGTTAGGAGCCAGGAGATTCCTCTGGATCTTGTTTGTGGGGGTCAGGGTATCAAGTACTTGGACCAGCTTTCACTGTTTTTCTAGGAAGCTGGATTGAAGGTAGAATAACCAGGACTCAAACTGATGCTCATGTGGGATGTCTGTGTTGCAAGTGAAGGCTTAACCTGTTGTATTATAATGTCATCCCTGAAAATAAAGCTCCTGAGAACAAAAACTTTACATTTTACATTTCTTTTCATTCTTCCTTGTATGTTATAGTGTGTTGAATACATAGTAGGTGATCATTTAGATCTTGTTCAGCTAATCTATTCAATTATGCAATAACTTTGTGCTTTTTAACACTTTGTTTTCTGTGGTTTTGGTTACCTGCAAGTCAGCTGGGGTCTGAGGAAATATTTAATGAAAAGTTCCAAAAATAAATGATTCATCAGTTCATACTGTACACTGTTCTGTTTAGTGTAATGAAATATAACACCATCTCATTTTCTCACCAGGATGTGAATCATTCTTTATGTAATGGATTCATGCTGTATATGTTACTCACCTATTTATCAAAAATGATGCTAGTATGGTGCAGAACTGTACACAGTATCCAAAAATCCCATTGTCTTGCAATTTAGACATGGGTGTAAAAGATTTTCTCCTGCATGATTATCAGTTAAGAATGAGCTACCTTCGCTGATAACACACTTTATTTTTGTGCCACATGAATTTTCTTAACATGAATTTCCTGGTAGCACATCTCCAGGCTATAATCTACCCTTCATTTAACTCTTCCTCCATTAATTTCAGGAGCATTCTATTCAGTGTGTATTGTGTTCCAGATACTTGTATCTGGTCTTTACCCTTGGAAGAGTTTAATTCTAACTAAACAGACTGATGATAAAAGCGGAAAACTCAATTCCTCTTTCATTACATGCTTATTTACTACAACTAAGGCTTGGTCAGGTTTAGTTAGATACAGTCAGAAGAGGCATTTCTAAGATGGTGACAACTAAGGTTGAGTTGGAGCTTTCCAAGTGAAGAAATGAGCTGTATTCAGTAGAGAAAATAGTGTCAGTAAGGAAAGGCAGGAAGAAGATTATTTCAATGACTGAACTACATGTGGTTTAAGAAGTATCCCTGAAATTTGAATTATTAAATCTAGAATAGGGGGGTGACACTAATAGATCAAATCAGGTCTATTCTAGAGAACAAAGTGAAAATAATGGGATTCCATTACCTTAGGCAAGGGAGTGGCTAGGTTGTATTTACATTTTAGATGCATCACTCTGGAAGCAGAAGGAAGATTAATGTGATTACGGCAAGCAGAGAGCAGGAATGCAAGATAGGGGAATATTTCAAGCATAAGATTATAAGGATCATAACAAGAAATTATGAGTAGAAATGAAGGGAAGCCAATGTTAGCAACATTTCTGGAGTAGAATTAACTGTGTATGGTAATTTATTCATGTGTTGTAAAGTGAAGGAAAGGGAAAAGTCTGGCTTTTAATTTGCTGAAGTTGGAGGATAATGGGTCATTAGTTGAAATAGGATAGAAACAAAAGGGTAAATTTGAAGGAGGGATCTGGGAGAGAGGAGAGAGTGGAGACAGAAACAAATGTTATGATGTGGGTGCCTTTAAGCCTGAAGATGTAGGTTACTCACAGTATAAAGCAGACCATTCATTCTTTGAACACCTACTATGGGGTATATTCTACTAAAAAACTTAGAAAACAGAACTTGCTGACTACGTGCAAATGACTTTGATAGATTGGAAAACTGCTTAGGATAACACGCTAAGTTGGTGTAACATGCAAGTTGATAAACAAAGGAAGAACAAAAATATAAACTAACAATAGAATATATGATGGATTTGCTCTGGATGACCATTACAGAAAAAGATGGCTCATACTGGGAAACAGAGTGGACAGAATTCAGTGATGTAAATGAAAGCAAATATGATAGTGAGAGATTGAAGTAGAAGTATAGCAGAACATGCAATGGCCCATCTTCCCAGGAAGCCAGAGTCCTACCTGGAAGCAAAATCTGCTAAGGTTCTTTTGTTGTTATTTATTTAGGATGATATACAATATCTAATCAAAGAAGCTTTAAAAACAAAAGGAGCTTACTACTTCATAAAACTAAAAACTCCAGACTTTAGGCCTCTTACAATATATCCAAGAATGCAGTAATTTTCTTTCTGTTATAGGTTTTATAGTGTTTGCCTCATCCTAATAATGATTCCTGCTGTAACTCTAAGGCAGGTGCTGACAGAACAAAGGTTTCATGCTTCAAATATGATGAGAGATCAAGCTATAACATAAGTCATTCAGGAGGCAGAGGTAACTTGTTTTCTATAGTCCCCAACAAACAAGCCTTATGTTTGACTATAGTTAAATATTCGTTGCAGAACTATTCATTAATGATTAAAAGAGGGAGATATGATAATCACCTTGAGTCTATCACTCTACACTCCAGAAAGAAATGGAGTCAATTCCATATTAACTGTATGACTGGATGCCCAGTGCTATGTTAGGACAAAAAGCCAAGTGGTGATGATTATAGTGGTGGTGATGGCAAATGTGCACCCCCTAAATTTAAGCAAGAAATGAATATCTTGGGAGGCGAGGGTAGCACTCCTGGTGTTCAGTATCTTGAAAGGAAGGCAGGGGAATCCATTGCAGAAGTAAGACAGGAACCAGGTCAGCTATTGTGGCCTGCAGGGGAAGTCATAGGAACCAGCTGACAGTCATTTCATATGTTATTGCCAGAGTGAAACACCCTCACTGCTTTTCCGTTCATCTTCTACTCCGTGCAAGAGACAGAGTCACAGCAGACAGTTGGCCAAGCCTAGTCTCTGTGTTCACAAATCAGGTAAGAGAGGCGGGAGAACCCTGACTGATGATTCCTCCAGAACTGTTCAGGATTGATGAGAGGGATTTTTTCCCCAAACATCTTGGGGGCTTTGCCTGAATAAAGGTGGAAAGAGTATGGTTGTTCAAGCATAAGTATCCATGACAAATATTATTAAACCTCAAACATTAAAAAGGGCATTGTAACTTAGGAATGACAGAACAAATAAGATAATTACAGGACAAATACTTTTGTACAGAAAATGCGTCTTTGCATTCAACGTTTCTGTGTCTATGTAAAAATCTGAAAGATACTGTCTGCCTTTCTGGGTGATACTGTGAGTTTTAGAAGTAGCAGGAGAGGAGCTTAAAGGTCCAGTAATCTGTCATTTTATCTTCTAAGGTGAAGGGAATTAGACAACACAAGTTCAGATCATGTATATGTTGACAGAGCTGGAACTAGCATCATAGACTGCATTACTTTATTCTATCTCAGGGTTTTCTCCTGTGCCTTAATGACTCTCTTGCTAGCATTATCAACAAAATGGGTTAGGCTGCCTCTTAGCATCCTGTATCCCAGACTGAGGTGCCAGTTTCCACTCTGTTTCCAATCCAGCTTCCTGTTATTGCGTCTCTGAAGGCAACAGAAAATGGTCTGTGAATTTAGGTTCCTGCCACCCATGTTGGCAACCAAGCTGAAATTCTGGCACTTGGCTTCAGACTGACCCAACCCCAACTATTGTGGCCAGCCTGGGTTGTGAACTAGAAGATTAAAGGTCTCTGTCACTCTGCCTTTCGAATTGATACAAATAAATATATATATTTTTAAAAAGTTCAGGGGCCAACATTATGGCATAACAAATTAAGCTGCACCTAGAATTCTGGAATCTCATATGGGTAAGAGTTCCAGTCTTGGCTACTCCATTTCCCAACCAGCTCCCTGCTAATTTGCATGGGAAAGCAGTGAAAGATGGACCAAGTTCTTAGGCACCTACATTCAAACAGGAGGCCTGGTAGAAGCGCCCAGCTCCTGGAAATGCTTCAACCTGGCCCAGCTCCAGCCACTGAGACCATTTGGGGAGTGAACCAGTGAATGAAGTATTCTCTGTCTTTCTTTTTCTTCCTGTAACTCTTTCTTTAAAACAAATGAAAATAATTTTTAAAGACAAAACTTCAGAGAAAGGACCTCATATTATCTCAAATGGGAGGCAAAATTCAGAAGAAAAGTCTATTCTACCATTATTAAATGACATACAAACAAAACCCATTATTTGACTCCTGATCATTTAATTACTTGCAAGGAAGAGTCATCAGTTAGAGGAGCAAGAGAAGTGCTCCAATCCAAGTTCTTTCAGCAGAGGGTGTTGATCAGGGGCGGCAGTGCTTAGGGCTTAAATAAAACATCATCTCTGCTCACAATGGCTTTCACACCTTCAGGCCCCAGGATGGGGGTCGGTGAGACATATTGGTTCAGAAGCAGACTCTCTGAAAGGTGCCTTTTGCTCCTAATATCTGCCCTTCAGGTTCTTCATTGTATGTGAGCTGAGTAAATGCTTTATTCACATGCTCCTTCTAATTTGTTTGCTACTGTAGTACATTTCAGCATCAGCAGATGGGGCCCTTGGTTTCTTTGAAGAATGTCGGGCTTGAAATTTAGTTAATGGCTACGATTCACACACATTTTTCTTGTTGCTTTTCCAGCATGTTAAATTTGCACTCTTTAGAGTTCACAAACCTTTATTTAATAAAGAAAAATAAAACTCTCTAATGACAAGAAATTCCTCCGTTTCCCTTTCCACAATTCTATAGAGGTAAAGTAGGTCTGTTTACAAATGGAAAGAAAAAAAATGAATATAATTTACTTCTCAGACATCAGAGAATTGAAAATAGCAAGGAAAGTCAATGTCGAGATTTATCTGTTCTTTTTCGGGAAGCAGTGGGGAAGGGCTGGTGTCTGAGAACCCAGGTGACAGCCTGGTTCGATCTAAAGTTACCTTGATTGGGCCTCATTTTCCTTCCTCTCGAATTTCATTTTATAAAGACAGTGTGTGAACTGACCGTTTTTTAACACCCAACAATGTTTATTATTTTTGAGTGATATTTGTCGATAGTCTATAAAGGGAAGAAGCAGTCATCTGGTTCTTGTACCTGTTCAAGTGGGTGAGTTTTCAGCTTCTTAAAGGTAAGATCTTTTCCCACCACAAATGGAATAGCCCTTTGAGGAAGGGATGTGGTTCACCAAGTTGAAGTGATGGCAGCATTTAGTCCATATGGAGTCCTGTCTTGATTTTTCTGCCTGGCTTTTTAATGTGACCTTGATCTTGAGAATAAATCACTGTTTCTCTTGTGCCCCCAAAACAAAATGACCCAGAATTTTACTTTTGGTAAAGCACTGTGAGATAACCAGTGTAAAAATGTTTCCTATGTGCAAAGCTTCATTATGTAAGTATTTATTACAATGTGCTCACTGCATCTCTGATCAATATGATTTGATTGATAGATTAGAAACCTTTTCCTTAGTGTAATATTTGTGTTGCAAATAAATTCTTATGCTTGGACAGATCTTAGTAGCAGATTTAAAACTCAGGAGGAAGACCACTCACAGGAGACATACAATTGGGTCTCCTTTTTGTCATTATTTTGAGTTGAAGCAACTAGTTCTGTTGCCCACCACTATTGCCACATTTTATCCCAAAGACCTGAGATTTTATCCCAAAAGACCCGCGTTTTGAAGGTCCGAGCAGAATACACTCATTTTTAAATGCAGATATTAAATTGCTCATAAATCTGTAAGAATGAAGCATCTTCATTAATAAATTATCAATCTATCTATCTATCTATTTATTTTATAAGTTTGCAACCTAATGTTACAGCTCGGGATGCTATTTGCAGATTTAGCATTTACAGAGTTTAAGGTGATGAAACTAATATATTATTTCTGTGTTGAGATGATATTTGCCTTTGGTTAGCCTGAAGCAAATTTTAGGAAGGAATTGCTCATTTCTTCCCTCCTTTTGTGCTGACATGCTAAGTGATACATTCATAAATTGTGTGCACTACTTGTACTTTAGTCTGGAGGACTGCTTGTGGGGAAATTTCATTAGTACTTGATTAGTACTTGTGCTAATTAAGCCAGGCACAATTTTGCCTCTGGTCTTAGTATGATGCGTGAAGGCTGGACAGAAACTGTGGCCCTAAATGCATGTGTTGGATGCCCATAAAACAAATCTGTATAATTCATGGATAATTCTCACTTGACGCCTCCATTAAGAGTCTAAAAAAGTGAAACAGAACACTCAATTTCCAGTGAAATTTGAGTTCACTCAGATATGGGCTGTGCTAATGTTTAGATAAAGCAGATGGCGGGGAAGGCAGGCATTATTAGAGGATTGTTTTCCCCTTTCTTATTCTTATTTTCAACCAAAGAATTTAATGGGGGTAAGTTATTCTACCTCTTTCCTTGGCTTCTTTCTGAATTAAGAACATCAGTCAGAAATCAACAGTCCTATCATTATATGTCTGTGCGCCCAAGGGCACTCATGTTATCAGGGTATGGTGTAAGTGTGGCCCCATTACTTGCTGAGAAATCCTTGCTATTTTTATAATTTCAAAAAAATAGAGATATCTCTTTGCTGAACAAGGAAGAGAGAGGGGATGAATTTAGAAACAAATCCTTCTTGGAACTGAAGAACAGATGTCATGCCTCGTTCTACATCACTGATTTTTCCACAGGCTTGACAACACTGGCCCTGGTTCTCCCACTTTACTGGGGAATGACACTGTCGGGAGCCCAAGTACTTGAACCATCTTCTGCTGCTTTCCCAGGTGCATTAGCAGAGATCTGGATTAGAAGCCCACTAGCTGGGACTTAACCAGCACTCATGTGGAGCTACAGACAGCTGCTTTTCTTGTTGCACCATAGTGTTGGCTCTTCTACAATGCTTTTAACGTCACCTAAAGTTCTATTACCTAGAGCTATTCTTGAGAACTTAAATTTATATGGAACTGTTGAATCTTGAGCCGCATAAATCATAAAGTCTTACAGAAATTTTGGCAAGTGATTGGTACTTCTAAGTCCTACAAAGACACACAGAACACATGGTGAACTAGAACTGAAATTTCACCCATTTTAAAATAGGGGTGTGTCAATTACAAGTATTTCCTCTGTCTTTTCTCTCTGCGCTACAGTTTTCTTTACTGTAAACTGGGTTTCTTAGTGGCATCTTCCTCAGAGGGTTGCTGAGGGCTAATGTATATAAACATATTGTATTGCTCTTGCTCCAGGATGAGAGCATACTAAAGACAGCTCAAGTTATTATTATTACTAATTATATATGCCTTCAGGATCTAGGCACATACCCATGGATTCTATTTCTATTCCACCAGTGCTAACACTGGGATCTTTTTTTCTGGATAATATAGCAATGGGGGGGACTATTGAAAGACTCTTAAAGCCTAGGATTTACCTAGTAAAACTTTATCACAATCTGAATGGAGTCTTCTAGAATTGTGAATTTTCACCTGGGATCTCTGTGTCCCCATAAGCAATCTCAGGAGCGTTAGCTTGAGCAGCTTCAACCAGTAGTCCCCATGCTCCTCCCAGATACCACAGTGTCAAATATTTGTTCTTTGTGGGCCAACACACAAGGGATCCCTGTTGCTTTCACCCAGTTAATAGTGCTTAGCAGAAAGACATCATGGATTGGCCAGTGGTTCTTTAGTGGATCCTAGATGTCACTTTATAAAGAGAATTGCCCAATTAGTTCCCTGAAGTATAAGGTAATCAGACTGAATATTCAGTTGTATCCCGAAGATGTGGGAAGGTGGAACAACCTGTCTTTGCAGGGATTGACAGTCTGTGAAGAAACATCTGCCAGTCTTGTTGCCTGAAGTTTGGCATTTCTGGCTTGCCATGCTTCAAAAGCCCAGGACTGGAAGTCCCTTTAGCAAGGATTGATATGTTACAGGATTGCAGAACAGAACAGGTTATCATTTGTAATCTCAGATATAGATTCATTTTTTCTTTTAATCAAGAGCCTGTTCAGCCAGGTAGATAGCAGCTTCTATGGAGGGAATTAGTTTGCCAGGTTTTACCATAGGAAGTGGCTCTGGCACGCCTTAGTTTGGGACTAACTTCACAAGTGCAATCATTTCAGCAAATTACATGAAAAACACTTAAAAAAAAAAACTGTAATAGAAGGGCCAGGTGCCTTTATCTCTTCCCTCTGTAACACCAGACCAAGCCACTGCTCACAGATTCCACAATGAGCTCTTTCATTTTCAAAAGTTCTTATGGTCAGCTCTCTGTAAGTTCAAGTGTTTTAATTCAATTTGACATCTACTGGAAGCAGAAGATTGATTTAATTTTCTATTGTCTTTTGTTTTGTTCAGATGTGATTGCTATTGGCTAATTTCCTTATTTCTAGCCCTCCTATCACCTTCCTGATCTCTGCCTCTTCCGGGTTAGGATTTGAAACCAGTGAGGTCTTCTAGTCATGGTCCCAGGAAGCCCTCTAACCTTGTGTGATGGCACTGTCACAAGGGGACAAGGAGGCATGTGCAGGAATCTCAGTAACCTTTGCCGGAAGGCAGCACCAGTGCTGGCCCTTTGTAAGGTGGTTGAGTGGCACATCTTTCTCTGTGAATAACAGCATATATTCTTTAGGCTGTTACTGAATAAAATTGCGTTTACAATTGAATTGCAGGCAGAATTTTTAACTGAGCACTGCAGAAGATAGTTTTCTAAGTCAGTGAAAAAAAAAAAAAAAAAAAACACAGGGCCCAGCAGCTGAAGTCCTCGCCTTGAATGCACCCGGGATCCCAAATGGGCACCGGTTCTAATCCTGGTGACCCCGCTGCCCATCCAGCTCCCTGCATGTGGATTGGGAAAGCAGTCGAGGATGGCCCAAAGCCTTGGGTTCCTGCACCTGCATGGGAGACCCAGAGGAAGTACCTGGCTCCTGGATCAGTGAGCACCTGTCACTTGGGGAGTGAATCACTGGATGGAAGATCTTCCTGTCTGTCTCTCCTCTCTCTGTATGTCTGACTTTGCAATAAAACTAAATAAATCTTAAAAAAAAAAAAAAAAAGAAAAAAAATACAGATTAGCTTGTAAACCCCTGGCCCTTTCTTACAATATTATTTCCATCAATATTCACCTTAAAAAAAGCAGGTAATTTTATGATTTGAAGCACATGGATGTTCTTTATATAGACCTAAAAGATTAAAAAAGATGAAATGTGTTCTCTGTTGCTGAAATAGCCAAGGAAGGAGGAGCAAGACTGATAGCTGTCAGTCAGCTTCCCATAGGGAATATATTAAATACCCTTGAGAATGAGGATGTTATTCCCAGGGACAAAGAGTTAGTTCATTTAAATGATTATTACTTTGTCTCACTTTTTTTTTCTTTTGTAGTTTTCTTTGAGCCACTGTTTCCGTCCTTACCAAGTATTTACAATTTCTTTCAAGTGAGATCAAATGGGATTGTACTTCCTGTATCATGGTGGTTGGCTCTACCATTGAAAATTATGGGTGCCAAGCAAAAAGAATTGAGTAACTAAAGGGAGATTTCTCCCTTTAGAAGGAAAAGCTGCATTTGAGTTGAAAGGGAAAGACAATGCAGCTGTTTTGAGTAGCTTACATCTTTAGAAATGCTAATGAATGTGATTGAATTTCACTGAAAGTGGGGCTGAACAGTGCAAGTCAAAAAGAAAAAGGAGTTTTGAGGAACTAGTCTCATTTAGAGACAAAGATCTTATTTACAGTAACTGTATCCTAAGATCTCCATTTGCAGTGCTCCTAATTTAAAATACAGAGTCAAAGCGAAAATGTTCACCTAAGCATTTGGCTCTTCTCTGTTTTCTCTAAATGCCCTTTTTGGGAGAGGCATTGTTCTCCAAAAATGATCAGTCCAGGAAATTTGGTGTTGGATTTTGCTGGCCCATCCTTGCTTAATTGAATAGGGCCCATGAAATGTAGAAATGATGCAGGCTGGCAAAAGGAGATGCTTGCCTCTGTTGAAGAATCCCGGTGATCAGGCCGAAGCAAGACTAGAGATAGGATTGGTCATTGCCAGGGACCACAGCTCTGAGTTTTGCTCATATACAGATTTTTTTAAGATAACCATTGAACTTTCTATCTAGGCTCCTGGTGTTTGGAGGGATGTCTTTAACATCTGAGAATTTGCAAATGATAAACTAAGCCCCTTCGGGATCCTTGGGGTTCCCATAGTAACGCCATTAAGGAATGGGTGCTAATCAAGCATCCAAAATAAAAGATGGCAGAGAGGCATGGAAGTCCGAGACTCCTGTAAGGGAAAAGGACTATCTTTCCTCATCCTTTTCCAGGTATGTGGCAAAAGTCTTGCTTTGGCGTAAGTGTGTGTCCCCAAGTTCTTGTTTTGGAAGTGAAATGGAATCCCTTTAACATAAAAGCAGGACACATTCTCTTGTTTGTCTCCTTTCGCCCCTGGTGCCATGGCATGTCCTTTAAGCAACAGGAAATTACTAAATTGATGGAGGGGGCATGATTGAGATTCTAATCACTGGATTCAAGGAGTCATTTGCTACTTTTATAGATAAGAAACTTGATGACCAGAATTGTTCTGGCATGAGCAGTTACATGCACTAATAGGTATTTGGGCCACGTCCCTGGAAACTGCCTTAACAAAGGCAACCTACCACTCCTGTGTTATATTTTTATCATGAGAATGAAAAGAAGTTATCAATCACATTCTTCCGATAGCATTTTTAAAAAAGATTCATCTACATTTATTGGAAAGGCAGATATACAGAGAGGAGGAGAGACAGAGAGGAAGATCTTCCATCCGATGATTCGATCCCCAAATAACTGCAATGGCTGGAGCTGAGCTGATCCAAACCCAGGAGCCAGGAACTTCTTTGGGGTCTCCCACATGGGTGCAGAGCCCCAAGGCTTTTGGCCGTCCTCAACTGCTTCCCAGACCACTAGCAGGGAGCTGGATGGGAAGTGGGGCTGCCAGGATTAGAACCAGTGCCCATATGGGATCCCAGCATGTGGAAAGACTTCAGCCACTAGGCTACCGAGCTGGGTGCCTCCCCCATTTATTATTATTTATTTATTTATTTTTTTATTTTTGCAAATACTAGATAGAACTGTAATTCTAGTCTTTGGGGTCAGACTTTTGACCAAACTGGCTAATCCTCCACCTCTAAGTCCCGACATCCTTTATGGGTGTTGGTTCATGTCCCAGCTGCTCTATTTCCCATCCAGCTCCCTGTTTGTGGCCTGGGAAAGCAATAGAGGATGACACAATGCTTTGGGACCCTGCACCGATGTGGAAGACCTGTAGGTTCCTAGCTTATTGTTTCGGATCAACTTAGCTTCAGCTGTTGTAGCCATCTGAGGAGTGAACAAGCTGATGAAAGATCTTTATCTTTTCTCCACAAGTCTGCCATTCCCGCTAAAAATAAGTGAATCTTTAAAAAATAAGAATTCTAGTCCTTTTAATTTTGTATCATTAGCTGTTGTTCTCACTCAAATTCTGCTTAAGACACCATTTTCATCATTTTCTTTGGTCTTTCTGTCTTGAAAGCCACTCTCCTGAGCACTGCAACAATAGGTTTCTGCCTTTTAAATCTCACATTGCTCATTAAATTTATACCCATTTAAAAAAATATTTTTCTTGTGTTAGACACAAATCAAGCTTCCTTCCAGTGTTTGAGTTCCATAACATTAGGGTCTTTTGTGTAGGGAAATTCCAGTTCTAGGCAGAACGTAACTGCCACCTGTTTATGCTATCTGGTCTACCAGGTCTACTGTCTGGTCAGTCCTTGATCACCATCAACATTCCTAAACAACTCATCGCTCAACAATCGAAAGAATCCTATGAGCATACTTGATCAGCAGGAACTTGGATACAAGTTGATCAACTCTAGCATCAGTCCATGAAGCCTTTACCTGCAGCCCTCCAGGAGCTGGGGAATGAAGTCTTAGCTGCTCAGTTGCTTGCATTATGCACTGTATTTAACACCTGCTTTATTTACCATTTGACTGTCAGTTTGATTAGTTTTTGTGCATATCAGGTTAGTGAGCACACATTGAGGGTTCTATTGCAACTCCAACTAGACTGGGGGTACTGTCCTGTAACAAAAACTTAATACTCAGGGTAACAATATTAAGAGGTGAGGCCTTTAAGAAGTAAACTCAGGTAACTCCACGCTCATGGGTAGACTAACTCCTTGATGACAAGATTGGATCTGTTATCTTATGAGTGAGCTCTGTCTTGCACATGTGCTCACTTGTCTTTCCCTCATGTTGTAATACAACATCAAAGGTCTCCACTCTAGATACTGTCATGTACTTTTATACTATCCAGCCTACAGAATTGTAAGCTGAACACACTTTTATTGTTTATTTTATACCCATTCTTTTATATTCTGTTACGATAGCAGATGGACCAAGGCAGGTCCCTATTGAAAAAAAAGTCAGCCTAGTAAGTGAAAAATACAGAAATTAAATTAATGATTTTGTACTACATGGGAATTTTTAAAATTATAATACAAAGAAATAGAAAAATCTGTGTGTTTATAAGCACAGGTTTGGTGAAATATTATATGGTTGTGGATAGTGTAATTGGACGGAGGGGATTTAGCCTAATGGTAATAACCTAAGAATTTATCCACACATTTTCAGATTCTTCTTTATGGTATTCAAAAATAAGAATTGTAGATGGAAATAAATACACTCTGTAAAAAGGTTAATGTAAGTTTTGTCAGGGTATAGTATGAGAGTTGTAGGTCTGGGAGACACAAACCTGAATTTTAATGAGCCTTGTAAAGTGTTCCAAGGTGGTTAAATTCCAATCAGAATTTGTGGATTCCATGACAACAAATTTCTTTTTTTTTTTTAAAGATTTATTTACTTTATTACAAAGTCAGATATACAGAGAGGATGAGAGACAGAGAGGAAGATCTTCCCTCCGATGTTTCACTCCCCAAGTGAGCTGCAACGGCCGGTACGTGCCAATCCGAAGCCGGGAACCAGGAACCTCTTCCGGGTCTCCCACGCGGGTGCAGTGTTCCATGCATTGGGCCGTCCTCGACTGCTTTCCCAGGCCACAAGCAGGGAGCTGGATGGGAAGTGGAGCTGCCGGGATTAGAACCGGCGCCCATATGGGATCCCGTGGCGTTCAAAGACGAGGACTTTAGCCGCTAGGCTACGGCGCCGGGCCCAGACAACAAATTTCTATTACTTGTTACACAGGGAACATATCTTGCTTTGCTTGGAAAGGCTAAGGACACATGGGTGTAAATTGCTCATGTGTTGGATATTCCTGTTTTTAGAACGTAATTGGTTATGAATTTTTTCAGAGAAGGCTCTGATTGATGGTAAGAAGGACATTACTAGGAAGAGATAATGACTTTGTATATAAAGAGCAAAGGATTGCTCCTGGTTATTGTGGATGGTTAAGAGAAAGCTGATCCTTTGTGCACATCATCCAGATCAGATTAATTTAATGGGTAAGATTAATAGCTCTGTCCAATATTTCCCAGACTGATCTCAGTGGGCATTTCTCTGAATACACTAAAGAAAGTGTGTTCTTAAGATGCTCTTTTTCTCTAGGTGTAGGGCAGATACCTTTCCAATGAAGGTCTTAGGATCTATGTTAGGGGAAAAGAATGAGCAAAAAGCCTTCCTGTTTCATGAAGTTTCTCAGATGCCAACATGCAATAATTTGTGGACAGCATGTTCCAATGGAACACTGAAGAAATTTAATCAGGCCTCTCTTCCCAACTTCCTGTCTCATGTTTCTCTTTCACTTCCTTCCTGCCTTCCTTCATGCCTTCCTTTTTTTGAGGGGAGCAATCTTTTTCTCCCTTTTTCCCCATTAACTGAATCAATTCAGAATTAGTAAAACAGAGAGAAATAAAGAAACTGGAGGAATTGCATGTGTCTATTTGTTCCTATGAAGACAAGGACTTTGGTTTATTTCTATGCTGTTACGGTGCTGGTGGAACCCTGACACTTTCAACAGCATCTGACCCTCAATAAATATTTGTGAAACAATGCAATAGAAATGTTGCTAGTAACCGGAGATCTCTCATTTTTATCCTGCCTTTAGCTAACTGCAGTGCTGTTGCCAGGAAGACTGGCCTTTAGACAGGACAACATGTTCTCATCATGCTGTACATGATCAGAACTCAGTCAATTTTGTATGAGACAAGGAAGAAAGGGAGTTAGGAGGAAAGCTGGTGTTTAGCTTCACACAGAATGATTCAAATCTATTTGTTTGGGTGATAGCCTCAGAAAAATGAAACCGAAGATGAGCATGTTATTACATCTCAACATTAAAATCATAAACTACTCTCTGCACTTTGGACAAATATGCTTCTTAAAAATAAGTACAGCTTTGCTATATTTGCTTTGACTGTTAAAACTGTAATTGTCTCTGGAGATACATGTATTTTGACCTTTGGTAGCACTGTAAAAGTACGTACAGTTGTATTAAAAGATGAAAATGTGGAAGAAGCCTTTTAGGAGAATTTCTTAGGACACGCAGAAATATTTATATAGAAATACTTGTTCATATTAGGTTGAGGCTTAATCTGAGCAAATTTGAACTTAAATTTACATGTAATGAGGTTTGGAAATGCAGCCTCTTATCCATGCCTGGTTATTTTCATTGGACTGATCATTCATTCACTTGTTTGGTCTTTCATTCACTCACAGAACAAACACAGGAGAGTCCATTATGAAACACATTGTGACAGGCTGAAAAGAGGATGATTGCATCCAGAACACTCTTTGTTGTTTTGCAGAATACTGGTCAACTCCATCTTTACTGTCTACTACATTCAATGCTGTGGCCAGGCCTGGCTATATTTCTCAATGACTTTAATGGTGATTTGTCCACATGTGTGCTGTGCAGGCATGTGCAGTTTAGTTGAATGAGCTTATAGAACATTTGGAGAAAAGAAAAAACTGAGAATTTCATGTACCTTGACAAAACAAAGATATGGGAGAAGTGAAATGTTTGAAACACAGTGGGGAAAAGAAAGCACCTGGGGAAAAGTAGGTGTATGCCTTCGTGGCCTTGTCTGTGTGAATCTGGCAGGGAAAATCTATCAGGCACAAAGGCACTTCTAAATGCTGGAGGGTAAGAGAAAAACAGAGGAATCACACAATAATCTCCCTTAACAGAGAGTGGTTGGGCACCTGTGTGTGAAAAGAAAAGCACTGGTTGGGGTCTAACACAGGAATTCTCTCTTCAAGGGCAAACTTAATAGGGGAAATTGTGGAGAATGTGGAGCAGCAGTTCTTACTCAGCATAGGAAAACAAAATATAAAGCAAACAAAAACTACTAATACATGGCGAGAATGCTTTTGGTATATTAAATCATTTTGGCTTTCATCCCTGCTTATGGTAATTTATTCATATCTACTTTTTTTTGTTCAGATTGACTAAGTGGAGAGGTGAAGAGAGGATTGAAGAGGGCAAGAATGTTATATGTACAAAAAGAATTTTGGAGAAAGAAGCATGTTTCCAGAAATAGATGTTGTTTAACCAAAAGATGAATCAAGCTGAATTTAGGTATGAAAAACAGCCCAGTTCTCTTTGTCTACAGTGATGATAAGAAGCAGTTTTTGTGTATTATAAAGGTAAAAAATTAAAGAATTAGGACTGTGGAGTTAAAAATTCTTGAGGGAATTACAGCATCCCACCTCTAGCTGTCCTTTTCCCCATTTTTGTTTTTAAAGATTTATTTGATTTTTAGCTGAAAGGCAAAGTTACAGAGAGAAGGAGAGAGAGAGAGAGAGAGAGACAAAGAGAGAGAGAGAGAGAGAGACAGAGAGAGAGAGAGAGAGAGAGAATTATTCTTCCACTCTGGTTCACTCCCCAAATGACAGCAGTTATCAGGGCTGAGCTGAACTAAAGCTGGGAGCCAGGAGCTTCTTCCAGGTCTTCCATGAGGGGAGCAGGAGCCCAAGAATTTCAGCCATTCTCAGCTTCTTTCCCAGGCCATAAACAGGGAACAGCATGGGAAGTGGAGTAGTCAGAGTATGAACCAGCAACCGTATGGGATATTAGTGCTGCATTGGGGTATAGCCTACAAACCACAGTGCCAACCTCTGCCTCTATCCTTTTTTAAAAGAAAACATTCACCTGAAATGCAGAAGTGTGGAATGTTGGCATTCCCGGCAACGTTGTGATTTTTTTGTACTAAATTTGTTAGGAATTGACATCAGAAACAATAGATAAGTGAGTTTAGGAAACAACCTGGATGAAAAGCAAGACCAACGGCTTTCAAAAGGCCCTTTCAGTTACATCCAAGGGTCTGCTTGATGCACTATGATGGCGCAGCTGATCACTGAGACATATCCATTTGCACATGAGGATTTGATACCAATGACAGCACAACTTCAGGAAAGCATGCCTCACAACAGCTACATTTGGATTTGATCTTTATGTCTGGGATAGTCAAGGAAGTGCAACAGCGTTGTCTCCACCATTGTGTGTGGGCAAGTCCCGCTTAATATTTATAAGTGAAGCTTTAGTGGTCACTTTGGCTTTGTCCGCTTCAGCAGCCCCTGGAAAGCTACGTTGGTATTTGGAGCTACTGCCAACATTTTTCATTATAAATTAAAAATCATGAGCCTTTGCCACTTCTCCCCCTGTGTTGAAGAGTTGTAAAAAGCCATTTTGAGTTCGCTTTTCATAAAGAGTCCTTTTTATTCTTGACATCAAAGCTGTCAATTTAAAAAAGGCTTGTTATAAATGGATTAATTTATGGCAAGAGTGTTGATTGACAGGAAAAAGTTTGTTCTGTATGGATTTGACATCACAACTGTGCATAGCAAATTTTCCCACTAACAGCTTCTTTGTAGAAGAATACTTCCAGTCACGTTGCATAAACAGATGTTGGAAATACCTTTGCATCGATCATTTGTAATAGTTGATTAAAGTGGTACCTGGCAACATGTCTATATAGTTAAAGGGGTTCCTCATTACCAAACACGTTTTTTTAGGACTTCATTACTGAAGCTTTTAAATTCTATCAAACTCTAGGCTCATGTGTAAGTACTCACTATTGTTGTTATTTCTCTGGATAGAGTTGGTTCCTAATTTCCCAGCAGGGGTCTGATTTCTTTGAGTGCCATGGACCGTGATTGATTCTGTGTCCAATTGTGAAAAAATTTTTTCTCTTTTTTGTGATCATATTGCTCTTTGAAAATGAGTTCTTGAGTAGTCATCCCATTGCTTCTCAAGAAACATATTTAGAAGCATAGAGATGTCTGGATTGTGTTAAGGATGCCTTTGTGGTTTATAATGTGTATTTTGACACTCCTGGACCACGTTGGCAACTGGAATAATTTGTGCTCTGATCATCTCCCCAACTTCTAATTTCTCCAGCTCCATTTCCTCATATAATAAAGCACTTCTTGACTTGCAATCTACTTTGCCTTTCAACTAAATAGCAATGTTCCTTCCTTAAAGTCTATGCTGCAAGGTTGATAAAACTTATTGAGACTGGGGTTTGAGTGAGAGCTCTTTCATATGTGTTTCACTTTAAGCAAGTTTATTTGCCCATCTAGACCCTTATTTCTGATTTATTATCTAAAAATATAAGTGTGACAGGAGCTCCTGCTGTTGCATCTCAGGATAATCCTCCACCTGAAGTGCTGGCATCTCATACATGCACCAGTTCAAGTCCCAGTTGTTCCACTTCCTACTTGGTTCCCTGCTAATGGCCTGGGAAAGCAGCAGAGGACAGTGTGATGCTATGGGACGCTGCACCCACCTGGAGGAACCAGAAGAAATCCTGGTTTCAAACCAGGTTAGTTTCAACTGGGGAGTTAATCAGTGGATAATGATCTCTTTCTCTCTCTCTCCCTCTCTCTCTGTCTCTGTCTCTCTGTCTCTCCCTCTCCCTTTCTCTCTCTCTCTCTCTCTAACTCTGACCTTCAAGCAAAATAAATAAATCTTGTAAAAATGGTAAGGAAAATAGTAATATCAGTTTCTTCTATTACTGTTGAAATAAGTTAATACATGTAAGCTGCTTGGCATACAACAAGAGCTCACCTAGATAGGTGCTGCTGTCCTACTACTAATGTAGGGCAGAAAAGAATTAAATGACACTAGTTTGCCTGCATGCTGGGATTCCCTTCTAGCCTTCTTCTAGGGTCAGGGCACATTTTTGTACAAATATTGATATCTCTTAGCTCCTCCATGGGGTCCTGGCAGCTCTTTTTGGCAGCTTCAGTAGCAATGATGCCCCAAACCTGGTGTTCACTGGAGCTTCTTCACAGGGGGTAGAGGAGGAAGGTGCATAATGAACTGTGATATTCCATTAGCCTGGATAAGCCCCAGAGCATACGAAGAGCAAAAGGAGCCAGCTGGCTCCCCAGTAAGCCCTGGTTCTGCCAAGACCCACTGATTGCTGATGAGGAAGCAAAGAGGAAAAGGCTGGTGCTGGGAGAAATAAGCAGGGCATTTGTTCCTAAGATTAGAAAGTCATCAGCCCAGGCAAATTGTGAGAGTGAATGAGCTAGTGAATGCTTTGAAATCCATTGAAAAAGAGTCTATTAAAATACATTATAATAGTGTCATTTCCTGTCTCTAGGATAGTGGACCCTTGAACAAGATGGGAGCAAACTTTGCTGTTGATGAATTGCTGAGTCCAGGTCATATCCACATGCTGCATGCACAGCACGGTGCTAGGCTTCTTCTGAAATGATGCTGCAGCTGGACTCTTATTTTAAAAAAGATAATTCCACTTACATTGTTGGTGAAGGCCGAGGCAAAAAAATTAAAATTTTTCTCTCCTTTTAAAAACAAGCTTATTAAAAAGGAAAAGTAGTCTGCAGTTTGGTTTGACTTGTTATTTTCCCACATATTTGAGGTGATAGTCATAAGCAAACTTAGTAAGTTTTTCCATCAGGAACAAAATAGTTTTCCTTCTGTCCTCTCAAAAGTGTTGCTACGAGTGTCAGTTATAAAGGGTACATCATCCTCCTTTCTCCAGAAAATGTTCATTTTGCTGCTAGTAAAAATAAAAATTCTATTCCTACTTTCATACAACTTCTCATGGAAATATGGCTTTATTCCTGAAAAATACCAGAAAGTAGACATGGGAAATGTTGTGACACATTTCAGACCCACCAAAAATGCTCATGTGAGGCAGCAGACAGTTTTATTTGACACCTTGAAAACCATATGCAGCATACAATGTCCAACATTACAACTTTGGACACTATTGCTTTAGTATTTGCACCTGCAAATGATTTTTTTGTTTGTTTTGTTTTTAGTGTCTTTTTAAAGAGGAACTAGAGTCAAATAGATCTAATTAAATTAGGATGTCTCATCTAACTCTTCAGTGTATGAATTAGTAACACTCAGGGTACGGTTTACTTAACAGGACTGATAATTCATGTGTTCTACTATTGTTAAACTATTTGGTGCTGTACTTTATGTGACGCTATTCCCACCACAGTGACAGAAGACAGAGAAATCAGTGTGTTTTGATCATATTCCAAACAGTACTCAGAAAATGGTAAATTTTCTTTTTTTTTTAAAGATCTATTTTATTTTTATTGCAAAGTCAGATATACAGAGAGGAGGAGAGACAGAGAGGAAGAACTTCCATTCGATGATTCACTCCCCAAATGATTGCTGTGCTGATCTAAAACCAGGAGCTCTTCTGGGTCTCCCACACGCGTGCAGGGTCCTAAGGCCTTGGGCCGTCCTCGGCTGCTTTCCCAGTCCACATGCAGGGAGCTGGACGGGAACCAGGAAGGCCGAGATTAGAACCAGTGCCCATATGGTATCCTGGTACATTCAAGGGGAGGACTTTGGCCACTAGGCCACTGCGCCAGGCCCATGAAATAGTAAATTGTCTGAGATGAAGTAGGTGAAGACTGGCATTTTTAGAAGTATATAGTTTGATTCTGGCAACACCACCATCTTTGAATCCCACCTGGACAAGTTGGGAAGAATATCATGGCTAATAACAAGACTCAATAATTTTAGTTTTTTTAGATTAGGGGATGGTCCAATGTTTAAGCAACTGCTGATAGCATTTCCCAATTAGAGGTTATGTCAAAATCTTCTGCTAAATGTAATCATTGTATTTGTGATTTTTGGGACATATTCCATTTTCACGAGTATTGAGGATATCCCAAATGGCACTGGAAGGTAGTTGGACCAAGAATGATTGACAGTGTCTGTAAGTACTTATTATGTCAAGGCTTCAGCACGTCGATTGATGGGAAATGATGTATAATAAATTAGAATGATCACACATCATTTCCCATCGATTGAAATGCCAAATCCTTGACGGAGTAATGAGTTATGGCCAATACCACTCACTGTCTTAGGAGGAGATTGATTGCATATCCTTTCATTGATGTGATCAAACAACTAAGAAATCCTAACTACACATCCAGCTCCTAAATTTTACCATTGTTTCTGGGCTAAGCGTAAAGTCAGTATTGCCTGAGTGAGCATTGCATACTGCCATGTGGGTACTGGAGCAAGGGTATTTTTTCATCATCTGATGCAGTAAGAGCCTCACTCCCTGCAGAAATGCAGATGCATCTTAAGTGCAGAGAGACTCAGTGAAGCACCATCAACTACCTGGCTACTGCAGAATTCATTTTCTTCTCAGAACAAAAAAGGAGGGCTCCCAGGTTTCTTCACACAATCAAAGGGAGGAGTTGACAGGAAGCTCGATGGAATGAATGTCTTGTATGCTCATGTAACCAGTGGGTGGATTTCCCCCCATTTCTCTTGTTTAACTTATTCTTGGTATCATATGCTTTCTAAATCTTCCCAGTGGGTGACACCAATGCATATTCCTTTTTGGTAAGAAAAGCAGTCATGTCTCTTCATAATTAAATACCAAAAATCACCAGCTGTGAAAAAAATGTATTTATTTAGGTGTCCAACCTGTCTGTTTTTCCCAGTGGAGGCAGGAGAACTGGCATGGTGCATGATATTCACGTTCTTTGGTCCTCAGTCACCACTCAGGGACTATTTCTAAAACTTTGTTTTGGCTTGATATATATTCATAGACATTTGAAGCTAAAATAAACATTCTTTTAGGACATAATTCAAAGAATGTTTTTGAAATAGCCACTAAGTAAGACATTGTGATACCTTGAAACTGTTTCAGGGAAACCACTCTACATGAAAACTTTATCTTAGTTAAAAAATGATAATCAGACTACTTTCTGTATGCTTGGAAAATATAAACTGTTCCATATATTTGTATTAATTACAAACATTTGAGGTATTCAAAAAGTGTTATACTTAAAGCCTTATGACGGCAGTGGATATTATATCTTTTGTCAACTGCTGTATCCCCAAAGCCTAGAAGAGGACCTAGTACATTCAGGAATAAACGAATGAAAGAGGTATTTCAAATTGTAATTCCTTATAGCCTTAGACATGTTTTTAATAAGTATATGTTTTTAAAATATTTATTTGTTTCAAATGTAGAATGACAGAAAGATACACACAGTGATGGGGTGGGAGGGAAAGAGAGAGAGAAAGAAAGTGAATGAGAGAGAGACAGAAAGATGTTCCATCCTCTAATTCGGTTCCCAAATGGCTACACCACGAGACTGGAACTTCCTTTTGGTCTCCCAAGTAGATGGCAGGGGATGAAGAACTTGGGCAATGCTTACCACTTTCCCAGGTGCATTACCAGGAAGTTGGATCAAAAGTGGAGTAGTAGAGACTAACTGGCACTCCCATGTAGAATATTGGTATTCCAAATAGCCAGTTGACTCAGTGCGCCACAATGTCAGCCCCAATTCCAGGTAACTTAATCACTGTTTTTATATGTCCTTACTTATGTATTCACTTTTTCTTACAGGTAGAATTATAATGCCTGTAAGGATTACCTCCAATGTGGCACGAAAGAAAAAGAGCAGGGAAACAGAAGTAACATTTAGTAATTCCCAACTCCATATTGTAATACTGATAATATGAGTAAATAGGCTTTATCTTCACTTCATACATGTGAGACTTGGGGTACAGAGTGATGAACTTTCTCTAATTTAATGCATTAATGAATGGGACTTCTGAAAGCCCAGCCAAGTTCAACTTTACTGCTGGCTTGCTTTGGGACACCAGACCTACTTTTGATATCAAGGTGAATACCCAGGGTGTTTCTTAAGTGATTCATTCATTAAAAGAAGAGATTGGATTAATGAACACACAATTGTAGCCCTTAAATCATCCAGGATCTAAAACACAATCAACCTAAAACTAAAGGGATCAGAAAACAACCATTTAGTACTTTCATAATGCTGCATATTCTACAGGTGCATTAGAAGAATACTGTATTCCCAGTCTTCAGAAATGGCCTGGGAACAAATATTTCTGAAGTGGTAACGTAAATGCTAATGGAGTAAGTGCAAAATGATGAGGGAGAGCTGACAAATTAAATTGTATAGGGGGCTGGGAAGAAGTGGAAGATACAAGGACATCACATAGGTGAGCTTGTGTTTGGACACTTTAAGACCAGGGATTCTCCTGTGAGGCAAGGAAAGATTCCAGCAAGAGGGAATAGAATGTGCAAAAGTACCACAGCATATACAGTAGACTAAAAAGCATGTTTTTGAATTTGCAAAAAAGACATTAAAATTTATCCCATCTTGATGATTTTTTTTTCTGGAAAAATATTCTAGCTATAGAGCTAAATTAATTCTACTATGACCAAGAATATTGATGCTCATTAAATTCGCTTCATGAGACATGATGAATTAATTCAGTTACAGCTGTTAGCATTGATAGGAATATCTCAGATTGGTTGGATCATCATGATTAATTTCTTAATGACTGAAAAAAGTTGTATCAGGTTCCAAAGAACTTGGAACTTTAAGAGTGGAGCTTTGTAAATAAAGTATGAAAAGTCATTTTTTCCCATTGGTATCTTTCTATAAGTTAAACAAACAGAATACTGAATAAAAGCAGTATGAGAAGCATAATAGAAGGTCGCAGAACAACTTCCCAGATAAATGAACACCTAATAACACCTATAAACATCTATAGCAAAGCAGACTTAATGCCATTCCTATGGTCTGATGATTCTCAATGCAGTGTCATGGGCAGTGGTTCACCATCTTGAATGCCCATTTGCAGGCATGTTCCTGATACTATCCACAGGAAATCTAACTCCGGTAGAATTCATAGTTAAGTGTATGTTTAATTGATTACTCAATTAACCCCTACTGTGAATGGAGTTAAATTCTAAATGTTTGTTTAGTTTTCTTTGTACAGCAGTTATTCCCTTATCTTTGGGAGATATATTTGCAGACTCACAATGAATGCCTGAAACCAAGAATCAAACAAAATCTCATATCCACCATGTTTTATTTTTATTGTAGATCTTCCAAACTTTACTGAAAGGGCTTTTCTCTTTCCTAATTATGTTGAAAACTTTCACCTTTTCACTTGAAGTCAACACTTCTCATCTTCTCTTTGGCATATCTGAGTTTCTAGCATCTTTGTTTTAAAGCTGTGTGGCTGTTATTAAAGGAAATAAAGATGACTTGAACAGAAGTACTGCAATAAGATAACAGTGGAACTGATAACTGGCCACTAAATGACTAATGGTCAACCAAATTACTAATGTGGATTTCCAAGGAAAAGAGATGCTTCATGTCCAGGCAGGAGAGAGATGTGCAATTTAGCCACATACTTTTCTCCATCTCTTGCAAGAAGAAACCCCATTAAATAGTTTATATGAGTATAATTAATGCCCATGAAGTATTTATTTCTGTAATTTTCCATTTAGTATTTTTGGACTATGGTTAACCATAGGTAATAGAAACTATAGAAAGTAAAGCCATTGATAAAGTGGGTCCCAGTACATACTTGCATTTCTCTATGTGACAGTTGGATTCAGAAGCTATCTACAAAGTTCTGTCTAAGCCATTGTTCTCTTATTTGAAAGCAAAAAACACTAATTTAACTGACTCTCTATATAGTGCTTTTGAATGTAGATGTTAGATACCAGCAGGCCCTTCTCTGCTGTGCTTTCCCAGCCTCCTTCCATTAGTGTAAAGTTTCCCAGCCCTGCCTTTTGATGGCAAATCAAATCAACCATTTACTAAAATTAGTTCATTGAATTGAGGGAATGATGCAGCTGCAACTACCAGGTTCTAATTACTGGACTCATGAGGTCATTTCTTTGTCCAATAGATAATATCTTGATGTTTGGATTGATCTCGAATGGTTTCTTTTCTGGGAACTCTAAGGCTCAGAGCTAAAGGTGACTATCTCCTGCATGTGGGCCCTGAACTGACTGGAACCTACCTTTTCACCATCAAAGTTCCTTAAAAGACACAATGTCACTGACTGATTGAAGGAAGGTCATGAGACCAACCAGGAGATTCGACACAAACAGAACACACATCTTTTAGCTAAAGCTTCAATCTATGAGAAACTTTATTCCTAATCCCTTGGGGAGTAGAGGAATTAAGAAATAGCTGCCAGAGCCTTGCCTGGACTCTGCAATAAGTGTCTTTTCTTCTACCATCTTGATGTCAGTTATTGGCTTTCTGAAAATCATGAGAGCAGACTCAGTTTTAGAGTTTCCAGAACAACTCTGCCAACAAGTTCTGGTGGTCATTCCATATTACTATCGGTTTGGACAAGTCACATTTCAACTATATGTAGTACATCTAACATCGTCTCAGCAAGAATATCTGTGTGCATTTTGCTTCTGAATCCTGGGAACTGCTTTCCACATTCTTTTTACTGTGTGTCCATCGTTTATAAACTCTTTCTCTTTCTGCATGGGAATAAAAAGCAGGAGTCCATGAGGTCATCTACTTGCTACATTTTTTTTTCATATTAAGGAAAAGAGTAACCTTTGATGGTTGGAGTTGGGTTTTCCAAATCCACTGATTATGTAAATGGGTTGCTTGTAAACCAGGGGAAGGATGCACTGTTATGATGCCAATATGTAGGGTAACAATAATGTATGTTCTACCACTTCTAATCTTGGGTTAATTTGTTAAATTTATTCTTAAAGGTAGAAATTATAATATAGCTAACTTTTGTATACTGATTTACAATTTACACAGATTTTTATGCCATTGGTCTAATTAATGTCAAGAAAAGGAAGTTATCCCTTGAGGATGACTGAGATTGTAATGAAAAGTAATACATCCAAGACTCAACATTGTTAAGTGGTAGAGCTGTGAAACTAAACCAGATTTTTGAACTCCAATTCATTGCTCTTTGACGTCAGACCGAGATAGCAAGATATGTATTGTAAAAGACTAAAGGTCGAGCACTCAGATCAAGTTAGAGCATTTTGTGCCAGTCTTTCTTTCAGAAAATGGAGAATCCTTCTCAGCATTAGCTTGGGGTTTCTTTAAGTCCACCATTACTGAGACAATTGGATTTTCTGCCAAGAAACATTAAAGCTGATTTGACAAGAATGATGAGGCACTTTAAGAGTTGATTGACTGTTAGTAGGAGGCTTTTAGAGCTTGCTAAAATTGCATCAACTATAAGTGAAAGAAATGGAAGTATCTACACAGAGTTCCAAAGGAAAGCCTGTGTGACATAAAGAACAAATGGTGGGATGCCGAAATAGATACACATTTATCCAACAAGTCTCTTGATTCCTATAATTTACAAGTTCATCTGAGTTTTCTACAGCTTTCTAAGGTATTCACATTCGGGAATCACTGAGGTCTAAGCTGGTCAATGAAAAAAATCATTTGTGTTTATTAAAAGACTTTCAGAAGATCTATTTAGATGAGACATTTTATTAACATATGTATTTGCAGCTCTACTTTGGGATTTGCAGTCAGGTGAGCTTTCCGTCATACTACCTGAAGTCCATGGAGACCAAAAGCTTGAAAGTTGACAGGATCTTTGTGGAAACCAACCAAATGAGTGGTAAAAAGTTCCATTCTTATTCTAAACTTGTTAGCAATCTTTGGGGACAAAAATTACATCAAAATTGTCACAATTTTAAGAAAAAAGATACATCAGAATTTTTCTTATTCTCCAAAGAACATACCGAACTGCAGATATGTTCACTGATTTTTTTCACTGTTATCCTGTTAAAGAAAGAAAAATAAACACATGAGGACACGTAATTTTTATACATGTAGCTCTCTTCAATCTTACAAAACTCTGGCTTTTAAAGGAAGACAACTGTGTGTTTTATCTAATCTTTGCATTTAATTAATAATCATTCATGTTAGGATTTCACTGTCCTTTTTAGAAGTGAAATTTCAACATGAATGCGTTACCATCTAATCTTCAAATTACTGTAATAACATATGTGGCCACTGACAACTTCAGTGCTAAGAAAAATAACCAAGAAATAGCCAAACTCAAGCTTAAGGTAAACAATCAAGCAAATCAACCATCCAAATGGACTTTGACTTATAAGTAAGGCAGCAGTGACTTTTAAATTATCATTTTAAGATGTTATTACATTTGATAATATGAAAACAGATTAGCTTCCATAAAATAATAGAGAATAACACTGGTGTTTAAGGTGTAGGAGATTAATTATTCTATATTAAGTCCACATCAAATTAAGCAGTTAAGAGAGTTTAAATCTGTGGTGATGTTCTAGACTTTTCTAAATAGTTTCTTTATTTTAGAAGATGAATTTCACCAACTACTACCTAAGTATTTATTCCAAGTATAAATGCTTAAGCTCAGAATTCTAGAGTTTAAAGTTTTTATTTATCTGTTATTTGAAATGTGATTCCTATACAATGTGGCAGTTGAACAGGGTATGTTAAAATCATACTACTGACATTTTGAGTCACATAACGCTTTGTCATGGTAAGCTCTCTAATACGTTATGGTGTGTTTAGAACATTTACGTACCACACTATAAATTCTAGAGTATATGTCAGTGGCTTCTTCCTGCCTCAAGTTGGGACAACCGAAACTATTTGTAGACAGTACCAAATTTTTCATGATTGAAGAGAAGGTGGGTGTATGTAAGCAAAATCACTTTGAGATCTACAGGATAGAAGCATAGGTATCTATATTCCATCCTTCCTTAGCTTGTATAGATATTTTATTTGAAGATGAATAGCCTTAATTATAAAATTGGTTAGGACCACAGTCCAGTTCAAACCCAGATCTTGCTAGTCCTGCAATATTCTTCATATTGCAGCTTACAATCTGAATACTTCTTGTAGAAGGAGTATTCCACTGCCCCATTGAAAATGAAATTGTCATTCAAGAAAACCTGTGAGTATAGAATTGAGGATAAAGAACACAAGATATGAATACATGATGAAATGAAAGTAACCAAAAGCTGTTTTTGTTGTGGTGGTTCAGTTTTGCAAGTATCTTGGGTGATGATAACCAAATGACGTATAACTCCTGATGGAATGTCTCATTGACCCAGGTTCACGTTGATTCAGGTTCCCCAGGATTTTTCAATTAAGCCTGATTTCTGGGCTTTGTTTTCTGTATTGCACAATTTTAGTAATATTGCTGGTAAGTTTAACAGAATCTTCCCACCTATGATATACAGTCATCCTATTATTAAAATATCTCCTCCTCATTCTTCATGAGCCACATAAAGGTGATGTTTGATTGCCATGACTTGCCTTAAGCAAGAGTTTAGACAGAAATCTACCTAATTCCTGAACCTTGCCTTTAGTAATTTCTATCTACTGATCTTCACCCTGGTCATATGATGTGAATTCTCACTTGTACCTGGGTGCACTACAATTTGAGCCCAATCATTTTGCTAAAAAAGATTTTTAGTTATTTTTATTGGAAAAGCAGATATACAGAGAAGAGGAGAGACAGAGAGGAAAATCTTCCATCCAATGATTCACTCCCCAAGCGGGTGCAAAGGCTGGAGCTGAGCCAATCCGAAGCTAGGAGCCAGGAGCCTCTTCCAGGTCTCTCACACAGGTACAGGGTACCAAAGTTTTGGGCCGTCCTCGACTGCTTTCCCAGGCCACAAGCATGGAGCTGGATGGGAAGCAGGCAGCCGGGATTAGAACCGGCAACCATCTGGTTCCTGGGGCGTTCAAGGCAAGGACTTTAGCTGCTATGTTATCGCGCCGGGCCCTCCCAATCATTTTAAAAAAGATTTTATTATTATTTAAGAAAATGAAGAAGAGATAAACAGAAAGAAAGAGAGACTATCCATTAGTTGATTCATTCTCCAAAATGGCTGCAACAGCAGGGACTGGGCTAGTCTGAAACCAGGAGCCTGAAGCTTCTTCTGAATCTTCCACATGTGTGCACGACTTCAAGCTTTTGGGCTTTTACTGCTTTCCCAAGTCATTATCAGGAAGCTGGATCAGAAGTGGAGCAGCTGGGACTTTAACTAGCCTCCATATAGGACGCTGGCACTACATGCAGAGTGGTTTTTCTATTTTCTTTTCTTTTCTTTTTTTTAATTTAAATTGTTGCTAGTGCTTCCCATGATTTAATTTCTGCAGGTATAGGAATTCCTGTCTCCTCCTCTTCCTTTTTTTGCATTTGCCTCTTCCACCATCCACTCCCTCCATATTATTGCAGTATTAGAGTCCTTTAGTCACAATTACACATTTAACATTTTACTATTTAAGCTTATCATGGCATTATTGGTATAGGTAAAGGTAGAAAATCTAGTATCAAATGTCAAGATACATTTAGCTGTTTCATTAGGAGTCCTTTTATTTGGGAGTAGAGATGCCTACTGCAATGTACTTTCACTTCCCGTTATGCTTGTCTCCATTATACAGTTCATCTATAAGAATATATGCTTGGGGCCTGGCACGGTAGCCCAGTGGCTGAAAATCCTTGCTTTGCAAGCACCAGGATCCCACGTGGGTGCTGGTTCTAAACCCAGTGGCCCTGCTTCCCATCTGGCTCCCTGCTTGTGGTCTGGGAAAGCGGTCAAGGGCGGCCCAAAGCCTTGGGATTCTGTACTTGCGTGGGAGACCTAGAAGAAGCTCCTGGTTCCTGGTTCCTGGCTTTGGATCAGCTCAGCTCCAGCAATTGCTGCCTCTTGGGTTGTAAGCCAGCAGGCAGATCTTTCTCTCTGTATCTCTGCCTTCCAATAAAAATAGATAAATCTTTCCAAAAAATGAATATATACTTATACTGGCTTACCTATATATCAAATTGTTTTGCATTTTGTATGAAGGTTGCCTTATATCAGAAGGAACATACGGTATTTGTCCTTTTGGAACTGGCTTATGCCAGCACTGCATGTGGAGTCTTAATTAGCCTCACAACAGCTTTAATTCCTGTGCCCAATCTCTGAAAGAGCCCATTTTTGTGGTCATTATACCTGTCACAATAATTTCCTCCTCACACACATTTTGAATGAGGTTTACCTTACCAACTTTAGCAAGTGTTACGAGTAATTTTCTCTTTAACATGACTCACATTGCATGTGCAAAGTTGTAACAGCATTGAGATCCATCTGAGCTAGTCTTTTGCCTACTACCTTCTCGTTGAGGAGAAGAATTTGCTGCAAGTGTCTTGATTTCTTACCATTTTAACACTAAAGATAGAAAAACTGCCTGGCAGGAATGCAGACAGAATCAACAGCCCGGGACCACTCATTTCCCCAAGAAATATGCTTGGCCAGCTCAAACTGAGCCAGAGACTGACATCTTGGATTGACCCAGTCCTCCATCTATGGTTCACAAAAAGACAGTAATAGAAGTCAGCCTCCTCCTTTAGGGACGATACTGCTAAGAAAGTACACTGCTGCGCAACCAGCTGTTTGAGAAACTGAAGAGGAGGAAAAGAGGGTGAAAACAGATGGGATATATTTTGCATTTCTACTTAGATATGAATATGTACATATGATATATTAGGGCAACTTTCTCACACATGTCCCTCTCTCCTTCGCACATTATGCTAACTATTTGTCACTTTAGTATACCAACTTTATCCAAAAGTTTAGTGCATCCTTTGTTTCTTACATTTATCTCCCTTTCTTTACACTGTTTTTACTGAGCTATTTTGTTAAAAAGCTGTTAATTTTTTATAAGACATTTGATAACTTCTGCTACATGGAGTTTTTTTTTTTGTATGGAGAAGTATTTTTCTCAAGCAATCCTGTAGTATTTGATTTGTTAAGAACCCTACTAATTTTAATCTAGGAGGAACTCTACATAACTCAAGATATGCAAGAGTTAAGTGTTTTTAAATCACAATTAAAATCTAATTAGCATCACATCGTTTTTGTCACATTGTGGAATATAGGAAAATAGAAGCAATTGTAACTGGACATAGTCTCATACTTTGGAAATTACACTGCTATTAAAAAAAGATTTATTTATCAACTGAAAGGTGGAGTTGCAGATAGAGAAGGAGAAACAGAGATCTTCCATCTTCTGGCTTATTCCTCAAGTGGCTAGAATAGCCAGGATCTTGGAAATCTTATGGGTCTCCCGCATTGGTGTCACAGGCCTAAATGCTTGGACCTAATTCTAGTGTTTTCCAAGGCACATTAGTTGGAGCTGAATTGGAAAGAGCACAGTGAAGACTTAAACTTGCACCCATATGGGATGCTAGTGTTAGGAGAGGAGGCTGATCTCATTGTATCACAATGCTTTCCCCTTCCTCTCTCTTAAGACAAATTTATATGTGTCCATTTGTGTATGTACATGGGCATATACATGTGTATATTTGTTAAATAGTAGAAATCATATTTTACTATGCTTGTTCATGTGTCATGATTGGTTTTTCCATGCCTTTGGTTATTCAAAAATATATTCTAAGTGTATGCAGTTACCTTATCTGATGTTTTCTTTCTTTTCTTATAGATGAACTTTTGTTTCCAATTTTATTTGGCTATTATTACAGAAGCTGTACAAGAGAGCTTTGAAAAGTTCATGGAGCAGTCACATGTTTCTTTTTGTTTCACAAATTCTTTTATATTATTTATTTATCTTTTGTTTTTATTTTTCAAAAACTTCTTGAAAAACTAGAATTATAGAGAGGAGAGAGAGAGAGGTCTTTGTCTGTAGGTTCATTCCACAGATGGCTAAGATGGCCCAGGATGGGCCACAATGACAGTAGCAGCTCCATCTGGGTCCCCCACTTAGGTAGCAGGGGTCCAAACACTGGGCCATCTTTTGTACTTTGCCCAGTACATGAGCAGTGAGCCTGTATCACCCTTGCAGAGCTGAGGCATTGAGCATGTTGGGCTAATCTTTGATGACAACTGGTGGGACAAGATCTGGGTTTACAGAGGAACTGGTTTCACTAGCTTGCTAGAGAGAATGCCTCACCCTGTTGCAAGGCTTTAACTAGTGAGTAGTTACCTAATACCACTCCCAGGTCTTGGGGAGGGGGAAAAGTACTTTCTAGCGAAGGGGTTATTTGTGTAATAGATACTCAAAAAGATTACATGGGGTTATGTGGCTTCACCCTGTGACCCTCACATAGATTCCACCTTCAGAGATTTCCAATCCTTTATCTTAAGAGTTGCTAAGGGATGGAGATTTATTGCATGCTATGTACCTACTCCCTGCTGATTAGGGACATATACCTTGCTTATCATGTGTTTGGAAGTCTCTCCCTATTTCATCTATTGGATGTATCTCATAAACTAAAAATTTCTAGCCAGTGACAATATCTGAATCCTCTTTTGGTTCCCCACTGTTCTGAGAAGTTGCTAAGATTTATTTGTCTTCAGCTGGGTCACAGGAGTAGGCAGGCTTCTCTTTTGTGTGCACCTGGTTTTGCTTCACATCTTTGTACATGTCTATAAAAGAGGTGGCTCAGTTTTCAACATGTTTGCAGGGTTAAGACTCATGCCCATGGGCTTGGTCCATGAGGTTTGGGATCCAGAAATGTCCTAAGCCAATGGACATGAGGCATGGTCTGCCCACCAATGCTTAAGGGCATCAATGAGATTTTTAAAAATCTGATAAGGACTGGTGTTCCTGGGAGGCTTGGGTAAGACTGACCTCTGGGGTGTAGGGAACATAGACAGCAATACCTCAGGGCCCACCGCCCCCCAGGCTGCTGGCCATAACAACCCTCCCCCCACAACTCAAGGCTCTCCAGGCTCTGGGTGCTCTTACCTACTTCGTATGGCTTCATTTAGTCTTCCCAGTAAGAAGAAGAAGAGGAAAGAAAGAAGAAATCAGGCCATGTTCACGCAGTTTTAGAACCATAGTTGGTTTTGTATCTTTATTTTTCTTAGTGCATTATTTCTTTTTTTTTTTTAATTTTATTTTAAATTCATTAATTACATTGTATTATGTGACACAGTTTCATAGGTACTGGGATTCTCCCCACCCCTCCCCAAACCCTCCCACCATGGTGGATTCCTCCACCTTGTTGCATAACCACAGTTCAAGTTCAGTTGAGATTCCCCCATTGCAAGCATATACCAAACATAGAGTCCAGCATCTTATTGTCTAGTCAAGTTCAACGGCTTCTTAGGTATACCCTCTCTGGTCTGAAGACAGAGCCAGCAGAGTATCATCCCGATCAATTAAAAGCTCCAACATACCATCAGCAAAAATTTACATCATTATGGAATTAATTGACATAGTAATGAGTAACCAATATGGTAAAAGTAAATGCGATTTCTTATCCACCTTCTGTGACCACCTCATTGACATTTCAATTTTGGTTTATACACAACATATAACATTCATAACATATCAAATTAAGGCAAACATGTGGTATTTAACCTTTTGGGATTGGCTCATTTCCCTTAGCATTATGGTTTCCAGTTTGGCCCATTTGGCCACAAAGAACTGCATTTTGTTTTTTTTAATAGCTGAGTAGTATTCCATGGAGTAGATGAACCATAGCTTTCTTATCCAATCCTCTGTTGATGGGCATTTTGGCTGCTTCCATGTTTTTGCAATTACTGATTGTGCTGCTATGAACATAGGAGTGCATGTTGGTTTCTCATAAAACAAGTGTTCTGGATATATTCCTAGGAGTGCTATTGCTGGGTCATACGGTATGTTGTATTTGAGTTGTTTGAATGTTCTCCATACTGATTTCCATAGAGGCTGTACCAGCCTGCAGCCCCACCAGCAGTGGAGTAGGGTTCCCTTTTCCCCGCAACCTCGCCAACAAGTGTTGTTGGTGCTTTTATTCATGTGGGCCAGTCTTACTGGCGTTAGGTGGTACCTCATTGATGTTTTAATTTGGATTTCCCTTATTGCCAGGGAACTTGAGCATTTTTTCATATGTTTATTTGCCATTTGGGTTTGTTCCTTTGTGAAGTGTTTGCCCATTTCCCATGCCCATTTCTTGAGTGGCTTGTTTGTTTTGACATTTTGGTTGTTTTGTAGCTCTTTGTATATTCTGGAGATCAGCCCTCTATCACCTAAGTCGTGTGCGAAGATCTTCTCCCATTCTGTGGGTTGCCTTTTTACTTTATTGATTGTTTCTCTAGCTGTACAGAAGCTTCTTAGTTTGATGAGGTCCCACTTGTTTATTTTGGTCTTGATTTCTACTGCATTTGGAGTCTTTTTTAGGAAGTGAGGGCCTACCCCTAAGTGTTCCAGTGTGTTTCCAACATTTTCTTCCAAAAGTTTGAAGGTTTCTGGATGTAGGTTTAAATCTTTTATCCATTTGGATTTGATCTTAGTATATGGTGAGAGATGTGGGTCTATCTTTTTGTTTCTGCAGGCTATCAACCAGTTGTCCCAACAGCATTTATTGAACAGACCTTCCCATTTGCCTGGGTTGTCGTTTGTCTTTTTGTCAAAGATTATTTGGCTGTATTTGTGTGGGTTCCCATCTGGTGTTTCTATTGTGCTCCATTGATCTTCTTCTCTATTTTTTTTGCCAGTACCAGGCTGTTTTGATAACCACTGCCCTATAGTATGTCCAGAGGTCTGGGACTGTGATTCCCCCTGCTAACTTCCTGTTCTTGAGAATGGTTCTAGCTATTCGTGGTTTTTTGTGTTTCCAGATGAACCTTTGAATCATTGTTTCCAGATCTGTGAAGAATGTTTTGGGCAATTTGATTGGGATTGCGTTGAATGTATATATTGCCTTTGGCAGTATAGACATTTTAATGATATTGATTTTACCTATCCAGGAGCATGGGATGTTACTCCATCTTTCTAGATCTTGTTCAATTTCTTTTTTAAGTAGTTTGTAGTTTTCCTCAAATAGGTCTCCAACATTTTTGGTTAGGTTAATTCCCAGATACTTCATGCTTTCCTTTGTTACTTTGAATGGCATCTTGCTGGTTAGATCTTTTTCCAACTTGGGGCTGTTAGCATACACTATGGCTGTTGATTTTTGTTCATTAATTTTGTACCCTGCCACTCTACCGAACTCTCGTATAAGTTCTAGTAGTCTCTGTGTTGAGCCTTTTGGCTCTTCCATATAAAGAATCATGTCATCTGCATATAGTGAAAGCTTGACTTCTTCATTTCCCATTTGGATTCCTTTGATTTCTTTTTCTTGTCTTATGGCCTCAGCGAGTACCTCTAGGACTATGTTGAATAGCAGCGGAGAAAGCGGACATCCCTGTCTTGTTCCAGATCTCAGTGGGAAGGGTTCCAGTTTTTCTCCATTCAGTATGATGCTGGCATTGGGTTTTGCATATATTGCTTTGATTATGTTGTGGATTTTTCCATCTATGCCTACCTTGGTTAGGGTCTTTAGCAGGAAGTTGTGCTGGATTTTGTCGAAAGCTTTTTCTGCATCTATTGATACTATCATGTGATTCTTGTTTTTCAGTTTTTGGATGTGGTGTATCACATTTATGGATTTGCGAATGTTGAACCATCCCTGCATTCCAGGGATGAATCCTACTTGATCTGGATGAATGATCTGTCTGATGTGTTTTTGAATTCTGTTGGCTAGGATTTTGTTGAGAATCTTAGCATCAATGTTCATCAAAGAGATAGGTCTGTAGTTTTCCTTCTCTGTAGGATCTCTGCCCGGTTTTGGGATTAAGGTAATGTTGGCTTCATAGAATGAGTTTGGAAGGGTTGCTTCCTTTTCTATTGTTTTGAAGAGATTGTAGAGGATTGGAGTTAGTTCTGTTCGGAATGTTTTGTAGAATTCTGGAGTGAAGCCGTCTGGGCCTGGGCTTTTCTTTGTTGGGAGGTCTTTGATCACTGATTCAATCTCTGCTTCAGTTATGGGTTTGTTCAGGTTGATTGTTGCTTCTGGGCTAAGTTTTGGCAGGTGGTAGAAGTCTAAGAACTTTTCCATTTCTTGGTGATCTTCTGATTTGTTGGAGTACAGAGCTTTGTAGTAATTTCTGATTATGTTCTTAATGGTTGTAATGTCTGTTGTTATGTTGCCTTTTTCATCTTTGATGCTGTTAATTCTTGCTTTCTCTTGTTTTTTCTTTGTCAGACGGGCCAGCGGGGTGTCTATTTTGTTTATCTTTTCAAAAAACCAGCTTTTTGATTCGTTGATTTTGTGTATGGTTTTTTTTATTTCTATCTGGTTGATTTCCTCCCTTGTTTTGATGATTTCTTGTTTCCTGTTGTGTGTGGGGCTCTTCTGCTGCTGCTTTTCCAATTCCTGGAGGTGTGTGGTTAGTTCCTGTATTTGGCGCCTCTCTTGGGCCTTGACATGAGCTCCAATTGCGATGAGTTTACCCCGTAGCACTGCTTTGGCAGTGTCCCACAAGTTTTGGAATGTTGTGTCAGAGTTTTCATTGGTTTCCATAAATTTTTTGATCTCATCTTTAATTTCTTCCCTGACCCATTGTTCGTTCAATAGCATATTGTTCAACCTCCAAGAGTTTCCATATTTCCTTGGGCATTTTGAATTGCTGATTTCCAGTTTCATTCCGTGGTGGTCTGAGAGGGTACATGGTATGATTCCTATCTTTTTGAAGTTATTTAGATTTGCTTTGTGTCCTATCATGTGGTCGATCCTGGAGAAGGTGCCATGTACTGCTGAAAAAAATGTATAATCTGTGGTCTTAGGATAAAAAATTCTATAAATGTCTACCAAGTCCAGTTGTTCTAATGTTTGTACGAGCTCTGTTGTTTCTTTGTTGAGTTTTTGTTTTGTTGATCTGTCTATAGTTGTTAGCGGGGTGTTAAGATCTCCCACTATTATTGTGTGTGTATCTATGTCTCCCCTTAAGTCTGTAAGTAGTTGCTTCACGAAGCTAGGTGCATTGGAATTAGGTGCATATATGTTCACGATTGTAATTACTTCTTGATGGATCAGTCCCTTCACCAATATATAATGTCCTTCTCTGTCCTTTTTGATGTCTGTCAGCTTGAAGTCTAGGTCATCTGAGATTAGAACAGCTACGCCAGCCTTTTTTTCTCGTCCATTGGCATGAAATGTCTTTTTCCATCCTTTCACTTTAAATTTCTTACAGGATTTTCTGGTTAGATGTGTCTCTTGTAGGCAACATATAGTTGGGTGCTGTTTGATGATCCATTCCGTTAATCTATGCCTTTTGATTGGTGAGTTTAAGCCATTTGTGTTTAGAGATAATATTGAGAGGAATTGGTTTTGGGCTGCCATGAGTGTAAGTGTGCAAGTGTGTATTTGCGACTATTAGAGTTTTTGATTGGTTGACTTTTCTTGTATGGATTTTAGTGGGGAGGTCTTCCCATTTGCCATCTTTGATTTTGGTTTGTATTTTTTCTTTCTGGGTTTAGCACCTTCCTGAGGAGATTTTCCAGAGCTGGTTTCGTGTTGATGTATTCTTTGAGTTTCTCTTTACTGTTGAAGTATTTGATTTCATTCTCAAATATAAATGAGAGCTTTGCTGGGTACATTATTCTTGGTTGGCAGTTGTTTTGTTTCAGGATTTGATAGGTTTTACCCCATTCTCTCCTTGCTTGGAGCGTTTCTTCTGATAGGTCGGCTGTGATCCTGATTTCCCTTCCCCTGAAAGTAATCTTATCCTTTTTTCTTACTTGTCTTAGAATGGTTTCCTTGTATTCACTTGAAGGTAGCTTGAGGACCACATGTCTGGGAGACGATTTGTTTGGGTCGTATCTACTGGGGGTTCTTTGTCCTTCCTGGATTTGTGCTAGATTTATATTTCCAGTATTCTGGAAGTTCTCCTGTATTATCTCATTGAGCACTCGTTGCAAGCCTGTCTCCTTTTCCACTCCTTCGGGAAGGCCTATTATTCTAATATTTGATTTTTTGAGGTTGTCTTTCATTTCCTGTATGGACCTATTGGCTTTCTCTAGATTTGTCTCCAACTGTTTGATGAGCTGCTGCCTTTCATTCTGATTGTCTTCCAATTCTGATATTCTGTCTTCTGCTGTGTTCATTCTGTTGGTTAGGCTTTCAATTTTGTTCTCTATATCGAGGATTCCCTTTTTGACTTGATTTATTTCTGCAGTGATATGGTTTTCGAATGCCTTAGACTCTTCCCAGCGCTTTTCACTCTCTCTGACGAATTTCATCATTAGCTTCTTAAAGTCCTTATCTGATAGTTCCTCTATGTCTTCATCTTGCATCTCAGATATTGGGATTAGTTTTTGGTTGTATTGGGAGGGAGTGCTTGATCTTTCCTCTGGGTCATTGCTTTTTCTGATACTTCTCCTCATTGTGTTTTTACTTCTTGTTGTTTTGAGATTTTAGCGGTGATTCAGCTGAGCCGGCTCTGGTTTGGGGTCTCCGGCTGAGCCCAGCAGGGCTTACTGCCTGAGTCACCAGCTGCTTTCAGGGTCTGTAGATCACAGCCCCGAGTTGGGTCAGGAGGCTTTGTGGGCCAGCCCTAGTGCCAGGCCCCTTCCCCTGTGGCTCCCTCTCAAAGGCAGTGCCCTACAGATTCACTCTGCCGAGCCGCACCTGGGCTTTGGGTCACAAGGCTAATACAGCGGGGGTCTCTGCCTCAGTGCTGAGCCGAGACTCTCCTTCAGGGCTTGAGGTTAGCACAGCAAGGGCTCCTGCTGCTCGGAGCCTAAAATCCCCAACCCCGGCCTGTGCTGGGTTGGAAATCTCCGCGGCCCCAGTGCCAAACTCGGAAGCGCTGCTCCACTGAGGGCTGCAACACCACAGGCAGGTCTTTCTGAGCGGGCTCCTGCTGGGAAAACCTGTCCGGCCAGTTCAGCTGAGCCCGCTCAGGTCTGGCCTCTCTAGCTGAGCCCAGCTGGGGACTCCGCCCTGAAGAAGCCACTTCCTCAGCTGCACTCTCTCAAGGATGGAAGCGGATCTCTGAGAGGCACAGAGCCCTTTAGGTGAGACGTGCCCCCACTAGTCTGCTCCTCTGCCCAGGACGTGAGGCCCTGTCGAGCGTTGCCCAGCCTCTGGGGCTCTGGGCGAGTCCAGCAACAAGATCCACGGACTCTCCCGCAGCTAGTCCACAGCTCGGAGCTGATATGGGTATCTCTGAGCCCCAGTCCCACAGCACTGCTCCTGTTCCCTCTGCACTCTCCCACTGCCGCTGAGCAGCGGGTAGGCAAGCCTCTGGGAAATCTCCCCAGCTTTTCCTCCACTTCTGCAGGGATAATGCACCCAATGATCAGTCCAGTAGCCTCCTCTGGGGGCTCCTGCCTTCCAGGGGACTGGTGCCCCTGTCGGTGTGGGCGCCTATCCTTCCAGCCGCCTCTGTTTTCCCTGGGGCGGTTGAGCCTCTGCCGCCTTCCCCCTGCCTGGGATCGTGACTCACCAGGTTTCTCGCGGCGTGCTGTATTTTCTTTCCTACTTTTTGCGGCTGTTCCTTCACGCTGTGTAGATCTTCTTGCTTTAGTGAACTCCAGTGACCTTCTCGCTCTTCTCCCTACAGTTTCGCGCCTCCTGGCCTGTTTCTCTGCTGGATCGGCTCCCCTCCTTCCCTACTCCACCCTACACCAGCTCTCTGCAGTCGGCCATCTTTTTCAGTCCTTAGTGCATTATTTCATAGAAGTCAGGTGCTGGGTAGAAGGCCATTGAACTCATGAAATACATTGCCAGCTTGCCTTCCCCTAAATAGATGTGCTCATTTTAACTTTTTCAATAAATATATGAGAATATTTAAATTTAAATAAACAGGATTACTGATTAGGACTTAACATTTAGAAACTCAAGAATTTCAGTATGTGGATCTGCTTCCTCTTTGGGATCATATATATGCTCTTTAAAGTATGCTTTAATGAATGGGTATGAATCAAAATGAAGAAGTTGTCATGGATTACTTAAAACAGTTCCCATTTTAAAGAGAACAGATTCCTTAAATATTAAATATACCAAGATGTTAGATAGCTCAACATTCTCCTTCATTCAAAATTTGTTTAGCAACTATTATATGTCACCTCTGTAATCTTAAAGCTAAGAAGGAAACATAAGAAAACTATACTGTTAACTAAAATATAATGTAAATACTACAGCAAATAATAGGTCAGCCTCAATGGAAGCATGTGGCAGTAGAGGAACATTTCGCTTTTCTCTGGGAGACGAAAACTAAAAAAAACAAAACAAAACAAAAAAACCACCTTTTTAGAACAGCTAATTGGTAAACGATGATTAATACTTTGAGGAAAATGAAAGAAAACTTTCTGGAATGAAGCAACGTTAAGGAGACACAAGGATATGAAATTATGCAGATTGTTGATATAACAGTGATGAAGAGATAGGGCCCACATGTAGAAAATTTCAAGGTGTGAATATCAAATTTTCAATATAATCTGACGAATTTTGATTTATTTTGTAGTCAACAACGAGTGTTGAGCTGGAAACCTGATACTTTCTGGATTTAGATTCAAGTTGAAAAGGACTAGAGACAAAATGATTGGCTCTCAGTGTTGTCCAAGGGAGAGGATAAGAGCTTGCACCATATCTGCGGAGGAAGGATTACACCTGCCTCTAATAAAACCAAGAAATCAACCAAAAAACAGCAATGTAATGTGAACGAGGTGTCAGTACTCAGTGCCCCACAATCTTAGAGAACAAGGTAGCAAGTCCACACGGACTCTTGAAAATTTATTTAAGCAAGTCGGTAATAAGAAAGTAATTAAATTTCAACAATTAACTGGTAAAAGTGAATGTCATACAAGAAATTATCAGGATTGAATGACACAGAGTCAAAAGAAGTAGTTCTCTTTAGTTAAGGTGACTACTAGACTGCCTCATAAAGGGTGAGAGAAGCCGTTCATTCCAAGGGCCAGAAGGTGGAAGGCCTGAGAGACTCAGACTTGGTATAAGGACTGTTCTTGGTCTGTTTAGTTACAGAGAGTTAGACCATGAATACTGAATGGAAATTAAAATTAGACTTCAAATTATTAAAAGAAAAAATTTTTCAGACATTCAGAACTTTCAAAAAAGAGATAATTATGCTTGTGAAATGAATAATATTCAGAAGTATAACAGGTAATTGGAAAGCTTGCATGGGCTTAGGGTAATCATACTGTCTTTACAGTCACATAGCCTTGAATGCAAATCCAAACCCTGCCACTTACATTTTAAGCCTCTTCTGCTGTAAAATAGAAATAATAATGCACATGTTATAAGATTACACTGAATATTACATTACACATGAAAAATTGATCACCTTAACTCCAGATGGTAAAATTTTGGTGGATGCTAGTTGCCATAAGCAGCATTGTCATTGTCCATCAGGAATAGGGAAAAAATGGCTTAGGTGATTAAAAAGTCAGTCAGTCAGTCCAGGTTAAGAGCAAATTGTGGTGTTCAGATAGTGCCTCTGAGAGGCCTGTTGGAAATCCAGTTTGTTAGGAGAGAGGTGCATATTATAAGGCATGTCCTCTGTCCTTGCTCAAAGAAGGTAGACTAAGATAAAGGGAAGAAACTAGGGAATCTCGACAAAAATTATACATGTTTGAACATTTTCTTTTGGTGATTTGAAATCTATAGTTTACATTAATGGGTCCTGTTCAGGCATATGGAAATATATGGACTAAAGCCAATCAGTCTGAATCAGTTTATCAATTATTTGAGAAAAAGTTTTCTTTTTCTAAAACTTTTTTTTAAATTTGAAAGGCAGAGTTACACAAAGAGATACATACATGCACACATACGCATATACTCACAAAAAAGACACAGAGAGAGAGAGAGAGAGAGCTTACATCTGCTGGTCCACTCCCCCAAATAGCAGCAAGGACCAGAGCTGAACCATCTTGAAGCCAGGAGTCAGGAGCTTCCTCTATCTCCCACATGGTAAAGTGGTCCAAGGTCTTGGCCCATTCTCCACTGCTTTCCCAATCATTAGCAAGGAGCTGGATTGGAAGTGGAGCAAGCGGGACTTAACCCAGCACCAGTATGAGACGTTGGCATTATGGGTAGAAACAGCAAATTATGCTGTGGGGCCAGCCCCATTAAGCTATTATTGTTTGGCTCTCACTTAGATGTAGGAAAAATGGCTGCAAACATGTCAGAATTTCCTCTTATGTAAGGATTCTTATATTGTCTCATTATTATAATTGTTTTTTGCATACAATTTAATTTATTCTTGCTTAGAACCAAATCCAATATTCCAAACAGGATTCGATCTGTTAGTTTCAGTTATTATTTCCTTTTGTCAGGTCCTTTATAATGTTGGTTTTATCACCTAGCATACTAATTGTTAGGAATTCTCATCACCTTTATGTCATATCAATTTAATGAATGTGATTTCTAAATCTTTAAGTTATTGACAAAGATGTGTAAAGATTAATCCATGCTTATGACTAGTAATAAGAAATTCTTGGCTTCATTTGAGGAGGTCAAGTTGTACTTAAATGGCTCAGTTTGATTGGCTTAAATTGAGAGTCAGCATAAATAAGCAAAAATGAATAGAAACAAGAATGCTGGATAAAAGTTATTTGATTTAGAGGGTGATATATCTTTTTAAAAATATTTATTTATTTTTAATTGGAAAGACAGATATACAGAGAGGAGGAGATGTTCAGTTTGATGGTTCACTCCCCAAGTGGCTGCAACAGCTGGAGCTGAGCCAATCTGAAGGTGCAGGTGCAGGGTCCCAGGGCTTTGGGCCGTCCTCGACTGCTTTCCCAGGCCACAAGCAGGGAGCTGGATGGGAAGCGGGGCTGCCAGGATTAGAACCGGCGACCGTATGGGATCCCAGCACGTTCCAGGTGAGGACCTTAACCACTATGCTATCGCACCAGGCCCTAGAAGTTGCTATATCTTTGTTAGAAGTTATTTGGAGCCACCAGAGCAACAAGAAAGGAAAAGACTATTTATTGGATGTGCGTAGCTTGTAGATAAAGCAATGGAAATGCATGACTGCTGACAGATGCTTGAGTCGGGGGTATGTATATTGGGCTCAAGGAATGTATATAAGCATGGGGAAAAGAACCCGACCTTTGGGTGGAGGAGAGAAACAATGGAGTTGTCCCTCTCTTATCTTAATGGGGTTTGAGCTCTGTTTGCATAGTTCCTATGGAAAAGGAAACTGATTGCAACTAGGGAGAAGAGGCAGGTGTAGAAGGAAAGGAGGTAATTTGAATCCTAACGATAGAACCAACAGAAGCAGCAAAGAGAAGAGAACAGAAGAGCTGGGACTCCCACCAGATGAACCCTGACTGTGTGAATCGTTCTTGGAGACAGAGGGGATGGGAGGGACAGGGCATGCCGACACTCACGCTGCCAAGGGAGAGCCAAGAAGTCAAGAGTGAATCCATACAAGACTGGATGAATACCTCATTCTATACCCCAGAAAATGGATGGACTCAGGCTGCTGGGGTAATTTGTACTTTCATCTACATTAATTCAGGAACTTAAAAGTAGGGTGGGAGAAGAGAGCAGTGGCTCAGCTTGGAGTAGGCAGACAAAATGAGGTAAATTTAATCCTTGATTGCAGTGTTCTCTCTCTCTCTCTCAATCTCTCTCTCTCTCTCTCTCTCTCTCTCTCCGTGTGTGTGTGTGTGTATCCGTAATGTCAAGTATTTGGTGTAGCATTCAAGGCACCACTTAAGACGTCAACAAGTCATATTGTAGTACCTGAGTTTGAATTCCAGCCCTGCTTCCAATTCTAGCTTCCTACAGATGCACGCTCAAGTGCTTGAGTCCCTGCCACACACAGGAGACCAAGACTGAGTTCGAGACTTCAGACTTTAGCTGAACTAATTTTGCCAGTGTGGACGTTTGGGGAGTGAACCATTGGATGGGAAATCACTCTCTCTTTTTGCCTTTCAAATAAATTAAAACTTGAAAAAGCATTTTTATATACAACAAATATTTAATAAATCAATGAACTGCTATATAACTTATAAAAGATTTATTTTGATATTGATGTATTTCTAATTTTAATTTTCATCTATAAATTCTTCTTGAGATGATGCTGATTATGGTATGATGATAATAATAATGATTGTAATACCTCATTGGGTGTTTGTCTTGTGTCACACAATCTATTAAGTGCCAAAACTCATTTAATTTTCACAGAAACCATATCAGGAAAGCACTCATCTTATTTTTGCTCTTCCTTTCTCCAGATAAGGAAATTGAACATTTGAGTAAGTAGGTAATAAGTCCTGAGTCGTGCAAATTGAAAGTAAATTAATTTGGGATTTGAATTGAGCAGCATAATTTCAAAGACACCATATTATATTTCTACTTTATTATATCACTGATAATGCATGCTACTTTCAACATATGACCTTTCCTTTAAGGGCTATCTTTCAGAAACAAATATGCATGTTACTATTTCATACATTAGGTGATGACAAAATAAAGCTAAGGTGGAGAGAGGCCTCTGATTACTGATTACAAGTCCTGGCTAAATCACTCTTCCTTCTTCCACAGAAATTTCAGAATGGCATGAGCAAAAAAATTTCAGATAGGTTTTCCATCGACCTTTGGAATAAGACCTTGAAAATAAAAAAAAAAAACAATCTGTAAATACCCAGGAATTAATACTTTGTTTTTGTGTAAATGGGAAATATTTAACCCACAAGGAGTTTTATCTTATAAGTGTTTCTTAGTTTTCATGTTTATACTAAAGTTGATGCAAAATTTTTACTATCTCCCCTGGCTGTCGAAGTTGGAAAGCAGATATAACCAAGTAATAAGTATTCTGTTTGGCCACATTAATATAGTTTGAGACATATTCAATATGAACTTGAAAACTTAGTGTTAAAATGAATCTATTGATCTGTTTCAATGAGTTAATCCTCAAAAAAGTAGAAGCAATTTTCATAAAGATAAATTGGAGAAACCAGAAATTTCTGTGAATACAGGTAATTCCATTTTGCTACATAAATAACTAAATGTATACATACCTTATAAATGACAGTACTGAAATTAGAGAGATTTAGCCAAGATCTTTTCAGATGGATATCACATTTAGGTGAACAAATGAGGAAGCACAGGATGATCCAAGGCTTTTAAAGAAAAATCTCTGGTGAACTGAACAGAATATGGCATTCAAAATGCACATCTAAACGCTTCTAGGTGGAATTTAAATAACTTCATTATTTTCACCTTTTTCTTCAAACCACCCCAAATACTCTGACTGTATGTGGACCCATCACTTGACCAATTTTCAATATAATTAAAATCATGGGCCTTCAAAACTATTTGTAGGGGAAAAGCTTTTGAGAATCCTAGCTTTATCTTTTTATACTTGTGTAACTTAAAAATGACCAGCCGGAGTTTTTCTTTTTTCCTTTTCTTTAAATTGCTTTGCCACATTTCAGCTTTGAGCACATTTCATGACTGATTTATTAAACTTGGAAACTAGACGTTTATAATGGAAATACTCATAAAGCCTTAACTCTAGCATGGCTAGCTGGTGCTCTGAAGAATGGGGACAGTACCGGGACACTCACTAGCCTTTCTGGAACACAACCTGAGGATTTGATCACGTGCCTATTTATTTATTTTTAGGTGAACAGTCTTCAGCCATTGTAGTGGAAATTCTTCTTCAGTTGACAATGGTAAACATGCAGTGGTTTGGCTATGTATCATACCTTCTGTTGTCATGATTAATTTTAAGGACGCATTCAGAGAAGCTTCCTGCATAATATTGCACTCTGGGAAAAGGGGAAAAAATGTTGTGCTATTCATTCAGGTTGACTGAGGAGATTTATTGCAAATAAAATGATTCCAAACTGACTAGGGAGATTCATTGGAAATTAAATTATTAGAAATCCCTATTCCTTTTTTAAGATATTTAGAAATTATACCTAAGTGGGACATTTTTGCCTTAGTTTCAGAAATATAAACTTCTGGCATTGCTCATCATTACAATTTCCCCTGCAGGCTTTGGCTTTATTAGCAGCTTACGAGTATATTTAGCACTGTCATATGTGAAGCCTCTTCACTCTGTTAAACTAATACGGTATAAAATGTCTTTTTTTTACAGTGTTTCTCATTCATTATATCAAAATGAAAGCAACTGTTTCAGTGTGGATCAAGATATCCGAACTGTTTTTATGACAAAAGAGAGGTGACAATACATGTCCCATAGGCACATGAGAGCATTATATAAGAGTCATTAGTATAATTGATAGCCATAGAAAGAGTGTTTTATCCAGCATGATTAAAATGTGCAATACATTATGGAGGTTCCAATGTTCCAGCTGCTGTGTTGTAATCTTTCCTTTGATAGATATCTGGCAAAAAAAATAAAATTATCCTCGTTAAAAGGATAATCTTTCACGACTTAAGGCTGTGAGATGGTTGCATGCCATGTGCTTCAACCATTTCCATGTGATTTTTGTCTGTGTTGTATTTTGTTATGCGTTCCTAAACCATAGAAAGGCAAATAGAAACAGCATCAATAAGAAAACAAAAATCTTTCTTCTGGCATATCAGGGGAAACAATGGATCATAATTCTATGCCTACATCTTAAATCTGCTTTATTGGATATAACTTTCAGTGCCCAGAGAGGGGGACAAATCAGGGAAATAAGTCATAGAACCTAGAATCTGACACCAAGTTGAAAGTAATTATCTAAAGGCAAATGAGTCAAATAATTGTTTTAAAGGGGCGTCTCTACTCATAGTACTTGCATTGTGACACTGATAGATTCATTTTGCAAGTGATTATCAATTACCTACTATGCACCAAGTGCTTAGCTGGTAGTGATCCATAGAGCCACATGTCATAGGAATTTATTTTAAAATAGTGCATGAAGTTTAAACCAGGGAGGTATGGAACAATTCTGTTTCTTCTATTTAGTTCTCTGAAGTATGCATTAAGACATAAGCTAGAATAACAAATAACATGTGTCTACACAATGTTCCTTTTAAAGAGGTAAAGGCAGGGTATGTGTGCTATTTCCCCTACACCTTTAATAGTATCTCTGAGTTACTGTCATATTTTTGCTTTTGACTATACATGTGATAATCACAATGCTCAGAGCTGAGAAAAAAGTCACATGTTGGAGATAATGTGACGTACTAAGGCAAGTAAAGTCAGTGCCAAAGGAGGAGGATGTTTAATTCTCAATTAAATGCAATATCTGTTAGGGCAAAAAGGTGTTCTGAAGGCTTCCTTGGTTATCAGGATTCCATTTTCTTCTCTTTAACATATTACTTAGACAATCAAATGAAGCAATATTTGTAAAACTGCTTTGTAAACAAAGAAAGTGCTTTGTAGATTTGTGGCATCGTGCTATTTTTGTCAACTTTTCTGTATGTGGTAGGCCTTATTCGTGAATAGGGGATGACACTTGTCTATCCATCTGCCTTTCAAATGTACCTTCAATGGGATGAGGTATCAGGGATGTTTAAAGATCCTAGATACTATCAAATACGGCAATGATTAATATTCAAAAACTATGTAAATAGATGAGATGCTTGGTCATTCCATGCTCTTAATAGTTTCAGACAGATGATAATGAATCAGTGTTTAAGGTGAATTATCCACCAGGACAGTGAAAATAAGAGGTTATTTTAGCTTAACAACGTATTGAGGTAAAAACTTTATAGGGTGGAATAATGAACCACAAAGCATAATAGGAAGACTCATTTATTTACTTGTTGCTCATTTGTGAGTATGTGACTGAATAATCTTCAAATATCAAGACACAGTCATTACATGCTTCCCGAGATGGTCAAATCCCATTAGGTTGTTAGCTAACATTACTGCTGTCCCACTACACTTACATTATTCTTTTCATGATGTTAGAATATTTTGCTGGCTCATCCCCCAGCCCCACTCCAACATTATCTCCATTAAACTTTCCCCACTTCATCTGCAGTCCCGGGATAGTCACTCATTTCCCTTACCAGCATTCTAAAAAGTGACTTTGTTCCACCTATTATTTCTTCATCATTGTCCACAGTAATTTTATATTTTGCTGTGATATACCAGTTCACTGGATGTCTTCTTGCACCTGGAGACAGAAAGATTTCCTTGGAGAAGTTTTCAGAATTTTCTGTATGGTCTTCTGATTACAAAGATTCAGCTATGCTGGTGGTCTTATAAAATTTACAGTAATGAGATTGTGATTCTAATACCACATAAATATTGTTATTATTGGCTAGAGTGGTAATAATAGATGAAGATAATAAAGACTTGGCATGGTCTTTTCCTTAGAGTTTTCAGTGTTTCCAGTGGCACAATTGGTGATATCGTTTAGTATATTAAGAAGATACGTGATCATTTGGGAGCCATTATCAGCCTCTGTTAGAGTCTTTTCAAATCCAGTGCTTATTGTGTATGTTATGAATAAGGGAGCACAAAAATTATGCATGCGGGGGCCAAATCCTCATCTTGCTCTGGACCCCCATGGACCTCTCTTTGAAGTCAATAGGAGCTCAGCAGGGGGTGGAACAAGATGAGAATTTGGAAAAGAAACGAGAAGAAAAAGGGATAATTTTCTCAGACCATATCATCATTTGGTGTGCGCTAAATGCTCATACAGTGCCTAACCCCAATTCCTTTTTACTTCAGTCTCAATAAAATTGTAAGACAGATTTTTTCTCTTCTCTGTATGTATATACTGTAGGTCATTTTCAATGGGAAGAGAATTGGATAACTTCAATTACTCTCCTGTAAGCTGTTATTATTGAACTGAGCCAGAAGTGCTTTATTTTCAATACAGAAATATTTTTATTTGTGTAATGCAACTTTCATGCAAATGCAGGTGCTATAGGTTTTCAGAATTTCCTGAAAGTATGTTTTTCCCCTCACTGGCCCAGATAATTAACTATTCCTCTTTGTGGTCTTGTTTTCTTTCAACTAATTTTTGAAATTATTTTGTCCACTGTGGGAAAGCTACACAAATATGTGCTCTCCCAGGAAAACATTGTTTGAAATTAACAATGTAGGTTTTGTTCCTGCAATCTAATATCCACTCCCCTCTCAGGATTCAAATTGTATTGTGCACATAATGGTAGAGGAATGTCTAGAGAGGAACTTGGAGAAACAACGCACGCATGAGATAAAGGTCACACCTTCCTCGTTCAGAGGAATGCCCACTCTCTGACAAACTGGCACACACCTTCAGAATAAAGCCTGTCCTCAGAAATTTAGCTTGTGAGATCAAGATCATTTCAACTGAACCATTTTCTTTCAGGAAGAAGCTAAACATCATCAGAATTTCACACCTGGATGTGTGTGTTGATGAAATACCCTGTAACTTAAGGCTATTAATATTCATGGGACAGCTAACATAATTTGTGATGGCCCGTGATATATGATAGTAAACAGTATCATTTACACTGAAACTTAAAAATATTGACAAAGACAAGTTCTTAAACACTGATGAAATCTTGTATTTTGTGTTATGATTTCTTGGTTTTATACCTGGTGCGGTTTTTCAATTAACTGTTCTGTATTCAGAGCAATTATTCATTTATTATAGTCAGTTTAGATGCGGTAAAGATTAGAGGAGTAAAACAAATCATTCTAGTGGCACTGGCTAGTGATACATGGTTATTATTCTGATTTTTATTTATTTATTTATTTATTTGTCTGTTGCATGGTGGAATTTATTGCACCTCCTTTGAATGCTAAGTCTGATTCCTTCCTGGTCTCTCATTTTTTAAATGTTTTTTTTTTTAAATAAGCAAAATAAATGGCCATAAGATTTGAATTGGAGTTATTCATGTGATTTGTCAAATGATAGACATATGCAGGAATACTAATTTATACACAGATAAAACACTCTTAAAATTATTTTTGGTCAGTGACAGGATTTTCTTGGTTATATGAAATAGGTACCTGGTGTTCTTCAAGCATGAATATTTCCAGAAGTATTGAATACATAGTTGAATTTATGTAGTATATAAACTAGGCATCAATATATGAAGAATCTCATAAGAAATAGCATGTAATTCTGAATGCAAGTAAACCAAGGTAACTACACATATTAGATATTTGGAAGTTAATGACATGGAGCACAGTGCTTTGCATCAGCCTTGCAGCATGGTTTTCCCAGTGCACTGCAACTACACACCCGGTTATGTGTCATTTCGCTTCCAAAGGGGTTTTACATGCTTTTAAAAGTGCCTCAGATTTTGGCAAAGTTTATTTTATGCATTATGCATTAAAGTTGTCATCAGGATTTAACAAAGCATTTTGCACAGAAAGATTAGAAATAAAATCGCTACACACCAAAATGACTTGGATGCTTTTGCTAGATGGTGTGAACTTAAGAGAAAAAAATTAGCATGCATCCTACTCTTTTTCCCAAATTTCATAAAATTGAAACAGCCTCCTAGTGAAGAGAATTAGAATGTATGATACAGGTACAGGAGCACACCAATGCTGTGCTGCTTCTCTTTAGCCAGTAGTCTCTTACGTATTGGGTACAACATTAACAATTTAGAATGCAAGCACGTTGTGACACTTAGCCCAGAAGTTGTCAGGTTTAGTAGTAAGAGTGAAGTTGCCCCATTCTGAGAAGTGTGGCATTGCAAGAGGCATCCTTTTCTAGAAGTCTGATTTTGACAGTGTAGAAACCTCAGAGAACAAATGGAAAAGAAGGAATTTGTGGAAAAACTTATAGGAAAGGGAAACTGTTGGGATGTTAAACAAAATGAACATTATATAGTATTTCCTATGTTTTAACACATTTTAATTCTAGATGCAGGTTAGGTATTTGCATGTTTTAGAGTAAGAAATTCAAGCAGTAAACTGGAGCTGCCTGTGCTTAACCCATTCTGTGGAATTGAATCCTGAGGGATTCTGTGTTCAAGTTTGAGATTACAATAACATTTTAATTTAAAAAAAAATTACTATTTATTTGGAAGCGGGGGGAGAGAGAGAGAGAGAGAGAGAGAGAGAGAGAGAGAGAGAGAGAGAGAGAATGAAAGAATTTTCTATTTGCCAATCCATTCCCAAGTGCCTTCAACAGTCAGGACCAAGCCAGGCCAGAGCATAGCCAGGAGCCATGAATTCCATGCATCTCTTACATAGATGGCAGGGATTCAGTGTTCCCCTTCCTAGACATGTTAACATGAAGCTGGGCAAAAAGTAGAGCAGCTGGGATTTGAACTGACACTGATGTGGAATGCTGACAGATTGACTCTGGCACCAAACACCTGACGCTGGAGAAAGAAAAGAAAAAAAAGAAAAGAAAAGGAAGGAAACTGTGTCTCCAAACTTGAGCTTTGAAACATCTTTTTCTGTAGTAAAATTCAATGTCCTGAACTTCCAGTCTACTTTCCAAGACTCGCAGGTTGGTGTGCATTTGTTGGCTTTCCTTGTTATGTGTTTGTCTTTGCAGGAATAATGACTGTACCAGAGATATTACTGAGGCTATTCTGGAAAGTCATTCATGTGACTGACATGAGCAGATGAAAGTCCCTGCTTTCTGTTGCTATTTTTGAAGGTGTCTTTGTTGCTGTATTTTGGGTGCAGGTCTTGGAAATTCGATTGTTTTTCTTAACCACACAGAAGTACTCCTTGGAGTTTCCCTGAAAGTACTAAGGGATGGGTCAATTAACTATTAATACTCACAGAAACTCAGAGATCTTCCCCGCCCCCCGCCGCCCCAGTGAATGCTTGGTCCTATTAATATTAATTCAGGTTGTAAGTGGCATTTTGTTGGAGAAGTCATTGCAGTTTTCTGTCTGGTTATATTTTAATTACATTGGTTTTCAGTGGCTTTTTCAGCATCAAGATGGTTTAGAAACCATGCTTTCACTTTTGGTTCCTCACTTTCATTAATGTTCACTGGATGTGGTACCTCTTATTTGTAGACTTACTAAGGACCCCAACAACGAGTGAAGGAGCATGAAATTTCCACTGTCTGCATTAGGTTTTTCCTATGTTCTTCTCAGCTGTTCTTTTATCCATAAGCCATGTTTTTCTTTTTTTTCTTAAAGAATGCCAGTGTCTGAATTATAGTAGAAAATTGAATTGAAGGATCACATTCATAGTAATAGTGCTTTCACTTGCACAGATCTTTAACTTTTTTCAAATATATTCATTTTTCTTATACATTATACTTTTCTTCACATCCCTTTAGCATGGGTAAGGAGGGAAAGAACATTTACTGAAGCTCTTCTATAAGAAGTACTTTCATCACATTATCTCATTTAATCTTTGTCACAATGCCACAGAAGTGAGAATTATTTCCCTGAATTTCAAGGGAGATAGAGGCCCAGATATACTGTGATTTCTTCCTTTTTTGTCAAGTAACAAGTTGGGAAGCAAAGGTGCGAACCCTGCTGTGTAAGACACTGATATTGTACACTTTTGAGTTGATGGTGGATGATCAGATTATTATCTCTGTTTTAGGACTGTCAAAATTTGAGATGCGCCCTTGCAATATCTTAATAAATCTAACTTTACTCATTCTAATAAATTTGAGATGCTGGCACATGAATCTTTTTGCAATCATTCAGCTAAGTTATTGCCACTGAACAAATTTAAACACACTAACATATGCATTGGTTTGTTTCCTAAACCTGCATGTTTGCTGTTACTTCTGCCTTCTCAGATACTCCAGTTAGCAGTTGATATTGTCAAGAAGGAGTTCTCAGTTCCTCAATGTGACGCAACATCTCTGACCACGCAGCCCTTGAGGCTCCTTAAGAGGACGCTGCTGAGAGGATGAAAAAGACACGTCAGCTGGAGTCTTGGTCCATTTTGCATTACTCTAAGAGTACCATAGACAAATTGATAATGAAAAGAAACTGATTTCTCTCATTTTGGGGAGCTGGTGAGTTCAATAGCAAGGTGCTAGCTCCTGGCGAGGACTTTTTGCTGCATCATCTCATGGTGGAAGGTAACAGAGTGCCTTAGAGGGAGGGAAATGGACCAAACTTAGACCTTTTATCAGGAACTCTTGATAACTAACCCACTTGCACACTGATGTCCATTTCTGAGCACAGCGTTTATGCCTCATCTCCTCTTAGAGGTCATACCTCTCAACATCGTGGCAGCAGATTTCCAACATGGCAACTTTGAGGACCATGATCAAACTGCTACAGCAGGGGAGGAGGTAACAAGAGCTGGGATTATGCTTGTCTTGTCTAGGTGGGTTTATGAATTGCGCTAGTGCGGGTGAATTTTATGTTTAGTACCTATTCAAGTCAATGTTGCATTGCAACATAGCCCAGCCTCTAAAAATCAGATCAATACAATTAAACTTTAAGCTGGTGATTTTAATGTGAATCTCTTAGCCAGAGTTGATATTTAAAACCTGATATATTTGAGAGAACACATATCTTAAGGGAACAGTAATGGGAAAAGAGTTGGGTAGTAATAATCATCTGGGCAGTTTGTATATGTCTTGGAGATTGGAGAGGAGCAATTTTGCGTCTGTTTCATGAGCCTCTGAAGCATTTTTGGCTACCTTACCACAATTTTTTTTTTTGAGAGAGAGAGTGAGTGAAAGAGAAAGACTTCATTTGTTTGTTAACTCCTCAAATGGTGTGAACTCCATCCTGGTGTCCTAAACAGGTAGCAGGGTCCCTAGGATTTGGGTCATCTTTTGCTGCTTTCTCTGGCACATTTGCCAGAAGCTGGGTCAGAAGCAGAGCAGCCAGCACTCCAATTGTCCAATGAGAATGTGAGAAGTTAGTTGTGGTACATCTCACATGGCTTTTTGTGAAACTTCTGTTGTGAAACTCGGATATATATATATAGAGTCTGAAACTTAAACACTTTTACTGTACTCCAAAGTATTTTCACGGTTCAAAGAACAGTTGATTCCCGGAATGAAGACTTGGGCATTACTTTGGGCTTTCGTTTTTTGTTGCATTTAGAGACACAGCACCACCCTGTTAAGGTAACTGATAACACGGAGCACTGTCTATTAAAGAAATACAGATGGGACCATGGTACTATTAAAGGAATTCAGAAGCCAAAGCAAGATTGTTAGGGTAGAGTGAGATTTCAATTGTCAAGGACCATCCAGATACAAGATAGGAACAGAACCAAATTAGCGAATGAATTACAAAAGTTCATAAAAAGTAGAACTAGGTTCTTGGATGCAGGAAATGTTGGCTGGACAGATGTTGAAACTAAAGAGAGGGGAGCTAGGAGGCTTGGAATCGGGTGCCCCTGTCTGTGATAAAGTACTGATGTACCAGGGACTCATTTTCTTTTCCATGAGCACAGCCTGGAGGCCTCAGCAAGGGTCCCCAAAGAAATTTAATTTGTTCTCTTTCCTTTGTTACGTTCACCTGGCAATTTTGTCAGGAGAAAAATTAGAACTATATATTTTCTAAAGCTAAAAGTTTAAGTTCTATCAATATTGTGTTTGGGGGCAAAGAAAAAAAGATGGCATGAATATTTGATATGGGTCCAAATAGAGGTCTTACAGATTAAATATTACAGAAGGCTTAAAGTCTTCTGAAAACTGAAATTTGAAGGCATTATTAAATTGTGGTAGGTCCCCATTGTTCTTATTTTGTTGTGGGTCTGGGTCTGTAATCTGGAAAATGACTAGCAATAATAATCATGGGTTGAAACTTTTTAATGATAAAAAGATGACTTGATTCTCTGTAAAAGTGAACAGGCAACATTTTCTCATTGCTGTTAATTATAATTTAAGACAGATTCAATTTTGTATTAGTCACAGATGTTCCATTTCTCAGTTCATATATAATGTGGCACATGGAATATCTCCAAAGAGATTTTAGAAATGTTTGCAGTCTTGTCCATCTCTTTACCACTTGGTGTGGTCTTTTCCAAAAATCATGACATTTGGAAAGAAACTTAGAGAAGTTTTGAAGACATTTTCAAGACATTTTATTTTCAATGATCTCTAAAAATATTCCTATTGAAAATGAAAATTGGGAACATGCGCTGAAAAACAAAATCAGAATGTATGTTGTGTCTTTAGGATGCCTGGTTTTGACAGAGGAGCACAAATGCATGGCTTCTGAGTTGATGTGAGTCATAGAAATCTTTAAGAAACTCCCATACACCAATCGATATTAAAGCAAAAATATATTTCAAGGAATTAGGCTAAACACCAATTTACTAAATTGTTCCATTGTGATCTTTTCTGATCAGGGATGACTTATCAGCAGGACAGATCACTCATGAGATCGTGATAGGTTTGGGAATGACCCAAGACATGACAGTTTGGAATGCAATAATACTTTTATGAGGCTAGGAAACTTGGGTTGTGTCTGAGAACTGTTAAAAATTAAAACTTATTGTTATGTCACAAAGAAACTTTGAAACACAGTCACACCTGTGTTTTTTGTTATAGTTTAATGATGCCATTCAGAAAATAAAAGAGAATGATCATCAGTACTGAAGAATGATTTTTTTCTTGGGTTTTATTGATAAAAGTTGAAGTTGTATGTTACATGTCAAATTTTTCCCCAGAGAAAATTTGTTTTGAAATCCCTTTAAAGCACGATAAGGTTTACTTTCTCTAAATGAGTATTGTATTGTGCGTATCTAAGGTATACACCCTGATTATATGGAATGCATGAGGATAGTTAAGAGGTTATCATTTTTCTGTGAATTAACATAGCATCATCTCACAGTTACCCTTTGTTTTTCATAGCAAGAGCAACTAACAGTACTTACTTTGCGTGAATCATGAAAACAGTGCAGTTGTATTGTCTGTAGTTCTTATTATGTACATGAAACCTCTTGACGAGGTCATTCCATTCATCTGACATTTTGTGTCTCTTGACCTATATCTCTGTATTCCCCACCCCCTTATGGTTGGACGGTTGGTCAGTTGGTCAGTTGGTCACCATTGTTTTGTCCTCTGTGCTTGTAGCTTTGAGTTAGTTTTTTTTTTAGATTGCACATATAAATGATTCATGCACATTCTGTGTGTGTTACTGTGCTTGTTTATGGGGATTTCAGTGGTTCCATGCCTATTTCATGATGGCTTATTTCTACTTCTGTGAAAAATGCCATTGGGATTAAAGTCCCATTTCTTTGGAGTGTGGGTATTTTAGCTATATTTATTCTTGTACATGAGCACAGACTATCTCTCCACTTATTTATGTCTTATTTAATCTCTTTCATCAGTGTTTCATACTTTTATGGATAGATTTTTCACCTTCTCAATTATGTTTATTCCCAGGTATTCCTTTTTTTTCTTTTTGGGCGGGTGGGTAGGGATGGGGTGGGAGTCATCATATATGAGACAGCTCCCTTTATTTCTGTTTCAGTTAGGTTATTATTTGCAAATAAAATTATGTTTGTTTTTGAATGTTGACTTTGTATACAAAGCTTTACTGAATTCATTTTAGTCTAATAGTTTTCTTGTGGAAATTTGCTTTACATTTAAGATCATGTACTTTATAAAAATGATATTACTTCCTTTCTCATTTGAATGCTCATTTCTTCTTGCTAGATTGGACTTTCTAGTGCTTTCAGGATTTATTTATTTATTTATTTATTTATTTATTTATTTATATTGGAAAGACAGATCTACAGAGAGGAGGAGAGACAGAGAGAAAGATCTTTCTTCTGCTGATTCACCCAAGTGCCTACAATGGCTGGAGCTGAACTAATCTGAAGCCAGGAGTCTGGAGCCTCTTCTTGTTCTCCCAGACAGGTGCTGGGCCACATGGGAGGATTTGGGCTATCCTCAACTGCTTTCCCAGGCCACAAGCAGGGAGTTGGATGGGAAGAGCGGGCACTAGGACACAAATCAGTGCCCACGTGGGATCCCAGCATGTGCAAGACGAGGACTTTAGCCGCTGCACTGGGTCCGTACTTTCAGTATTATGGTAAGCAGAAAAGATACAAATGGGTATCATTGCCTGCATCAAATATTAATGCAAAAAATCTATTTTTACCCATTTCAAAAAATGTACTATGGGTTTTTCATAAATGGCCCTTACTATATTGTGGAATTTCTTTTATATATTTAAAATGTTGAGGATTATTATTTTTTAAAGATGTTGGTCTCTTTGTTTATTTTGTGTCAACTGAGGTATTATTGTGGGTTTATCTCTCATTCTATAAATGTGATATAGCATGTTGATTAATTTGTAGATGCAAGCATAGCCTTTTATTTTAGATATAAATAAGTTCTTGTTCATGATGTCTTTTTTAATGTTGCTAAATTCAGTTTGAAATATTTTTGTGTTCTGATATAATATCTCCTTTTTCAACAAATAACGCAATGTGACATATATAATGTATACCTTTGATTGAATGTGAATAAAAAAGTAAAAGAAAATATTTTACACCATTGTTCTTCACAGAGATTTTTATATTACTGCTCATTGCAAATGTAGGTCTGTACTTCTGTGTGTGTATGTGTGTTGTGTTTCTCTGATTTTGATGTTAAGGTGACAGCAGCCACATAAAATATATTTAGAAATATTCTAAAAAATTTGAAGAAATTTAAAAAAAAACTTGAAGAAGTCTTGCTACTAATTGCTAGAATGTTTGGTAGAATTCAGTTGTGAGACCATCTGGCTCCAACATTGTTTTTATTGATTTTTAAATGTTTCATTAATTTCTTTATTTGCTTAGTCTGTATGAGTTTTCTATTTCTTTCAGACTCAATCTTAGTAGTTTCTATTTTCCTAGGAGTTTATTCATTCCCTCTAAGTTATCCAATTTGTTGACGTACACTTGTTCACAATAGTCCCTTTTGACCCATTTTGTTTCTGAGGCAACTGTTGTAATATGTTTATTTCTATTTTTTATTTTACTTACTTGAGTCTTTTCCGTGTTCTTATTCAGATTGTCTAAGGATTTTTCAATTTTAAAATAGTTTTTCAAAAAGTGAACTCTAAGTTTTATTGATTTGTCCTATGGTTTTCTGTTCTTCATTTGATTTATTTATGTTCTGATTCTTATTTTTTTATTTCTGCTAGTTTGGGGCTTTTTTTCTATTTTCTTTTTTTATTCATTTTATTATTATTCTTATTATTTTATAGTACAGTTTCATATTCCCTTATCCTCTCCCCTGTTCCCTCCCCCCAGTTCCTCTATATCACTACTAATATATAGTTCTTCATACTCAGTCATATGTCCATCATTGTGGGCCTGGACAATGTCAGAGAGTCCAGAATCGTATTGTCAAGATATAGTAAACAGTTTCATTGTAAGTCCATCTTTGTCTGGAAGTAGAGATGCATACCACACTACATCCTCACATCTGAATGTTAGTCTCCATTTCACAGCTACTGTACATCCCCTTAAATGAAGTCATGTTTCAAAATCAACAATAGAAAGAAAAGAGGAAATTTACAATGCCATGAAGTTAAATGACATGTTACTAGATATAATAGTCTCCATTACATAACTACTGTACATCCCTGACTAATGTGTAGCTGAAGAAATGAAAATCAAGAACCTTCTTGAAGAAAATGATGCCACTTCATGATCTACAAGTCATTGAATGATTTAATCAGAAGGAAGTGTTTTGAAGAGATGAAAACAACAAAAAACAACAAAACCCATGCGATATAGTTTCCGCTAATCTTTGTTGAAGTGTGTCTCCTCCAGACAATAAGCAGATGGGTTTTGTTTTTTAATCCAGTCTACTACTCTGTGATGTTTGATTAAGCTTAAGCCATTTACATTCAGAGTTTAATATACATGGTGTGACGTTTAGGAATGGGTTGTTCATTGATTTAGTCTTCTGTTGTCATTTTACTGGGATGTTCTTACCATTTGCCTTTGGTTTTGGTAGGTGCTATTCCTCTTCTCTGTCAAGAGAACATCTTGAAGTATCATTTGTAGGGCAGGTTTGGAAGAGGCAAATTCTTTTAACTTTTCTTTACTGTGGAAGAATTTTATTTCATTTTCAAAGACGAAAGAAAGCTTTGCTGGAGATGTTATCCTGGGCCGATAATTTTTTTTCTTTTAGAATCTGGAATATGTCGCTCCATTCTCTTTTGGCCTGTAGAGTTTCCTGTGAGAGGTCTCCTGTGAGCTTAATTGGCATTCCTTTATATGTGAATTGATTTTTTTCACGTGCACATTTAAGGATCTTTTCCTGATGTTCAATTGAAGAGAGCTTGATGATCATATGTCATGGTGAAGATTGCTTTTGATCAAGCCTGTTGGGAGTTCTGTGCCCCTCCTGGATCTTGTTTCCCAGTTCTTTCTCCAGATTAGGGAAATTTTCCTTTATTATTTCATTAAATACATTTGCAAACTCAGCTTCTCCTTCTGCACCTTCTGGGACTCCCATAACTCTTAGATTTGGCCTCTTAATAGAGTCTTTCAATTCTTGAATACTTTTTTTGGCCTGATCCAGCTCTGCTTCCAGCTTTTTGTTTGCTTCACCCTGGTGACAGGAAATACCTTCCAATTCTGAGATTCTTTCTTCTGCTTGCTTCATTCTATTTTGGAGACTCTCCACTGTACTCTTAATTTGCTCTACTGTGTTCTTAATTTCTGATCTTGATTTGCTTTATTGCTTCCTTAAATTCTTTGAACTCTTGCATGAGCTTCTCATTGTTGATCAGAATCTTTAAAATCAGTCTTATGGATTCTGTGTGCTCCATTTTCTCGATGTCTTCCTCAGTTAACTCTGAGATTGGCATAGGGTTTTGCTCCCTTGCAGGAGGGTTTTCGGCAATATTCATTGCTCCTTTGTCTCTTCTTTTGCTCTTGATCATTGTACTTCTGGTTAGCAGAGTCTTCTCCTTTTGGCAGGTTTCTAAGCTGTGTCACCCGCCACTTGTGCCACAACCTCTAGCAAGTTCCAGGTCTGGGTTCTTATGTCAGATGTCCACTGTGGTCTCCACAGCCCCAGCTCTTGGTTCACCACCTCCTGTGATACCGTGGTGAGGCTGCACCGTTGTCTCTGCAACCTTTCTCCCACTTCCGGTTGGAGCAGGTCCCAGGATTAGAGAGACACCAGGTGTCCTATATAATTAGGTTGTTGGTGGCGCTGATCTTGCTGGAACCTGTTGGACATTAGATCTGGGTGTCACACGGACCTATTTTGACCCGTATGATGTCATAGTCAGTATTATTTTCCTGCGGGGCCAGTGCAATCTTGGACCTCAGCAAGTTCTCGCGAGATCAGCACATGCGCAGTTCACTGTTGTCCCCTGCAGTCCCAAAGCTATTGCCACAGTGCCCAAAATGGCGCCTGCCGTACAACCACTAAGGTTCTTGATTTGCTGGCCATCAGATCCAAGTGCTATCCCAGACCTGCCCTGAGTGGAACCCATAGAATGCCATGTCGTTGCAGTTCACCCAGACAGAAATGAACTCACTCCCAGCTCAGCGCATGCTCAGTCCTCTCCCTCACCCTTTGCTCCTTAGGCAAAATGGCACCCAATTCAGCTCTAGGGGGCTGACTGGACTGTGAAATGCACTCTGTTCTTGCACTGCCCGTCTGAAATCTGCTGCTCTGTCTCTGCTCCTTGTCAAATCAAACGGACCAGCAGAACGGACAGTTCTTTGGGTTCACCTCCCAAGCTCCCAGTGAAAGTCCCTTCCCACCTGGTTGCTGGTGGAGTGCAGGCTGCTGTGGAGTTCAGATCGCCGTGCTGGAATATCAGTCTCTGCAACACCACACCGTTGTGTCCGCTGCTTTCCTGTGTCTGTCAGTCTCCAGGTACCCCTCTGCTGTTGTTCTGTCCTTTCCTATTTCCTGAAATATGTCCTCTGCTTCATCCTGGTTAAATGTTTTTCCATCTGTATAAACGTGTCCTTGCCCTATTCCGCCATCTTGATTTTCCTTTTTTTTCTCTTTTCTGAGGCAGATTCTAGACAATTCATTTGGGATATTTCATTTTTAATGCAGGTATTTATTGTTATAAATATCATTGCAGTATTGGGATATTTAACAGAATATTTAAATATTTGACAGTGAGTTTTATACTTTTATAGAATAGTAATTATAATTCTTTAATCTACCGAAGAACTTTAAACATTTTGGTAAGGCAAATCAAATAATAGAGAATTTCCTCATCCTTTTTAGTTTATAAAATAATATATTTCTTTCATTTCTGAAGGAGAGCTTTCATGAATGCAAGTACTCCTGGTTGGCATTTTTTTTCTTTCAGCACATTGAATCTATATGAGTATTTTCAACATAATTCTAAATTTACTTCCTGTGCAGATATTATTTAAATAAATATGCTTACTTTTTTGTGAAAACCGGGTATTCACATAATGTAGAATTTATGACAATGACCAGGAAGTGAGAAATGAAGGATTTATTATTATATGTATGGTAAAAAATAGTATTTACAAGTATGTAGCAAATGATATGACATCCAAACATTCGTAATATTCTGTCTCTATGTATTAATGTACTCATACTTCTCTTTCTGTGTCTGCCTTTTTTTACTTCAGTTTCATTAATTTTGATGCAAATGTCAGAATGCGGTTGGGCAATATTCCATTGTATATGAATAACACCACATATTCTTTCTACAGTCATCAAATAATCAATACCTATTGGAACTACAGGTATCTCTTTAATATGCAGACGTCATTACTTTTGGATATGTTCTTGGGGTGGGATAGTCGGGCATCTGAGATGTCTACGGTATTTGTAGTTACCTAAGGTACCTATAGGGTATCAGGCAGTTAACCTTGGGAAGACAATTCTTGGGTCTCCATAATTCCTTCAGTGTGATTTCCTGGAAGTTGAAATGAGGTAGTGAGCTTCATTTAGTTCATTTTATAGCTTCAAATTAATTCAGTAAGGAATTTCCTGGTATAAAGTTTTCAATCATAGTGTAAACTTCTGATCCTAATACCTAGAGAAGAAAAGCTAGAGACAGGAGGAAGAGACAGAATAAAAAACTGTAGAGGTTGTTGTAATTGAACATTTATTAGATAGTTACCTCTGGTCTACTTGAAAATAGTATGTTAGTATTGTTTATTTCATTGTTTCTTCATTAGTGAAGTTCTATTACTGGATTCAGAGTTGGAAGACTCAGATTTCTTTCATAGTCCTTCTTTTACTTTATTCTAGGAAAAATCACTTTGTATTTCTGGTCTTGGTTCCTCAGAACACAAAAGAAATATGGAAACATTGAATTCTTCAGACAGTTCAGGAAGCCAGTGTCAGCGAAATGTTTAGGGAAGAGAGTAAGCCTGTCAGTAGGGATGCTTTGAGACCCTTGAATGGCAGTTTCACTACCAAATTGAGAGAACAGAGCAATCTTACCATTCATCTTATTTTCAAAAGAAGTGCACCACCAACTTGTTGCAGCTGCTGACTAGGACATCTGGGACATCTGGCTTTCCAAGCTACCAATCCCAGATTAAAGGCAGGTGCAGTTCCAAGTCTAGTGCTGCCTATTGTCAGAGTCATGTCTTTCATATGATTTGGCAGGGTTCTGGAGCTGTGTGGTATCCTGCTTGCCAGGGACAATCTTTGGAAGTTTAACCATTTGGTATTTGGATGCTTCATTTCAGAGCTTTTATGCAGTCAGAATTCTGAACACTGAGTGGAATCCTGTTGGTTATGGTGCCTAAGTACAGGGGAGAGACACCAAACCATTTATCAGATAGGTGGTGTACATTCTCCTTGCTTAGATCCTCGGGATTCATTCTCCATGGAAGAAACTGCATTATGGATTTTGACACAAAATTGTTCTTATTCTTTATAAATATCTAACCCATTTGTAGATATTATTAATTAACATTATGAGAAATATTTGACTATTCACAAACCGTATATCATAACCAAAATTTCTGTTATATTTGGTGTTGATAGGCTTGATATTTGAGTAATCACATGAAATTGTAAATTTGTCTCTAATTTAATCTTAACAGCTTGAGAAAAAATTCACTTTTCAGTGAAAAGGAAAATTGCATTTGTGAATATGTTGGTGTATGATTAATGAGTGAGACTTAGATAGTTACTCCAGGCACTAAGGCTTGTGTGATGGAATGAGGTGTTAAAAGGACCCAAGGAGAGAGTGCTCTGAGTGAACAATCGAACTGAAAAAATGAAAATTCAAGATAAGTCAGTGGGCATTGGTACCACTTAAAAAGTTTTGTGGTACAGCCCCTTGCCGGGTGCACCTTTGTTTTGAGTCTTGTAAGCACAGTCCAGTTGGCTTTGCACACTATGGCAGTAATGAGTTATTGATGAGAGTGAGTGCTCTATGAATAACTACTTCTTTGAAGATCTCTTCAGGCTGTGGTAGTTGGAAGCAGCACAGAAAGAGAAATTGATGGTCCACATTCAGCTTTTGAATAGCAAAGCTTGAAGAGCTTTTAGGCGCTGAGCAGCTTGAGGAAAAGCAGGATAATGGAGCATAATTGTGTACTGATTATGCAGTTGAGGTATGCTAAGGAACAGTCCTCTAAATCTGCTAAACTGGCATTTTGTAGCTCCTGTTAATATTTTTAGTAGGGGGACTAGAGATTAATTTATTGACTATTCAAAAAGATGGTATCTCATATTGGCTCTAACATCTTGGTGTTTTGCAGTTCAAGACACTTCTCAAACATTATCTCACTAACCCTTCAAGAATCCCTATTGAGAATGTGGGTGTCAAACTTTTATGAATAGAAAACCTCACCAAGTAATAAGTGACTTGCCCAAGGTTATGCCTAAGTGAAGCACTAATTTCTCTTCCATGCTAAGCCTTAGATTTTTTTTTCTGCAACCCACATTATCTCAGGGGGCAATAGAGCATGCTGAGATAGAACATTCAAAATTAATACAATAAAAATATAAGCTGTAAATTATTTCATCTTAGAATCTTTTCCAGATTAAGTCTTATCCTCTGAAAAACAGCAGATGTAGGAATAAAAAGATTATTTTTCTAAACTATCATATGGATTTGATTTCCTTTTATTGGAAGATGTTAGGAGGCATTTCCTTTCTATTTTATAGGCTTGTTGTAATATCTGTAATCTAGGAACTCTGTGTAAATTGGTGATGAGAAAGAAATTTCTTCCTTTGCCTTGCTGGGTTACTTTATCACTTATTAAATCACTAAATCTTTCTGTTCAAGTTCTCCCCAATGCATTCACTGCTGTTCATCAAGTAATATCCTGTTCTCTTTCTGTGCACATGGTAAGATGGCATTTCAAACAAATGGAGTTAGGTATGGTCATGTGGTTTATTTTGGTTTGTAGGATATGTGTTACTCTGGGTAAATGCTGTAAGAATCAATGTATAGGGCCGGGCACGGTGGTCTAGTGACTAAAGTCCTCACCTTTCACACACTAGATCCCATATGGGCGCTGGTTCTAATCCCGGCAGCTCCACTTCCCATCCAGCTCCCTGCTTGTGGCCTGGGAAAGCAGTCGAGGATGGCCCAAAGCCTTGGGACCCTGCACCCGCGTGGGAGACCTGGAAGAGGTTCCTGGTTCCCGGCATCGGATTGGCGCGCACTGGCCGTTGTGCTCACTTGGGGAGTGAATCATTGGACAGAAAATCTTCCTCTCTGTCTCTGCTCCTCTCTGTATATCTGACTTTGCAATAAAAATAAATAAATCTTTAAAAAAAAACCCACAGCAACTCTCTTTAAGCAGTTATAGTGTCAAGAAAAGCAATGGGCAGAATATCTCGGACAGTTTGTGGTACCATGGAATGTGAACAGGAATAATCAGTGAGACTTGCTTATGTTTGTTACTGGAGCATGATCTAGCCTACTCTGACTGAAATGTCTTCATAACCACTCTGTTTAAGCCATCATTATTTTAGGATTGTTTGTTACTGCAACAGCGTTTGCCATAATTGGACAGATACACTCTTCAGTTGCAGCATGGCAATATTAAAGGGAAATTGATAAAATAAATTAATTTTAGATAATCTATTATGGAACATTGCTATTTATGTATTTTCACAAAATAAAACAGTGACTAAAGAATATATAAATTCATTAAAATTATTCTTTACAGGAAAAGTGCTACATTGTGTGGCCTGTATTATAAAATGTGATTTTCATTGAATGTTAGTAACTATCTAAACCTGTGCATCTCAGAATTTGATCAGGGGAAAATCAGACACATTAGTTTTTATATGAACTCAACCCGATTTAGGGAGCAGATCAAGTTTTGTATTTTCTAATACTGAAGGTGACTTCCTATGCGGATTAGGAAGAATTCTATTCTAAGCAAGCCACTAGAAACATGTCTGGGTAGAGTGGTGATTTCCATTGCATCACTGGATATCAGAGAATATTCTTGAAGGTAGCAGGCCAATAGAGGTGAATCATGTTCTTATTTGATATATGTTATAGTTGTTTTATTTCCCAATATTTATGAATGGGTGAGTGTAAATATCTTTGATATGAATATGAACTCAAAGTTTACCCTACTTCTCAAAGTGTACAGTGCTGAATGTGTGTATTTAACAAAATAAAAGTATTATATTCTTATAAAGCAATTGTATAATAGGTACTATTTACTTTATGTATCCTGTGATACCTAGGGACCAATAACATAGACAGAATCAGTCACCAAAATAACAAGCAAGGCATGTTGTATTATTGTTTTAATGGTAGACGTTTCATAGTTGATTACTCAATAGTTGCTTGGTGCTTATGCTTGAGACTGCTGTGAATAATCAATTTCTACCTTTTGTATACCTCCCTAAATGGCAAAATTAGCAATAATTTGGTGAATGCTAAATTCTAGTATAAAAAAAATTGCCTTTGGCCACTTCTTTGACTCATCCACAACAAATAGCAAATTCATATAAAGAAAAAGTGTAGTACAACGTTTCTCAAATTGATCCACAAATTGGTAGTACCTGTGGGATTTTAGAGGTGCTAATTGAGTTGTATCAATCATAACCCCCATTTTGATTTAATTTGCAAGGAAATTTTTAAAAATTCTCCTGATAGTTCCAACATGCAATAAAAAAAATAAGAACAACTGTAGTAGTTCGTGGCAGATAAGTCTATCTTATTGCTTGCTTCTTACAGTAATGTAATGTTGAGCAAACTTTTATAGCCTGCAAGCTTTAACTGTCTTGTCTTTAGCATTAGGATAAAATTGTACTGTACATTTTATTTTTGAAGTCTTAATACTTTAATTTCACTATTTGGAAATAATGAGATAAGGTGAGAGAGAGGGAGCGAGAGAAGGAGAGAGAGGGAGGGAGAGACAGTCTTCCATCTGCTGATTCACTCTCCAGGTACCTGCAGCAGCTTGGGGTGCACATGATTGAAGCCAAGAGCTAGCATCATATTGAATGGGAAAAATATAGAAGTATTTGCATTAAGTGTACAGAATTGTACAGGGATGTCCACTCTGACCATTATGATTCAATGTAGTCCAGAAAAATTTTACCCAGGGATAACAGACAAGAAAAAGAAATCAAAGGAAAAGAAAAAGAAATATACATGGGAAAGGAGGAAGTCACATGTTCACTGTTTGCTAAATGATATGATCCTAAACTTGGGGGAACCAAAAGACTCATCTAAGAGATTATGGGAAATCATAAGAGAGTTTGGCAAAATTGCAGGTTATAAAAATCAAAACACAAAAATCGATAGCCTTTGTGCACAGACACAATGCCATGCCAGATGAAAAATTCACAATAATTACAAAATACTCTAAATACACTGGAATAAACTTTAAAAAGAATGAAGAAGGAAATAAAACACATATAGAGAGAAATGGAAATATTTTCCATCTTGTTGGACTGGGCAAGTTAACATCGCCAAAATGTCCATACTACCCACCAAATAATGAAGTTTTTATAATGAAAAGACTAAAGATGTCCTCAAATTGGGAAAAAAATTAACCAAGAATTCTTATGGAATAGCCAATGTAATCCTAAACAATGAAGATAAAGCTGCAGGCATCGCAAATGTCAGACTTCAAAACATATTACAGAACAGATGTAATCAAAACAGCTTGATACCAGCGCAAGAATAGGCACGCCAAGTAAAAGAACAGATGACAGAACTCAGAAGTTCAATCACACATCTACATCCAAATAATCTTTGAAAAACAAGCTAAAATTGGGACTAATGTTGTGGCTTAGCATACTAATCCTGTATTTGGGCCTCTACATCTGGGATGTGGGGGAGACATGGAGGAGGCACCTGGCTCAGCTCTGGCCATTGGGCAGGAGATGGAAGATCTCTTTCTGTCTCTCTCATTCTCCATCTCTCCTACCTCCAGTAAATCTGCCTTTCAAGTAAAAAAATAAATGGCTATTTAAAACAAACAAACAAACAAGCTAAAATCACTCTCAGGAGAAAGGAGTCTTTTCAGTAAATGGTGTTGAGGAAACGAGGTCTTTGCATCCAGAAAAATCCGAGAAGACCTCTATATCATGGCACATACAAAATGAACTCAGTTTCTCAGGGTTCTAAATCTGAGACTCAACACCACTGAATTACTGTAAGAAATTGGTATAGGTAAGAACTTCTTAGATAAAATTATAGGAACACAGGCCAAAACTGTAAAAACAGATAAATAAGTTGCATCATGTTAAGAAGCTTCTGCATAGCTAAGAAAATAACAAAATAAAGAGGCAACCAAAAGAATCTGAGAAAATATTTTCAAATTATAATGTGAGAAAGGATTAATATCCAGAATATAAATGGAACTCAGAAATTAAAGAACAAGACAAACTATCCAGTTAAGAAGAGGGCTAAGGATATGAATAGGTGTTTTTCAAAGAATGGTTAGGGTAAGGATTAGACACATGAAAAGATGCGCTGGATGACTAGCCATCAGTATGCAAACCTCAGCGAGACTTTATCTCACCCCAGATGGAAAGATACCATCTATGTATCAAGAATTAACAAAATGCTGGGTAGGATGTATAGTTAAATTTACCTTAATATACTGTTGGTGGGAATGTAAACTCATGCAACCATTATCGAAATCATATGGAAATTCCTCACATATCTGGAAATAGATCTGCTTTATGAACAGCCATCCCAATCTGGGAAATTTCCAGAGGAAATTAAGCCAGCACATGAAAGAGTTATATACATCCCCATCCTTACAGCAGCTCAATTCACTATTCCTAAGCTATAGAATCAACTTGTATGCACATTATAAAATATTACTCAGTTACAAAAAGTAGCATATGGAAAAAAGGAGCAACTGGAAACCACTATGCTCCATAAAATAAACCAGCATAAAAGAAACATCATTTGTTTCCCCTGATTAATGGTAACTAATATAGAGATTTCAAGCAATGCAATTTGAATGAGTGAAACAGATATTTTGAGATTGTATTATTGTTTATAATCCTAATATCTGTATTTGAGGAACAGTGAGTGGTCTTTTCATTTTACTACTTGCTGAATACTCTACTTAACAGAGATTAAACAATAATTATAAAGAAAAGTGAAAGGATGGCATTGTAAAAGCTAAGAGAAAAATACATTAACAAGAAAGGAGTTGTGAAGAGTAGAATTTCATTCTTTTTGATGGCTGAATAGTGTTCCATAGAGTAGATGAATCATATTTTCTTTATATATTTCTTTCAGCGGGCATCTGAGTTTTTCTCATGTCTTCCCTATTGTGGGCTGCACAGCTGTAAATATAGGATAATCTCATATGCAGATTTCATTTACTTTGAATATATTCCCAGAAGTAGACTAGCTGGGGTCATATGGTAGATCAATTTTCAGTTGTTTTAATTCTTCACAATGACATCCATAGTGTCTGTACTAACCTACATTCTCACCAGCAGTGAAGTAGGGTACGTTTTTCCCCATATCCATGTCAGAAGATATTGGTAAATTTGTGATTGTAGGCCAATCTCTTTGGAGCTAGCTGGAAACTCAATATACTTTTTATGCTCAGTGAAATAAGGCAATCCCCAAAGGAGAAACATCGTATGTTCTTTCTGAAATAAAGCAACCTCCATGCAAAACAAAAGATCAATGGCTATACAGATATACACGTATATACATGTATTCATCCAGAGGAACTGTATAAGGAAGACTAGGATATGAGAAGTGAAGAAACATTGTAGTATGCATCTACTCCTGAGTAAAAGATGGACTCCCAATGAAAATGATAAGCATATCTTGATAAATTGCATGTTGGAGTTTCCACCAATGTCTATACCTACAATTTCATCATACACTTAAATAGATGATGGACTTGTGACTACTGCTGATAGACCATGCTATTGTAATAATATATGGAAAACAATGAGAAAGGACAGATAGGGTTGAAAAGGAAATTGCTGAGCCTATGGGACTATCATGAAGAGTAAACATTAAAAAAAGAACTTGGAGCAAAATATACTTCTTTTCTTAAAAAAGCAATAAAAGAAAAACAAAGAATAAAGGAGTGTAAGAGTAAGTGGGGTAAGGTGGGCAAGATGATGTATTTGAAATACATGAAATTTTGTGCCTTTTTATAAATAAATATATTTGTGTGTTCATATATATTATTAAAGAAATTATATAGCGAATACATTAAACTCATTATATAAATAGCTAAAATGAGTAAAACAGATAATTATACAAATAAAAGAATGCACAAAACTACCAAGAACCACATGATGTGATGTTCAACTTCTTTAAGTATCAGGAAAATGCAAATTAAAGCCACAGACGGCACTTTCATATAGACGCTTGAATGGCAAGTATATGGAATACTAGACTTATTAGTATATTACTGATGGAAGTATAAAATGGTATAACTACTTTGGAATATAAGTTACTTATTTCTTATAAAATCTATAAAAGTAACAGAGTGATTGAACACATATATGTTACTCAATAGAAATACAAACATACCCCATATTGTGACTTACATTGTTATTGTTATTTTCTCCCAATTAAGAATATGCAAATAACCTTTGCTGGGTGAATGGTTAAGTCAACTGAAATGCCAAGCAGAAATAAAAGAAAAAATTGCTGACACATGCAATTATATTAAGTTCATAAATTTTATGCAAAGTGAAATACTTCATTCATATATACCACATGCATACACATATACTTCATGACTCTGATTATTCCAAATTCTAAAATAGAAAAATCTAACTTATAGTTACAGAAAACAACCAGCTGATGTCTGGGTCAACATGTTGAAAGAACTGACTGGCCATAGGTACAAAGAAACATTCTGGGGTAATAGAAATTCTATACCTTAGTGGGCTTGGTGTTAGCCCAAGTGTCAAAATATGTCAAACTATATATTTAATGGGTGTGTATTTTAAAAAAGGTAGTCATAATCAGCTGAAGCCTTTATGAATATATATCCATGTGCTCATCATGGATTTAAGCTAACGCAGTACTGAGAAGTATTTCTGTCACTAATGACAAAATTATGATAATCAGGGCATGGTACTATGTAATTTTCTGCAAGTATCAAGATATTGGTATACATTCCAGCTTTAACTTCTGCCAAAAAGATAATTCTAAACTTCAGGATGTCACTCTTTCTGAAACAAATACTTTAACCAAAATGAAAAGATGTTAGGCATTCCTAAATAAAGCTTAGCAGCCTCTATTTTTCCATTACATTGTTTGACTTTTTTGTGAGTATGGTGTCATTAAAGTCTGCCAAAATTTAAGGGAATGCATTTTGCTTTTGAATGATGCCTATCATGACTAATGGTTGAAAGAAAATAAAGATTGAAATTAGATGAACATGTAGGACAGTTCACAGATTTGTTACTTGACCATATTTGTGTTAGTGAAACAGAATCTTTGACGAGATTATTAGGGTTGGAGCCATGGCACTGTGGGTTGGGCTTCTGCCTGCAGTGCTGATGTCCCGTGTTGGTATTGATTTGTGCCCCAGTAGCTCCACTTCTTATCCAGCTCCCTGTTTTTGCCTCTGGAAGGCAGCCAAAGGTGTCTCAGATTGCTAGGCACCTTGTGGGAGACCAGAGGAAGCTCCTAGATCCTGGGCTTCAGGATCAACTCAGCTATAGCCATTGTATTTTCTCTGTAACTCTGCCTTTCAAACAAAAATACAACAAATGATGTAAAAAATATAGGTCACTGTAAGGAAAGCTTTTTATTCGATAACACAGTGTAGAGACTGTTGTAACAGTGCTGACAAGACATATGAGTATCTGAATGAAGGCAATGGTAAAGATGTACTTGCTATTATTAGCCATTTATAACTTACAGTGTCCATTCTACAACAAATTCAACACTGCTTTTGGAGTCTGTGAAGTCCTACGTAATACGGTCCCTGCCTGCCACCCTGCTTCACGGGCTAACAGTGCTCCCCCTGGCCCTTTGTTGAGTACCAACCATAATCACCTTCTCATCTTTTCTCAAAAACTTAATGTCTGCGTGTGTAAACCTGAAATACTCTTTAGCCACATCTTTTTAATGACTACTTTCTCACATAATTCAAATTTTGATTCAAATATTAATCCTTTTGTAAATGTGTCCCTAAACATACCTCTTTCCAGCACTCAGCATGTATCAGAATGTAAAAGTGTTTTTCTGTTGTTGGTTTATCTGTCACTGTTCTTATCACAGCAATGTAAAATCAAGGAGTTCACCTTAGCTATCTTATTGTCCAGTGAAGTCCCAATGCCTGGCATAGATATCTTTTTGAATGGATAAATAGAGATATACTGACAACTTATATGTAAAGATTTTGAATGGAACATCATTAGAATGCATTTTCATAAAAGGTATAATTCATTGTGTGTATATCTATTATATATATTTATATATATATAAATTAGGAAATGTTTACATCACTACAGTGAAACAAGTTTAGAGACAATGAAAGTCATTAGTTTCGACAGCTTATTTCCTATAAACGAGACATGAAAATTACTACATGATGAAATATTTCAGGACTTCAGAGAATAGACAACTTCTTGTGATGCTATTTTAATGAAGATTTTAGTCTACGTATTTCCCAAGGATTTAATCATCTCTAATTAAAAAAAAAAGACAATCCCTGTCATTTAGAATAGCTTTGGTGCCTCGACTTTCTAGAAGAAATTTATCTCCAACCTTTGCACTGTTCGAACCTCTTCACCCTTACTGAGCTCAAGCCAATAAAGTTGCTTACAGTGCTTTTCCTTGAAATTTTTCTGTTAACATAGTGCCTCCTTTGGTTGTCTTTTCCATAGTACTCCTTTCAACAAACACTCAGCCAAAGAGCGCAAGAAGAATCTTAAATGTTCTGCCCTGGCTCCTGTGCTGCAGCTTCCCGCTTCTCCTTTGCCCAATATGGAGAGAGAAGTGATCCAACACTTGGAATGAACCTATATGCATGTTTATGATTGTTTACATTGTATTTTTTTTAGAGATTCATCGGACTGTAAGAATAACTTAAGGTAACAGTTCAGAGGACACATACATATGATCATCTCCTTTATTGCCATATTGTACTACTTCTCACCATGAAACTTATTTTCTGGATCATTCATTCATTCAGTACTCATTGAGAGGCTCTGATTTCGTTGAGATAAAGTAGTGCACAATTCAATGGACAAAAATAAGATGTGTAAACAAATCCTGTTGGAGCACAAAGATGGAAGGAGTAATTTGTACTTGGAAGAAAATCATCAGTGATAATTGAAGGGTATGCGATAGAGACAGGAGGCAGAGGCATAACCTGAGGTGTAGACGTTGATGAAAACATTTGTGGTGACTGAAGCATGGAGTACATTGAAAGATGATCTGGTAGAAGATGATGTTGGGGAAATATGTTGAAGTCAGATATTAGAATCTTAAATGCCTTGTCAAGCAGTTTATCCAATATATAATTGAGGAAGCATCAAAGAATCTTATCTAGGAATGTGACCAGATTTATGATTTAAAATAAATTCTTACAACAGTAAGAATAAGAGCTAAAGACATGGAGATTAGCTGAAGATTGTTAAAATGTTTCAGGCAAAAGATGAGACAGGTCCAAAAGAAAACAGGGAAGTATGAATAGGGAGATGAGAATTGACTTCATTGTTTGAGCTGATGGATCACGGGAGAGCAGAGAAAGAAGGGAGAGAAGTGACTCTTGAGTTGCTCTTCGATGTCTTGCAGAAGGGCTGTAATTTATCTACTGTGGCCTGAAATTGATTGGCCTTTTAGACTCTCCTTATTTGCTTCACTGACCTTTCTCCATAATCTTAATTTCAGAAAAGACGTTTACTTTTCTTTGAGACCATTAATATTTTTTTCTCATACCTGTGATAGTAACCACCAGCTAACCTATATGAATAAACAAATCTTTCTTTTTCTATGTGTTAGTTGCTGAGTACCTTACAGATTGATTCAATATGTTCTCAACTCTTAAAGCAGAGTACCTAGAGAGCTAGTTCATTGCCTTGTACATTTGGTTATCTACTAACAACCTGTAGCAATAATTTCACTCATTTATGTTTTTCATATTATCCCCTTGTATCTGCATACCCACAGATGATATCAGCTCTGTCCTCAGTGATCTCTCAGGCTTGTTCCTAGTCTTTATAGGAGACGCAGATTTCTGACTGTGGATTCAATATTGTAGTGGGCACTATGAGGAAGCAAATACTGTACAGTGGGTGATTTCTTACAGCCTAGATAAAACTATGAGGCTTTTCAAGTGTTCCCATTACTTTTCTCTCTTTTCCTCCTTCCTTCTCTTCCTTCCTTTGCTAAATATGAATTCTCTGTGGTGTTAACATTTTATAAGACATAAAGTTCTCTGATTGTATTACAATAAAGAATTGAGTAACAAATTTCATGCCATAGAGCTTAGACAAGAATGAAGCAGAGCCAGCCTCACAAAGAAGTTACTACTATTTAAGGAATGATTATTATCAATAATATTAGAACTTAGAACTCTTATTAATAGGTTATGTTGACTTTAGAAAATCAAATAGCACATGAGAAGCATATAGTTAAGAGCATGTGTTAGATGTTTATAAAGCTCAGTGACTCCAAGGGTAGCTTTGAAAATTATAAATAAATTGGACTGATGTGGAATGGAATAATATTTTTTAGTAACAAATATTAGAATTCTTTTATCAATAATTGGACAGTCATACAAATCCAAGTTATGTAAGTTATAGTCAATAAAACAGAATTTATTAGAGTGTTACACCAAATCTAAACATGAACATGGAAATACAGAATGAAATAAAATTAAATTTAGTCTCAAAACACAAGTTCAGTTGACGTTTCAGTAACCTGCCTTTACAAGTGAGCCATAGAAAATTTCCTGGAAAACTATAGTTTTCCATGAGATCTGTGTAACTCACAGTGATATTGTTGCTAAAATACTAATCGAATGTGTTATTCTACATCAGCTCTACCAAATCATAGCTGGCAACCATTTCCATGAAAATTGCCTTTGCCAGACCACATGTGAGGTCTAATGGAATGCTGTCCTCTGTGTGCCTTCTCTTGAGATGGTCATAACTAGAATATGCTCTCAAAAATACTGCTAATGGTCTAGAAGACATACTGAGTAAGACCTCAACAAGAGATGCTTTGGAGAAAAATCTGAACTGCTACTTCAAAAATTGGAAAGATACTGAAAAGATGAATTGATTCATTCTTTCTTGTTGAAGAGATCAGAAGTGTCATGAATGGATGGATACACATTTTAGAGGGGACAAAGTTGGACTCAAATTTAAGAATGAGTGCTAATGAGTTATCTCATATGAATGCTGGGAAGTTTCCATGATCTCAACTGGGCACACTCCATCAAAGTCTATATATGGGTCAATTGTCAGGGTCTTCACTAGGTAAATCCTATAAGGGTACAGAAGAGACCATGTAAAATCCTCATTTCAGTGCTAAACTACAACACAGCCTTATTTTTTGTGTCTTCTGTTAGCAAAAGAAATTGTATAACATGATTAAAATAAAAGCATTATGGGAAAGAAGAATGGGGTAGAATATTAAATAATCTTCTTAACGTAAAGAGCATGTATTATTGCAGGAACATAAGGCAGATTTTGGTAGACATTTTTGAATTTTTTCACAATTTACTTAAGCCAGGAATGGAATTCTTTGCCTCTCTTTTGCAAAAAAAAGTAAAGCAGGAGCCAGTAATAAATTCCATGTATCTCTCTAAAATAGCTGTCATATAGTGCAAAAAGGACCAAGCAGGACCCAGTATTGGACTTCCATTTAAGGCATTTTATCCCATAAATACTAACGCTTAGCATACAGAGTATTTGCCAAGCACTTCATAAGAGCTATTAATTTGTCTTCACAACAACCATGGGAAAGCAATAAAGTTGTATCTTTATTTAGCAAATGAAAAAATTAAGGCCACACACATTCAACGTAATGAAGCAACTGTTTATTATTTTTCAAAACTTGGAATTCAAAAAAAATTTTTTGGTGCTTTTTTAAGATTTCATTTTCAGGGAGTAAAATTAAGAAACTAAGCAAACCGTGTGAATCATTCATTAGTATTGCCCTATGCATCAAATTAGCTTCTTTCCTAGGACTCACTAATTGAGCTTAGCTAATACTTTTATAGTTATATTATGTAATTATAATGTTAAAATCTGTGTTCATTTTTGTAGCATATAAATAAGTCCAAATAGTAAATTTCAGTTAATAGACCAAACAAAATTGTTTTGAAGTACTCTATATGATATAAATAGTTGCTTTAAAAAATTCAGGAAAAAAATATCCAAGCTAACTTGTTTACCGATCACTGAATAAAGTTCAAGTTCAAATGACATAGCTCTAATAATCTATTACTTGGCATGTAGAATCCTTCTAAATTACTGCATTAGCACTGACTCATCCAGAATAGCAGTTGTTGGAAGACAACCAACAAAATCCCAGGGATAGATGCAATCATTACAATGACAATAAACACTAAATTGGCAACCTTTGGGGCTGGCATTTTTATTGAAACACATTATATTTTTTTAAAAAAACTTCAGCATATTCAATACCAGTAAACTCAACTTCAAGAAACTTCCATATATCACTGCTGTTTTCTTGGTATTATAGCTATAAATCAGTGAACACATCACATGTCAAATGATTAGTTTATTTTAGGTTGCTTGAGGAGAATTGGAAATTTGTTATATGTACTATTAGAACATTTTTTAAATGACTGAGGTTAAAATATTTTTTTTCAAAAGCACCAAGAATTATTGTAGTACTTTTCTAGGACTGTCACAACAAACTATCTCAAACTGGATGGCCTTCAACAACAGAAATTTATGGAAATATAGGAGGTTAGAGGTCAGAAACCAAAGTGCCTGGCAGCCCATGGTGAAGATATTGTGCTTTCCCTGGTATTCATTTTTAGTTTGTTTTTCAAAGATCAGTTGATTGTAGCTGTGTAGATTATTTTCACTATTTATTTTTTTGAAGCTTCTATTCTGTTCCATTGTTCTACATGTTCATTATTGTGCCCGAACCAGGCAGTATTGCTTTTTTTAAAAAAAATTATTTATTTTTATTGCAAAGTCAGATACACAAAGAAGAGGAGAGACAGAGAGGAAGATCTTCCATCCAATGATTCACTCCCCAAGTGAGTGCAATGGCTGGTGCTGTGGCGATCGGAAGCTAGAAGCCAGGAACTTCCTCCTGGTCTTCCATACGGGTGCAGGTCCCAAGGCTTTGGGCCGTCCTCGACTGCTTTCCCAGGCCACAAGCAGGGAGCTGGATGGGAAGTGGAGCTGCCGGGATTAGAACCGGCGCCCATATGGGATCCTGGCACGTTCAAGGCGAGGATTTTAGCTGCTAGGCCACGCCGTGCTGGGCCCAGGTAGTACTACTTTTAACTGTGTTATGGTATGTCTTCCAATACAGTGTTCTGATGTCTTGCCTCCAGCTCTGTTTTTATTATTTAGGATTGTGTTAGCCATTCAGGGTCTCTGTGTTTCCATATGAATTTTAGCATTGTGTTTCTCTAGATCTGAGAAGAATATGGATGGTATTTTTGTTGAGATCATATTGACTTATTGACATATTGTTTGGGTAGTATGGATATTTTGATATTAATTCATCCATTCCATAAACGTGGAAGATTTTTCTATTTCCTGGGTACTTGTCTTTTATTTCCTTCTTTACTGTTTTGTGGTTTTCACTGCAGAGATCTTTTACATCCTTTATTAAATGCATACCAGTGTATTTAAAATATTTTGTAACTATTGTTACAAGTTCTTTGTCAGACATGGCATTGTTTTTGTATACAAAGGGTATTGATGCCTGCAACTTTGCCAAACTTTCCTGATTTCCCACAATTTCTTAGCTGAGATTTTAGGACCACATAATCTAGCAAAAAGAGATCATTTGACTTTCTCCTTTCCCATTTGTATCCCTTTGGTTTCTTTTTCTTACTGTTATCCATGGGTAAAACTTTCTGGACTACATTGACTCGTAATGGTCATATAGGCATCCCTGTCCAGTTCTGTCCAGCAAGTGCAAACACTTCTGTGGGTTTTTCACATCTTGTGTTGAAGAATGTTCTTTCTATACTTAATTTTCTCAAGTTTCTTTTATATTTTTATTTACAAAATGATATATTCTATCAATTGATTTATCTGCATCTTTTGAGATATCATGCAAGTTTTATTCTTCAGATTGCTAATATATTTCACACTTATTGATTTGTTTTTGTTGAATCATCCCTACATACCAGGGATAAATCCCACTTAATGCATTTGAAATGATCTTTCCAAGCTGCTGTTAGATCTGATTAGCTAGTATTCTACTGAGAAGTTTTGCTTCTACGGTCATCAAATATATTGGTCTATAGTTCTCTTTCTTGTATCATTTTCTGATTTTGAAATTAAGATGATGTTGGAGTCATGGAAGGACTTTTGAAGGATTCATTACTTTTTATGTGCTTTAAACAGCTTGAGTCGAATTTGAACTAGTTCTTGCTTTAATTTAATAGAATTCAGTGAGGAAGCTTCTAGTCCTGGGCTTTTCTTTGTCAGGAGGGCCTTTATTACTGATTCGATCTCCATCTTGGTTATTGCCCTGTTTGGACTTTATATGTCTTCATGAGTCAATTTTGGTAGATTGCATGTGTACAGAAGCGTGTCCTTTTATTTAGATTTTGCAATTTGTAGGCTTATAGTTGTTTTTAGTAATTTCTGATTTTTTTTGTTTCTTTTTTTTCCCATTGTAACATCCCCTTCTTTGTCGTTGATATTATTAATTTGTGTCTCATCTCTTTTTGTTGGTTAGTTGTACCAATTCTGTATCAATTTTATCTATTTTCAAAAAAAAGCCTCCTCCCTGATTTTTTGTTTCTTTGGTTCCAATTTATATCTTCTTCAATTTTTTTCTTCTTTTATTTTCTTAGTATTGGGTCTTGTTTTTCTGCACCTTGGGATGCATCATTAGATCATTTTCTAATTCTTGGTGTAGGAACTAATTGTTATAAGCTTCACTCTTAGCATTGGTTTTACTGTATTCCATGAGTTTACACATTACATTGTCATCTCTGTTCATTTATAAGAATTTTTATTTCAATTTAGATTTTGTCTATGTGTAACTGGTATAAAGGTGTATGTTGTTCATTCTCCATATATTTGCATGTTTTCTAAAATTTCTCAAATTAATTCCCAGCGCCGTTCTGTTCTGGCCAGAAAGGATACATACAGATGATGTCCATCTCTGTTTCTGAGTGTAGCATATCCTTAAGCATCATTTGTAAGGTTGTACGCATGGCCCTAGGTTATGTCAATTTCTGCTTGGGAAGGTGTTTCATCTGCATTTATCAGTGAGAGCTTCTCTGGGTACAATTCTATGAGTTGGCCGTTTTTGTTGTTGTTGTTCTTTCAGAACTTGTATTATGTCTCTCCATTCTTTTCTAAGTGTGGGGTTTCTAATGAGAAATAAGCTACCAGGTTAATTGATCTTCTGAAGGTAATTTGGTGTTTCTCTCTTGCCCAAATTTCAAATTTTCCTTTATGTTTTACTTTTGAAAGTTTGACTAGAATGCGTCATGGTAAAGATCTTTTATGATCATGTCTATTTGAAGACCTATTGCTTCCAAAATTCGGGTGTTCCTGCATTTCTTCAAATTAAAGAAGTTTTCCACTATTACTTTGCTGGATAAGTCTTTTTTTTTTTTTTCTAAAAAGATCTATTATTATTACTTTAACAATTTATTTATTTTTATTGAAAAAGCAGATTAAATTTACAGGAATTCACAAGACATGCATGTTTAATTTTTTTGAAAAGTATCCCATAAATACTGAACAAAATTTATGTTTTTCCTAATTTTGCTTTTTTTCTTATCTGAGGTATTTTAAGACTTTTTTTTACAGTTAGGATATCCTTTCTTCTACCCTACCAAGTCTGTTTATTCTTTTTATTATATGTTTTAAATAACATATTTAATTTTTTACTTCAAACCAACCAATTTCATTTATTTTCAATATTTTTATCTCGTAGCAGAATTTTTTTTGTCCATGAGATATATTGATTTCTTTAACTCATACATTAACTTCTCTGTATTTTTCCTACTAATGATTGTTTTGAATTCCTTTTCGTGTTCATCATTGTATTCATGTTCACTACAATACTACAATACTAAAACATTTTTGTGTCTCATTGGAATATCATATTTATATTGTCTTCCTTGTTTATGTGGGTTTCTTTTTTTGTATTTAACTTTTGTGGGAACAGTTATTGATTTCATCATCTGGCTGCTTTTATTTTTGAAATATGTCCCTTTTTCTTACTAGAGTGTCTGTTCCTTTAGTGGGTATCCAGGGACATATGCTGGCTGGGGCTAGGGAGTTCTGTCTGGTGTTCAAAATTGAGGCAAGTCTCCAGGGTGGAAACTAAGTTGGGCATGGTAGATCTGCATCCTTAGTAGAGGCCAGGGTTTGATCACATCAGCTGGAGAGATCACACACTAAGTCTCTCTCTCTTCCGAGGTGAACCCATAAATCAGAGTGGGCCCACAGTGCATATTCACCTCAGTCACACAGGTGCTTAAACTGCAGAAAGGATCTGTGCAATCCTTAATTTGAGTACAGAATCCCAAATCTCTGAAACTAGACATAATGAGTGCCCAAAGACATGGCCTGTCCCTATTACATACACTATTACAGTAGCAGAATTTCCAGGCACTGTGTGCACATCTCCCACAGTCAGGGTTTTCAGGGGACCCAGTCTCAGCCTCCCAAGCCTTCTCTGACCATGAAAAGAATAATGGCATTCCCAGAGCCAGCTGTCTTCCCAACAGGGGTTAGTTGGTATTCTTCCAACTCGCCAAGAAGATTCAGTCAGTGGGGATCATGGATTCATCCCTCTAGCAAAATCCTCTAGTTGCATGCAGGCTCTGGCACATGATTAAGGAATTGCTGGTGGTTTTTGGATTGCCACTGCCTGGTTGTACTGTTTCTACCACTCCACAGCATCTCTTTTGTTTCTGTAGAATTTTCTCTATAAACATCTTCCAATTCTCTCCTGCGAATGCAGCTTCTTCTCTTTGCTTTCATTATCTTCCTGTGGTCAGAATCTGCTGTATTGACTACAAACCACTTCATATTTTGAAGCCATGATTGACCACCAGAAATAAGAGGGATTATGGCCTGAGGATATGCATGCATCTATCTATTATCTATCTATCTATCTATCTATCTATCTATCTATCTATCTATCTATCTATCAATCTATCATCTATTTCATCTATCATCTTTTGGTACATCCTCTCTAAACAATGTATAGTCTAACTCTATGAGCTATTAAACATTATAAAAAATATCATTTTCAGCCTTTTACAACTTAATTTTCTTCCTTTTCATCATCAAGTTCCTAAGATCCGTTGACAAACTTGTGCTTCATTCATTTTCACTTCTTTATGGTACTGCATTGTTGAACTGCCCTCCCTCACCTCCAGTATTTTGGCTATTCTTAGAGCTTTATGTGTATATACCTTAGAATCTGCTCAATTTCTCAATTATTTGGTTTTAATGCTGAGTATATATTTGTCATCTCTAAGATGAATCTTGGGGGAAATTTCTTAATTCTGCAAAGTTGTCCTATCCATGAACATGGTATATTTCTCAATATATTTAGACACCCTAAAATATTTCAATTCTATCTGCAACAATTTTTCCTGTTTAAAGATGATCTTTTTGTGTTATATTTCATTCAGACTTGAATCATTTACTGTTGTTTGTAAATGTCTTTAAATTTTTATTTTTGAGAATTATTTTTCTTGTAGTTAGAACTTCGTGGCAGCAGTTATATTTCCTTTTTTTCTTAAAGCAATTTAATTGTGTTCTGGCTTTAACTTCTTCTGTTGGGGGGAAGTTAACTATCAGTTTTGTTGATACCCTTTTAAAATTAGCTTTTTTTGTTTTTAACCTGTTGACAATAAGATCTCCACTGTGCTTGGGTACAATATTTTCACAACTGGAAGTTCATAGTTATTTTTGAAAATATGACTAAGAATACCCAAAAATTTTAAAATAATCTCACTTATTATCATCTCAAATTGTTTTTCTGCCTCAAATTTTCACTCTCTCATCTCGGACTTTAATTTCGCATGAAAAAAATCTCTTATTTGTATTATACATATTTCTTATATTCTTTTCTGGTTTTTACCCTACTTTTTGTTCTTTCCATGCTTCAATCTGGATGTTTCTTATTGACACATTTTCTGTATGTTGATATTGATATTTTTCTTGACATTTTGATATATCTTCTGAAGTGTCTTGTATGCACATACATGTGCATATATGTATACAGAAATATTTGTATATATACAAAACAATATATTAGTATATATATAAAATCATTGATTGTCCCATTAATTCTCACAGTTCTGTAGTTAATCCAAGTCATGAAGTTCTTAAGTACAATTATTATACTTATTAAATCTGGAATTTCAGGTATTTTTGGAGTTTATAGCTTTAAAATAACCTGCTAAAATGACCAAGTAAAACATTTATTTAAACGTATTTAGAATAATTATTATAAGCTCCCTGTGAATCTATTTCTGTGCTTTAGCATTAAGTTCTAATTCCATTATTTGCTTTCATAAGAAAGCAATGTGCTTATAATCATATATGCAATATGCAATAATCATATGCCTGGTTATTTTTTGCTAACTCACAGTCAATTGGAGAAAAAGTAGAAAGGTGATTTGAGGTTCAGAGTTATATTATCTAAGGGAAATTTATTGTTGTTTGTGACAGGTGGGAAAAGACACTGATAATAAATGTTTGTTCAATGCAAGCAGAGTTTTTGTTCATTTGAGGCTGATTACATTGTTTTCACCTATTTTAAGGCTAAAGGGATTTCCTGTTCTCCACCTTTTCGCAGACTCTGAACCAGAATTTTTCTATTCCTAGTTTCTTGAGTGTGTTAAAAGCTCTACTCAGCTGCTTAGCCACTCAGCTTTTTGTCCTGGAAAGTTGACCCAAATGTATTGTGATTTCTCTGGATGTCTCTCACATTTGAATTTTGACTTCATAATTCTTTATGTCCCTGTTATATTTTTAATAAGTTAAACATATTTACTAAATCATTATTTAAAACATTTTGCCTACATTTAATGGTTGTTCTAAGCGTTTACTATTGGACAAGAACCATCATCTACTGAGTTTTAAAATTCATTATGTGCACATCCATATTATTTCAAAACCTTTTTCTCCAAAATCTGTCTGGTCATATTTAATATCTTCTTATTCCATGGTCATTTATCTTGCTTTTTTCTTTCTTATTTAAATATTTTGCTCATAATTTTTATAAATTTGATAGGGATTTGAACTTGTGATTTGTTTTTGTTCATTGTCACACATGGTGGGTGATTTTTCTCATGTGCATAGTGATATTATTTTATTAATCTTCTATTTTGTTGAACTTCTCTGAGAATCTTTGGGGTGTAACTTGTGGATACTCCTTCTTGTAGATTCTACTGAATACAAGATGGTCCTGGTCTCATGTAATACTTAGTTTCATGTCTCTTTGGCTGCAAGGATAATATACATTTGAAAATTTCTGACTTGAGTGATAACAGGTCAATGGGTAGTTTTCACTTTCTACTTAAAGACCTGATGAAAATTGACATTTTCCTGATATGCTTTCATTACCTGTAAATGGATACCTGCAGTGTATTTTCACTAACATTATTCAACCCTTTTGAGATCCTAAATTACTGGCATACAGGTCTTACAGGACCTTTACTAGATTTAGTTATAAATACATGTGCTAGCTCAGTTAAATGAAGAAAAATACAGCAATATATGTAAGAACAGATAAAATGGCATATTAATTGATACATAAAGTAATTATTTAAGCTAGGACTACTATTTATAGGGATCAGACAGGTAAGGCAAAAATATGACATTTTTAAAGAATAAGACAGGATGAGTGAATGCAATCTCTGAAAGATTCAAACTCAAAATTTATGAAGGCAATGGTCAAGAAAACATCTTCTGAAAGTACCATGGACTGCCAGGTTTTGACCTCCACCTATTCCTAATAATTAGCTTGATAATGTATTTAAGTAGATTAAGTAATATTTCATGATACATGTTGACAACATCCAATAGCACATTTAAATGCAATTGTTAGTGATTTGACTTGTTTAGTCAGTTGTATTTTAAGTTGTATGCTTCGTATTGTCTTTGCGCTTTTTTTTTTTTGAGATTCAGAAATATCAGGATGTTGGGGTCCCATGTGGGTGCCAGTTCCTGTTCTGGCTGCTCCACTTTCCCTGCAATTCCCAGCTCATGGCCTGAGAGGTCAGTGGAGAGTGGAAAAAGGCCTTGGGATCCTGCACCTTCATAGGAGATCTTGGGGAGGCTCCTGGCTCCTAACTTCAGATGTGTAGCCACCTGAGGGGGTGGGCCAGCAGACGGAGGACCTTTATCTCTGGGACCTCTGTGTATCTGCCTTTCTGATAAAAACCAAACAAATCTTTTTTAAAAAAGATTCAGAAACGTCTTTAATATACATTAACAGTAATGTTCATGGTGCAAGGGTTTACTAGTCACAGGAAACTGAAGGAGTTTGGATGAAGGATCAGTTCTGTAAAATAACGATGTTAGAGGTTAAAATTAGCAGTATTCATGATTTAGAGAACAAGTTACTATTAAAACATCGTGCATAAAATGCTCCCACCACTAATCCATATTATATGATGATGAAAGAAATGAGGTGAAATAGAAGATTAATGAAAAAATCAATGGTAATTTCTGTCTTCTTACTAAATAAGAGTCGATTTGTATCATCAGTATTAGCATCTAAGTATAAATGGGAATAAGATCAGGTCTAGAGGGAAATGTTATGTTGAATTTCATGGCTCAATATAGGCAAAGTAGAGTGCTTAATTCCACTGCTTTCCACTTATTTTGTGATCACATGCTATTTTTCCATAACTGGCTTAGAAGTGCAACATATTATTTCTATACATCAAGAAAAAAAGCTGCAGAAATATATTTCTTACTTAATTTCTACTATTCTTTTAAATGGCAGTTTGCAGAATGCATCTGGGTGTACAGCTAATGACCCATGAGCAATAAGCAACTGTTTAAGTAAAATGCACTATGAAAAAGCTTTTACCAAACAGCATTTTAATATTTTAAATAGATTTTCCATTGCAGGCTCTTTGTAACTGGATTAGTTCTCTGATGTGTTCTGACAGAGCTGTGGTTAGGGATACTCCATTAACTTTGTCTGTCATCTTATTTTCCCTAGTATCCAGCAGAACACCCTTATATTTCATAATTTGTATTGCTATCAGTGCTGATTTGTAAATGTGCAAATTATAATTAACAATGGCTACCACTTCTATTAAATATTAAATCATTCTTGCAGCTTATAGTTTCCACAGCAGATGGAGCCCTGTGGTATGCAAATAGACTTTCCTTACAATGTCAGCAATTTTTAACCTATATTTTAGATTATAGGATACATTTATTCCCTGTGTGCTCTATGTTTTCTATAACATTTAGGTTAATATTTATTTACTGCAGATTCCCTTTCTACCAATAAGGATTTCATGGACTATTACGTTCTAGCACTGTGGTTTTGTTTCCCTTCATTAATAGCTCCTTAATCATCTAGCTTGCTTGTAAGTACAGGAGCTTATTATTTGTACTGATGCTGCCGTGTTGCACAGGAAGCATTTGGTTGTATTTTAATATGTACAGCAGAAGCAAAAGTGTTAGGTGCACCATCGTTGGTTTTAATTTGAAATCCAATCTCTGTGCACATTCTTCACTCCCCCCTCCACCAGAATGCATTTAAGGTTTTATATTGCATCTTAAACATTCTATTAAATGTCATCAGCCGATTCAGGAAAATGTATTGCAAAAATATTAGAGAAGTATAAAATGTGTGAATGTAATGGATGTTTGGGACATGGAGAGGAATGTGGAAGTCCAACATTTATCAGGTAACCATAAACTTCTAGGAAACATTGATAGAAGGTACCAGTCTTATGATATATAGTATCTTAAGCACAAATTCTTATTTCTGATATTTATTGCAGTGCTGTTCCATTAAAAACCACTAATACAGAATTATTACAACCTTTCCTAACCATGGACTTCCAGGGAATGAATATTTTGAATGAAGAGTGAGTTCTAACTTTCTTCACAATGAGAGGATATATACACTTTAAGCCAGAATGCAAAGGTTGTGTTTCCTTGACAGGTTTTTAATGGCAAGTTAAGACTGCCAGGGAAACTGTAGCACTCAAAGGCATTAACTGACAAATTAAGCAAAGAATAATGAAAACTTCGATGCATTTGAATCATCATTCATTGAACTGTAATTGCCTTAGCAGCACAAAATTAAACTGTAACAAGGAAGGGTCTTGACACTTCTCGCAATTTCCAGAAAAAGTTTGTACATGCCATGGAGAATAAACAGCAGTCACATTAAATATTAGGTGTGAGTCTTTTTAATTAATTAATTTTATTTGTTTATTGGAGTCAGCCATGTGTTAAGACACATAAAGTTACTATAACCATCTGCATTTTGATTTTTTTCCCCATTGAAAGATTTTTTTTGTTTGTTTCTCACAGATACTGCAATCATAGGTGAGGACATATTTCAGGTATAGGGCTTTTATTTATGGAAACAATTACAAATAAACTTCTCAGTTATGTGATTAATTCCTGGCACCCCTTCTTCCCTCAGCCCCTGCCAATCCCAATATCCTGGGGGAGAAAGATGAGAAATATGCATGGATTATTGTTCAGATTTTTCTTTTATTGTTGTCTTTTGAGGATCTAACTGAAAACATTAGTTTATTTGTAAACGTCCCAAAGGAGATAAAAAGTCCAAAGAAAGTAATCTTTAGGAGTAGCAATTCTTTTCCCCCAAGAAAAAAGCATATATTTATACACACATATGTGATTGTATATCTTCATGGTGTGAGTACCAACGACGTTATAGGACATTAAAAAAAAAAAAACTTTTCTGTAGCCATTTTATGTCCTGTAAGAGTCAAAACTGGGAGAATAAGTACACAGGAGCTTTGTAAAACACAGTTTTAGATTAGTTGAAAGTTCTAGTTACGAATCCCACAGGAGCAGCCTGACCACCCTTTATGTGGGTTTAGAGACTGAATTTCCCAACAGAGCCTGCCTTAAATTTTGGGTGGGAAGCTGTGACGAGCGGCTGAGTGAGAAAATATGTGTCTGAGTTACAGCATCTGCTTTCAGTGCCTGGTTTTCAAAAGGACATTGCTAGGCAAGGAAATGAGTGGGTTTTAGACTGGAAAGGATCCAGGGAAACTAGATCTTTGGAAGACAAAGGAAGACGGCTCCTCGGAGCTTTGAGAAGGCGCTCAGTGTGAGGACTCGTGGTGTTGGTCGGTGGGTGGGAGTCTGCTCATGGAAAGTCAGCTCTGCCCCTAGCTGCTGCGGGCGGGGGAGGGGCAGGGTGTCGGAGGTGGCCTCTCAGCGTGACAAGCAGCCCTTTAAACATTGCTGTGGCATTACTGCCGTTACAGAGCGTTTTCTTACCTCAGTGCCATGTAGTTAGGCAGAATTGCCTGGAGATAAGCCAATGTAGAATGCGCTTAGAGGAAAAGGAGAGGACAAAATGGAACTGAACTCTGGGTCTGGAATTTCAGATATAAAGTCCAGAGATGCATCTCTGTAGGGACAGTATATCTCAGCATCAGGTCGTCGAATTCATGACTCATAAGTCATTCAACTTCAGAAAACTCAGAGCCTGTGGCTGCGGTTGTAGCACAGTGTGTTAAGCCGCCTATGGTACCAGGTCACTAGGATTAGAGTCCTGGCTGTTCTTCTGATCCCTATCCCTGGTGATGCTCCCAAAAAATCAGCAGATGATGGCCCAGGCAGTTGGGCCCCTGCCACTCACATTGAAGATCCGGATTGAGTTCTAGGCTGCTGCCTTTATCCCCGATAAGCCCCATCATTGTCACTTCAGAGAATGAGATAATAAGTGAAAGACATTGTTTCTCTCTCTTTCCATCTCTCTTTTTTCTCTACAACTCTGCTTTTCAAATAAACAAATCTTGAAAAAAGAAGAGAAGTTGGTTTGCATTCTATTGAAATAGTCTGCAGGCTTTGTCCACATGTTGCTGTAGTTCAGTAATGATGGTTAGGGTAGGTGTTAAATACGTGAAAGGGGCCCGGAGGTGTGGCCTAGTGGCTAAAGTCCTCGCCTTGAAAGCCCCGGGATCCCATATGGGCGCTAGTTCTAATCCCGGCAGCTCCACTTCCCATCCAGCTCCCTGCTTGTGGCCTGGGAAAGCAGTCGAGGACGGCCCAAAGCTTTGGGACCCTGCACCCGCGTGGGAGACCTGGAAGAGGTTCCAGGTTCCCGGCTTCTGATCGGCGCGCACCGGCCGTTGCGCTCACTTGGGGAGTGAATCATCGGATGGAAGATCTTCCTCTCTGTCTCTCCTCCTCTCTGTATATCCGGCTTTCTAATACTAATAAAATCTTAAAAAAATAATAAATACGTGAAAATCAGAATAATTTTTATTTTCTTTAGTGCAAGGTTAAATTTAAGAATGGAGGTGTGGATGGAGAAGAACAAATGGAAACCTGTATATGAACCAGATAAAGGACTTGTTTTGTTCTCACTTTGGGTGCCTGTACCGTGCTCTGGGGACTTTTATTGTATCAGTAAGTTCTGCTTTCTTCCTAGTGTAGTTTTGTCTTTAGCTGGCACCATTTATATACCTTAAATTTAGGTCTTCCTGCTTTTTGTTTCTCATTTCCTATCAAAATTTCAGTACTACAAGAGGCCAATGCATAAAGTGGGCAAAATGAGATTTATCTTTTTTTTTGAGAGTCAGCTTTCTTTCCTCCTGTTTCAGCGGCATCTCCTTCTCAGTGAGAGCCTTCAGTTATCTCCTTCATGGCAATTGACAATTTGCTTGCATACCTCACCCCTTACCATCTTTCTCTTCTTGGCGTCATTACATACGTAAGATCTATGGTCTATACCTTCAGTATCATGACGGGGCTCTGATTAGTCTTATCTAGTAATGGAAATTACGTAAGATGTCATTGTCTGATTAAAGTTTTTGGATAGCCTTTGCTTTCTGACAGGTTCTTCGTCACATGGGCTAGATGGGGATATTATAGATCTCATGCTAAGTCCGAGGGAAAAGGGTACTTTGCTTCCTTTTCCCATCTTCACTGTAGCTGTTTCACCTGTGAAAAAACACTGCCCTGTTGGTGAAAGCTCATGAGAGTATAGAGAACTCCCAACCAGTGACTTTAGCAAAAAAGGGGTGGTGAATTGAGAAAAAATATCAATATTTGCTCAAATTTGCCAAAAATTGAAGTAATACTTGTTTAAGGATATATGCAAACTCAGTAATAGGCTTAAGATAAAGTAAATATAGGTAAAATTATTTTGTAAGGCATCTGCCTACCTTAAAAAAATGTGAACTCTCCTTGATTTCTTCATGTTTGTGGGATTTTATTTTAAATTTTTTATGGGTTCTTTTTGTGTGAGCTTGGATGCATTTGTTATAGATAAACATATTTTCTGGCTGTCTTGACTTGAGAGAAATTCTATGCATAAAGCTTACCTTTCCATTTTTTGGCGGGTTGGGGGTGCATGATTCAATACATTTGCAAAATGTGGCAGCACTCTAAAGTTTGCAGATTTGCAATAATCATTAGCGAATTAAAGGCTCTGACAGGTCCTGTAGTAAAAAACCCATTTAAATTAGTTTAGCTAAGCATTCTTAGATGTGTAGTTCATTTGCTCACAACATTCTGGGGAGCTAGTTTTCCAATTAACATCATTGTGGAGGATGGTGAGGGCTGGTGGCATGCTGCAGGAGGCATCTGCTTGGGCTCTAATTACTTGTTGTGTTGCAAACTACCGTAAGCAGCATCAGTAAACACATCCATTTTTCCCACTCATTCACTTACTCATTAGTAAGGTACTAAGCATCACCCATGTATAGGAAATGAATAGAGTCAGCGAACTCCAAAATAAATGTAATCTTTTTCATTATGTCTTTGGAAACATACTGGAAAACATTTAGATGATCAGGGTATTCTGCACTGCTTCTGTGATCAATGGTGAAATGAGGTCTTCCCATGGCAGAGTCCTGTTTCTTGGAATTGGCAGAAAGCATTGAATGCAGTGACCTAACCACAGCCTCCTCCACGCCCCCATGCTATGTAGACATCAAGATCATCAAAGAACCAGTGAAAATGACACCACTTCAAAGCCCTTTCATTCTCAGAGAGCCTTGAGTTGGGGATGGTATTTCTTTCTTGACACTGAGATAAGAGCATGGAGCTTAGCAAACTTCCATCTGAACCCTGCCTCCATCCTTCATGTTCCCTGATGCTACCAAGGTAAACACTAAGGATTCAGTTGTTTGGGTTATAATGAATCTTGGAGCAACCCAGCAATACTTAAAGAAAACAATTGAATCCTTTATAAAATGTAAATTCAATACAAGTATCAAGTATCATTTTGTATATTCTTGTTTTCCTTTCCGTGAGAATAATCAAAACATTCAACCATTGGGGAAGACACTGTCCTAATGCTCTCATTTTGTCATCCTTCATCTTTAGAATGAGTCTAAGTCTAAAATACTACTTTTATAATTGTTCCACTCTGTGGAAGAGAAAATTGAGGCTTACAAAATTTAAGTCACAGGTTTAACTTAAACATAAGTGATTTTTCAGCATGCTAAATTGCCATGTTTGGCAGCGTGAAATCCAATCACTCATCTAAAGAGTATCTTTAAGTAGCTACTATGTGACATGTATTACCTAAGTCCCAATTAGTGGTGAAAAAACAATGGACCAAGTTTCATGTCTTTGTGGACTTTAAATTTTACTGAGGAGGAGGAGAAATAAGCATGATAAGTATGTAAATCAGGTAGAATCCAACATGAGAAGCCAACATGTGATGCTATAAAGGAGAGACAGACCAGGACAAGGGGTATTAGGAATGTGGGATGAGGTAGAGGCATACAGTGCTAAAGAGGTTAGGGTGTTTAGCTTGTGTAATTGAGGAAGAATTTGAAGGAGTTGACAGAGTTAGTTTTGTAGAGCTAGGAAAGAAGAGCACTTCGGTCAGAGGGAACAAGTAGTTCAAAAGCCTTGAGGTGTGATCATGTTGAATGTGTTTGGAAAAATGTGTATGCAGTCAGGCTGAAGGACAGTGAATGAAATGGAGGGAAAGAGACAGAGAGGCCAGATTGTATTAGTCCTATGGGTGGCAGCCAGGACTCCAGCTTGCACTTCTCATAGAATGAGACATGTGGGAAAGTTCTGAGTAGAGGATTGACATAGATTGATGTGTGTTTTAAAGGGATTGCTTTGGCCATTTTGTTGAGAATGTAATGTAAGGGTTAATGGAGAATGCAGGGAAATCAAAAACTACTCATTTCTGGTACAGAATGAAGTGAATTAGAATCTGCTTCCAAATCTCCTTTGGTGTACATTAAACTTGGTTAGTTCATTTTCCATATAGCAAAATGAATATACTTGGGAGGCCCTTTTGAACACCTATTTGTCTTGGCCAAATACTTTCTTCTAGCATCTTGAAGTCATTTATTTGGTCATGTTGGTGCTATAGCCAAAATGAGTTTTTCTATAATAGTGGTATAAATCCTGGAATTCCAATAGAAAATTGAATTAAGTAGCACTTTTTTTTTTTGAAAGAGTGGTGTATTCCAACTACTCCTTATCAAAACCAGCCTAATTTTCAGTATGGACTGAGCAGTCATCTGAAAATAACATGTAGATGTAGACTATAGATTGATAATAGAATACCATTAGAAACCATATTCCATTGTGAGGAATTAGGATCAGAGTCATGATCTTTTAAAAACAAGTCATGGAAAGCAGATATAATGGAAATTTAGATTCTTTTTGAAGTCATTTTCATCATTGATATTATTATTCAGGCCATCACTCTCAGACTCACAAAACTGAGCTGGAATGAGGAATTTGTTGCTGTTGTTCTTATTGAGCTGATAGGACTGAAAATCACATAACCTTGTAGTAAGCTCATTTAAGGATATTCAAGTAACTTTATGGAGCATGCTTGGGTTAATGAAAGCAGAAATGCTATTAAAGCAGAATGCTATTAGTTAACCCAATGTTGACATGCATCTATGACACCTGAAAAGTAGTGGGAGCTTTGGAGTTTCAGTTCATCTCCCTGTTAAAATTTCCAAGTGTTTTAAACGACCTGATGCCTCCATTCTCCCTCAGCAAATGACTCAGACCCCTTAAACCTATCAAAAGCTACACTTAAAAGTGCTTTCTGTTAATGGAACATGACTGCCTTGTTTTCTTTCAAAATACAACACAGTTACTTTGGAATTACTAGTAGACTGTGTGCCAGAGAAGCATCCTCAGTCGAAATACAGATTGTTCATTTTATTGGAAATGTGAATCATATTTTCTTTATTCACTCAAGGGTTCGTGGTTAGGAGTGGAATGGAAGTGCAGCAAACAAGGGAGACCATTCAAAAATTATTGGATTAATCTGAAGTTCTTTCCCTTCATATTTGATTTATCTTTTGCCAAGAATTGACCAGTGCTTTCAGGGGGGATATGCTCCAGAAAGGACAGTGAGTTGCTCGTTAGAAATATTTGTATTTGGAGAGCAAGAGAAAGGCCAACAGGACAAGGAAGGTAATCTTATTTAAGACTGCAGGTAGAAATTCAGCAAGAAACTGAAAATGCTCAATGCTGTATGAAGCACTTGTGTGGTTGCCTGAAATCCAGCATAGTTTTAAAGCGAAGTGGCTAAGAGGATACAAATGTTAGTATTCCATTGCCATCCCTGCCACTACAAATCTACAGCCTACTATTTTCCTACCATACATTTCCTAATGATGCTTCTGTTGATAGAAAGCCCCAGTCATTTTTTATTAATGGACGCTGTGACTTCTTCCCACTCTCTTTCCATTGGCACGGCATTTACTGATTAAGGATGCTGGGTGAGTCAGAATATTCCTTGCATAATGATTGGTTACTTGGAATGGGTACCAGCTCTTCCTTTGTGATAAAGAACAGCGTATATAAATAAGGGTAAGAGATTTTCTTGATGTTCAAGGTCTTTGGTCTCTGAGTTACAGACTATAAATTTTCTGGCCTGCATTCTAGATGCAGAACTTTCACCGAAGTCAACAGAAGTTTTGTGAAAAAAATTAACTGTAGGTAAATGCACTATTATTATTCCTTTTTGACTGCTCTGAAGATAATTTGGTGCATGAAGTATTGAAGAAGTTTTGAGTTTTTCCAGTGATTCATTTTCATGCAAATGTTTATCACATTTCTGGGTATTGTTTTTCTCTATTCTATATATTTCCATCTTCCAAGGGTAAATCAACATCTTCATCCATATTGCACATTTAGCGGTTGTAAATCCAGCCTGTATTCTCATTAAATGTTACAAATATGTGATAATCATTTATGGATTTTAGTGAATGTTCCTGAAAATTTCATAGCAACATCTGGCCAGAAAAATAGTGTCTGTGAATTAAAATCACTGCAACTAATTTTATTTTTCTTTTATAGATTCACTTCTGTTTTTTTTTTTTTTCCTAGCAAGCAGGAGGTTATTTGGATTTTCCTCTGTTTAGTTCTCACAGACTGTACTCGCAGGCAGACTTCAGGTTTGATTTCTACTTGCCAGTATGCATACCTCGGGGATCAAATCTCGTACCCACAACCTAAGCCACCTTGTGGTTTAGTTAGATTAGAGTAAGTGTCTCCTAAGAGTGTGTTTTCAAGGTATTCGACTTTGGTCCTTTCTCATTTTTTTGCTGCTGCTGTTGGACTGATCTTTAAAAATTAATTTTCTCGCTCCTGGAAACCCTTCCTTATATTCTTGGGGAAAAAAATCAAATTCCTGCATGTAGCTCTTGGAGTTCTGAATACACTGGTCTGTATTTTCCAATCCAGGCAATTCTTCAACAGTGTGCCCCCTCATTCTTCATGGCTAACCACAGGAACCTGCTTTCAGATCCTCCATTCAAGACTTTCCTTTACCTTTGGGACTTTGTACCTGGTCCTCCCTTTGCTAGGATAACCTTTCCATGCTGCATGCATTTGAATATGAGTATATCCTGTCCCTCCTTAAAACCTTTGCAGGAATCTGCTTATCTGAGAACCCATTGCTACCACCACTGATATAGGCTTTCCATTCCCAAGGCACCTTGTACTGGGCCTTTTGCAACAGCCACAATATGTGTAATTTTTAACTAAATGTCTATTTTTCTCCATAGATTGCTGCTTTTGTGAGGTCAGTAGCTGTATCTGTTCTTCATGGCTCTATTCACAGAACCTTGCGTAAACAGGTATTTGGCACTCCAGAAGTATGAACTTAATGCTTGTGGATTTCTGTAGTCCTAACTCAGCTACTTTTCCCAGTTTCACTCACCATTCCTATCAAGGGATGTATGTTTATTTGTTCACTTGGCGACAGTGGGTCGTTGTTTGTAGAAACTGCTCCCTATCTCTCATTCTTCTTCTTTGGGATTGCTTTCAGATGGGAGTTTTTGCTAAAGACATAACCCTCTGCCGTGAAACAAACAAACAAGCAAACAAAAAAGCCAGTTCTGTGTACTTGGGATAACCATGAGCCTAGAAGAGGAGAGGCTTAAGTTTGGATTCAACACAGTGATAGCTGAGCTTTTAACCTTGGGTAAATTGCTTATTTTATGTTTTTCAGAAAATGAGAAGGGTAGACTAGATGGACTCTATGGGTTCCCCAGAGAGGCTAACAATTTATTGTGTATTCAGGAGAAGATTAACTCACTTCCTTGAAGGACACAAGAGGAAAAGATCAAAATGTGAAGTAAGTGGAAATTCTTCTTGTCTTTCTACAGTGGACCCGGAGTGGGCCAAGGATAAGCTGTCCCATTGCTTCAGCACATGCCACCTCACTCCCTGCTCTGACTCACAGTGGTTCTGGGAAACTACCACTCTGAGGGCAAGAAGATGATGAGCCAGCAGACTCTTCCTCTCTACCATGTGCTAGTGCCTGTGTGACCACAATGTTACAGAAGGGTGTGCGTTGGCAGAGGGAGGAAGGAGCTGCTACAATAATGTTATTGTCTGCCATCCTATCAAGGAGGTTTATATAAGTACCAGTCATATGAGAGGAATGCAAAACGTTCAAGGAAAATGGAATTAATGAGAAGTTCATTTCTGTGCAAAAATGAAGTAACATATATGTGAGATCTTCAGAAAGTCTATGAAAATGTATACTATGAGAATATGCACAGATTTCAAGTTTTATTTTTTATTTTTTATTTTTATTTTTTTTTTCAGTTTTTATATGAAAATATATTGTATACGTTTTTTTTTAATTATTTATTGTTTAACTTCAGTAATTACATTGTATTATGTGACACAATTACATAGATACTTGGGTTCTCCCCACCCCTCCCCAAACCCTCCCACCATGGTGGATTCCTCCACCTTGTTGCATAACCACAGCTCAAGTTCAGTTGAGATTTCCCCATTGCAAGCGTATACCAAACATAGAGTCCAGCATCTTATTGTCCCGTCAAGTTCAACGGCTTCTTAGGTATACCCTCTCTGGTCTGATGACAGAGCCAGCAGAGCATCATCCCAGTCAATTGAAAGCTCCAACATACCATCAGCAAAAATTTACATCATTATGGAATTAATTGACATAGTAATGAGTAACCAATATGTTAAAAGTAAATGCGGGTTCCCAGCCACCTTCTGTGACCACCTCACCTATACTTCAATTTTAGTTTATACACAACATATAACATTCAAAACATAACATGTTATACTTAACATCATATCATCTTAAATTAAGGCAAACATGTGGTATTTAACCTTTTGGGATTGGCTCATTTCCCTTAGCATTATGGTTTCCAGTTTGGCCCATTTGGCCACAAAGAACTGCATTTTGTTTTTTTTAATAGCTGAGTAGTATTCCATGGAGTAGATGAACCATAGCTTTCTTATCCAATCCTCTGTTGATGGGCATTTTGGTTGTTTCCATGTTTTTGCAATTACTGATTGTGCTGCTATGAACATAGGAGTGCATGTTGGTTTCTCATAGAACAATTGTTCTGGATATATTCCTAGGAGTGCTATTGCTGGATCATACGGTATGTTGAACTTGAGTTGTTTGAATATTCTCCATACTGATTTCCATAGAGGCTGTCCCAGCCTGCAGCCCCACCAGCAGTGGAGTAGGGTTCCCTTTTCCCCGCAACCTTGCCAACAAGTGTCATTGGTGCTTTTATTCATGTGGGCCAGTCTTACTGGCGTTAGGTGGTACCTCATTGATGTTTTAATTTGGATTTCCCTTATTGCCAGGGAACTTGAGCATTTTTTCATATGTTTATTTGCCATTTGGGTTTGTTCCTTTGTGAAGTGTTTGCCCATTTCCCGTGCCCATTTCTTGAGTGGCTTGTTTGTTTTGACATTTTGGTTGTTTTGTAGCTCTTTGTATATTCTGGAGATCAGCCCTCTATCACCTATGTCGTGTGCGAAGATCTTCTCCCATTCTGTGGGTTGCCTTTTTACTTTGTTGATTGTTTCTCTAGCTGTACAGAAGCTTCTTAGTTTGATGAGGTCCCAATTGTTTATTTTGGTCTTGATTTCTACTGCATCTGGAGTCTTTTTTAGGAAGTGAGGGCCTACCCCTAAGTGTTCCAGTGTGTTTCCAACATTTTCTTCCAAAAGTTTGAAGGTTTCTGGATGTAGGTTTAGATCTGTTATCCATTTAGATCTGATCTTAGTGTATGGTGAGAGATGTGGATCTATTTTTTTGTTTCTGCAGGCTATCAACCAGTTGTCCCAACAGCATTTATTGAACAGACCTTCCCATTTGCCTGGGTTGTCGTTTGTCTTTTTGTCAAAGATTATTTGGCTGTATCTGTGTGGGTTTCCTTCTGGCATTTCTATTCTGCTCCATTGGTCTTCCTCTCTATCTTTGTGCCAGTACCACGCTGTTTTGATAACCACTGCCCTATAGTATGTCCAGAGGTCCGGAACTGTGATTCCCCCTGCTAACTTCCTGTTCTTCAGGATAGTTCTAGCTATCCGTGGTTTTTTGTGCTTCCAGATGAACCTTTGGATCATTGTTTCCAGTTCCATGAAGAATGTTTTGGGCAATTTGATTGGGATTGCGTTGAATGTATATATTGCTTTTGGCAGTATAGACATTTTAATGATATTGATTTTACCTATCCAGGAGCATGGGATGTTACTCCATCTTTTGAGGTCTTGTTCAATTTCTTTTTTAAGCAGTTTGTAGTTTTCTTCAAATAAGTCTTCTACATTTTTGGTTAGATTTATTCCCAGATATTTCATACTTTTCTCTGTTATTTTGAATGGTATCTTGCTGGTTAAGTCTTTTTCCATCTTGGGGCTGTTCGCATACACTATGGCTGTTGATTTTTGTTCATTAATTTTGTACCCTGCCACTCTACCAAACTCTCGTACAAGTTCTAGCAGTCTCTGTATTGAGTCTCTTGGCTCTTCTACATAAAGAATCATATCATCTGCGTATAGTGAGAGCTTGACTTCTTCGTTTCCCATTTGGATTCCTCTGATTTCTTTTTCTTGTCTTATGGCCTCAGCGAGTACCTCTAGGACTATGTTGAATAGTAGTGGAGAAAGTGGACATCCCTGTCTTGTTCCAGATCTCAGTGGGAAGGGTTCCAGCTTTTCTCCATTCAGTATGATGCTGGCGTTGGGTTTTTCATATATGGCTTTAATTATGTTGTGGATTTTTCCATCTATGCCTACCTTGGTTAGGGTTTTTAGTAGGAAGTGATGTTGGATTTTGTCGAAAGCTTTTTCTGCATCTATTGATACTATCATGTGATTCTTGTTTTTCAGTTTTTGGATGTGGTGTATCACATTTATAGATTTTCGAATGTTGAACCATCCCTGCATTCCAGGGATGAATCCTACTTGATCTGGATGAATGATCTGTCTGATGTGTTTTTGAATTCTGTTGGCTAGGATTTTGTTGAGAATCTTAGCATCAATGTTCATCAAAGAGATAGGTCTGTAGTTTTCCTTCTCTGTTAGTTCTCTGTCTGGTTTTGGGATTAAGGTAATGTTGGCTTCATAGAATGAGTTTGGAAGGGTTGCCTCTTTTTCTATTGTTTTGAAGAGTTTGTAGAGGATTGGGGTCAGCTCTGTTCGGAATGTTTTGTAGAATTCTGGAGTGAAGCCGTCTGGGCCTGGGCTTTTCCTTGTTGGGAGGTCTTTAATCACTGATTCAATCTCTACTTCAGTTATGGGTTTGTTCAGGTCGTTTGTTGCCTCTGGGCTAAGTTTTGGCAAGTGGTAGAAGTCTAAGAACTTTTCCATTTCTTGGTGATCTTCTGATTTGTTGGAGTACAGTGCTTTGTAGTAATTTCTAATTATGGCCTTAATGGATGCGGTGTCTGTTGTTATGTTGCCTTTTTCATCTTTGATGCTGGTAATTCTTGCCTTCTCTTGTTTTTTCTTTGTCAGTCGGGCCAGTGGAGTGTCTATCTTGTTTATCTTCTCAAAAAACCAGCTTTTTGATTCATTGATTTTGTGTATGGTTTTTTTTATTTCTATCTGGTTGATTTCCTCCCTTGTTTTGATGATTTCTTGTTTCCTATTGTGTGTGGGGCTCTTCTGCTGTTGTTTTTCCAGTTCCTGGAGGTGTGTGTTTAGTTCCTGTATTTGGCGCCTCTCTTGGGCCTTGACATGAGCTCCAATTGCGATGAGTTTACCCCGTAGCACTGCTTTGGCAGTGTCCCACAAATTTTGGAATGTTGTGTCAGAGTTTTCATTGGTTTCCATAAATTTTTTGATCTCATCTTTAATTTCTTCTCTGATCCATTGTTCGTTTAGTAGCATATTGTTCAGCCTCCAAGAGTTTCTGTATTTCCTGGGGCATTTTGAATTGCTGATTTCCAGCTTCATTCCGTGGTGGTCTGAGAGGGTACATGGTATGATTCCTATCTTTTTGAAGTTATTTAGGTTTGCTTTGTGTCCTATCATGTGGTCAATCCTGGAGAAGGTGCCATGCACTGCTGAAAAAAATGTATAATCTGTGGCCTTAGGGTAAAAAATTCTATAAATGTCAACCAAGTCCAGTTGTTCTATTGTTTGTATGAGTTCTGTTGTTTCTTTGTTGAGTTTTTGTTTTGTTGATCTGTCTATAGTTGTTAGTGGGGTGTTAAGATCACCCACTATTATTGTGTGCATATCTATGTCTCCCCTTAAGTCCGTGAGTAATTGCTTCACGTAGCTAGGTGCGTTTGAATTTGGTGCATATATGTTCACAATGGTAATTACTTCCTGATGGATCAGTCCCTTCACCAATATATAATGTCCTTCCCTGTCCTTTTTGATGTGTGTCAGATTGAAGTCCACATCATCTGAAATTAAGACAGCTACCCCAGCCTTTTTTTCTCGTCCATTGGCATGAAATATCTGTTTCCAACCTTTCACTTTCAGCTTCTTCGAATCTCTTCTGGTTAGATGTGTCTCTTGTAGGCAACAGATAGTTGGGTGCTGTTTGATAATCCATTCTGTTAATCTATGCCTTTTGATTGGTGAGTTCAGGCCATTTGTGTTGAGAGTTAAAATTGAGAGGTTGTGATTTTGCCCTGCCATACTTGTTTTTGTGGGTGTTGATATCTGTGTTATTGCCCTTCCTTGTGTGGACTTTAGTGGGGAGACCTTCCTGTTTGCCATCTTTGCTTATGATTCACCTCCTTTTTTTCTGGAATTAGTGCATTTCTAAGGAGATTTTGTAGAGCTGGTTTTGTGCTGGCATATTCTTCTAATTTCTCTTTGCTGTGGAAGTATTTGATTTCGTTCTCAAATACGAATGAGATCTTTGCTGGGTACAATATTCTTGGTTGACAGTTGTTCTGATTCAGGATTTGGAAGATCTTTGTCCATTCTCTTCTTGCTTGTAAGGTCTCTTCAGAAAAGTCAGCCGTGATCCTGATTGGTTTTCCCCGGTATGTGATCTTTTCTCTGCTTCGTACTTGTCTCAGGATTCTTTCTTTGTCTTCGTTGGAGTGGAACTTGAGCACCATATGTCTGGGTGAAGATCGCTTTGGGTCATATCTGCTGGGAGTCCTCTGACCGTCCTGGATTTGAGCTGGATTCATGTTCCAAGTGTTTTGAAAGTTTTCCTGTATAATTTCGTCAAGCACCATTTGCATTCCTGATTCTTTTTCCGCTCCTTCAGGAAGGCCAATAATCCTAATATTTGATTTTCTGAGGTTGTCGTTCATTTCTTGTATGGTCTTATTGGCTTTGTTCAGACTTGTCTCCAGCTGTTTAATGAACTGGGTGTGTTCGTTTTGTGTGTCTTCTGTTTCAGAGATCCTCTCTTCTGCTGTATTTGTTCTGTTGGTTAGGCTCTCAATTTTGTGCTCTAAGTCAAGGATTTTACTTTTCATTTGTTGTATTTCTGAGGCTATGTGGTTCTTGAATTCCTTGAAGTCCTCCCAATTCTTCTCATTGTCTCTGACATATTTTAACATTATTTTTTTGAATTCCTTGTCTGGTAGATCTTCTATGTCTTCATCTCGCATCTCCGAAATAGACATTGGCTTTCGATCCTTTATTGGTAGGGTGTTGGCACTCTCATCTGGATCATTACCTTTTCTGGTATTTCTTCCCATTGTGTTAGTGTTTCTTTTTTGAGAGACCTAGGCACCAGTGTGCTGAGGGGTCTCCAAGCACTATCCTGTAGAGATCGGAGTCTGCAGGCATGGAGTAGCAGGGTGTGGGAATTTTCAAGGCACTTTTGGTGCGTCTCCAGAACACTGGACCTCAGGGCGCCACTTCCAGGGCCCAGAGGATTCAAAGCGCACTCTCAGCTCGTCCCCTACAGGTATGCTACCACAGGGCGTGGGGGAGTGAAGGCACTCTCTGTGCGCGCCCCCTGTGCACTGGATCACAGGGCTCGGAGCAAGGGACTATACGGCGTGGGGTGTTCCAGGTGCTCTCTGGAAACGCCTCCTGCGCAGGCCCGCCCACCCCAGCACTTGCAGGGGACCGACTGCCCCGGCGCTAGCAGGGAACTGCCCAGCCCAGAGGCGTGCTTGGGTTCCTGTGGGATAGCACCGCCCAGCTGAGTGCCACACCGCAAAGGCACAGGGGAATATCCAGTGTGCCTTTTGCCTTTCTCCCAGACACAGTTTTGGCAGTTTCAAGGCACTCGCCCTGTGTTCAGGCTCTGTCCGTGCCCCTGGGGGGCCAACTCCCGAAGCCTCCAACCCACCACTGTCCCCACCCAACTCACTCAAACCTCAGGTTCTTGCAGTCTGCCTCTTCCTCTGGTGGGAATCCTGGCCGCCGGTGCGTCTCCCGACTACTGCGTCCGTTGCTGGTCTCCGCGCGGGTCGCGATGGAGCCTGGAGGCTGCGGCTGGTGCAGGTCCCGGGGCTTGGCGACCAGGGTGGGCAGATGCCGGCGGGTCCCGGTGATTCAGGGTCCTGGTGTCCGCAGCGGGGCAGGTCCTGGCGAGTCCTGGTGACCAGGGTGAGCAGATGCCAGTGGGTCCCAATCACCGCTGGTCCTCACGGCCACAGCGTCTGCGGGTCGGTCTTTGGGTGCCTCGGCGGCTTTCAGCGTCTGCACTCAGAGGTGACTCAGCAGGTCAGGAGCGGAAAGTCGTCTTCCCTGTCCTTTGCTTTGTTTTGTTTTTCCCTGGTTGCTCTTCCGAGTTGTGTGGATTTTTTTGGCTCCACACTGTCCAGAGAACTTCACGTTCTTCTCCCTGTAGTTCTATGCTGCTCCACTTACGCTTTTGTCGCGTTCTAGCCCTCTCTGTCTGTGAGCTCTCTCACAGTCTTCCTCCTATGTCGGCCATCTTGCGAGTCTCCTCAAGTTTTATTTTTTAAATGTACCTAGGTAAATTTATCTTTTCATTCAACTTTCTGATGAACTTCCTGAAGTACCCTCAATCTTTCTAAAAAGGGTTTAGTCTGTGGTAAGGATTGAGAATTAGATTGTCATGGGTCTGAATTGCAGCTCCATCAGTTTATTAATTTGAGGGGTATGTGTATGTGTGTGTGTGTGTGTGTGTGTGTGTGTGTTGGGAGGAGCTAAGGAGGGTGAAGCAGGGATACGTGATTTCTCTGAGACTCATTTTTCTTTTTACATTTATGGTGGTAACTATTATCTTTCATGATGACAAAAGGTAATTTTTTGAGTTCTCTGTGTCTATTTAGGTAATTTAGTTAGTTTTGCCATAGCAATCCATACCACTCTCCCCAGAGAAAGAGATGTGCACATGAGCTAAGCCTGACCAATCACAAAGCAGCCCTGTTTTTTTGAAACTAAAGCTGGAGTGATATCCTCTGGTGGTGAAGGGGAGAAAATGCCAACTCAGAAGCTTTTGGTAGGTAGGATGTTAGTTTCTCTGGCAATCCCAGTGTGCTGTAAGAGGAGACATGGATGGAGAAGAAAATACCATCCTATGAACATCAGCTCTAGTTGATGGCACTAGTTATCTTCAACTACACCTTATTACACTTCCTTGATTTGTGAGTCAAAAAATTTACCTTTGTGCCTAAGCTAGTGAAAATTGCATGCCTTCTATTTACATGTCAAACAGTCAAGACGAATGGAGTGGAATAGTGTAGGAAAATTGAGCTCTCTTGCTTGCCAGGAGATGTTTTGTGTTTTTTCTGAGGACAGGCCCAACATCATGAGTTGAAAAATTCCAGGGAGATTATATTTTAAATTCCAAGTTTCTCATAAATTAGTGATTTCTTCTTTGGCTTTTCCCCATAGATTTAATTAATAATCCTAATAATATTTTTATACTTCATGGGTTTAAGAATATAATATTTCATATTATATCTATAATATATTATATTATATTAATATTTATATCAAATATTGATTATATTGATATATTAATTATATTATATTATAATGTATTATATTGTGCTATATTATATTTCGATGCTTATATTACATTTATATTATATTTTGAGGCTTCCTTGTATTAAGTTACACTAAGGCCAGATTGTAAAAGTGCCAGAATATGATTTTATACTATTGATTCTTTTTTTTTTAATATTACTGATTCTTTACTGGTTTTGTAACAATTGACTCAAAGATTTATTAATCCTCTTTCACTCATCAGTTCCTCTCTGATACTTTAGCTTATGGAGAGAAACCTAGATGTCCACAATGGTATATATTCAGATGTGTTTAACATGGTTTAATTTGCAAGGGTGAAAATTACACCAACCCAAGAAATGTTGAGATGCTGGCCTAATGCCAATGATAGTCCTTCCCTGGGCATGTGAATACTAGAATGTGGAACACACTGTGCTGAACTCCACATACATCCCATTATCCCTCTACCTAGACACCAAGTGCAATATCAATGCAGTTTGCTTAGAGTGAGCATCCTTTAGGTGTACAGATATTTTAATCATTAAACCAGATAAATCAGAGTGGCCTAATATCTTTTAGTTATAGATTTAAGTTCAGTTGTGGACATTTAATCCAGGATCTTGCCACTTAGTGCCATTATCATGAGCTTAAAAAAAATGTGAGTTTCAGTTGTATATGTGTAAGGCATGTGGAATGATGCTTTGATACTGATTCACAAAGCAAATTGCTTATTACTGTCGGTGGACACATCTACCTCTTCAAGTTGTTATCTTTTAATGTTTATGGTGAGAATACACAGAAACTAGTGTAGCAAATTTCAAGTATGGAATATCTTATGATTCACAATTTTCCCCATGCAATACCCTAGATCTTAAGAACTTCTTCATCTTGTAGAACTGAAACTGTACTACGTGTCCAGGATGTCTCAAATGATCTGATGTTTTGGCCTTCATTTCTGGTTAACAGGGCGGCGTATAACTTCAGTTGATCAAGTCAGAGGCAATTGAAAGATTCTATTCAGGTGTTAGACACTCATTCTCTCTTTGGATGCAGTTGCGGAAGCACACAAGCTTCCTAGCACTACAAGGTCCTAGGTGATATTGGAATATTGCAATATTGGAATACTGGCTTTAGAAGAAACTAACTGGAACATGAACTGACAAAAAAGGCAGAGCCGGGAGGATAACATTGTATTTGGTGGCAATCAAGTCTCTGAATTAAAGCAGCACTAACTAGTGCCCTGTCATTTCGGAATGAACTAATATACTATTTAATTATTTAGGTGAGAGGGTACTCATGTTTTCACTTAAATGGAAATAAAACACATGGCACTTAAAGTGGTTCTCATTTGATTTTTAATACATTCTAGTATTTGTAAGAGATTTTTTGTCTGGGACATATATTGCTTTTATAACTAGAACATATTATTTATTTTTAAAAGTTAACTATTAAGCTAAAAACTGGTGAAGATCCATTAATTCATCTTTCTCTTCTTATTCCACTCTGCCTTCTTAGCCTCTTTCAATCCTCTTCCCCAAATTCACAAAAGAGTCAAAGAAGCCAATAAAATGTCAAAATTTTGTCACTCTGTTAATTAGGAAACTTGAATTGGGTGAGGCCCAAGCTACATCCTGTGAAACTGATTGGCAACTGACTGACAGAGCTACCCTCAGCCAAGGGGGCAATCACTGAGATTGGGGGTGATTATCTCTGTTTGTTACAATGTGACTCCTTTAAAAGGTATAGAAACATGGGCAGGTTCAGAGACACTTCTTATCTTAGGCTCCTGGAAGAAGTTCTAAAGGTAGAATATTGAACCTTCTTGTTAATTTGGCAGCCAGGGCAAATGAACAAAATTCATGAGGCAGCATGGATCCCAACAGTCAGAAGCAAGTAACTGTAAACTAAGCCCAGACTCACCTTATCAAAGAGGATAGAAGAGAAGGCAGGGTGTAGGACACAGAGTCATCTATGTACTGAGCAAGGTGGGCTTGAGGCAAGTGGCGAAGGGGAGAAGGAAGTCGTCCAGGATTCTTCCGGGAAGGTGAGCAAGAACTGGTACTGGATGAGAAACTAGAGGGCTGGTGGTCAAGCGCCATTCAGATGTCACGTGGGCAACGTAAATAATAGCAGTTCTCTCTGTTAGCCACACCTCATGACTCTCTGGTCCCAGATGATATGCACTGCAAGTCTGCCATTAGCCATATGTGGAATCTGAGCTTAGTCTTTCATCTTGTTTGTTTTTCTCATCGTTTAAATCTCTGAGTTGGACCCTTTGCATGCCATAGACCCTGCCCATACTATTCTGCAGTTCTGCGGTTGTTCTATCAACCTGCCCATTTGCACAAATCAGCCAAAGAGGGAGAGGCCTCCCAGAGTTCAGCCAATTGTTTTTTTTTTATATTTATAAAATATTTATTTATTTTTATTTTATTTTATTTTATTTTATTTTATTTTATTTTATTGTTGACAATCTTTACATAGTTAATTGCGGTTTAAAAAAAAAAGGTTCAGGGGGTATAGGGAAGTGGGTAATACTATTATGTCCATATTGTTTCCATCACGTATCCGAGGTAAAGGGGGATATTAAGGGAGAAGCCCCACCCGGTTTCCCGCCCACCCCAAGTCCCGGATGTGGAGCATGCTCTGAGATATTTGCTCAAGTGGTTTTAATAGTTCTCCAGTTATGAATCGCTGCCAGTTTTGCTCGATGAGGTCGTCCACTGATTGATATGGTCCATCATAAAGTCTCCGTTTGCCCCATATTTCGCTGCCAACATATAGCTGAGATGAATGATTGATCTGCTCTGTCTTCTGTCTTTTCTTGATTAGAGTTCTGAGTCCAACAGTTCAATTGGGGAGACCTCCAAAGAAACTTTGAGGTATTCCCAGACTAGATTCTTGTATGTTCTAGCAAGCACAGGGCCCGGCACAGTCCATCACCCCGATCAGCTGGTGGTTTCAGTTGCTGGGTTGGTTCTGTTTTCAGTTCCGAGTTGCACTGGAACCAATGGGTGTTGCAGTCCAGTCTGGTTCTGCCCAGCACATACTCGGCCCTTACATCAACCAATGGGAGCTGCAGCCTAGTCGGAGCGACCCACAATAACCCCCATCAGGCCCACCCCCTACCCTGGTTTGCCAGTATGTGTAGCAGAAGACCAGTCTGTCCCCCATCCCATTTGGCTCTTGTACTTGTCAATGGGTATTAAAGCTTAGTTCCATCTAACCAACTCAACCATCCAGCCCTCATGGATGTTGTTGAGTGCCTCTCTGTGTAGCCACCCCAGCCCCCGTCCTAGTTTTCATGCCCTCCCATGGGACTAGTGACCCAGGAAGGGGGAACCCACTTTTTCCCTCCCAGGTCTCTCTCAGTCCAGGTTTATGCACTCTTTAGGTGGTTCTGTGGTTTGACTTGACAGACTTAGTCTCCAGTGCCAGCTTCTGCCAGCTGATTCAGCCAATTGTTGATGGAGAAGGAACCTCCCCCCGCCACACACACCTCCCTCCCTGCCAAAGGATTTTTTTTTTTAAAAACAGTATATTTGTTTTTAACTATTTCTCATGTTGTTTACATAGTTGGTCAAGGTGGGAAGGGTGAAGAATCGGGAAAGTGGGCGAGACCCAAGTTTACATAATTTTTTTTTCTTTTTCCTGTATCTGGGAGAGAAGGGGGGAAAGCCTGGATTTTAAAGAAGCAAATGGTGGTGACTTTTTTTTTTTTAAACAAAATGAACTCACAGCTGCTGGCATCACAATGAAAGCACATTTTAAAACAATCAGATGCTTTTAGGGCCTCCTTCTGCTGCCAAAGCAGCTTCAGTCTGAGCTGCTGCCATCTTCCTTTCCAGTCTGCGGCCTCAGGTGCCCACTGTTTCAGGGGCAAGGCGGGGCCTGAGGCTCTGGGTGTCAGAAAAGAGAGAAAGTTTTATGAGCTTGAGGACACTAAAGGCCTCATCTGTTTGCTTGTTTTCTAATTACAATGCATAGTTTTGAAGGACATCTGACAGCTAATAGGTTGTTTTTAAGGGTCATTTCATTAAACACTTTTTTTTAATGTTTAATGATCTTTTAAATTCCATTGAATCAACTCATCTTTATTTTATAACGGCAATAAAACATGAACCCATGCAGTCACTGAAAGTACTTGAGATGGCCACCATTTAAAATCAGGCTAGTTTCTGAATTTTCACCTATATCCAGTACATTGATTTTTAGATGAGGATACCATAGGATGAGAGGGTGGTTTAAAGTTCTGTGCTCCACCAAGCTGCACCTGCATGCAGATTTCTGCAGGTTGTGCAGGCTGACAATGACCTTACAAGGTCAATTAAATCCTTTATTTTTTTAAAGATTTATTTATTTACTTGGAAAGGTAGAGTTGCAGAGGGAAAGAGGGAAAAACAGAAAGATCTTCTATCTGCTGGCTTACTGCTCAAATGGCTGCAGTGACTGGAGCTGGTTAGTCTGAAGCCAGGAGCCTGGAGTTTCTGCTGAGTTGCCCACGTGGGTACAAAGGATCAGGCACTTGAGTCATCCTCTGCTACTTTTCCAGGTGCATTAGTAGCTAGTAGGATTAGAAGTGGAGCAGAAAAGACTTGAACCTGAACTCATGTTGGATTCAGGCATCACAGGTGCTGGGCTTCACTTGCTACACCACAGCACCAGCTACCTCAACGAAATGCTGAAGAAATTAGAGAAACTAGTGTTGTCCAAGAGAATTAAGATACTTCATCATGAATTGCTGAAGACCATGATGGCTGGCACAGGGCTTAAAGTTGGACTTCAGGCAAATCCTTTTGGGTCACCTATCAATGGTTTGACTGTGATTGGCCCTTCATCGCCCAGGTTTTATTATTACTTTCTTTACTATTATTATTTGCCTGCATAGAAGAAATAATATCTTTATTCTATCTAATGTTGTGAGAATTGATGTCTGTGTCTGTCTGTCTGTCTATCTATCTATCTATCTATCTATCTATCTATCTATCTATCTATCTAGAGAGAATGGGAAGAGAGAGAGTGGGGAGACAGCGGAGAGAGAGCTTGTCTCTGCCCTAATTAGAAGCCTAGCCTGGAATCTAGCATGTAAAATAGTATATTTATTCAAGAGGTGCACACACATGCAAACATAGAGGAGAGAGAGGAAGTGTTCTCATCTGCTGGTTCACGTCTCAAAAACCCGCAATGACCAGAACTAAGCCAGGTCAAATCTGGAAGCAAGGAACCAGCTATCCCACATGGTTTTCATGTTCCCCATTACTTGTTCCATCATGGGTGCCTCTCAGATTCTGTGTTGACAGAGGCAGGTGGAACGGGAGATGGAGTCAGAACTGAAACCTAGCCAGCCTTATATGGGACATAGCTATCCTAACTAACATCTTAACCATTAAAACAAATGTCTGACTCTGGCATATTTTCAATAAAAGTTATCTTTATTTTAAAGTATATTTAAAGATATCAACTTTCAGGAGGATAAATGGGTTTGATATCTTCTGAATATTTGCAGAATTGACACTGGATAAATGGAAGGCAATCCTGGAAAGGGGTATTTCACTCAAAGATTAAAAATAGCACTAAGTTGAAAAAGGTTTTTATATAAATTAAAGGATGCACTATGTTTAATAGACTTTAAGGGAAAACTAGGAAAAAAAAATGAAATCAATCTAATTTCCTGAAATTGCTGTACTCCAAATCAACTGTGCCTTCTCACCAGAGCAAGAAATCTGGCTATGATTGATAGAAAATGTCTTTGTTCTCACTGGTCAGGCAATTGTCATGGGTATGAGTGTTAGATAGCACCACATCATGTTGTTAGGGTCCCAGCCTGCCCTGCTTTAATCTGACAGTTATAACAGCAGTGATAATAACAGTAATGCTAAGCAGTATTCTAAGCTCTGCATATAATAATTCATCAATACCTCGATGTATTTCTCATAAAATTTGTGGTAGATCCTGTTCTACTTCCCTTTTATAAATGAGGGACCAGGAACACAAAGAGATTAATTGACTGTTCAATATTACAGTTTTATATTGGAGGGGAATCAGAGTGAAGCAGTTGCCTTTAGGTCCTGTATCCAACACACTTATCATATGGTCGTTTTCTTAACTCTAAGTGAAGTGTTGTTGCAAGCTAACTTGAAGCTGTGATATAAAATCTAAGCTATATTTTATAGAGTAGAATGGATGTTCACCTTGTATTGTTTGTGCTGAGTACTTAGAGAAACATACACTTAGGAATTTCACATATTCCTCCATTATGCATCTGGGCTTTCAGGCACACAACAGTTTTTATTCTGATGTGGGTATTGGTTTCTTTGTGCATTGTATGAAAGTCCATGTCAAAACATGTCAGCCAATCATAAATCAGAAACTTATCTGTGAATACACCTGTTACATTGTGAGCACTGTCCAAGGTGCAATTTCAAGGGAATAATAAGAATTTCTATTCAACAAAAATTCATTCCTGCATTATAGAATCTTAGGGGCTAATAAGGCTCATCATATAAAAACCACAGGAATCAGAAGACTGGTACCAACATGTACATATATTATAAATATTTATTTAGCCATTTGATTTCCAATTACATTTTTAATTCATTTCTTGTACCCAACCTCCACTCTTCTCCACAGTCCTGACTCAGATCTTGATTGTTAGCATTTCCAGCATTGATTTAGCTTTGTATCCAGCACCATCCCATCCACTCCATTTTACACACCTTCTCCCAGTGGCTTTTCTGAAACAGAAAACTGACTCCATTGCTGTTAGACTCAGAACCTTCCCTGCTTACTCTGCACCACACAACAGAGCTTGGGTTTTTAGGATGACCTGTACCACCCTCCATTTAACCTTCTGCCTTTTCCTGTTTCTTCATTCTTGATTCACTATGCAAATCAAACTTTGCTGTCAAGCATGCAGCTTGTGTTTTCTGCTCTGGTCTCCTGGGAAAAACCTAGCGACTTCTTTCAGATTGAACTTAATTATCATCTGATTGAATAATCTATCTTGGACCAGATTGTCTCTTAGAAACAGTTCTTTGAGTTGAGTATCTCCGTAAAATTTCACAAGAGCTTATGAAATCCCCTCCTGTAATGTTTTAGAATTGTTTGACTACTTGTCACTCTTCTTACCAAGAGCATGGTTCTAGAAGGTAAAGCTCATGTCTTCTTCCCTGCCTGTGCAGCATCGAACACAATGCCCAGACCTATCAGTGACTAAAGAGTGATGAGTAGACGGATGAAAGCATGACTGAACAAATCAAGTTGCTTGAGCAAAGAACGAATTTTAAAGGTTTTATCAGTTTCTTGAATGAGCTTGCCTAAATGTTAACTCTATTTGATGGACATTAGGGCATGATGGTGGCAAGTCTTGGGGCTAGTGTCTGACCATCACTTATTGGCCTGGTGGCCTTGAATAGGTCACTTAACCTCTTGATGGCTCAGAGGATGAAAACACAGATATCTAAAATCTTCAAAGTTGTTTTTAGGATCAAATAGAAATAACTCATGGTCAAACTGATATGATAAATGATAGAACATCGCAGAAGGCTCTCATCATCAGAGCTGATGTGTCTAATTCCATGCTTGGCAGGCGGGCATCTTGCACGTGTGTCTCCCTGCTCTATCTCGTGAGCCTCTGCATGTGCTTCGCTTAATTACTTGTGGTCACTGAAGAGGCTTGAGAGGGTTATATATAGTACATCAGTATGTTCACAAGCAGAACCTAGAATTGTAAAACGAGTCTTCAAAAATATAGTACACACTTAGTACAAAAGCAGTATGCCTGTATTAGACCATCAAAAGTCAAAGGCATAATTTGAAATGATGAACGCATCCATTTTAAGTTACACATCACTTTGCATAGTTAATATCACTGTAATTAGTCATAGTTCCTATAATTTATTGAAAAAGATTCTCATCCCTCTAGTGTACTACAGTGATGAATGTTGGGAGAGCAACTTTGGGAGCTGGAATCAAGAAAATGAGTAACAGTTGGAGAATTAGTATGTAAATCAATAATGCCCACCCTTATTCATTTTGAAACAAGGATTTTCATCACACAGTGCAAAATCAGAGTGCTCTTACAAGTTAGAGCTATTACCACATCCCCACAGTACTGGGCAGGCCGCCTTCTACTACAGGAGATGTTTAAAATCCTCTCAAACATTTGAGTAAATCTCTGGTAAATATTTAAACTCTGTATAACTAGTCACAAATAAATTAAGCTGATTTTATGCAGTCTCTCTAATTAGAAGGGCACAGCATTTGTTGAAACGTGATTAGTATTATTCATTAAGCAAAAAATTCTCATTTGTATCTTATTATCACTATTCTGCATAAACCAACACAATTTGTCATGAACTCCCTCATTTGCTGTATCCTCAAAAAGCAGATTATGCTTATTTTTCATTTGGACAGTGGAAAATCAAGCCAGGTGTTTGGCAGCACCAGAGTGTTCAGGTGTAACTGTGCCAGTGATGGCACATTACGAGCAGCGTGGATGAAGAATGAGGCATGGAGAATCTGGGGACTGAGGTGCCTTGAGGCCCATCCCTTCTGAGTACCCCTGCTGAAGAGACAGGTGTTGGACTTGGCTGATGAGAGGGGAGGAGGCAGCAAGCAAAAACCTTTCATCCAAACCCGAAAAAAAGCTTGCTTTAGTTCCTGCTGCAGTAGAGCTATGGGCTGGGACAATGCTAGATCTTCACATAAGTACCTTAGTGGAATGTGTTTCCCAAAGCCTGAAAAGTCAGTTCTAGGACTGTCTGTCCAGACACATAATGCATATTTTGCTTCTCAGCCTTGTAAATATTGACAGATAAGACAAAGGCTGTGTGATATTATCTGGAGGAATGAGGACTATAGATTGCTTTTTCTCATCTGTGATCTATTTTTTCCTGTCTTTAAAATCTTTGTTCTTAATTCAGGTGAGAGACTCTGTTAGGGCTTGCAACTGAGGCTGTTTTATGATTCTGGCAGAAAAAGGGACATGAATGCTACAGGGTCTATAAAATAGTGGAGCAATGATATGGACTTATTATTGTTTTTTAAAAAGAAGCAATTCTCTTTAATCCTGTCTCTTCTGTGCTAACTCCAGAGCCAGGAAAGACTTGTTGGGTATTTGCCATTTGGTGTGCAGCATGTTGGTTTCTCATTCTTTCTGTTTCCCTCGCTAACTTCATTATCATCTTCTGTTTTTGTACACAGTCTGCCTCAACCAGGCCTTTCTCCCTGCTATTTTTGATTGGGTTATTTTTTCTAACTAATCATGTCAAATGCTGTGGGAATAAAATTAAGTAAGACATTATTATAAACAAAATTCGAGATCTTTTTCTAAGGCACACACAGGACAGGTATGGTGAGAGGTCTTCACGCGTGCAAACTGGATGTCCCTAACTGTTAACATTGTGGCAAGGCTACAAAAGTCTCCCCAAAGAAGCAGAAGGAAGTTAGAGGGGAGGCTGATTGCAGTGCAGCCTGGGGAAGTGCTCTCCAAGGAGAGCTGTCCAGACATGCAGCAGCAGGCTCTGAGGTGGTGAGCCCTCCTTCACGGCAAGCAGACACAGAAATTGTGGTGAGAACTTAAGCTAGATGAGTTCCAAGTTACTTTTAAACACGTGTATTTGTTGATTCCTTCTTTTTTCTTTTATTTTCATTGTTTCTAGTATCTATCTATCTATCTACCTATCTATCTATCCATATCTCACAAATGCTATGTTCAACTTTCTCCTTCAAGCAAAATGGTAAAATTTCTATGATGATACAAATTCAAAAGGCCCTGATCTTCTTTGCCTCACATTTTCTCTAATTGTTACTTTGGATTGCCTAGAGTATGCTTTTTTAATATCTGGGGTGGCTAGTGGAGAGACCAGTATAATATACTGCAAAAGTGACCCCAGTGTTAGGGTGTCCCTATCAAAACTGAAGAGAGACTGAAGGACTCCTTACTGCAGAGTGGACAGTGTACTACTAAGAGAGATGCAGGGCCCTTCTACAGGCAGTCATGCTTTTATTTCCACGCGTTTTTCTTGTTCTCTCTATGGATTCACACTTGTTCACACACAGACTTTGGTATTGCATTTTGGGTAGAAGTAGTTCACCCACTTTAGAGAATTTTACTAAATTTAAGTACATCAGAGAGCTTTGAGATGGTGACATTCAATGTGAGTAGAATTAGTTAAAAATTACAGGGACACATACATGATCATTCTAAGTAGGAAACTAGTTGTGAATCTACATCATCGAAGAGATAGGATGAACATTATAAAACCTATGGTTTAGGTTTTTAAACTGTGGTTAGAGATCTTTTGTTTGTTGAAGTATAGATTCTTGGGTCCAGCACTGAACCTATGATATTATATGTTTATTGCTGTTACTAGTTACTACTTGCTAGCAGAATAGAATAACCTGTGCTTATTAGAAGTCACAAGTCCAGGTGGGTTTGACTGACTTACCTGTTTAGGGTTTTATAAGGTGAACATCTAGGTCTCACAAGAGTTTTTCTATGTGAAGCCTTGTAGGGGAAATCCAGTTTCAAGCCTGCCGAGCTAGCATGGGCTATTGACAAAATTCAGTTCTTTGCTTTGTGTCAGTTGGAGGTTATTATTTGCCCCTCAGAATCACCCACTTCCTTCCCACACTGAAACAACAAAAGCATGTGAAGATCCTTCTCAAACTTGGGATCTCTCTGACTTCTGCTTTTGTGTGCTAGAAAAAAAATGCTGTGTTTTAAAAGTGCTCATGTGATCCAACACACTAAGGTGCATTAACTTGAAATTTCATTTTTTAATACATTTTATTATTGTTGTTATTATTTTATAATACAGTTTCATATTCCCTTATCCCCTCCCCAGTTCCCTCCCCCCAGTTCCTCTATATCATTACTAACATATAGTTCTTCATACTCAGTCATATGTCCATCATTGCGGGCATGGACAATGGCAGAGAGTCCAGAATCCTATTGTCAAGATATAGTAAACAGTTTCATTGTAAGTCCATCTTTGTCTGGAAGTAGAAACGCATACCATACTACATCCTCACAACTGGATGTTAGTCTCCATTACACAACTACTGTACATCTCCTTAAATAAAAAGTCATGATTCAAAATCAACAATAGAAAGAAGAAATTTACAATGCCATGAAGTTAAATGACATGTTACTAGATATGACAGTTTCCATTACACAGCTACTAAACATCCCCTTAAATGAAAAGTCATGTTTCAAAATCAACAATAAAAACAAAAATAGAAATTTACAATGCCTGAAGTTAAATGACATGTTACTAGATATGACATTCTCCATTACACAGCTACTATACGTCCCCTTAAATGAAGAGCCACAAAACAAAGTCAACATCTGGAAGAAAAAAAATTAACAACATGAAGAAGTTGAATAACATGCTATTAAATGACTAATGTGTAGCTGAAGAAATGAAAATCAAGAACCTTCTTGAAGAAAATGATGCCACTTCATGATCTACGAGTCATTGAATGATTTAATCAGAAGGAAGTGTTTTGAAGAGATGAAAACAACAAAAAACAACAAAACCCATGCGATATAGTTTCTGCTGATCTTTGTTGAGGTGTGTCTCCTCCAGACAATAAGCAGATGGGTTTTGTTTTTTAATCCAGTCTACTAATCTATGATGTTTGATTGAGGTTAAGCCATTTACATTCAGAGTTTAATACGTATGGGTGTTACTTTGGTCCTGTCACAAAATCCCTACATGTTAGTACTTAGATTAGTGTTTGATGAAACAGACAGGGGATGGAAGTCCTGATGGGGAGAAATCTTTACAATTTTGCCAATCATACCTCCTCAGTCAGAAGCTTATCAATGGAATCTATGAAATTTGTCTTGTTAACAAAATTCCAAGTGATTCTGATGAACAGTAAAGACTAAGAACTACTGGCGTAAAAGGAAAATCAAAAAAGCAGTATTAGGAGTCAGGCAAGTCATATAAAAAATAACTGAAAGAGGAGCTCCCCCCAAGAAAGAAAGAGAGAAAGAAAGAAAGAAAGAAACAAAGAAACAAAGAGACAAAGAGACAAAGAAAGAAACCTACCTTTCTGAAGATGCCTTTAATTGCAGGGATATCCATAGAGAAACAGGCTTGAGTGGAGTGTTGAAGGAGGGAAGATGTTAAATGAAAACAAAACAAAACAAACAAACAAAACGGGCTCACTGGACAGGGAAAAAGGAATGAACAGAGACTGGAAAATGGGGGAAAAGTATTATCTGTATTTCAGAGCACAGTGAAATTCAGTCTGCTTGGTATCAAATTGTGCTGTTGTGATTTGAGGGGAAAGGTCTGAGGTTGGTGTTATATGTTTAGGACTATAGCTATGAAAAAAAAAATTAAAAGGAAATCATCTTAAAGAAGTATCATGCTCTAAAACAATAAAATATTCTTTCTTTTACCCCATAAATTTCCTGAATTTCTCTTCAACTGGAAATAGTAATCTTTTCCTTATTCTGCAAAAAGTAAGATCTTGGCTATTATCTAATAATGCTATTACTTTTATTCATGGGAAAAAGAGGAAGAAGAAGGTTTTCAAGTACATAAAAGTGAACTGTCATTTGGAAAGATTAGGAAAATATGAGTTTGACATCTTTGAGGGAGGAAGGGTAGGAGAGAAAAGGAATGGAGGGATAGGGAGAGGAGACACCACATCGCCTTTTAGAAGCATGCTTCTACATATTCTGACCCCTAAGCCATTCTCCAAGGTCTACCTAAACATCAAAGACTCCAGCTCTTAGGTGAGTAGGATGGAGAAGAACTACTAATCAGTACATAATTGTTAACACTGAAAGCTTAGAATCAACCTCCTGTCTTGAGACAGAAGGTGGGCTATCTTGGAGCCAGCTTCAACAGTTTTGAGTATCAGGTGAAGGTTGCTGGTACATGGGGTATCATCTGACAAGCAGATGGATAGCAGAGTGGGTGTGCTGGAGAGTGCTGTTAATTTAATGACTCCACATAATGCTTCTTTAAATTGAAGCAAGTCAGTGGGAAACAGCCAACAAAGCTGTTTCATGAATTTCTGGCCTCCTGTTATATATGGAGAAATGGGAAAGGACATATGTATTTATGCATCTGAAAAACTCAAATAGCTTCTCAGAGAGCAGCTCTCCCTAGATTCAAACTTTATGTAAACTTAATATCTTGAGCTGTTAGAGTTCATATAATTGAATCTTCTGAATTCATTCTACTTCTTCATCTAGCCATTAAAAATAACCATATCATTCTATGTGAGGTTATAGGGATATTAAGATGAACCAAGCACATTTTTATCTTAAAGACACTCGTTTATTTTAGGAACTAAAGAGTAGAATGGAGTCCTACAGAGAGCTGATAATCCAGAGTCATCAGCCAGGAAGCTTGAATTGTGAGAGGAAGTGTTAAAGACCATTAGTCGTCACTCCTTCACTCCTTCCGTGTTAGTGGGGTCTAGGTAGGAACTGAGGCTCTGTCTTTACCTAAGGCCCATGAGACTGAGCTGTGCTTATTGGAGTAGAGCGAAACTTATATACTGAGTCCAAATCAACAGAGGTAAGACTCAGTGCCCCTCTTTAGACAGGTAGGTGTCCTAATCTTGAATTTCCATAAAATTCGTTTTCAATGAAGGAGTCCGTGCTTCATGATTGTCTTGATAATGCCAGTAGGGTGCAGTTGGAAGCCAGAGGTGCACACACATTGAATTCTCATACCAGTTCAACAGGGCAATGCTACAAAGAAGATCAAATAAATCAGAATCTATTACTGTAACATCCAAAGTGTACATGTGCAATTAAATCATTTGTGTCTCCAAGAACAAAGGAAATAACAGCTTGAATAAAAGTAATGCAGCAGATTCAAATATCAAGTTGAGTGAATCAGATATTAGAATTATGACAAGAATTTCAAAGCAACCATCACATAAACACTTCAATAAACAATCACAAGTTCTCTTCAACCAAATGGAAAAACAAATCCTCCAATATACAAACAAATTATCAAAAGGAATCCATTGAAATGATTGCACTGAGAATCATGCAAAGTAAAATAAAACACTCACTTGATGGGTTTAATGTCTATGACGACAAGAAGCAGTGACTTTGAGGGGAAAAAATAAGATCTGTACATGATGAACATGTTAAAAATTGAAAAAATATTTGAAGAAGGAATATCTGAAAAATTTCTAACTTGGAGAAATAAACCCACTGCATGTCTATGAAAGACATAAACCAACATAAACCTTCACAGCAAACAATAAGTAAGGTAAATCATAAAAAGCACAAATACATTGGTGGACAATGTATTGATTAGCAATATCCTTCCAGAGTGACTGAAGGAAGTTCTTTAAACAAACAAAAACAAATTAAAATAGAAGAATGCTTAGAACTCAAGGAAGGAAAGACCAACACAATGGGTAAGATTTGGAATAAAACAACAGACCGTTCTTAATTTCTTGTGTGTATTAGGTAGTTGAAACCCAAACCATTATACCTTCCGATATGGTTCTTATTACCACATGTGGGAGAAATCCTGGAGAAGATTACCCTAAAGTGGGGAAAGAAAGGGGTCTAAGCGGGAATGTGCTTTCAACACTTATAAATGGCAAAACATTGCAGCTAGCACCTGTTGCAAGATGTGGCCTAGAGTGTGAATTAAATTTTTACCTGAAACTGGTCTGGAGACCTGCTTCTACCTCTATGCCTTGAAGAGTCCCTTTTCCTTGGCCTCATACTTAAGGAACTTCCCACTTTCAGAGTGAGAGAAGAATGAACACTGGTCTTTTGGAACAGGTACAGAATTGGCTGAAATGGTTTTTCCTTATCGCTACTTTCCTGGCTTTGCAATGAAAGCCAACAAAGGAGCAATGTTGGAGGAAGGTAAAGAAGGACAGAATCATATGAATTAATCAGAACAGGGCCCACGGCATGGCAGAATAGGAGGGAGAGCTTCTTCAATATGAGAGCCTGGCACATTTAAGGCAAGAACTTCAACCATTAGGCGACCGTGCCAGGGAGAGACTGAAGAAATTTTATATAAATTTTATATAAATGAAAAAAAAGTTTCTGTGCTACTCGAAATGAAGAGTTTAGATACAAAATAGCCAAATTTCTCATTTTTTTCAACCTCCTGGTTAGTGAGTCTAGGATGAAACTTCATGGAACACCGGGACTCTACATGACCCCACTGGAAGCCACCAACTTAGGAGTGAGCTCCTGTGGGGAGTAAGCACACCTGGCCTTCTACCCTCTTGTCCTGACGCACATTGCGCACTGTGCCTCTGTAATCCAACCCAGGACATTAGCCAGTTGTCCTCTAGCTTAAATAAAGACTGATCCTACCTCAGCTTCTCTTCAGTGCTGTTCACTGGCGTCCTTTTCTTACTGACTGATCACTTGAAGACCCTTAGCTACCAGGGGATGCAACCTGTGTGGTATGATGGCTGCCATGTTCACCATTCTAGGCTCTGAGTTAGCATTTTAGGCCCTTTGTTTTCAGTACTCAAGGGACAGTTTTATTTTTAAAGATTCATTTATTTTTACTTGAAAGAGAGAGAGAGTCTCTCCCATCTGCACAATTACTCCCCAGATGTTTCTGATGGTTGAAGCTGAGCTAATTAGAAGTCAAGTGCTTCTTCCAGGTTTCTGATGTGTGTGCAGAGGCCCAACGCCTTGGGACATACTCTGCTGCTTTCCAAGGCCATGAGCAGGAAGCTGGATAGGAAGTAGAACAGCAGCTGGTACATGAACTGGTGCCCATATGGTGCCGCAGGTAGAGGATTACCATGCTATGCCACTGCTCCAGCCCCTGGACAGTTTTTCCAAAACTTGATTGAGTGTATGCCTGTGTCATTCCGTTTGGAGCAGTTCATTTATGTGTGTTTTACATGTTTTGAGTCCACATGTCATGATAACCCATTTCCTCTATGGGTAATGGAGTTGGCAAATTCTTTTTTGTGTAGGGGCAGACAGTGACACATATATTAAGGCAGAATGTATATCCACATGGTCTATTTCTTGATGGTATCATGGCATAAAATGACTTTGTCTACACATGACAACTCTTCAAGTATTTGAGTACAAACCTCATGCCTATACTGAGCTCTCTTTAATTACTTATTGTTTCTTCAGGTGCCATTTATCATTTTATTTCTCATGCTCAATAATAAAATTTGCTTATCTGATTACCCAAACAAATGGTAGTTTTCTTATATAAAAAATAAAGAAGAAGAAAAAGAACAAGATCAAAATCCTAACTTCTGCTGCTATTCTGGACCTGAAGGACCATCTCTAACTCTGAGGGACTGGGTACCATTGCTTCATGGGAGGGGTCAGTTGGCAGCAACCTCCTAGCATACCATCTGAGAGGATCCTTGTGATTTCCCATTCTCTTTCCCTGCAATGCGTTCGTTGTCCTGAAGGCTAGTGCTGCCTTGCCTGGGCTCCTTTCCCAGGTGCAGGCAGAAGCCTCTGCTGATGTCTGGTCATGCTATTGTGGTTCTAAACCTATACCTTTCCAAATGAAATAGGCCTTTTTGTATTTCTAGTGTCCAGCTTAGTGGTAAACAGAAAATAGGCATGCGATAATTTGTGATCAACTGAATAGGTGAAACTAGGGAAAGACTAAACCATTCTCTGTATTCCTCTCCTCTCCTCTGTCTTTTTGCCTGTTCTTGTGTGTGTCTTTCACATATGCATCTGTTTATGTATGTGAACAAACACACAGATGAACACCCTGCTGCCTTGATGGAGCTAATCGTGAACCACACACGAACCCTTTCCCTCTGTAGCTAAAGGCCTCAGGTCACATCATCCAGGCAGCAGATTCTCTGTGTAGTGGATGCTGGTTGCAAGATCTGATGTCTTCTGCTGTTGTAAGTGACCAAATCCATTCATTTCAATTGCTGTAATTGATTCCTGTCTTTTGTCTCTTTCCTCATATCTATGTGTTAGTTTCTTGCCCAACAAAGTGTTCCCACTGGTAATACTCTTCGACCTGTTTCCCTGCTACCTACATTTGAGTATCAGTCCTAACTACCTAAGCCTCTACTCATTTTTTCATTTCCAGTCATCTGTTCACTCATTAATTTCTTCATACGTAAACATTAACCATATGCTTAACCTGTAACTAGGAAATCAACAGTAAATAAATATTGGTCCTTGTTGAAGAAGCATGGAGTCCAACGCAACCACTTTCTTTCTTTTCTTTCTTTCTTCTTCTTTTTTTTTTTGACAGCATCCTCTGAGTCTGTATATTCGCAGTCCTCATCTGTGTTTCCTCACCACCATCCCACTGACTGTGCTTGGGTCTTGTGCCTGATGCCTGTTGAGTTCTAAAGCTTATGTTCTTGGAAGTTGGCAGTGTGCTTCTATGTTGGCCTATATACTCCATGTAATGTGCAAATTCACACACAAGCAACAACACACATAGGAACCCATAAAATATACATGCATGCTTTTATAATGCTTGCTGTGTTGGAAAAGAGGATTTTAATTATATAATGACCACTGTTATTTTAAGACTTCCTACTCCTTGTCTTTGCAATGGCCAAGTGACTGTGGATTCTTGTAGTTGGTCCTGAAACGTATGGTACCTATGGTGCCAAACTCAGCTCAGTGGTTCTTGATCTGAATAGGAACAGTAGATGGTAATAAGGATACAATTTCTTTTTTCTCCCTAATTCCATATTATCTCATTGAATGTAGTATCAAGGTACACATTCATTGCCTTAGCCTCCTGGGTTGAAATGCTGTGCACATGCATAATCAGATAAAGAGAAAGGGGCCTCATCCTCATTTTGAAACTCAATGCATCTGGGACAAAGAGCCTCCAATTGTGCTTACCATCTGCTGGGGAGAAAGCCTCCACCGCCCCACTTGCCACATTGAAACGCTAAGGTGAGAACAGGGATCCACACAGTTCTGGTGTGGAGTAGATTTCACCTCTAAAATGCCCCGGAGGGAGTTTAGTGAGAGTTCTTTGGCTTCCCACATTTGGGAGGAGAGTGAAATTTAATTTCTGAGTAGGAGGACTGCTGACAAAGAGTCAATGTTCTGTAAACCATAGAATAAAGACAGAGACAGAAAGACAGATAATAAGTATATGCTTTATTTAATAATGTTCTCAGTAGTTTGAGTCATTTTTCTGTAATTTTCATGATGAATGCAAGCTATACTTCTCTGCATATCCTTAGTGTTGAGAAAACAGGCTGGGGAAATAATTTTTTAGTCAAATATGAAATTGTACATGATTCTAATACCTTAGAGGAGATTTCCTTCTCCTTTCCATTGTTCTGTAAATGAAAAGTAAATTAAGCTTTGTTAAGAAACTTTCCATTGAATAGTTTTATAGCAAATGTTTCATTCACTTCAATAAATAAATGTACAATATTTTCTTGAAAAGTGCGACACAGCCTTTGTAAAATTTAACAACTCCACCAAATTAGTCTCTCTGGTTCTCACTCTGCAATAGAAAATTACGCTTTTTTACTTTTAGTTAAGTAGCATTTAAATAAAATGTCTAATTCACTTCTGCGTGTTTGTGAAGCATTACACTTGTGATACACAAAGGTAGTTAATGTTGCAAGTTAAAAGATTTTTAATGATTATGCAGCATGTTAATGAGTGGTTCATCCTAGTGAGTACCAGCCTGGTGGTATGGACGGATCACTATTTAGGATGTGAGGCTTCTGGGGGCCTCCTGGCAGGCCTTTCAGTGAGCTACTCTGTGGCCCTTGGCAAAAGCGTTAGCCTCTCTGGGCATTTGGTTTCTCTGCTGTAAAGATGAAATAATTACTGCTGATGTCTACAAAGCCCTCAGGAATCCTTGGACAAGAGGAGCGTTTTCCATTGCAAATGAAAAATCACAGTGGAACCACCTAATATCTACAAGGGATTCTTCATACAATTTCATTGATGAGACCATTAATCTAAGTCCAAATTGTTACTATTAGATGTGTTTCATTTATTTACAGACAGAATGAGAGACAAGGAGGAAGAGAAGGAGCTCTTCCGTCCTGTAGTTCAATCCCTAAGAGCCCACAGTAGCTAAGACTGGGCCGGGCAGAAGGCAAGATTCAGGAACTTCATCTGGGCTTTGCATGTGGGTACCAAGAACCTGAGTAATTGGGCCTTTAATTTTTGTCTCGTAGGTGCCTTAGCAGGAAGCAGAGGCTGGACTGAGGTATCACAAGCCGTGACTTAGCTCATAATGCTATAAAACCTACCCCTGGGTGAAAGTCATTTTAGATCATGAGTTAATTTCTTTTATGTTTGTGGTATTGTTCTTTTGGCTAATTACTGGGAACAAGTGTGAGGGAAGAAAGGGAGAAGGAAGAAGGAAAAGTGAATATACTGATACAATTATTCTGGTTTTTAAATAATATAATTATTCTGGAGTTTCAAAATGAGGATGAGGCCCCTTTCTCTTTATCTGATTATGCATGTGCACAGCATTTCAACCCAGGAGGCTAAGGCAATGAATGTGTACCTTGATACTACATTCAATGAGATAATATGGAATTAGGGAGAAAAAAGAAATTGTATCCTTATTACCATCTACTGTTCCTATTCAGATCAAGAACCACTGAGCTGAGTTTGGCACCATAGGCACCATATATTTCAGGACCAACTATCAGAATCATATTTTAATCAAAACACCACATGGTTCTATGAGAGGCCCAGATACTTCACAGAACCTCAAAGCTGGGTACATGCTTAGAGAAAGTCATGTGGAAATTAGAGTTGCTGCTGTGTTCTTTTTGCCGCTTTATAACGGATCGAGCTCCTCCTAGCACTTTTGATCCTCCTAGTATAGAGAAGACAGGAAGTTGTTATCACAGAAGCTGTGTCCCCTCAACATTGTGTAATCATTATTGGCAGTGATGGTCAGTGATGGTCAGTAGCCCATTTGGCATGGGGCTGGGAAGTAGCAGTGAACTCCTTCTTTAGAAGGGCAATTGCTTATTGCAGGGATGAATGCTCTCCAGCAGTGTAGCTAAACACATGGAATTCTGTTCAGGTGATTGGGGAAGGTGCAGGAGAGGTTGATAGTCATGGGGAATCCAAAGTATTGATCTTGGAAAGTGGAACAGTAAGATGGGAGGGAGTCAGCATGACAGAGAACCGAAAGTAGCTCCTATTCCCAGGGTTGCATCTAATAGTCAAACCTTGCATTTCTGGAACTAAAAGGTTAAATTCTGAACGTCTAGAACCAAATCTTCACTTTGTCCTTTACTTCTATGGTGATTTAGAGAAAGATAGATAACCTCTCAGATTCTCAGTTTCTGCTTCTATACAGTGGATTTAATAATGCCCTGATGGATAATTGTGAGGGTTCAGCAAACAACATTTGTATAGAGCTGAGTTTAGCCCCTGACATTTATTAATATTGGGAGGCAAATTATGGCTCCAGCCCAGAAGGATTGCTAACTAGCCAGGGAATATTCAGTCACTCTTGTGTCTGACCCGAATGGATGCTGGAATGAAAGAGGATGTGGAGAGCCTAGAGGTGGATTCAAGACCTTAGCTGTGGAGGGTGCTGATGGCCTGGGAAACAGACTGAAGACAATTTTATAAAGCTTGTGCTATTTGTCCAGGCTTTTTCATACTCAAGGATGGGACTAAGCATTATCCTTCTTTGTGTCTCCTGTAACTACCTAGGCCCTGACAATATGTATGTGTGTGCATGCATAAACTTAAAGTGTAAGAAGCAAACAGAATGAGAACATGACATCTTAAATGATTTGCACACTTTCAGAGAAAGGCAATGAGACAAATTCTCTGGAATAGTTCATTTTTGTCTTTAAAACAATACATTTTAATCCTTACCTCTACTGCTTGACTGCTACCTTCTCCTTGATTTTGTGTGTTGTGAGACTTTCTGGTTGATAAATAATCCCCAAAGTAGTATGCAAATATATGAGGATATAATGCACTGTCCTATAGAATTTTCCTACTCAGGACCAATCCAGTGTTAGTTTGCAGACAATAAATTATTACAGAGGGGGAATGGCTAATCATCTTCTATGTACAGGTGCTCTCTGACTTTCTTTAAGATGGATGGAACTGGAAATACATAATAAATATATGGCAACTCAGTGTGTTTTGATATTTTTTACATGTTATTTCATATGTGTGCAGGACTTGATTCATTTTATAGATCTCTCCTTGAGACAGCAGGAGATGTCAGTGTATATGCACAGAACATTTTCTGCAATGAGTTCTGGAAACCTTGAGTGCTTTTGCATGTCAAGTGTTCCTTGTAGATTCCACCCAAAGACATGGAGTTGCTCAAAATGCTTTTTTCCTCTCCCTGCCTCTTTTCTTCCTAGTTGAAGTCAAATTAGGAGTTGAGTCGTTTCTGGATGAAGTGCAAAGCTTTTGTAAATTTCTAGTAACACATGGGAGTATTTATTCAGAGTTAAAAAATATATACAAGAGAATCTACAAGCTAAATAATGGATATTCACCATGGTAGGCTAACAAGCAGCACCAGAAGCACAGTGATGGAGGTTGGATGTGTTTATTCCTTTGAAATGATGAAGGTCTTGGCTATAGAGACATCTACTCAACTAAGGAACCATATGACATATTTTGCTGATTTGGATAGCCAGGAAATATTGTCTTGGTTCATGTCCCAAATATCTGAGATTTCTAGGAGTAGGCTGGGGCTTAAGCCAGGAGCTGGGAATTCCATCCAGGTCACCCATATGGATGACAGAAACGCAGATGTTCTGGACATTATTGCTGCCCCAAACTCACCAGGGTCTGCGTTAATACGAAGTTGGAATCAAGAGCCAGAGCTAGTTATCAAACTCAGGTACTCTAATGTGGAAGGAGGACTTTTAGCTACCAAACTAAATGATCATCTCTATAATCATGTGTTTCAACACAATTCAGAGACTTTGTAGCTGGACATTCTGTGACTTTATAAATCAGCCAGAGAACCTACAAGAACCTACTGTTTTTTTTTTAAAGATTTATTTATTTTATTACAAAGTCAGATATACAGAGAGGAGGAGACACAGAGAGGAAGATCTTCTGTCCGATGACTCACTCCCCAAGTGAGCTGCAACGGGCCGGTGCACCCGATCCGATGCCGGGACCAGGAACCTCTTCCAGGTCTCCCACGCGGGTGCAGTGTCCCAATGCATTGGGCCGTCCTCGACTGCTTTCCCAGGCCACAAGCAGGGAGCTGGATGGGAAGTAGAGCTGCCGGGATTAGAACCAGTGCCCATCTGGGATCCCGGGGCTTTCAAGGCGAGGACTTTAGCTGCTAGGCCACGCCGCTGGGCCCGAACCTACTGTTTTAAAGTGAAGAACTTACAGCACAATTTTTGTATCCAGTGCCTAGATTAGGCTGGGAACTTAGAAGACAGAGGTGATGGTACTTGTTGAAATGTTGCTCAAGGTGTTACTTAAGCTTAATGGCTCGGCACAGCAGCCTAGCAGCTGAAGTCTTTGGCTTGCATACACTGGGATCCCATATGGACACTAGTTCTAAACCTGGTGGCCTTGCTTCCCATCCAGCTCCCTTCCTGTGTCCTGGGAAAGCAGTCAAGGATGGCCCAAAGCCTTGGAAGCCTGCACCCACACAGGAGACCTAGAAGAAGCTCCTGGCTCCTGGCTTTGGATTGACTCAGCTCTTGAGCAGTTGAGGCCACTTGGGGAGTGAATCAGCAAATGGAATGTCTTCCTCTCTGTCTCTCCTCATTTTTGTATATCTGACTTTGCAATAAAAATAAATAAATCTTAAAAAACAAAGCTTGATATTTCCAGTTGACTTTGAATGTTGTTCTGGTGTCAGAGATTGGCTTCATCATCCATTAGAGACTTAATGTCAGGTAGCCCCAATTCCACAGTTTTAATGTTTAACACTCTTCATGAAGAAATGTAAGAGATCACATCCATAGTACTGTTCTAGATTAGTATGGGATAAGTGGAAGTATGAAACACAGTCTGTGTTTTAGAAAAGTGTAATATTCAATATAAATTAGGCAAATTTGATGAAACATTTATATCATACTTTTAGACACTAATCCGGAAGGACAAACCTCAGGGCACAAAAAGTACTACTAGAAATCAGAGAGAAGAGATTTCTGTACAGAGAGAAGAGTCTTGGACGAGGCTCTAAGTATCCCTAGAACTGTCGTGGAGGGAAAGATGGCAGCGAAGTCCACAGAGGACTGGACCTGCTCTTCAGGACCTTGTGCAGGGAGTTTCCCTTTTCCTACAGCGTTCTAGCAATCAAGAGATATTCCAAGGCTGATAAAGTCCCCTGGTATGACCATCCACTGAAGACCAGAAAGGGACTTGTCCATCAGATCCTTCAGTCAGCATGGTATGCAAAATTTGGAGTAGAGTAGTTTTCGCAAGTTCATCTGGCTTTTTGGTGGCTGACCTAGAGCCACCCTTGACATTTCTTAGCTGTGTGGCTGACTGCCCAGTCCCTGGAGAAGACAACATGCCTCCCATCACCCCCCTCCAGGATGAATTAATTAGCAGGCTTCACATTAATAGGCTATTACATGACTGATTCTAAAATTCTATTTCCTCTTGGAAACTCAGATTTTCAAGGGAACATTTTTCTCTTAGTCTTTTTGGGGATGGATGTATAAACGAAAAGATACCCAAGTGTTTCCTATAGCATATCCTCTGTGGCCTGCTCATTTAGCTTGTCTGGGCAACAGAAAGCCTGTTTACTACTACCTAGTGCATCACATCAGGATGGCAAGACAAAGAGTCTAATAGTGAAATGATGATCTGAAGAATTGTAAGTCAATTTGAACAACAACAACAACAACAACAACAACAAAATGAATCTGTTGAGACTGTGTGTTGAGGTCAGGTATTTCTACAACTGTCAGAGGATGGCCTTCTAGGGTCTACTAAAAAGCGAATCTTAAACTAACATTTTGTGTGTGGGATTTGCATATGTCCCTATGCTGCTTTGGAAGTATTTTCTGTGTATTTTGGGTGTGTGTGTGTGTGCACCCATGTTTTCTAGGATAGCCTGTATAATCTTTGAGGGTAAAAACTGCATCTTTTGGAATTATTCTGGGTGTCTATCAGATGGATTTAGACTCCAGTAAGAGTTTAAATCCACAGAGCATTTGTTCCTGATTCCTTGCTTTATTACATCTACCGCTCAAACTCCAGTTTATCTCTTTCAAACGCTTTGTATTTCTTCTTCATGTTTCATTTCACGCTCAGTGTTTATGTGTGCGACCGGTCAATTTCATCTCAGTTCTTTTTATTTCCTTATGTGAGAGCCATTTTAATAGTATTTGTTTCGAGTGAAAATCTGTTATTCAAAGTAAACACGTAGAACTTGGCTAGAGAAAACTATTTGAATAATATTCATATAACAATAAAATCTTGAAAATGTAAATATAAAATACAATATCCATGGTTAGTGATGTTATTCACACACATTGCTCAGTGCTGTTAGAATAGGATATAGCTAATCATAGAAGAATCACAGCCTGTACTATAAACATCTTTCATTTAAGGATATCAGTGGGTTTTTACTGAAGGTGTCATAATATTTATTCACAATAACATTCATTTATCACCAATTTCTAATGTCAGAACAGAGATGGCTAAATATGTAATCGGTCTTGCACGTCTCTAATTACTTTTTAAATCTTAAAATATAGATTGGGTGCTTGTGACAGCATAACACCTCCTGGGTAAAGCTAGAAATTAGGCCATCTCTGTTCATGCTGGCTAGCTCAGAAGAGCTCTCAAAGAAACAAATGTTTTTGGTCACCTTCATAATCCTAGTGGAGATGGTAGGAAATTACTTTTCCCACTAGGGCAGCTATTATGAACACCAAGGTATTTTGAGATCAATTGATTGTAGACATTAATATCATGGACCTAAGGTAGGAGTCGGAGAGGACAGTACTAGAACTCTAGGCAAAGTATCACTTGTCCTGTTACAGGTTACTTGGAGAATACTGGTGAATGACAGGATTCAATCGGAAGAACACTGAGTGTAGATTCCATATGCTGGCATTTAGAACCTGATCGCTGAGTATGATGCTGTCCAGCTATATAGCTGGGGAAATAATAAAGACTACAGGTATAAGCAGCTATACATTATTTTAAAAATGGTGTTTGTTTTCACTCATTTGAAAGAAGGGGGGTGGGGAAGAGAGAGAGAAATATTTTCCCTTCACTGGTTCATTCTGAAAATGTCTACAATAGCAAGGACTGGGCCAGTCTAAGGCTAGGAACCCAGGACTTCTTCTGGGTCTCCTGTGTGAGTAGAACGGGCCCAAGCACTGGGACCAGTATCTGCTGCCTCTAGGGTGCATTAACAGGAACCTTGCTGCTGCCCCAAGCTGCTACTTAACCTGCTGAACCACAATGGTTTGCACGTTTATTGGGTATTTTGCTTCTACCATTTCAATACTTACTATGCCACCAAAGGATAGCTGTTATATTCCCTGTTTGACAAGTCAAAAATCTCAGAGAAGTTTGATAGCTTTCTGAACCTCACCACTGAACTGGTAAAGCTGGGGTATAAAATATGGTTTATTTTAGGCTGATGTCCAGGCTGTTTGCAAAAGAGCACAAAGACAACAAAGCATCTGTCAGCCACTATGTTTTTTTTAAAGATTTATTTATTTTTATTGGAAAGGCAAATTTACAGAGAGAAGGAGAGACAGAGAAAGATACATTCTCATCCCTCCTGGCTTCTCCTGTCCTCCGATTTTTTCCCTTCTAGTCTCCTGGCTCTCTCCCAGTGTTGGAGCTCTCCATAGCTCATCCACAATCCTCTCTTTTGTAGCTTTGTCCACGGTATCTCCCTGAGGGCAACTTACTCCCATGTTATTGAATCCTTTGATCACTTCTAAATTTAAATCTACTTTTATGCTTCCCAAATCTCTACATTGACGAATCCCAAATTAAGCCTCTAGCCATTGGTGTCTCTTAGTTTCAGATGGCTGTTCAGCATCTCCGCTTGAATGGTTAAAAGGTATCTCAAAGTCAACAGGATTAAAATGAAATTATGTTTCCAAAGAGATATATAACTTAACAAATGATATCTTTGCCATCTAACTTCTCTGGGAAAAAATAGGGAAATGCTTAATTTTGTTTTTCCTACACGTTAATTCCTCATCTTCCACATCATATCCATCCCCAACTTCTGACTTCTAGTCCATTGAGATTGGACTACTTGTTAACATCTTCACCATTGTCTTAAACCAAGGCTTCATTATCTCTTGCTTTGAGTGCTGAAATAATTTCTTAATTGATTTGGTTATTAATTGTCATTTATTTCACACTGAGATCAAATGACCTAAAATATTTAATACATCAGACCATATAAGTTTTCTACTTAACACCCTTTGTTCTTTTTCCATTGTGTTTAGAAAAAGATCCAAACACGTTACTGACCATCAACATAATCTATCCCATCCACTTTGTTTACCTCATCCCACTGTTTCTCTTACTGACTTACACTGACTACATGGCTATCTTGCCTTTTACAAAACTTATCGACCTTGTTCCTGTTTCATGGCCCTTGATGTTCGGAAGTGTCTTCCTCAGAATCATGCATAACTGGCTCTTTTGATGTAGCTGCCTTTCTCTTTTTGCTGACTACCTCTGTTAGGGATGGCTCCTGCCTGCCCATCTCCCCACCCCAGTCACAACTTTCCCAGGCACTTGCTATGTTCTTAATGTATTTTATTCAGTTGCGAGGTTTGTTACTACTGTTTGCTATTATCATTCTTATTTGCAATGTTTGTTTGCTGAGTTATTTTCTGTCCTCCTATTTAGTATAACTTCTTCTGTTTTACACGCTGCAAAATAGGAGCTGGTATAGCAGAAAATCAGAATGGAATAATCGATATACAATCAGTATTTTCTAATGAAAGGTCCTTGAATCGCTGGGAAGCAGCAGGATTGGGTTATGGACCCAGAGCTGGGGATAGGCTGGTGCAGTTTTGAATCCAGATTCTGTTTACTAGTTCTGTCACTTAATGCAAATTTCTTTTTTGTCAAATCAGGAGAATAATGGAAATTTCCTATGGGATTATATTTAGTAAATTATCTGGTACATGGCAAGGTTCCAACATAGGCATTTTGATCCCGTGATACAAAACAATTGGAAGAAAGGTTCTCAGAACTGACATCTTACCATTTCTGGCTCTGAGATAGTGAGATCCAAGTATGATGCAACTTGGTTGTAATAGGAAAGGAAAGGTCTGAATGTGACTGACAGTTTATAATTTTTTATTTGCACCTACACAGACCTGTAGCATAGCCTGTACATGCTGTGTGTTGCAAAACTTCAGCAAGGTTGTTGATTTAGACCATGGTGTGAATACCATCCCAAGGGTTTTGCAATGGGATGACCCTGCTACCTGCTTCCTAATTCATTTATTTCACTAAGGATAAGGAAATGCATGTAATATCATCTTTAATCTCATGACTCCTGGTTGCCTTCACTCACCAAGGCTTTTTTAATTACAAGCTGCTTTATTTTTAAAAGTACCGAAATCCTTCTACATAAGTTTTCTGTGTCCTAAATGTTCTACACTGAAATATCACCAGCCCCAGTTTTATCACTTACTTAAGAATTTAATCGTTACCCTATTTTATGAATTTATTGTTAGATGAAAAAAGCAGAATACAGATGGTTCCAAATTTCTACAGCTAAACTTCATGATGTTTTGATACCACTATGGGGAAAAGAATGGTATGCATTTTATAGAAACCATACTTTAAAAAATATAGTTTTGAAAAGCAGAGTTACAGAGATAGGGACACAGGCACACACGCACACGCACACACACACACACACACACACAATCCTCTATCTGCTGTTTCACTCCCCTAATAGCCACAAAGGCTGGGGCTGGGTCAGGCCTATACCAGGCGCTCCAGCCAGGTCTCCCGCATGGGTGAAGAGGTCCAGGGACTTGGGCTGTCTCTTGCTGCTTTCCTAGGCACATTAGCAGGGAGCTGGATTGGATGTGGAACAGCTGGGGTCTGAACAAATGCCCATATTGGATGGCAGTTTCACAAGTTGTGGCATAATTCACTATACCAAAATACTGGACCTGAAACTATACTTACAAGTTTAGCTTTTGATCCTTTCATGGACAAATGACATTCCATATCACACTCTCATGATACTGGGCAGTAAGGTGCAGCTACCTGTCAGCCATAGCAGCAAGAAGGTACATAACCACTGCTTTACAGTGTACTGCTTTGCTGAGGTGTGATGTTCAGTCGGTTACAGGCAATAAATGTGGATCAACTCAAGATATTTTCAGTCTATGCTGAGTTTATCAGGTCATCGCTTGAATTTAGTTTGCAGAGCTGCCATCTAGAATCTTGCTTGTAGGGTTTTTCCACACTACTGAGAGTGGCAAAGACCTGGGCTGGTCCTCCTTTCTGCAGTCTCCTTAGTGCCATTTGATACACACACAGATTAAGGATGCTTATTAAATGTGTACTACATAACTGAGGCTCTTATTCCCAGTCTTCTATTTGTATGAGCAAGATGGGCCGACCTCTCCTAGAGCGGTTCTGACATGAAACATCTAGGTAGATGTACAAGGCAGCTGCGCTTAGTGGCACAGAAGACAAAGCACCGTTGTGACATCGGTCCTGGCCTAATTGGAAACACTGACTGTGCTACTTGACATAAGACAATCTGGCTCAAAGCAGTAGCAATTTCATGCCAGATGTTTTCAGGCCACACATGGAGTCTGAGAGTTGTTGGATTCTAAGCCCCACATGGCACAACTACAACTTAACACATCATTTGAAGGTCATCAGCAAGAAGGCTCAGCCCATCCTGAACTTCCTTACACTCCGAGCCCCTTTGACTTTTAAAGCAATGCTGACATTGCAGGGTCTTAATTTCCATCTTCATACATTTCAGGGTGGCGACCATTGCCCTTAATTATTTCTATTATCAGTTGATTCCTAGTAGGCCTAACATACTTAACATATTGTACATTGCAGGGGATATTAAACTCCTGCTCTGAATAAACTTCAAGTTCAGTTAATCATAGAGGTAAAAATACACCCCTACTTTGACTTCTATTGATTTTGTATGTTTTCTACCTGGTACAGTTTCAGTCTGTAAGTGAAAATGGAACGGTATTTAAGAAATGGGCAGGGGACTTTATCATCAGGAGCTTTTTATTCCATCTCTTCTCCTAGAAGCCTCTTGACAGGGACTACCTTGCAGACTGTATGTGTGGATCTTCCTAGGTGACTTCCGTGCAGGCTTACTCCCTTCCCTCCCTGACTGGGGAGGACGATGCTATCCAAGAGCTGCTCCTGAAAGTGACTGCTCTATATTTAGAAAAAGAGCTTTTCCTGGAGAGGTTAATCACACTACTTAAGGCAAATTCACAATAGTTAAAATAGGTCATTAGGAATGCATTCAGGTGTGGCTCCTGTAAATTGACTTCCAAATTTGCAAGGGAAAAGCAGAATGCTTAGTTCTAAGCACAGGATCTGTCCAAAAATAATGTTACATATCAGGAAGGGGATTATAGTCTGCAGAAAGCTGTCAAAGCTCAAAAAGAATCCATTTCTATTTGAAAAGCATGCTAAAAATGTTGTTACTACCCTAGAATAAGCCTGGATATCTGTTTTTCTCAAAAACAGGACAATACTATTTGAATTCTGTTAGATTATCTGCCCCCTAGAGGGCTGAAGTAATGCCCCACTTTACACATCCCCTTTGGTATGTTATGTAATATCTTCCACCTAGAAAATGTTGGATAAGTTGGTTTTGAATAAAACTGGGTATTTGTATTTGGCTCATTGGGTTTGTGTTCAAAGAATATGCAAAGGGTAAGACTGCAAAACAAATGTAACTCTCCTTTTTGTATTGTTGGTGGGACCACACACTATATGAGAAGCAATGCGATACTGAGCCTCTGTTTTGACTTTGCCATTAAACATCTACATGACCTTAGAGATAATCTCTGGCAACTTCATTTTTTTTCTTCTGAAAGTTGAGTAAACTGGAGCACATGCCAGTTAGCTCAAAAATTATCATTTGAATATATGTGTTATAGTTACTCTAATTTGTAACTGTGCTGTAGTTTACCTAAAGGTAGTCATGTAATCCCAGCGTTTGACATCAGATTTTGTATCAAAAAACAACTTATCCTGCAATTTTCTCAACCCCAAAAGACTTCTCTGTGTTAAGCAGATCTGTTCAGTTTGATTCAGGCTCTGAGAGCTTTAAAAACTTTGGAGAAGTTGTGCAAATAGGACAGAGTAAAGACACAAATGAGTGTCCTTGTTATACCCAGTTGAAATTTATGGTATTTTAATTACAGTGGACCTGAACCTTTGGTGAGCTGGAGTAATTAAACTATTCGGTGGGAGCAAATCGTTACAAATAGGAGAAGGATTTGCCCTTCTAGGATGCTGATTAGAGTGCTGAACAGGAAAATTTACTTAATAGCGCCTGGAAAAGTGAAGGGCATTTTACCTTCAGACAGCACCTTGTTCATGCCAAAATTAGGTCAGGAGCTGTTTGTTTAACTGAAATGGTTTCATAATCACTCCAGTTTTACTGAATAATTCTGACTTCATGATACCAAGAAACAGCAGGCTGGTTTCAGCATAGGTTTGAACAAGCACAAACAAAAGGATGAAAGGTAGGACTGCGTTTGTTGAAACTTTTATGGAGTAATTCAGCAGGAACACTACTGGGCCTTTCACAGAGTTGTACAACAAGGAAGTCAGGAAGCCCAGTCCCTTGATTGAAAGGGCAACAGCTCTGTGACATGGGGATGCTTCTTGTTGATTGGAGATAGAGATTATTGCTGTCTACATTTCCCACCAATCTAGATGGCACGGCATTCTCTAAAGAAAAGAGGCCATTGGCATCAGTAGAGAAACACAAATTGCTAGCTTCCTTCTGAAAACAGCGAGGGTGTCCTGGGTCCAGGGAAGGACTGTTCAGAGCCAACACCCTCTAGCATTGAACTCTAAGACTAAGGAATAGGGTGTGCATTAGCATCTCAGGACAGTTCTGATCAGAGAGGGCTTAGTTCCCTACACATAGTGATATTTGAAGGTCTCATGCAGCTACAACCAAAATTGACACCTAAATTTCGAAATACAAATATATTCCTCACAGTGTGGCTGTGAGGATTCAAAACAAATGAATGCTAAGTGCATTATGATGAGAAGGCCCATGACCTGTGCTGGCCAATCATGGAAGATGGTAGTCTTAGAGTTGCAGCAACGTTCTTGAAGTTCTGGTGGGCTGCTTGAGTTGCTGGATTGTGGCATTACCCAGCGGGTATCTGGGGCAACGGTTGGGCCTCCCAGGGTAGTGGGAGTGCCCTTAGGGAATATTGATAACAATTGGTTTCTTCCCAAGACAGGAAATTTGTTACATATAGGAATCAAGAGGTTGGATGAACAGTCATGGGAGTAAAAAGTAGTAAGCTAGAGCACTCACTGCAAACCCTGACACTCAATCAGTGCTCAGTTAACGAGCTTGTTGCTAATATTATCACCAACACTGTTCCTCCACTTCCCACCCCCCCCGTTATCTCTTCTTTCATCTGCTCTTCTTTCTCCTCTTCCTTCTTTCCTCACCTCTGATACCTCTCTTTCCTTTCTCCTCTTCCTCTTCTTTCTTCATCCTTCTATTACATACCCTATAATTTAGAATGAGTGGCTTGTTTTCTATCCCAGCTTTGGTCTCCTCTTCAGACCAAGCCAGTTGCTCTCATATTTTCTTCTAAACCTTACTTAGTGTTTTACAAATAGGAATAGAATAAGTATAATAAATAAAATGAAAATAAATACATTTTATACCTTAGGCAAAAGCGATGCCAAACTATTCTATTTATTAAATAGAAAGATTCAAATTGTTTAGTATATATAAATAACCTGAAAAGAGTACATAAAAATTGAAAGATAAATCATACTTTTATTCTGAAATAATCACAATTACTCACTAATGGAGTGCAAACACCTGTCAGATGCCTTACAATTTTTCAGATCCTGGAATCAGTTTGAGTAGTGCCTTCTTCATTTTGTATTTTATAATTTTTTGGTGTTACTTGTTTATATTAAAGCAACTATTAAAATCTGCATTTACAAATACATAATGTCATCAGAGGGAATGTAGCAGGAGCTCATGTTGGAACTAGCCTTGCTGGACTATTTCAGAAATGTGACTGTGTGTCCCTTGAATATTTAAAATGTCCAGGGGCACTTGGGAATTTATTGCAATGTTCCATGGTGCCTTGGCACCCAATTTGGGGATAACGGTTTAAACAGATAGACTCTTAGAAGTAGTAAATACTAGTAGCTAAGGTCAGCTACAGACTGATAGAAACAAACTCAGGAGATCTAGTGCGCATTCTCTTCCTGTGATTTTGCCTTGATTCTGAAACTCCTGGGACAAATGGTGGGTTGGGCTGACTGCCAGTGAACCAAAGCCCACTCCAGCTTATCTGATTTGTTAATTTTGAACTTTCAAGAGAAATAAGAACACCTTGAATGGAGAATCACAGCCCTTACTTTCAGTCATCCTAATGGCCTTTATCTGTTTGCTGAAACTTAATTATGCACTCAGGAATATAGTCTCTTGTGCTAGTTTTTTATGGAATGAGTGTATGGATTATTGGATTAGAAATGTTCGTCTTTTGTTTTTTAAATTGGATTTTTCTGTCTCTGATTCATCATTGGATTTTCTGGATTCTGATTAGATCTTTACTTGGGGTATGTGATGTTCTGATTTGGAAGGGAGGGTACTCTCTCTGGAATCTAGAACAAGAAAAGGCTTTTAAGTAATCTACCATGATCCTTCTGTTTTGCTGACTAGGAGAGGCCAGATTTGTCCAAGGACATTCTTCATGGAGCAGGACTGGATTGGACTGGAACACAGTGTACAGCTTCCTACCACAATTTCCCAGGAGACTGACACTTTCTACACAGTTTCTGTCTGCATCAGAGGATATCCTTTTCAATCATTTCTTTTCAGAGTCTCAAACATTTCACTGTAAATGACCTCTCCTGGCTCCTCAGTCACTGCCTACTGTGGAATGTGTATTGACCTCCATCCTGCCTACAGAGCAACATTCGGTTATGACTTGTATCAAAACACTGAAATGCTACCAGGGTGACACTGTCCTGACAACACACAAGAAGTACCCACTATTTCAAGCATTTTCAAAGGATACTTTGGCTACTTGGAACCCCTCTCAGCTCTGGAGGAAGAACCTCTATGTCAGTGATGGAAAGTTTTAAAGTGTTGTTTACTAGAGATAATTGTTTTTTTCTCTGCTCTTTTGAGTAATTACATGTAAAGCCTAAGTCTTCTGGCCTTTAATTGAATCAGCCTTCCACTGATTCACTCCTCAAAGGGCTGCAATGGACTGGATTGAACCAGTCTGAAACCAGGAACCAGAAGTCCCATCCTGGTCTCACACATGGGTGGCAAGGGCCCAAGTACTCAGTCCACCTTCCACTGTCTTCCCAGGAACATGACAGCAAGCTTAATTGCAAACAAAGCAGGTGGGACTCAAATTGACACTCTAATTTGGAATTCCAGCACCTTGCACCTTGCAACCAGTGGGTTAAGCCGCTGTGCACAAGGCTGGCTGCCAAAGTTTCTTTGGAAATGAGAGATCTGTCGGTGATTTCCAAATTCATTTGTCTCCTAATGTGAGTGGGGTGGGTGCTTTTCGAAATAATTATCTCTGTTCAAAATTCTAACCCTGAGTACACCTGAAAATTCGAATCTAGGAGGCATATTTATTTCAAAAGTTTTGTTCACTTAATTTATTTGAGAGAAAGAGTGTGCTTGTTCAACTCTCATATCACAAATATCCATGAGTTAAGAAGATCTTAGTCTTGCTCTCTCAGCTAGGGAGTATGGGCACAACTACTTGAATCACTACTTGCTGCCTCCCATAGTACATATAAGTAGGAAACCAGAATTTCTAGTGGAATCAGGACTCAAATCAGGCACCCTGATATGGGATAGGGATCTCTCTCTCTCTCACACACACACATGTATATACACACTATGTATATAGATGTCTTTATGTATCTGTGTATGTGAATAGATACATAGGGATAGATAGATAGATAGATAGATAGATAGATAGATAGATAGATAGACAGATAGACCATCTTCCACATGCTATTTCTCTAGGCTTAAACTAGGGACTGGAGCTTCATTCAGGTCTCTCATGTAGGTGGCAGATGCCCGAGACCTTGGACCATCATCTACTACTTTCTCAAGTAATTTGAGAAAGGGAGTTGGATAAGAAATGTAGCAGCTGGAACTTGAACTGGTGACTATATGGGATGCTGATGTCACAGGTGGTGGCTTAATTCACTACACCACAGTGTCTGCCACTTGAACATCCTTTCATGTGCTCATGTACAATTATTACTTTCAAATCATTGTTGACTACACTTATTGACATAGTTTGTCAATTTCTGGTCTCACCTTTGTTCTTTAATCCCACAACATTAATTTTTCATTTTCTTGAAGCTCATTGCTTAATAAGTCTGTTAATGAAGATGTATGAGTGGAATATTCCTTGTGTATTTGTGAGTCTGAAAATTCTCCCATTTTATTTCCATACTGAAAAATGGCTCAACTAGATAAAAACTGCTAAATTAACAGTCACTTTTCCTGTACACTTCTAAAGCATTCATTCATTTTTTTTTTTAGAAAAGCATTTATTTGTTTGAAATACAGAGTTACAGAGAGAAGGAGAGAAAGAGAAGAAAGAGACATCTTCTATCCACTGGTTCACTCTCCACATGACCACAACAACCAGAGTTTGATCTCTGATGCCAGGAGCCATGAACTTCTTTGAGATCACCCATGTGTGTATAGGAGCCCAATCATCGGATTATCTTACCCTGCTTTCCAAGGTGCATTAGCAGGGATGGGTAGTGGAGCACCTGGGACTCGAACTTCTGACTCCCTGTGACCTTGGGACACCAGCATTGCAGGTTGTGGCTTTACTCACCATATTATAGTTCAAGCCTCTAATTTTGGAGTTGTATTTATTTATTTGATAGGCCTAGTTAAAGAGAGGTTAGAGAGAAATAGAGATATTCCATCTGAGAGTTTACATACTAAATGGCTTCAACAATCAGGATTGGCCAGCCAAGTATGGAGCTAGGAGTTTCATCTGGATCTCCCTTGTGGGGACAGCTTCCCAAACATTTGGGCTTATCTTCTAATGCTTTCCCAGCTGTAGTAGCAGCTAGCTGGGTTGGAAGTGGAGCAGTGGGGACTTGAGCTAGAATCTGCATGGAATGGTCGTGTCCGGGCAGTGGCTTACTCCAGTGTTCTACAATGCCAAGCCCCTCATTACTTCCTTTTTTGGCATTTTTTTTGTCACCACTGGCAAGTCAGGTTTTAACATCATTGTCATGCTAATCTCTATTTTCTATCTTGCTTTTAGCTTTTCAGCTTTTTCTTTCGTATTTTCAGCATCCTGACATTACAATTCCTCTTGATCTAGATTTATCTCTGCTTATGTAGTTTAGAAGACCCACAGAAGCTTTCAGATCTAAAACCATCTCAAATCTAAGCAATCAGTTAAACTTGTAATCCAGAAAAACTTGTAATGTTTATTTCTTCAAATAATATATCGTTAGTGTTTTTTCCATTTTATTTTCATTTTCTGGAGCAGTTAGTAGACATCAACTGGATCTTGTCAGTTTCTTCTCCATGTCTTGATATTTTATGGTTCTTCATGATATGGAAGATAATTCAGAAGATTGTTAGAAATGGAATTGATAATGATTATTTTCCATGAATGTTTTGAAGATTTCTCATATCAAAAATCAAAACAAAAGAAAAAAAGTACGTCTAGCTTTGCTTTATATAACTAATGCAGGGTAAAATCCTCAGTTTTGTTTTCTAATGTTCTTCTTTCTTCAACCACTTTCACTCTATGGTTCACTATACAGCAAATATCATTTTCATTACTATAGTTCTCAATTCTTAGAATTCTGTTGCTTTTTATTTTGTGTTTTACATAATACAGTAGAATCACTTAGATTTGTTTTTGATCCATGTTATTCATTTATCTCCTTGAGGATTCTCAAAACACCAATACAAAAAAAATTTTATGTTACTATGTAATATTTATTTCTCAAAAATTATTAGCATTTCTTTGATTTTCTTAGCTACCTACTTTGTAGGGTAGTTCTTAACATGTTTTGCAACTTTGACCTCACAATTCATTTTGAATGTTGGTTTTTATTGTTTGTGTTGCAGTGCTTTAATTTTTTTTCTCTGTGCATCTTCCCTTCTTCAACTGTTTTGTGTATGCCTGCTTCTCATGTCACTCTAACCTCTAGCCCCTTCCATACACATCTTCTCATGCAATTTTTTGGACCTTTCATTTTCAGTCACCTGGGGATCCAGCGGATGTCTTGGTTCAGTTCTTGACCATAGTGACTAACAGCATATTTCAACTTGTTAGATTTGTTTTGTTCTAAACTGTGTCTATATAGCAGAGTAGCTAGAATTATCTCCTGAGTTTAAGCAATAAGCCAATCTCTGGTATCCCTTCTCATCTCCAATCCATACCTCACTGATTTTGTTTGGGCACTTTCTTACCATTGATCCTTTAGAGAACTCCCAAACTCCATTGCTGCTTCCAATTGTCAAATGTAGTAGATGTATAACTCCGATTCAATTTGCAGTTATACATTTTTGTTCATTTTGTGCTTCATGGGTTCCTGACTTTGATTTTGGTCTGATATCTTTTTGCTTTTCTCTTTTTTATTATCCATTGTTTAAGAAGGGACCTGATGTGCAAACATTCAGCTACTATGAAGCTTTCCACTTTCAGAGGCTTAAAATCCAGCATAGACAAGATGGAGACCAAGGTTCCTAAACACATTCTTTGTGTTAGGAAACCTTTGTTTTATGTTCTTTTAGAAATGAGGTCCTTCTGCTACTCAAAATAATGTTTAAGCCTTACTTCATGATCATGTGCCATTCTTTTTAAAATAAAGATTTAGAGGAAAAACGCTGCAGGTGGTTTAAAGATAGCACATCATGCATATGATTGTCTCCTGGGGTGTTATTGTCTTCTCCGCTATTTTCTTTGATGTCTAAAGATTCATGACAGATTCTGCACGTATCTCACACAGCATTGGCTTGAACACTTTTTTTTTTTACTTTTGTCCAAAGCTGCTATGTTGCCTAAAGCTAGTAACTAATATCTTGTAGCATAATTTTTACTTATTTATGTTACCTTCACTACTTTTATTCCCTGGCATTACTAATACAGAAAACATTTAAAAAATACCTCTTTCTGAATACTTCTTTGATTTTTTGGAATACCACATTCAGAATGTTTATAGTAGTTTTCTAAATCATCTTTTTAAAAGTCAAAATATGACTGTTTTATTTTGTTTCCCTCCATCTTCTAGCTCAAGAACAGGCACAAATGAAAACTGGTATCTCTCACCCACCCCACCCCCTGCAAATAAAATTAATGTTTACTTAGTTTTATTTGAAAGATAGATTTATAGAGGGAGAAGGAGAGAAAGAGAAAGAGAAAGAGAGAGAGAGAGAGAGAGAGAGAGACTCTTTTTTCTGCTGGAGCACTCTCCAAATGGCCACAACAGCTGGAGCTGTGTTGGTCCAAAGCTGGGAACCAGGAGGTTTTTTCCAGGTTCCCACAATGGTGCCAGGGCAAAAGGATTTGGGTCATCTTTCACAGCTTTCCCCATCACATTAGCAAGGAAATGGATTAGAAGTGGAGCAGCTGGGACTTGATCAACTGTAGGAAAACTGAATTGCTTTATGATCAGATTCTAAGACAGACAAAGCAGCCAGCCTCATTTTGATTGCTGTGAAGGGATCTTCCAGACTGGTGTATCCTGGAATATGACTCCTGGTGTGTTATAATCCTAGCTGGGCTGTCCATTCCTTGATGCAGGGACTTCACATTGTCACATTGACCATAGCATGTCTGTGGGCATTGCCTTGTTACAGCTCCTTTGTTCATGGCCAACACCTATTTATACTTGGATTAAAGGCTTGAAAGTATAGTCTAGCTATGTACCAGGAGAAAAGAAGAATGTTTAGTTAACCCAGGTAGACAGTTGCTATACTGTCTACTGGACAGTCTAAAATCTGTTGCATGTGATATGAAATGGTTTATCACTTATATATCAGTTTTTCATCATAATATTCTGCCCATTAGTTACAAAGGACTTTGTTTTTAACATGTTCTTGGACTTTTTGTGTCTAGTATATTGCATTCCATTAATGAAACCAGAAGAGAATAGGGTTATTTGATTGACAAATGTGTGTTTTTAATTTGAGAAGTGACTTGGTGGCAGACATAAGACATGTTCCTGAAAAAATTATGCAGAAAAATGCTTTTAAGGAGTGGATGGAGTTGTCTGCCTTACTCCTCCTCTGGGTAAGTAAGATTTGTCTACTAAGGCTTGCTTTCTCTAATTTCAGTCAAATGGGTACTTACAGATCTCTCATGATGGAAAACATTCAAGTAAAATAACATCATTTATTTTTCATTAAGTGTATCTTTCTTGTAGGATCCATTTATTCTCCATCACTAGTCTTTCAACTACTAACTGATGTAGGATGTGTTCTTTTAAAGAAAACAAACCAAAGTAGGCACAATTAACTTACAACTGCTAGAGGCAATTCAAATCCTTTTTTTTTTAATTGAATGCGGATCTGCTTTAGTAATTCCTAAAAGTTTAGCAACTTAGCACTTGCTTTGAAGATGTGTTTAAATAGGAATTTCAATATAAAGATGAGTATTTCTTGAGTTTTGTGTGTGATAAATAAGGAAATTGAATTTTGCTTAGGAATGCACTATTTCTTCTGTTCCAAGAAAGAAGTCTCTATTTTGTAAATAAACTATGTGCCTCCACTTTATAGGGTTTCTCTGATTTCCCAAGCCTGAGTAGTCAACTGAAAGAATTCATTCAAAATGTAGATATAGGACATGCTATATAATGTGAGGTATAATTTTTTTTTTAAACTTGCATCTACCACTGAGAAATGTATATGTGGAGATTTAAGAGGGCAGACTTCAGAACTGACTGGCCTCCTATAGTTTCTCCTAGACCTGAAAGATTGTTATATAAAAAGTCAGCATTTCATTGCTATCCTATATACATAAAGAAAATTAAAATCACATGTGCACAGCAAGCTTAAGCCATTCAGCGTGCTCATAAACATATTTAAAGCCAAAAATTACAGCTATTTCTCTATTCTTGGTACCACGGATAGCTCTTGCTGTGGTTCTTTCATTGCTGTACACACACTGTAACAGTAATTATTGTATTTTAAGCACTGTGCTATTCCACAAGAGCAACTTGTCGTGGTGATACAGCAACCTGGCAACCAAGAACCCCTCCTGAACCATGCATGGTCATCCCTAGAAAACTCTGTGTGTACGAGTGTTGCAGCAGAGTGTAATCTTTTGTTAGGGAAGGGGATCATGACTTTTCTTAAATATGCAACTGAAGACAGTACTTAATGAACATTTATGGTTTCGTAATCCACCGCTGTTGCTTCTTTCAATACTCTGGATGCAATCTCAAATTTGAGACTTAATTGGCTACTTGAGTACCAAGTTAATAGAAGGATCAATCAGTGTCACCAGAAGCTCTGAGCTTGTGTGAACACCTTTTCCTGTCGCTGTGCTCTGAAACAGGGATGAATTAACAGTCAAATATGAACTTTAATTAACTTCTGCGAGAACATACCATATGTTATATAAAGCTGTAGGAAGTGTGAAATCCTTTGCAAAATGGAAATTTCTCAGTATATGACAAAGTGGAAGCAAATTAATTATTATTCTTACATTGTCATTATTACTCTTTTGTGTGTTTATTATGTATTTTATGTCTACTCTTAGCGTCTGAAGCAATTAGGTTAACAAACCACTAAGAGGAAGGCCGAATGTACATGGAGGTGATGATGATTATATGATATGAGCCAACACTTGCACATAGACAATACTTACTGTAACTTTTGGGGGTACTGTTCACTTGGTCTCAATTCTGTATGCATTACCAATCTAACAGGTAGCATTTCTAAGAGGAAAGGAATCTAGAAGTCTGTTATGATGGCCTCTTGCAGAAAGATGAAATGAATGCCTAACCCTGCTGGTGGGAACAGTAACACACAGAGTGAAACTTGGCAGCTCAAAGTTTAGCAATTTGGAAGATGGACCATCCCTCTCATGATATTTTTGCCAGACCACTGCTTAGCTTACAACCCAGATGACTGAATTGGGAAAAATAACTGCATTGCCTTGTCTACTTAGTGAATAAATTAGATGTTATTCTTTAGGAGATCTGTCCTGGTGGTAGATAAACTGAGCAGAATACTTACTTGGCTTCTCAAGAAAGGATACAAAGATGAACCAAGCTGCAAACCTTCATGGTACAGCTTCCAGTAAGAGACAAAGTCCCCCATTAATCCTGGAGTTCAACAGGTCCCCAGAAAGTGAGTCAAATCAGAGGCATTTGACAGAGGCCCCAGTTTTGAGATTCTTTTCCTTGGACCATAGACTCAGTTTTTATCTGTCCCTTCTTCCTAAAGGAAGCTAATATTCTGACTTTTAATAGCAGAACTCTGTAAAATCAATACAAGCTGAGTTGCTTTGACTAAAGAAAGAAATGGGGAGGACAGAACATCCCTGCATCTCAACTTACCTGTCTTGTCTTTTTCAAGTCTCCTTTCTTTGGAAACGTTACAGAAACTTGCAGCTTTCCTGAGTGCAGTTGCTGAGGCTACACAACCCAGAGCCCAGGGCACTAATCTTGATGGACCTGAAAATAAGTCATTCTTTTCTCACTCCTTTGTCTGATGAAACAAGGGAACATCTTAAAAATTCTGTGTTTGGATGTACTAGATATTTTATAATATAGATTTCCCCTAAAACAACAAAATTTTTTGTTTATATATAACAATAACTAGCAGCACACATATATTTCCAAATATGGGAAGGAAAGCTATGCATACACATATGTGTATGTTTACTAGATCAGCATTATGCTTATGCAGACTAAGTAGATGTTTATGCTGTGTGATTGGAAAACACTTTCTCAGACAAAATATACTTCCTGATGATGGCTGTGTTTCATGTGTAGAGTCTCCCATTAGTACTCCTTTGGGTTAAGGGCAACTGCTTGGGGAAAAAGATAGCAGGTGGGCAATGGCCTGTATTCTGCCATTATTGGTCATTTATGGTTTGCTTTCAGTTGGTCCCTCAGAGCAAGATTAGGGGAAAGGGTGCAATATAAGACAGAAAAGATTCAAAGTAAATGGGAGATGTTGGGTGTGATGGGGAAAGGGGCATCATTTAAACTTGATTTTGAAGGATGAAGTTCTAACCAACTTCAGTAAGGCATAGTTTTATCTAAGACAATTGGATGTTTAAAAATCAGAAATGTATGGCAAGAATAAAAGTGGAAAATAAATTTGGTGGTATTTGAAATTTGTAACGCTTTGAGTTTGTGTAGGCTGGTATTGAAGCAGAGTGGGTCAACATGCTGCTTGTGATTCTGGCATTGTATATCAGGGAGCCGGTTTGAGTTCCAGTTGCTCTGCTTCCAATCCAGTTTCTTGATAATGCACTTGGGTGGCTAGTGGAAGATGTCCCAAGGCCATGGGCCTCTGCCAACCATGTGGAAAACTTCGATAAGTGTTGGGTTTGCCCTAGAGCTGGTTTAGCTCTTGTGACCATTTGGGGAGTGAACCGGTGGAAGAAAAATTACTCTGTCTCTCTGCCTTTTGCAGATATCAAGTAAAAAACTAAGGAGTTTGTGTGAGTACAACTTGTATATAAAGTTAGCAATTGGTTGTTAATTTGTATTTGAAAGACAGTGAAAGGAAGATTGTTCAGATAGCTTGGGTCAAACCTAACATCTTCCAAAGACATTTATCTGTATGTCTATGAACCTCTTGATTTTCACCTTTTTGACTTTAAGTTGCAATATCTAAGTTCTCTTTCTTCAAAGTCAACTAGAGAAAAGTGTTACTGGTACATGGTTTTGGTGCATTTAGAAAGATACAGAGCATATAAATTTCTTATTTACTCTGGACTGTGTAGTGAAGGGTAAGTTTGGGGGCTTCTGAAGGTGAAGGCAGGTGGTCTGTCTGCGACAGTGAGCCAGTGGGTAACCAGGAAGCGTTCCAAGATGGTGTTCTGCAGCCAGTGGGCGGTCAATTAACTATTGTAGCATCAGTGCCAGTGTGACTGCAATGGAAAGAGAAATACTCTGTCTCAGACAAATTTTATCTGCGTATTTAAAATGTGGATGGGTCTCCCACAAGAATGCAGAAAAGATGAAGACAAAAATAAATAAATAAATAAAAACCAGATGAGAAAGAAGCCTGAAATGATAGATTGCAAAGTTTTAAATGGCCATTAAACTTGAGCAAGTCAAATGGCTACCAAATGGAGTTTCATTTCTCATTTTATTTATAAACATTCATATAAAATTGCAAAGAGAAAAAAAGGGAAAAACCTTGAACTCTCGTGAAAGACATTTTATGCCGTGTATGTTGAATTACTATTAAGTATTCACCTGTCTTAAATGGGCTTTTTCTCCAGCCTCTGCATCATACATCTTAATGTCAGTAACATCTGCAACTGAATGGTAATGTGAATCAGTGCAGATAATCACCAGTTAATAAGAGCTTCAAATTGTGCTTTGGCTAGTGTACACCCTTTAATGTATTTCTTTGGCTAATTTACCAGTTCAATTTTATTAAATGCTTATGTGTGATCAAAAAGTGCTTGTCTATGAAATTAGCCGCAAGTTGGAATTTAAAAAAAATTACTAGCACAGTGGTCGTTTGCTTCACGCAGTCTTTATCTTTCAGCTTTCATGTGAGCTTAGATCTCAGAAGCCGCCATTTAAAAATCCTTCTTGGTTTTGATTTGAGCATGTCAGTGCTAAGGGTGTAACCTTGCTCTCTTCTGTCATGTCTATGCAACACAAAAATAGAAGGACAAAAGGTGAGAAATACATCTTCCTTCTTCCATTGACAAATCTCACGCGCATTGGGTCTTGTGGAGACACTTTGACCCTTAGTCTTTCTGCTTTCGTTGCTCTTTATTTATTTGGCTGCAGAATGCGATTGGTCATGAAAAATAACCCAGGGGCGATGTAGTGGGTAGTAGAGGGAAGGTGGAGGAGTGACCTGGTTTTGATTAGTTAATTCAGATTAGGGAGTAAATTCTGATTTCACAGCTGCTGTTCAGGTTCAATGGCACTACCAATTTTTCCATTTCAAGTTCCCATATATAACACTGACAGTTTCCTTGGCTAGACCTCTTTTATAATGTTCCTCTTTGGCAGAGGTTCTACCTTTCCCTCCATGATTTTCAGTAGCCTGACTCCCCCTACAGCTTTGCCAGAGCTGCTGGGATGTGAGTGTCAAATCTCCTGTAATTCCAGTCCTAGCAGGCCCTTAAAAATGTAGCAATGCACAGATGTGCAGTGAAAATTTTAAAATGTGCACTTTCTTTTAGGAATATGAACACTGAATAGCACATAAACTTCTGATGTTCCCCCTGCCACCTTGTAGAGCTTAGCTAACCCTTCCTTCTGTATTTATACTCGTGGCTCTTAGGTACGAGGTCGGCCTTGGCTTTCAGTTCTTGTATTTTCCAATCTTGTTCCTTGTGTGCCAGATAGCTTACTGGTTTTATGATGTAGGCAGGGACTGGTGGGGGACAGTTTGAGTCCACTGGCTCCATTTTCAGTCATGTTCTGGGCTGAGTTTTAACATAGACCTTCCTTAGTTGGAGAACAAATCTTGTTCTCTGCAAAGCTCTCCTTTATGTTTTAAATAAAGACATGATAAACATCAAAAGATCAACGATTCTCCAGAGCAGCCAATCCATGACTGCCATGCCCAGGAGCACTGTTACAACTCAAAATCTCAAAATGAGCATTGAATTGTAGCTTTGTTCCATTTTGTTTTTCCTCCTTATGATAGGGTCTCTAAAAAAGAGGAGAAATAAAAAGAGGGAGGGAAGTTTCAGAACTGAGGATGAAACGAGTCTGATCATTTAGATGTAATGAAGCAAAGAAACGATCTTCAGTTCTGGAGACTTTCTGCTGTTGTTGGGGGTGGGTATGAGTAGACTGGAAAATAGCTTCTTGCAATCCAGTTGCCAAGTTAGTCCTGGAGTGTGTGTCTGTATGAATTTAGCCAGTAGAGTGTTCTGTGGATACTTGGGCCGTGGGCAAACAGAAAGCACACAGACATCATTTCCTTTGAAGTAGCAGAAGTAATAGGTCTAAGCATTTGCTCTTGTTAAAGAAAAAATATTTGTGGTAGGTGTACATTACAGGATATTTCTGAAGCTAGCTTTATATGAGCAATTGTCTGTCAAATTGCACAATAAAATCTTTGTATATTTCAAAGTTGTTGGGCCTTTAAAATGTCATCTCTTTTAAACACCACAATAAAACAAAAGATTGTGACACTGACACTAGTTTAAATAAAACACAGGGAGCATGTGCGGTAACAGTCCTGCTGAGAGCATTGGTGTTGTCTGGTGTCTGGGTTAGGATGAGCAACTACAGGAAAGAACTTCTGTTTGTAGGTCAGCCAGGTGGGCCACATGTCATTATTCAGAAGTGGTCATGTCCTGTGAGTCTGTGTATTGTTTTACTCTGCCTAAAGCATCTGTATATTAATGGGACTTCTATCTGAGACTGAGAGCCAATTCTCGCTTAAACTGATGATGGTATGAAAATACTGGGTAAAAGGCACTGACATGTTGCCATTGTCCGAAGATGTAAATTGGGGGCTGTTTAGGCTGGAAGTTTAGGCTAACGTCTTATTATATTTTAACACAGCAAGTCAAAAAGGTAATAAAATCCAGACCAATCTGCTGTCATCATGGAAGAGGAGGAATATCAGTTTCATGCTTTAGGAGATGGAGTTCCAGATCACCTGTAGCCCTGAGACCAGCGAGACAGCAAACTAGTTCCTGTTGTGTGGCTTAGTTGTGCACATCTATGATACGGGATGATAACACCCTCCGCCATTCCTTTCCTCCCTGGAGATTTGGTAGATGGACAAGACCTTGTATGCGGATCCACTTTGAGATCCTCCTTGGAAAGGTGTTTGGGTATATTGTTTGACAGGACCAGCCATCTGCTGTGATGCAGCTGGCTGGCTGTGAGCACGTCGCAGCCTCTTGGTTCTTACTGAGATGGCACACGTTCCATGCTGCCTGCAAGGCAACATTTAGCATCATTGTGGAGACCGGCTGTAGGTATTGACTCCTTGAAGTAAGATCTACTTAAGTGCAAGGTGAAAAGTGGCTCTTTTTCACATATCCTATGCCTTCCATTCGTACATTTGAAAATAAGGAGATTTATGAAATGGCAATGAAAATCTTCCTGCTAATCAACAGAGTTCAGAAAAACACAGCCAGGAGCCCTGAACACGCCAGTGGCAAGTGTACTGCTTCAGCCTGCGAGAGATGAAGTACACTAATGCATATCGGTTAGTCTAATTTATTCAGAGTCGTTGCCATATCACAACCTTGTGTTTGATTTTCTTATAAACTAATAATTTCTTGAATGAACTAATACTGCTACAGCCACTAGTACCTCTACCTTGTAGAAGTTTTTTATTGTTGTGTATGCAACTAAATTGAAATATCTTTCACTTGAAATATTGACTTTAATATCTCATTTGAAAAATTCATGAAGCCTTTGATGTTAAATCCATACTCAATTTAGCCAAATGCCATTAGAATATGCAATACGCCTGAATACAGAAAGCATTATTGTCTGTGTTTCTGCAGAAGAATTACATTTTATGACTGTAACGTCAGGATCTTTTTTGGATTTGTGCATGAGGAAAAGAAAGGGAAAGGCAGCACATTAGATGCAAAATGAAAAGTGGTATTGATTAGGCTCTCATTTACCCACTCTCTGCCTCATTCCCTAAATGCATGGAAATCAGGGTTGTGCCACTGCAACTAACAATGCTCTATAATGAATGGAACAATCTTTAGAAAATTAGTGTGAGCATGTATGATAGTGCACAGATGTTGCTCCGAGTAACTGTCATACATTTCTTTCACATCTCCATTTACATAAGTCTCTTTATTTCCTAATAGTATCATAATAGAAGCATGACAATAGTTAATGATTTCATAAAACATGGGATGTAAAGGCTGTCAGAAAGGTAGAACGTTAATTGAAACCTATAGCTATACTGCGTTAGAACTGCATTTCCTAAATGAAGCATGTTAAAAATATCCCTCTTGCACAGAGAAAGACAAAGACAGGTATTTTTTTTTTTTTAGAACAGAAACAAACAAACAAAAACCTCAAGCTTTCAGCAAATTAAAAATTTCCCTCCGAGTAAAACACAGCCTGACAAATATTGCAAAATCTACTGTGTGCTAATAGAATGTTTTTTGCCTTTAGTAATTTATGGGCACTTCCCCCCCACCTATTGATCACACTTTAAAAAGTAAACTACATTAACATTTTAGAGTATAATAGCTCCAGAGAGTGTTTGATTTTTATCACTACTAAGCGCCATTATGGTGTGCACCTTTATTAACCAGGGCAGGAAGAGATATTTTGTTGATGCTGGTTCTCTTTGAGGACCCTAGAGAACGACAGACTGGTTGGTGAGTGGTGCTGGGGACAGGCAATACCATTTTTTAAGATTACACGGCACGCATCTGTGAAAACTGGTGAAGGGGAATTTGAGTGGAAGTAGCAAATTCTTAGCTCAAGGAGCTGGCCAGCTAGCCAGGACACTACAGTCCCCTTGGAGAGCCTTCCAGGAAGAACTGCAGCTCCAGGAGTGACTAAAGCCTGGAGAGGCTGCCTGCTCTGTTGCGCCATCTGCTGGTCAGCCTGAGGTCTCTGTCAGTGCGGGTGGGGAAGTGGACTGTGGTGCTCCAGCGGTGCTGAGGGACTTCAGTTTTAGCACACAGCATGTGACTCGCAATCAATAGCAAATTGGGAATGGGAAGGGGCAACTATTGTCATGCTCAGGAAGGCTCTGTGGAAGCTGGACGGGCCATCCCGAATGTGTCCAAATGTCTTTTCATCACACCCCCTTACAGAAGGATAAGAAAGCAACACCTTCCTCCGCCTTCTACACAAAGTGGGGATGGTAAGAATCTCAGAGATTTTTGCAAAAAGACTAAGCCATCTGTGCAAGAAAATGTATTCTCACCGAGATCTGTCAACATCGTGTGCATCTTCCATTCTATTAAATTAGGGCACTACTGAAATACGCTTAAAGTTGAGCACCGTACATCACGGAGATTGAGTTAGGATATCTACATACTATTTACACATTCTCAACAGGAAAAGTAAATTTTCTTTTCAGTAGTTACCATTTTTGAAAACTCAGGTTGACTTGTAAGTCACCGTCTGTCTCTTCCCTTACTAAGTAAGCATTTCCTCAGCTGATGCATTTCATTGATTTGATATCACTGATGTGGTAATAAAATCATTGGTCACTCAGACACACTGAGCTGGTAGCCATGTGTTGAATCACCTGCTGTTAATTCAGATAGAGGTATACAGATGGGACTCAGGGACCCAAATGTGTTAATCTGAGAAATCCCTCGGCAATATCCCGTGGATTACAATATTGCTGAAATATCTGGCATATTACTGCAAGTTAAATACTTCTAGAATTAATTATTAAAAGTGTATTTACCAAGGTTTAGCAACTATTTAATATGTGTTGCTTCCCAATGGGAGATTAGCCCATCTAAGGGCTGTGGAATCCTGGGGCCTTTAGAATTTATTTAACAAATGATAAGCACCTGATTAAAAATAAATTAAATGCTAGTTAAAAGTATTTAGGGAGCTCACTTAGAGTGTTTCATTAGTAAGGCGTTTCCCCACCCCATCATTATTGTTTTAAAATTGCTAACTTTATATACTAGGGAAGGAAATAAGATGGCTGCCAGAGAGAATTGCTCAAATAGACATATTTCTTATTACTTTTTTCTCTTATGGAAGTTTTAATTTTTTTTATTTATAGTTAAAAATTTTTGTAATAATCTTACTCAGTTAATTAGGGTTCAAAGGGTCAAGGGCTACAGGAAAGTGGGTAATACCCTTGCTTCCACACTAATGCCATTTTTCCCCTGTATCTGGGGTCAGAGGAGAAACAAAGGGAAAAGCCCCACCCAGCGTCCCACCCAGCGTCCCACCCATCCCAGGTGGTCCCCAATATGAGGTATGCTCTGGGGGTCCTGCTCAAGCAGTTTTGATAGTTTAACAGTTTTGAATTGCTGCCAATCTCGCCATTCCAATCGCGATGAAACCTATTCAGAATCCACTGGCTGACATAGTCTCTTCATGGTTGGGGTTTTGAGATCAGTAGTTCAGTTGGAGGGATCTCCAAAGAAACTTCATCTGAGATGATCCCAAACCTGATTCTTATGTGAGTTTGCTAGTACAGGGTCCGGCACCCTCCGTCGCCCCAACCATCTTATGCACGTGCTGGTCGTTGCAATTGCTGGGTCCGTTCTGTTTCCAGCCCTGTCTTCCATGTGAACCAACGGGTGTTGAAGTCCAGCTCCATCCTACCCACTTGATACTCGGTCCTCACGCAAACCAGTAGGAACTGCAGCCTAGTTACGGTGACTCCCCGTAATCCCCACCAGGCCTGCCCCCTACCCTGGTTCCCATGCATGCCAGTATTTACCACAGACTTGTTCAGTCTCTCCCACATCCCATTTAGCTCTCGTACATGTCAATGGGCATTGAAGCCTAGTTCAACCCAACCAACCTACCATCCAGCCCACACACACACTGGCAGGTGCCCCTCTGTCCAGCCACCCCTGCCCCTGTCTTGGTTCTCATGCTCTCCAGTGGGAGTGGTAACCCGTGCATTTTTAAATTTAATTTTTGGAAATATTTAATTGAAAGACAGAGAGATGGAATGGAAAAGAAAGGGGGAAGCCAAGAGCCAGGAACTGTATTCTGATCTCCCGTGTAGATGTCAAAAGCCCACGTAGTTGGCACACTGCCAGGAAGCTGGATTGGAACTTGGGCCGCCAGGACTCAAGTAAATCCTCTTCCATAGGGTGCTGGCCTTATAGGTGACATCTTAATTCACTGAGCCTCAAGACTGGCCACAAGAATTCTATTTTTAAGGTGATTTCAATGAAAACAGGTATCTTCATGCAGTGGAAATTTGGAAGATAGAGTTTGACACAGTCTGTTGTAGAATTTGCTTGTACTTTTCTTGTTTTCATCTTGGAAAACAGATGCTCATGTCACTGGCTGTGTTTCCTAAATTCTTCCTGGACTTAGAACTGTTACAGTTCGTGCAAAGAAAAGCCTCATTCTCACTTGTATAGTAATTCATAAAAATGTGAAACAGGATTTATGACAAAATTATTTGAATTACTCTTTCAGATGCACTGAGTGCTTGTTACTGCTTGCCAGCTATTGAGCTGGATTCATTCACATACTTTTTATTAGGTCAGTGTTTGAGGAATTGTCACACAGTGCAGATGCATGAAATTCACAATGCAGCCTGCTTAAGTTTGAATCAAAAAAGTCTGAGAACTCAGAACAGCCTTTATCTTTCCTTATACAGAGCCTTGAGGGAAAGGAAGAAAAGAAAAGGAAGAAAAGAAAGAAAGAAAGAAAGAAAGAAAGAAAGAAAGAAAGAAAGAAAGAAAGAAAGAAAGAAAGAAAGAAAGAAAGAAAAGGAAAGAACACAACCAGGATTCATATGAAACAAAATTGGGAAAAAAAAAAAAAAAGGGATGTGGGGGGTGGAATTTTAGGTCAAAGCAAACCTAAATAAATTTTTAAAAGGTGGGGTTGTAAGTTAATACTTAGATGGTGTTTTCTGGGTTTGAGATCAATAGCTTTGCTTCTAATTGTTTATTCTATGAGGTTGTGGCCTCAGACTTCATGCGATTGAAAAGTATCCCAACTCACTGTACATCATTTTTACTACAAACTAGTTAGAAGTGTTGATAACTGGGGCCAACACTAGCGTAGCATGCTAAGCCTCTATATACGATGCCAGCATTCCATGGGGGGAGGCACTTTGAGTCCTGGCTGCTGTGTTTCCAGCATAATTCCTTGATAATGTGCCCGTGAAGGCAGTGGGAGATGGTCCAACTCCATGGGCTCCTGCACCAATGTGAAACATCTAAGAAACTCCTGACTCCTGGCTTCGACTTGGCCCAGACCTAGTTGTTGTGGCCATTTGGGGGAGTGAGCCAATGAATGGAATATTCTCTCTGTCTCTTCCTTTCTATCTGCAACTTTCCTTTCAAATAATAATAATTAAAAAATCTTTTTTAAAGGGGTGATGACTTCTGAATGTGTAACTCATCCATGTTGAGGTTAAGCTGCTGTGGATTTGAAAGCAATGCTTGCGCCAGGTAACTGAGCAGCAGTGGGGATGGGTTCATGGCATGCAGAGCACAGAATTGCTGCAGCAGCTAGGGAACACAACCACTTCTGGTTCTGGCATGAATGAGCGAACTCCAAAGGAAAATGGGGCATTTACTCAAATCCTAGATAAATGTGCACAAAGTGAGCCTTCCATGGTTAATACGGGCACATTTACCAACACTGGGGAAACGAATAAAAGAAAGTGAAAACAGAATGTATCTTGGCTGTGCTCATTGGCCGTGGCTACTGGTCAGGCAGCAGCTGTGGTCTTTATGTTACCAGCAAAGGCTTTGAACCCCCTCCTGGATCATCTCCCACCCTCAAAGCTCCCTGAGCAATGCTGATAACAATTAGCCAAGTGACTGATGCTGCTGTTGCAATTACCTCTTTGCTCTCACACAGAGCCATCCCCGATCCATGGAGAACTGGCAGCATGTCGGCAGAGACGGCGAGTTAGGGCCTGAATGTGTCACATTGTACAGTGGGCTTGCATTATTCCTCAGCAGCCTGCTAGGAGAAGAGGTGGCTGGTGCCGTTTCATGCTGCCACAAAGTGCTGGCGAATGTTGGCAGAGTTGTCTTGAGGTGGGATTCTCTGGAAGTTGCCTTTTGTGCTACAGAAGTTTCTTGGTTTATCACATCTTAAGTCACTGATAATGATATCTACATATGCGTGCATGTAAGTTGCATATTTTCAGGTCTAGAATTTTGGGAAACCACATATACTGTGTATTTGATCTTTTTTTACAATAATGGAAAACCTCTTGATTCATTTGCTCCAGATCCAATTCATTGCTAGTCTGTAACTAAAAGTGCCAAAACAGTTTCTAATTCAGAGCTATCTGTCTTAGAATATTGGAGACTGTTGAATTGGGCTCGGAATGTTAAGTTTTTTTTTCTGTATACTCACAGCTCTTGCTAACTCTGTTTCATCTGTTGGTTAGAACAGAAAGGTTAAAAGGAATGCTCAGCCAACATCCATGTTGCTTGAATATTTTGTGTGTGCTAGGTGTAATTGATACTAAGTTCTCATAAGTTTGCTTCATTTCTGTCTCCCAAATATTTTTGAAGTAGATGATGTTATTTTTGCATATTTTTCAAATGCATAAAACAAATATTCAGCATGATTAAGGCAATTCCTACAGCTAATAAGGTAGTAAGTCATAGAACTGGTTCTGACTTTATATCTACTTGATTTTTTAAAAAAGATTTGTGTATTTAAAAGTGATGAGAGAGAGAGAGACAGAGAGACAGAGAGGGAGAGAGAGAGATTGCATCCTCTGGTTACTCCCCAAATGGGCATAATGCATAAAGGCCGGGACTGGGCTAGGCTGAAGCCAGGAGCATGGAACTCCCTCCGAGTCTCTAACATGGATGACTGGGGCTCAAGCACTTGGGCCTCTTTACTTTCTCAGGCACATTAGCAGGGAGCTAGATTAGAAGTAAAGCAGCTGCAACTGGCATTACAAAATAGCAGTTTACTTCACTACACCTCAATGCTGGCACCCCAATTTATTTTATATTATGGCACAGGTTCTTCATTTTGAATGTTCAGCTTATGAGAAGATTATCACAAAAGACTAGTGCTATACAAAATTGAACGCATCAGGATTTAGAAAGTAAAATTTTCAAGAGATTTATCTTTACTTGAATGGCAGAGTTTAAACAGAGAGAATAATGTATCTCCCATTCACTGGTTCACTTCACAAATGGCTACGTTGGTCAGATCTGAGCTGACGTTAGGCTGAGAGTCTGGAACTTCTTCCTGGTCTTCCACGTAGGTCAGGGACCAGGGACTTGAGCAATTCTCCACTGCTTATGCAACCCATAAGCAGTGAGCTGGATCAGAAAGGAGTAGCCAGGATACAAGCTTGTACTCAATATGGGATGCTGGTGCTGCAGACTGAAGATTAGCTTACTATGCCACCAAGCCATGTCCCTAATCAATGTATTACAAACTACTGAAGACCAAATCTTTAAGTATAAAAATTTGTGATGATCATACACTACTTATTTCTCCAACTTAAAATGCAAACTTTCTCTACGAGGAAAGTTTTTGGCTTTGTTGTATCTCCTTTCTGTAAGATGTCACTGTGGTAATGAATTTGGTTGGTGTATCACTTTGAACTTTTTCCACATATGCAGTTATCCTGGAACAATGCATTTCATTCTTTTGTATTGCTGTTAATTAGTTTCTGATATGGGGATTTCTTTGGAAGCTGGATCCAGGAAATAATGGAAACCACAGAGCCTGTCTACTGTGGGAATGTGCTGTGCGGCATCAAGCCCGTTGTGCAGATTTAGGGCACTTTCTCCTAACTATTTGGAAGATTTGAGCAATTTGGGGAGGATATTTTCAGGAAACGTGCTTCTGACCTGCAAGTACACAAAACAGATCTGAGATTGTTTGCCTTTCCTGTAGCTGGGGGCAGAATCAAATTGACCCTCTCGTCTGCACTGTGTGATTGTCAGAATGGCTAATTTTGTTTGATTCTGAGTTTTCTTGCATTTGGAAAATGTACCCCAAGAAGTTAAAATCATCATCCTTGCTCAGTGCTCTCTGGCAGCTGCCTGCCTGGTGGCTTCTGGTAAGCTCAGTGAAAAGTGTGGGCCGGGGAACAGAAGGGCTGAGGAAGGAATAGAGTGACTGGAATAGCATTTGCCAGCAGAATGTTTGTAGCCGAGCATATCCAGAGGACACTGTTGGGAATATTTTAAAATCGCAGGTGCACTTAACTCCTTGTAATTTAAAAGCACATGGCACATGCAATTTGTCTGTTTCACAGAAGAGGCTGAATGTCTTCCTTATGGTTCTTGTGAGCCCTCTATAGAGATGAACTGTCTGTAAGGTTGCTTCAAAATTTCTTGGAAATAGCTAGCCTTGTGGCACAGTGGATGAGGCCACATGTGATGCAGGCACCCCATATAGACACTGGTTCAAGTCCCAGTAGCTCAGTTTCTGATTTATTTCTCTGCAGGTGTTCCTGAAAAAGCAATAGGGGATGGACCAAGTGCTTGGGTTCAGCCACCCATGTGGGAGACCCTATTGGAGTTTCAGAGTCCTGGGTTTGGCTTGGCCCAACCCTGGCAGATGTAGTCATCTGAGAAGCGAACCAGAGGATGGAAGATCTCTCTTCTTCTTTCTCTCTGGAACTTTGCCTTTCAAATAAATTAATGCATGATTTTTAAAAGTTCACGGAAAATGGGATTAAAAGATCAGCTTTTATTAGGACTTAAAATGTGAAATCTATATATACAAATTCTCACAAAGTTTATGGAAAAGCCAAATGATGAAGCAAAATACTGAATTTATATCAACCATTTTTACTGAAACCAAGATAGCCAGCCTGTAGGAATTCAAGAAAGACTTCTTACACCAGAAAATTGCACACAGTTCCACCTGTGCCTTGTTAACCCCATCCTACTGTGCCTGGTTCAGCTCTGAGCTGATGTGTGGATGCTTCACCCAGAAGGACTGAGAGCCACTGTCAGAGGTAGAAGGGGAGAACTTCCGGTACCCATGCTTTTCATTTACATACTAAAATAAGCATGCCACATGAGAAACAGAAATAGAAAAGAATAAAAGGGTAGCTTCTGAAAAAAATGGTCTGAAGTTCTATAATTATGTATCACATCAGTAAACTTTTGAGTACTTATCCCAAAATATGCATATTTATTGATGTATAAATTATATATGTACTACAATTGCATGAATATGTTAATGCATAATAGAACATATGCAAATATTTTAACTGGAGGAGACAAAACTGAAATAAAATATTTTATTTAGTAATGGTTCAAAGCCTTTTGCTTTCACGCAATTATTATTATGAGTATGATTAGTTATAAATCAAAATGTTTTATCATCTTGGTTTAATACTGTTAAAGATGACTTCTGGTTCTAAATTTAGCTTGTTCAAAAATTTTGTCTAGTAGCTGTTGTAACTAAAGAGAAGGCTTAGTGAAAATCTGTAGGCATAATGGAAGAAAGGCATCTATCTTCCTTGCTAATTGGTGAAGCCCAGTTTCCAGTAGCCTCCTTCGCACGGGTATCCGTGCTGCTTCTTGAGGAGCAAATGTTTGGCATCACTGATGTCAGCATCCTTGCCACCTGATTAGCAGATAGATATACATTTCTTGCGAAAGAATTTGAATCCCTCTGTGAGTTTTCATAGTAAGTAATTTCCCAATTTTTTAAAAATCTTCATACTCTTTTTTTCTAATTTGAGAAACCTCAGAAGGGGGAGATGGAAACACAGTGTGCTTTTATGTGCTGTTTTTTCCTAAATAAACCTGATGCAAGGCCCTACTCTTACATGGGGCTTCAGCCAGAATCCAATAACTCCATCTTGTTTGCTCATAGTACTGGCAAAAACCCAGCAGCCTGAGCCATTATCGATGACTCTCAGAGTCTGGAATTAGGAACTAACGTAGGGGAACAAACCCAGTTACTTCGATGGACAATGTGGACCTCTTAACTGCTAGTCTAAGCGCCTGCTCACAATCTAGAGCATTTAAAAATAGGAATAATATTTTACTTTCAAGTTGTTAAAAAGTGTGAAGATAAGGGATTTTTTTTTAAGGTGATAGACATCTCATTTCAGTACTAGCATTTTATAGCAAAGGAAATTATTCTTAATAATTAATTCTAACATATTCTTTAAATAACCCAAGTTTTAGTTTTTCTTTAATACAGAAATTTTCAAACATGTTCCTAACCTCAGGTAAAACTTTACAGATCATATTCCTCCCAAATCATTTGACTGATGTTCCTTGTCATTTTTGCAAAAGAAGTTGCAAGTTTATATTGAAGGGTCACAAAATTTTTATACTTTTTGCTCATGTGCTATCTAACTCGTCTCTGTGTGGTGTAACAGGTTTTCACGAATCCTCTCTACCTCATTACTAAGAATTACAAATATTTTACTGTTTTTTTTTAAACTTTAGAGGTTGTCATGGTTTTTGTTAAGCCTGTAGAGCTTTGGCACTTTGGCTTCAGTTTCTTTGCTATGAATAATCCGCATGCAAAGTTCATTTGGCATGAACTTTTACATCTTGTCATCCATTTTATGAGGCTTGATTTGGTCACAACTTAGTAACATGCACAGATTTCCTTAAGGAAGCCTAAGCAAACCTCGCAATGTCACAACTGTGAGCAGGTCCTTGTGTCTATGCTTTTGGGATGCGGATGCTTTGTCCTTTTCTTGGATCCCCTTATGCAACTCATGAGACACGCGACCAACTGAAAGGCAGACTAAGAGAAGGTGTCCCAGTTATCTGCATTAAATATTAGTGAACCTTTTAATTTTTGTACATGAAAAATACATATGATCAGAAGAACTAATATTTCCCTTCTTTACTCAAGTATATCACTTTATGCACCCTGGATTAGCAACTGACTTTACAGCTTTGATCCCTGTTATAATGCAAATCTCCTTGGGTGATGGAAATAGTTGATGTAATTCTGTCACTCAGAATGAAAGAATTCAACTTTTTTTGAACGCAGATCTTGATAGGGTGAGAACGCAAGTGAAGTCAGAAGCTGGCTGTTGGTGGCAGTGGATGATTCCTGGAATTTAAGAAGAGATAAAATGGTGTACAATCCTGCAAAGCTTAGGAGAGTGAAACACGGATTCCATACCTCGTGGCCAGAACAGTGGTAAAACTAATATTTTTCAGGCCAGACATTCTTTCATGAAAGCTTCTTCAACTCGATGTCTTTTCGCTCTTACTCTATCTTGAACTCGCTGCAGAAGTAGGGGACTCTTTCTTCCGCTGTGTTATTCTAATTTTTGGACTTTCCTCTGTTTTCTTCTTCCTTGACGGTATTAAGTGTTCAAATGCAACTGTTAGACATAGAAAAGACACTACTGTTGACCACATTTTTATGGTGTTTACATCACAAGTGACTGACATCTAATAATGTAATCAGATCATGCCTCCTTTACACTTGACATTGAGAAGAATAAGACAAGCATTGTATAATAGGATATGGTAGAGCATATGTGTCTTTTGACATCTATCTGTTCTTCTCTGGGAAAAACATGTTCTCCCTTGCTAAGTAAAAATTCATCTATATTCTGTAAATCTTGAATGCCACATCAACTTATGTTACACCCCATGAGATGAAAAAACACCACAATGTGGCACATGTAAGATAAAGTCTGTGACTCCATTTATACCAGGTCTGATGCTGATGGATAAAAACTTATTAGAGGAATGCACTCACTATGCTTGGAGACTGCAGCTCACGGTTTTCCCTATCTCATTTTTCTGATGTGAATCCTACCTCAGAGATTTCAGATTTGATGCAGAAAGATGGTGTGGTGGGAAGCCTACCTGCAAATTTCTCTAAATGTGTATGCTTTTTCAATTGAGGTAACACATATGTACATGTGAGTGGTGGAAAGAAACAGCACGTTTTTAAGTCACGCTTTTCAACAGAACAGAAATAAGCCATTCTAACTATAGTGGCTCTCCCTCAATGGAAAGCAGCCTGTGATTCATAATGATAAATTCTATATGTTACTAACTAAAGAGTGCCTAGCTTTAGTGAAAATTTTGTACTCCAGCATTTTAAATAAATAGATACCAAGGGTTTTAAATATTCTAGTGCTGTGATTAAGGAGGACTCAGATGTTCAGCATATTTAACCATGAAGAATGATTCTAGAATTTGGGCAAACACAGGAAAGGTCAGACAATGAGAACAACTTCTAGAAACAATATACAATATAGTTCATAGGAGAGTGTAGTATTGTTCACAGATCTTCATATTGACAATTACGTATAAAATAGACATATCATTAGAAGCATCAGTGCACCAATAATGTATTGATGGCAGAGAATGAACAACAGAAAAAAAAAAAGAACTTGTAGAGGCCAACGTAAGGATGATAATAGGACACAATTTAAGGGATCAGTTGATGGTGATTTTTGAATACACAGATTAAATTTTCCTCAGTGCACTCTGTTTGATAAGGCAGATGATTTATGCACACCATATTTTCTAAGTTCTTTCTAAAAGAATTAAATAATGTTAATTTACTCTGACTTTTCCTATGAAGCAAACATTGATCTAAAGTATTTTTAATGTATTACTTCACTAAATCCTCAAAACAACATTACAAAATTTACCCTCATTTCTCCCATTTTTCAGTTGAAGTGAGTCAAGAAAGTATCAATTAGCAAGATGCAAGCAGAAATAGGTTTAGCCTCAGATCCACATTTAATCATAGAGACAAACTTCTTTAATTAAATAAGTATTCAAATAGAAATCTAGGTCGTTGGACAGTTTTCCTCAATTTAATTTATAATAATGTGGAATAAAAAGACATTTATGCATACATTAAAATAGCTTTAAGTACAAATAGGCTCCAATTATGTACCTAGTACAGGCTTTACTTCGACTTTCTTTTGTGATAAGATTGTTTTATAATGAAAGCTTTGAGTATTCTCTGTAGGTGGAGGTTTACACGCATTACGGAGAGCCTCTGGGCTGACAATTTGCTGTCAAGTTACGTGAAGAATGTTGAAAATGTCCTAGAACTTGAGGTTTAGGAAATCATTAAGGCTTGTTTTTGTTATTCCTTCAAAATATATTTATTTATTTATTTTTTTTATCAACAGTACAAAGGTAAACGTTAGCTCTGCTCCTGTCAGAATTATCTGATTTCTAATCAAGGGAGTCTGATTTAATGAGGTTTTCCTAAATAGTTTGGGTAAGCCTTGGATGACTGACTTGAAGTAAGTGATGTGGTTTCTTTGCAAAAAGAAATGAGTTAATCATTTGTTGCTTTCATAATTGATCAGTACAGCATTACTCGCCAAGCCAGGTAATTAGGGATTTGTTACAGACACTGTGGGATGATGAGATGAGAGGTGAGATAAGACAGCCCAAAAGGAGTAAGCGAACCAGCCACTGCGGGTGGCTTATCACTCAGAAGGAGGCTAGGCGGGGCAGAGGAGTGTGACCAGCACAGCTGGTCTCTGCCCGTGAGCCTTCATCATCACAACAGGACCCTGTTGGCTACCTCTCCCCGATCCTGGAACTTACTTGCACATTTGGGTGATCAGTTTGGCCCAGTCAAGGTGAATATGAGCTGCTGGTGCAGAGTTTTTTTCTCCACATCCTCTTTGTGTGTGCATGAAACCATAAGAGACCACTGAAAGTCAGGGTTCAGACAGCTGTTTGATCAGACATTATTCAGATGGTTATTTTTAAATGGTGTGAGACTCTTCAGGGCCAACTGTGCTGCATGCGCTTAGTAGTTGGTTAGGTTCAGTGAAATGCCTTGAAAACTAACATAAGATAAGCAAAATAAACTGTAATGGCATTGTTAACTAACAAACAGCCAGAATAACTTCCATTATTTCAGTCTAAATATCTGTCAGCCATCTCCATGGATTTCAGTGAAATACATTTCTAGAAGGAGAACATACTCTAGGCTTCTCAGCTCTCTGCTTGCACACGGAGGACACCAGCTTCAAAGGCACTGTCTTGAGGGAGACCTTACAGCCCACTTTTGAAGAGACAAAAGACAACTTTGCACAGACTGCAGCACAGCTCTGATACTTGAAAACATATGTTCGCACAATCCATTTCTCTTAATGAATAATGAATCACCTCCTGTGTTTTCCCTGAACTTTTTGCACAGGACTATGTGCAGTGATGTGGAACAGCCAGGTATGAACAGGCAGTCTGTTCAACCCATGTTATTACAGAAATTTGTTCACCTTTTTTATTCTGTGTCATTGTAGTTTCAGCCATTCATGTGTTCAATAAGCAGTTTGGTATGTTCTGGGAAATAATGAATATTGATCATAAAATCAATCACTTATTAAGAAACAGACTAAGGGAAATTGTTTATCCAATCAATTGTAATTTTTGATTTGTTATTTATATTTTCCAATTTCTTCCACCCCTCCCCAAGGCTCTCCTCCTCTCAGGAACACCAAGGCCTGAAACTTCTAAAAGAGCACAAGACCCGAGACGCTCATTAGAGATCACGCAGCTGAAATGGCCTATAATAAAAGAGATTGTGATTGAAAAGTGCAGGCACACTGACTCTCGCACCTGGGGTTGGTGAGGTGAAACTTTATGTAGTGGTGGGAGTTGCTTAAAAAGGTGATAGTTGCTGTTCATGAGGTGTAAGCTAGCCATGTTGGGTTTTAGAGGACAAAGCATTTGTACAGAATTAAAATATCTGCACAAGCTAAAAAGATCTTGAGTAAGCCTGCAATGAGAGGTTGATGACTTTAGATGTTTATTAAAGTCAGTTTAATAAAAGGGTTTTGACTCTTCGCTTTTAAATAAAAAGTTCATTCTTTAGTATATTCTGAAACTCTAACCATGAAAATGTGCTGCGTTTTGGCAGATTTGAAGTATTCTGAGTGATACAGCATGTTGATGGATCTTCCAGGAGTAGAAGACTTGAGAGCGAGCACATGTGTCCTGGGGAAACAGAGCACTGTCCTTAGCAGACGATATTGATGCATCCTTTGATGGGCCTTCGGGGGGAAGGTCGAAATAGCAGACCTGATCGCCATGATAGCTGTCCTTGTTAAAACAAGGAGTGAATCAGGTGCAGTCTCAGATCACAGATGTTTCTAGTTTCATTTTTTTTTTCACTTATGTGGAAAGCTAGGGCTTGAAACAAGTGTATAAACAAATCTCATTCCTGGTGGAAGTGATTCCAACTTTTTGCCCTTTTTCCTACAGTGCATCTATAATAGAGAAAATGTAACTGCATCCCCAAGTGGCTAATTAACTTTCTGTGGGATTTGTGAGCACCAGGTGAATATATTGCTTACGCTCATGCTTCATCTGAAATGTGACTTTCCATATCCCTCTAGCAGCCTGCAGACACTGATGAAAATTGCCTCCCTCTCTCTTCTCTCTTTTTTCCCGCTTGTTTTCCCATCTCCTTGGGATCAGAAACCTTCAGTCACAGTATGTGATAGTGGGTCTAATTCCTAACTGAAGTTTCAAGTTTAGATGTTTAGTTGATATCTTAATGTCTTCAAAAGCTGAGAGTCCCTTATTAAGGACCTAAAAGAACTGTCAATTTTATTTTTCAATTTAGACATCCTTCTTGAATTCATCTTAAGACTTGATTAATCTCCCATCTTTCATTACCTTTGAACTTTTACCATGGAAGTGAGAAATACTAATGTGTAATGTAATTAGAATCTTAGGACCATTGTATCATTGTCCAGTTTTTCAAGCCCATTATGACCATCTTGTCAATGTGATTTCTCTTATTAAACTGTCCTGGGTATTTTTATTTCATCTTTCTTGCTTGTTCTCCCTCTCACAGAGCCAACTATCATTTTACCTTACAGCTTCAAAAACTGTATCCTGAGTCTCTCCCCTTTGTCTCTAAGCCATGGGTTTCCTGCTTTTTTTACAAATTTTGGTTGCCAGCCCCCTCCACAGGCACCTGCATCAGTTTTACAGGATACATACGTTTAAAATATATTTATCTTAGCCACCAAATGTTGATTGTGCATATCTGTGCTATACAATGTGATATTTTGACACATGTTAACAATGTGGGGTGATTAAATCAGACTGATTAAAAAATTCATTGCCATTCATATATATATTCCCATTTGTGGTGAACATCTTTAGTATTACTTTCTTTTTTGCAATTGAAAAATATGTGACTTGTTTTCACTCAAAAATTTAATAGAAAAATTATGCCTGGATTTCAAAATGTCTTTGAATTAGATACAATAATTTTAAATTCCTTTTTCACTACTTGCTTCAAGTACCTTCATGGAGTGCATTGTTAATTGTGGTCATTATTCTGCATAACAGTTCACTAAATCTTATCCCTCTATTCAAACTGAAACCTTGTACCCTTTGATCAACATCCCCCCTTCCCCCATCCACTGCCGTTTCTCAGCCTCTGGTAACCATCATTCTACCTCTCTACTTCTATGAGTTCAACCTTTTGAGATTTCTCATCTAAGTGAGATCATGTGGTATTTGTCTTTCTGTGCCTGGTTTTTTTCAGTAAACAGATTCATCCATGTTGTTACCAGTGACAGGACTTTCCTCTTAGAGTGGGCAAATAATATTAACGGAGTATCTATAAGGCTGTCTCAAAATGTGTGAAAAATAATTATGAAAAAGTGCATGAATTTTAAGATTTTTTTGCACCAAAATAAGCTTATCTTTGAGTTCCATTACCCATGAGCTTTATGAATTTCTCCCTTGTAGGCAACAGTGTCTTGTCCATTCATCTGATATTGGACACCTGGGTTACTGTGAATAATGCTGCAACAAACATGGGGCACAGCTGTCTCTTCAGTATGCTAATCTTAATTCTTTTGTCTATTAATAACTGGAAGAGGGATTCATGGATCATATGGTAATTCTGCTTTTACTTTTTTTGGGAAATGTCTATACTACTTAAGGTAGGTCTTATTTCTCAACTTGCCAGCTATGAAAAAGCAACTCATATTTGCCAGCTAAATCCTTAGAATACTTTTTTTTCTGGGTTCTGAAAAGTGGATTTCAAATTCATTCTTTCATTTGGAAGAAAGTTGCAGTTTCCATGGTTTAATCATGGAGGGCAGTTGTTAGAGCTGAGCCTCCTTGGACACTTAGATGGAACAGTAGACAGTACATCCAAGTGCACATGGAGGAAATGTCTGTCCATCAGAGCCTACAGAGGACACCTGATATCACAACAGAGGAGCCTAAGGTGGACTATATCAGCCAGTGGATACTAGAGAGGTTTCATCATGTTTGAACTATGAGATTGGCAGCAATTCAGAACAGTTGAACTATCGAAACCACTGAACAGTGCCCTCGGAGCATGCCCCATGTCAGGGACCCTGGGATGGGATGGGATGGGTGGTTGGGTGGGGCTTATCCCTTTGTCTCCCTCCTTACCCCAGACACACACACACACACACACACACACACACACACACACACACACACACACAAACAATGTGGAAACAATGGTCTTACCCACTTTCCTGTAACCCTTGACCCTTTGTTCCCTAATCAACTATGTAAAGTTTATCAAAAAATAAAACAAAACAAAACAACACTGTATGTAATTAAAAAAATCATTCTTTCACTTTGACATCAGTCTTTCAGCATCTTTGCTTTGGTTCATGACTTTTCCTGTGCTCTTAGAAAGAAATGATGTTCTTATCTGCAAATCCTTTGATTCCTTTTAATTTTTTTAAGATTTGTTTGTATTTATTTGAAAGACAGACTTATGGAGAGAAGGAGACAGAGAGAAAAATCTTTCACTCACTGGTTCACTCCCCAGGTAGCTGCAATGGCCAGAACTGCACCAATCCAAAGCCAGAAGCCAGGAGCTTCTTCTGGGTCTCCCACATAGGTGCTAGGTGCCAAGGCTTTGGGACATCCTCTACTGCTTTCCCAGGCCACAAGCAGGGAGTTGGATAGGAAGTGGAGGAGCCAGAACAGGATTTGGCCCCCATTTGGGATTCTAGCATTTAAATGGGAAGGATTACCCAGTTGAACCATCATGTAGGGCCTTTTAATTCCTTTTAAATATATGGGCTGTATGACTCAAATATGACTCAAGTGCAGCATTTAATCATAGCACTCTCATTTACTCATTCAATGAACATTTATTTAATACCTGTTATAATCTAGGTACCATTCTGAGGACTTGAAATGTCTTTGCAAGCACAGAAGACAGACCTTTCTGCCATTCCATATTAAAGGAAGAATAGAGAGAATAAACAATTGACATAATAAATGAGAACAAGACTAACACCATGAATTATAACACTTACGGTTTTGTGAATTTTCTAGTGAGTCTATGAGTTTCCTAGTGAGTTTTCAAGAGTTCAAAACGTTAAGATGACACTCATTGTCACAGTTGACTTTTGCATTCCCTTATCTCTAAGTTTTTGCCCTCAACATCTTAGTTGGCCATTTGAGAAAGGAGGGCCAGGCAATGCAATGATCCTGATGCTGGAGTAAGTTTGGCTGGTGGGAACAAGGATGGAGAGCTCACATGTGCCTTGCAGTTTCAATCATTGTAAAGACATTGGCTTTAAATGACACGGGGGTGAAGGGTCGTTGGGCAGAGGACTGATGTGAATCACCAACTACCTTAAAAGCCTAACTGAGTGCTTTGTTGGATTTAGAGTATCAGGGGATAAGGTGCAGTCAGAGTTATGGCAGCTATCTTGGACAAAACTTTTCTGAAGAACTTAAATCAGGCCACTTGAAGTAGGTTGTAGACACTGTAAGGGTGAGAAGTGGTCAGATTCAAAGCAGATGTAGAGGATTAAGTCAACGTGATTGGCTGATGGGTTTGTACATGTGGTTTAGGAGAAAGAGAAGAGTCAAATGTGGCTCCTAGGTTTGTGATACCTACTGCTTATCAGCATGAAAGTCCTGGCTCTGGCTTTCAGGAGGGTGACTTTTTTCATTTCTTAATTTGTGTTCTGGCCTTGCTATCTCTGTTATATGTTCTTGTTTGCTTCTGCCTCATCATTACCCATTTTACCCATGTCATTTCGTCCAGCATCTCCTCTTTCTCCTAGCTTTCTTTGTCCCTCTCAATATTTCAACTACATCTTGAATACACACCAAATTCAGGTTTCCTGCTCTAATCTTTTTTACTTGCTCTGGTGCTAAGTTCTTAGGTTTTTATTTTCAGTGAAGCTACAATCATCCTTCCGGTCACTTAGGTATGAGAACCCTGGTTCTCAGAAGCCTTGTACCTTAACAACTAAATAAAGAAAATTTTCTTCACCAAAAATCCCTTAGAACAGAGCCTAATTAAAACATATTCACAGGAAATAATTGCAAAACATTATACAACATGGGTAGTGAGCACATCCCAGGAATTCGGGATCTAACACCTTAGGGACTAGCATAAAAATATTGCATGGCATATCAGTCATTAAAATACTGTGTGGAGCACCCATATCCCATATTGGAGCACCTGGTTTCAAGTCCTTGCTCTTAATTTCAGCTCCCTACTAATGTACCTCCAGGAAGATAGCACATGATGGCTCACATACTTGGATTGCTACCTATGTGGGAGAACTGCCTAAACACTTGGCTCTGAGATTTGACCCGGCCCATCCCAGGATTTTGCAGGTATCTGGGGAGTGAATTAACGAGTGGCTGATCTCTGCCTGAACATCTCTCAAATAAATAAATAAAATACATAAAACCAGAATATGATAGATGAGCTCCTTCCTTGTACAATTTGTGTTAGGAATCTAGTCCTTTGCTTCCTTAGGTATAATCTTGGGGGGGTTATACTATGGAAAATCTTGAGTAGTTGTCAGGAATGACTCTGTTATTTGCACACACACACACACACACACACAAAGACTAATAACTTTCAGAGTCTCAGAGAAAATATCTAGAAGTGAGAGACACTAATGAGATTAGAAAGAGAAAGAGGGAGAGGCAGAAAAGTGAAATAAAGGTTGAAACAAATTTTCTGGTGGGTGTGGGTGAGAAAAGACTTGGAGAAATATCTGATAGGATTTTGACATGGCTGACTCTGTAAATGGGAAGGGAAAAAATTTCTGTGTCTTCATAAATAGGTCAGAGAAGACTCTAGTGTGTGAATGGCTTATGGGATACTGAATTCTCTGTAGAGTTTGAGCAGAGGAGAAGCCCTGAAGTGGATCTGAAGGGGGTTGAAAGTGGGGTAGGTCTTGGGGTGCAATATTGCACCCAAGGACTGGGTGACTTTGGTCTTATCAACTCTCATTCTCTTACTTTAATGGCTAGTTTGTTTGTTAGTTGAACATTTATTTATCTGAAAGGTGGAGTTATATAGAGAGAAGGAGACAGAGAGAGATTATCTTCCACCTACTAAAGATGGTGACCCTGCCTCAACAATGCACCAGAGTACCCTGTGTCGTGTTTCCCAGGAATATTGCTTTTGCTCCCGTCAGGCACTATGTGGTGACCTTCCACTTGGCTCTTTGTCTCTTACCTTTCTCTTGAACAATTTAAATTTCATAAAACTTGGTTTACCTTCCTTAAGACACAGTTTTTGTGATGGTACAGAGAGAAAGGATGGAGTTTAATCAGCAGAGGCAGTAAACTGCTCACTCCACTCTGAAGGTGATTATGTTGGCCAAACAACTCATTTTCTTCTTGAATTTGAATGCCTTTCATGCCTTACATCTGTCATGGTCCTTACCACTTGCCGCGGTCTGACTGCCTGCTTCACTCAGTTGCATCATTTATATGCCTCTGAAGCAACTGCATTCACACACACAGAAGTTAAGATCATGGGGACTTAACTAAGACAAAAATTTGCATACAACCCAACTACACCTTCAGTGATCATGTATGAGGTTTTTGAGCTTAGGTTTTCTCCTAGACTTGATGAGAATATCTATTTCATTGTCCTGTTGTGATGATTATATAAAATTACTTTAATACAGAGCAAAATCTTAGAAAAGTATAACAATTAATTTTTATGTCATTGCTCTACGATGATGCCATTACAAGTTCCTATTATCTTCTAAGTAAAGAAACCAAAACTTCATTTTAGCCCTCAGACCCAGATGTCCAAACCCTGATATGTTTTTCTGGTCTTGTCTCCCTTTGCGTTCTATATGCATCAACTTATTGCTGCATGTTTTGATGGCCATGCTCTTGCTATCCCCATCCATTCATGTGCGCTATTAACCAGTCGTCACCTGTCATAAACCTACCTTTCTGAACCCAGTTAAAATCCTTCTTCATGTTGGCTCTCTTCTCCCCACCTAGATGACACCTTTCCTGCACCTTGTCAATTCTCCTTGGTGGGCTTTGTATGGTACAGATCACAGTGGTTGGGCCCTTGGGCACTCTTTTCTCTCTCCTAGATTGTCAGCTCTGTGAAGCATGGAGCATATCAGCTTCATCCTTGCAGCCACCATGTTGCCTGACACTCTACATGTATCTCCCTCATCCCCCAAAGAATACCTGCATGTCTAATCTATGTGTGGGGGCTTGAACTGTACAGCTGAAACTCAGCAAAAATGCGTTGGATGAAAGTGAGTAAAAGTGTTAATAGGAAGATACTAAGTCCATGAAATTTGTGCTGTCTAGGTTTTATACCACATTTTAGCAATAGAGTAAAAGCAGCTACCAAAAAATTTAAGATGTTCAAAGGAGGTTCTCAGGAATTTTAGTTTCTCTTAAGCCATTTGACTTCTCATCTTCTCAGTTTTTCATGACTTTTGCTTGCTCATAAATGCTGCTCTCTGCTTACCTCTCTTGCACATACTCCCAAAATGAAACTCCTCTGTGTTTTTATGATCCTTCTCCTGTATTATCTTCCATTTTTTCACCTTCTGAGTCTTTACCTGGCTCTCAAAATGGCTCAATGCTGGTCAGTTTCTTCTATTACTCACTATTAGATAGAAATTTTATTTTGTGGGCTTTTTATACGAATTAAAAAATATTTATTTGAGAGGCACATGAGACAGAGACAAACAGACAGAGCCAATGTTGTGTGGGGTGTTATAAAAAACCTATGAGAATGCTAGGCTGGGCCTGTAAGGCTGTAGGCAGGAGATGAGTACCTAGAAACTTAATCCAGAGTTTTTGTTCTTGATGGTAAAGATTCTACTACTTGAACCATCACCTGCTGCCTCCCAGGGTAGTAGAATTTACAGATGAGCCACGACTTGAATCTAGACACTAATATGGAATTCCAGTATCCCAACTATTGTCTTCTTAATTGCTAGGCAAAGATCTGCCATTGTGAGATATGTAAATCTAAGGAGATCTAAAAGGCTAAAAGGCTAAAAGAAGAAGATACATTTATATGCAACACATGAGATACATATTGAGTCATAGCCATAATTCTGTAAAGGTTTTGTGCAATTATAGTCAGTTTCTATTTCCATGGGTTCTGCATCTTTGGATTTAACTAAAGTGAAATATTTAGCAAAAAATTGCATCTTTCCTGAACACATACAGAGTTTTTCTTGTCATTAATCTCAAAATGACATAGTATAATAACTATTGATATGCACTTACATTGTGTTAGGTATTAGCAGAATTCAGAGGTGATTTAGAGCATATGGGAGGGAGTGCATTGGCCATGCAAATTTCACCATTTTATGTCAGGGAGCTGAGCATCTTTAGATCCTACAATTCAGATCAAATGAGAGAGGACCACGTTAGTCTGGTTCCTTTTAGTTTTATTCCTGATTCTAAGTTTCAAACACACTTAAAAAAATTTGGATCACTTATTTACATTTTAATATCCTAATAGCTACACATGAATTGTGGAACTGTTTTATACTTTCTGGGACCTAAGGAAACAGACATATCCAACTGGCTTGGCTGTTGTGCACACAGGCTGACGTAAGAAGATCTAAGGAGATTGTTGCTAGTGAGGTTCACAGAGACCTGAAGCATTAAACAAGACTCCATTCTGGAGGTCGATTGCAGCCCTAACAGCATGCTCTCTCTCTCTCTTTAAGATTTATTTATTTCTATTGGAAAGCAGATTTACAGAGAGAAGGAGAGTCAGAGGGGAAGATCTGTCATCCACTGGTTCACACCCCAAATGGCCACAATGGTAAGAGCCGAGGTGATCTGCATCCAGGAGCCAGGAGTTTCCTCGAGGTGTCACACATGGGCGCAGGGTCTCAAGGCTTTGGGCCATTCTCCATTGCTTTCTTGGGCCACAAGCAGAGAGCTAGTTGGGCAGTGGTGCAGCCAGGCTACGAACTGGTGCTCATATGGATCCCAGCATGTGCACAGTGAGGATTTAGCCACTGAGCCACCACACCGGGCCCAGTGTGCTCTCTTTAAGCGGTAACTTCCATTTGTTCTTGCTTCTGTCCCCATTTCCTTTTTCTTGCTGCATTTGATGATAACCACTCTCTCTGCTCACTCTCATTTGTATCATGACTTCTGTTCATTAGTAGTTTCTATTACTTTATGGCTTCTGCTGTTCAGCTCTGGTTTCCTGCCTATGTGTCTTTTGGAAGGTGGGTGTGGTGTGCTACTCTAAATCTCTCCATTTGTCACCTCTGGTTTCTCCATTGTGAAGATGTGATTGGCCGGCTTAGCTTTCAGTATATCATGACACTGTTCTTGCACAGACACCAAGTGAGTTTCCCTATTATCCACTCTTCAGGAAGCTGACTTTGCTAATTCCTGGTACAAACATTTAGGAGATATATCTCAGAAAAAGAAAGTCTAGAGCAAGCCAGTCTGAGTGATTGGATACAGACTCATTATTCGGAAGAAGACAGGGCATCTAATAGATTTACTGAGAAGGTGTTTAATTATTCACTATTTTTTGTTTACATTAAAAAACACTCTTTTCTTTGTCTTTCTAAGTTGTGTCTATACAAGCTGATATAAACTGGAGCCTTTATTTATCCTATGAAGTTACTCTCTAAAGGCAATAATATCTAAGAAGGTATGGTTGTCAAAAAAAATCACAATGCTAGAAGGAGCCTTAGAATCAACTCATTCAGCAGTTCTCGACTCATTGATCTCAATCAGTTCACAACCTCAAAAATGATAGGTAAGTTCAGGTGGGCATTTTTGTGCAGCAGTTAAGATATTTCTTGGGGTGTTTCATTCCATATCAGAGTACTAGGCTCAAGTCCTGCCTCTGATATTGAGTTCATTTCCCAGCTAATGCATATCCTGAGAAGCTGCAGATGGTGGGTCAGGTATCTGAGTTCCTGCCACCCATGTGGAAGACCTGGATTGAATTACTGACTCTTAGTCCTAGTACAACCCTGGCTTTTGTGAATATTTGGGGAATGAACCAGTGAATGAGAGATCTGTGTCTCTAAGTCATTACTCTGGTCTCTATAAAGCTTTAGCTTATGTGAATTTTACCTGCCAATATTTTAATTTTATTATATAGTAAAAGATCAGTTTTAAAAGTTAGCAATTCACTTAAAACTAAAATTAATGAGTTATAAATAAGATGCCATTTATATGAAAAAACCTCACATTTGAATTAGAAAGAATAGTTATCATCTTGCCTCTTGGTGGATATTTCTAAGATCCTATTTAGTACCAAGAAACTGGATCCTCATAACTGTTCTGTAGTTAAGCCACTAAGACAATGTGTGTTATTTGGCTTCTAGAAAGCTCCATGGTATACTTAGGAGCCAAAGAGAATGGAAGAAGCAAACAAATCTTGATATTTTATAAAAAGAGTTTTGGTCTTGGAGATACCCTGAAAAGATTTCAGAGAGCTCTGATCTGATATCATTGGAGCTCATGTGACCAATCATGGAAAATTGTTACTTTACAGAGGATAAAACAATAGCCTGGAGGATTCAAACTAGTACCCTGGGCTCCCATTATGTCAGTGATGGAAATGGGGTTGGAATTCAAGATGTCCTAGGATAATGATGATGATGGTGATGACAATGATGGTGATGATGGTGAATGGACTCAACGAACCAACTGTTCGTATTGTGTTCCAAGGAACTGCTGAAATGGCCATTTCCACCTGTGGGAACTCACCTTCAGATTAAGCTGAAGGGTTCTGGGTGATGAAAATGTTTAAGGCATGTGCAGACCCCAGCAGACAAAAGAGTGAGAATGCATGATCCTGGAGCGCTTGTCCTCTACTTCATCTTTGTGTGCTGCACTCACTGAGTACTTATTCAAGAAAAATAAGCCAGAAAATCAGAATTTACAGGATTGGCTCACATTAGTCTCCCCTCAAAGTTTCCCATGGCTCGAGCACAGGGGCAATTCTAGAAGCGCTTGTCTCCATTATTGCTGTTAATTTCCCCATGGTCCTGGACTGACATTGTCTTTTCCCTTTGTTATGCTTTTGGCAGAGGGTCATTCCCTCATGGTTAAACTTAATTGGAATCCAAGCCAAAGGGGCATTTTCCTGAGCCAGTTCTTAGGGGAATATCTGTGCTTACTCAACGTAATGATGTAATAGCAAGCATACTGAAGAGTATATATTCTTAAAGGAGGAATGAAATTTAAAAACTTTTAAGGCATGATTTTAATAACACAAAAAATATTATTAGCAAATTATTTGAATACATATGCATATATATGTACATGGAGAATATATACAATGTATTTGTGCATTTATATATCCTCTTGAAATTAAGTGGTCTCTTGGTGAGTATAATAGTGAATGCCATCTTAGAACAGGTACTAATGATTTTAAAGAAACTTTTGAAAAATATTGAGATATTTAAGTATTAAACTTGGAATTTAAGCTGGGACTATCCTTTCGCTAACTGTCTCCTTGTCTATGTATTTTGGCATATAAAAACTTCCAGTTATTTGAATAAGCAATTAAAATTTCAAGAGTAAAAAATAATATAATACTTGCCCATCAAACACACCCCTCCACCCCATTTTGGAATGAAGAATTTCTACATTATATGACTTCTATTTTTTTGTCTCATGACTTGTGCCCAGGTATGTTGTCACCACACAGTATTAATGCTGTGGGGAATTCATCTTGTTAATCCCTGTGCTTCAAAGTGAGGCTCTGCTCTCTTCTGCAGCATTCTGCTATTGCCTTTTCTATTTCCTCCGATTTTCAGAGCAGCCTAATCTCCAGATGAGTGGAATTTCAGCCCCTTTTGCCTGACAGCCAAAGACAAACACCAAGCTGTCTAGAAGATCGAGTGCCATTTTATCCCTCTGTCGAAATTCCTGATGAGATGGACAAAACATCAGGAAATCCTCCAGAGAAGACTTTCTGAGCCTTTGAAATGTTAGGCCTGGCATTTCATAGAGAACTGGTTTGCCACCAACCTTCCCCATACCCTACACATGTTAATAAGTATTCCTTACCAATATCATTATTGGAATGAGGTTTTGCCCACTGTCCACCAACCAACCAACCAATCTCAGAATGCTTTTCTGACTTTGGGATTTCCCTTGAAAGTTTCCACAGGAATCGAGGAAGTTCCTTGTGCACCTCTGCCCGTCTCATTGTCTGCTCCCTATCCCTCAGGTAAACACTGCCATGAATTTTCAGTGAGTTGCGTTTTTTTTTGTTTTTTTGTTTTTTGCCTGTTTAAAGCTTTTTATCATTGGGGCTGTGTTCTATGTATTCCGCAAATTTTTCTCTGAAGTTTCATGCTTTTTTGAAAAAGAAAATATACTATATTTCAGCTCATCCTTAATAAAATAAAAGGCAGGATTTCGTATGCAGTTTGGGCTCGCTCATGACTGTGAGAAAATCATGACTGACTAATGTTGGTGGTCTTTTCTCTGCCATGTTTTAAAAATGTCTCATCCAGTTTCCAGTCACTTGGTCACTTATTCTGTCATGTTGCACATGCCATGGTTTGTTTTATTTTATAAAAGCCAATACTATTGACTCAGGAATTCTTTGGAGGCCATCACTATTAACCACAAGCAAGCAAATGCATAAAATAGCATATTTGCTTAGAATTAAAGTATGTTTCATTTGATAGGTTAGTTTTGGAATTGGGTGGGCACATTTTAAAGTACTTACAAAAAAGGGAAGAGTGTGAAAGAATGGAAAAATAGCGTCTAATGTTATGTATGCTAATGAAAGAATAAAATGACATTTTTTACAAGTTTGGAGGCCTAAAAAAGTCCTAGTTCCAATGAATCGTTCCTTGACAGTTATGAATGGTGGACTAGTTGCATTAAAGCAACGAGGGAGCTAATAGCAGGTTTGGAACTGGGTTTGAATAAATCATCAGGCAACCACATCATGGCACTGTAAGAGCAGGGCAAACTGTGTGGCCTCGTGCTCTCTACTTTCCAAGATACATGAATCTTAGGCATTAGAGAAACACTGGAAATATTTTTATGAGTTTCCTAAACCTTAAAAATATGTAATAGATTTAAATATTAAATATATTTAGTGAAAGTTCAGTACATGTTTTTCTTACGCTAACTCTGCCACTGTTACACACAAAGTGCTCATGATTATATATGAGGCATTCAGCAGCTTTAAAATTAGGGTATATATTTGAAATATTAAATGGAATTGACCTTTTGTATCACTATTGAATAGGTGCAATATGACTACTGTGCTACCTTCTAGAATCTTTTCAGTGATTCTATAATTCCTCCAATATGGTATCATTAAACTTGCAGGAGGTGGCAACCATTACAAAAACCCCATTCACATTTTGTTAAGACTCTTATGAAAATGATTTATTTAATTTATACATATAAATAATATAACTAAAATGAAGGAAAGGAGTTACTAAAACATGACTGTACTAAATTAAAGCGGAGTGTTTTCATTTTGCCTCTCTTATTATGACAGTTGAATAATATATGCTATACTAAATGGATGTCTGGTATAAAGAGCAAAGATCAAGAAATAAGTGTTTAGAACAGTAAATTATATGTTAAAAATCTATAAATAGCTTAATAAATATATTCTTCCATGGAAAAAGCAGAAAATTGCAGGCTACAAAGTAGATTATCCAAATGGAGCTGTTTTGAAATCACCTTTGCCACAGCACACAATGTCCCATTGGCTTTCATTACTCCTGTGGATAAAACTTCAGTTTATAAGGAGGGTTTTCTTTTAAAAATTATTTATTTATTTTACAGACCATCTCATTCCAGAAATCATTTTACTTGTACATATCCTATACCAATCAGGAGGCAAAAATTTATGCTTGAGATAATTAGGGAAGACAGAAAATGAGTAAGGAAATGAAAACCAGTGAAAAGAATTGAAAGACCTTGTGTCCTTAGTCCTATGTATTCATGAAGTTGTTTCTGGTGTCGAACCACAAATATGTCTTTGAGTTTCCTAGCAACCATGACAAGGGCAGAGAGGCACTTGGTTATATAAAACAAGCTTTGTGCCTAGGTCTAACTCAAATTTTTATGGTTCTTAGACTTACCAAAAATTTCTTTAAAACTTGCATAGTTAATCTGATTCCCCTATGGTCTACCATATTTGTCTCTGAAGGTGTTCTTTAATACGCAACGTTAAGATAATCAGTTTATAGAACAGCATTGCTGGTTTTTGCTTCTGGAGCAGAAGGTTTGGTTGAAGAACATAATGCTGTAACAAACACTGGCTTAGAACGCAGTGATTTGCAAGTTGGAAATCTTTTTTTCTTCTGATGTCACAATTCAAGGTGAGCATTCCAGGGTAGGTGCTTTCATCACATTGCTCCACCACCTTCCCCCTACACGCTTCCCAGTGGCTGGACATCATCTTCACAATCGACACGAGTTTGTTGTGGTGTCTGAGCAATGGCAAAGGACACAGAGCATTGAGAAGAAAATTCTGACTCAAGATCTGAGCTTGGAGGGATTGAGTTTCATTTCTGTTTGTAGTTCTTTGGCAAGAACTGTTCCATAGCTATACTGAAATTTGAGAGGAACTGAAAATATAGACAGGCCATTTTGTCAGGGAACATATTTTGGCAGAGAATATAGATCTTTGATAGGGAATACTTTCAAAGAAACACTCTGGTGTCTTGTCTATTAATTGAACACCTAGCAACACACTATGTTTGATTTTGGAGATCTGACCTTGAACAGAAATGTACAGAAACTAAAATGAAATTCATTTCTTTTGGGATATCATTTCCACATCTGTTATTTACCTCTTCGTTTTCTTCAATGTTATTTTCTAGCCTTTTGCACTGCACGTTACATAGCTAGGTTGTACTCTTTTGATTTCTCAACTTGCTATATCCAGTTCATCATAATCTGTGATAATATCATCTTTACATTGTCGCCCATTTCCATAACCACTGGCTAGGAGAAGGCATTTTGTTCTTCTCATTTTGGTCACAGCTTTCTTAGTTGGCTTCCCGGCTTCTGTCTACTCCCTGTACATCTGATTCCACACAGAGCTTCTAGCCTCCTAATTATTGACAGAGAAGAAAGCCCAAAGGCAATTCTTTTGGCTTCACACAGCATATTACATGGCGACAAGGATCCTTCTGGCATATAAACATTATTTTCATGGAAAATATTAATAGTTGCTTGTAAGTTATTTTCTCCTGTTATCATGCTAGAACATGAGCCCACCAAGGGCTGTCCACATTCTCCTATAGGATGCTTTCAGCTGCTATTAATTGAAGAATTTAGAAACTCAATATAACTGGCCAAAGCCATGAAGGAATTTATTACTTGCTTAATACGAAGTCTTGAGGTTAAATGATCTCAGATTTGGTTGATTCAGTGACTCAGTGATGTCACCAAACATCTAATGACCTAATTTCTTTTTAATTTTACGTAATGCCTCTCTCAGCAAGCTGTCTTCCTTTGTAATTGAATGATATGATGAATGGATTTCACTCAGTGAAATGGCATGGACAAAAACTACAGTCAGGTGGCCACAGGACATATATAGGAAGCAAAATGTTTTATTTGGCTAAAACAGGAATTAAGGGAAATTGTCTTGAAAATGTTGTGATGAGACCAGATGCTTGTGGAATCTTGAATGTAAAACCAAAGGGAAAAAACCGCCAAATTGTTTCTTTAGACTATTAAGATATATTTGTCTAGACATATCATTCATGGGTATGTTTTAATCAGGGCTGTGCTAAGAGCAACAAGGGGCTATGGGAAGAGAAATCTGGTTGGTCAGGAGTGTCGGCTGAAAAGTAGAGATCCTGGAGTTAGCCTAAATCAGGAGAAAGCTAAAGAAATAGCTCAGGAAAGTGAAAATGAATGTTTGAAGTAGGATAGATGAAGTGGGGGGGTTCAGAAAGTGTGAGCAGAAGAACGAGTACACAGAGATAATTGACTGGTTAGGGGAAGTGTAGGGAATGAAGCCTCAAAAGGAACCAGAAATGCCATTAGAAAGCACAGGAAGGGGTTAGGAGAAGAATGTGGTCTGAACACATGCTCTATGCCAGCCACAGTCATGTTATGGCAGCACAATGTTCCACTTCCATGACATATCAAAGGAGTAGGTTTTATTATCACATTGTTAAAGAAATGTTGATGGGATTAAGTCGATGGATAATTGAACAGCCAGAAATTTAATGGAGTACCAGTAATGTTGCAACCTATGGTTTATCCATGATTTACGTGTGATAAGCAGGGACCTAATTTATTTTTGTCTTTAGAAATTTCACTCATTTTGTTTACCTACTTAAAAATGATCATTGTCTTAAAGAATATTTCTATCCCTGTTGCATTACATGAAAGTACACCCAACCTCTCCCATTTGCTTTCAACCTTATCTTTCATTACAATCATTTGGCATCCTATAGTATTCACCCAATGAGAATTATCATTTTCAATTCCCTAGACACATTAAAATTTTTTAATCCCTCTCTGTTCCTTGCTTGTGTGGTTAACTTTCCTAAATGTACTTCATCACCTTCTGTTCCTGTAGAAATTACAACTATTCACCTTCTCCATCAATCTCTTTAGGTGCAGTTATTTTTATTCACTCTATATTCCAAAGTACTTTATTTGTGATTATCCTCGTAACATATCATTTACACTATCTTTCTGGCAGAGCTGTAATATCTTTAGGGTAGGGATTGTTTTATCTTCATATTTAATGCAGAATGTTTTGTAAGAGCACATCCTTTGTGGCATGAAAGAGGAAAGAAGGAGAGAAAAAAAAAAGAAAGGAAAGAGAAAATAAAAGGCAGTGATACAGAAATACAAGAAAGAAATTAATTTGAAATTTGTATTTAATTGTACCAGCATGGTACAGTTTCAACTTATTAAAGCACTATACTTATTAAAGAATGAGCAATAACCTTTACACAGGAAAGCTACTGTAATTTCATTCATAAACACTGTTTCCAACCTTTAATAAATAGAAAGAAGAGAAAGCAAATCATTGGCTAATTTATTGTCCTAAAATTCATAAAAAAGTTAGACAGGAAATTAAGGCCACCTGTTTCCCACAATCAAGAAAAAAGTTTACAGTAGGAATTAGATTTATAGCTTAATCTAGGTAGATTTAAGAAAAGCTCTTGCCAACTGAAAAAGCTCTGTTAGAACTGAAGATATCCTCAGTATTTTTCCAAAAGAACATTGCAGTAAAGCCATGACATGAAAGAGAAACACTTCTTGCAAACATCCCTGGAGATCTTTATGAGGATGGTTAACAATCTATTTCAAGAGATTCTTTCCCCATCTGATTCATAGTACCTTATGTTCAATTCATTTGTTTCTATGCTTCTGTACCTTGTTAGGACCACAGGTGGGGTCTTACTAATCTTTGCTTTTCCAGAGCTCAACACAATGCCTGGCATAAGATAAGCCCATAATCAATGTTTGCTAAACCAAATTTATGTAATCATAACCATGGTCCAGGCTAAGCAATTTCTATGCTGAACTGAATTCATGGCTATGTTAAGCACACTGGGAAGTTGGGTAAAATTTAGCTTTGTTTAGTGAGTGATTCAAGTAGTGCTTCAATTGACATATTGTCAAATTTTTGGTTTTATTAGCTGAGCAGAGTCCTTGCTGTGAAAAAGGAGAGAAGTGTGTGTGTATAACATGAATTCTGCTTTCAAGGTACTTGCTCTCCATAAAACAGTGTAGTTTGAAGAACGAAACCAAATCACAAGAAGTAAAGCAGGACCTGATGTAAATGTCCTTCTACCTTGATTAAAAATTCTGCTGGAAGCAGAATTTATTTATCACAAAGTGTGTAGGAAACAGATCCATAGGCATTCGGCTTCTTGACACATTAAATTGTCTCTGCATACATCACCTCTTTGCAGATATCTAGCTAAAATCACATAAGATTGGAGTGTACACAATTAATTGTTGCATTTGGATGTGAATGGATCTTACCTCTACAGATGAACACCTTCCAGCAATTTAAAATTTAAGCTCTAATTAATGAAAAGCTTTACCTTCTATTAAAAGAGCTCCATGAACTAGCAAAAAGGTACAGACATTTACATAAATGCATATCTATTCCTGTCTGGCTGTCTATTTATCTATCGTCTATCTATATTTGGCTCAGCGGGTGGTGGGGCCATTGAGATTCCATCCATGGTCTCTCTCCTGAACAGCACTCTGCTCTCTCATGGGGACCCTTGGCTGTTTCTGCAGGAGACATGCTCAGTGAAGCTTCTTTGGGAAGAGGAGGTTGTGCGTTTTTCATCATCAGCTCTGTCAGAGGTATACTCCATGTTGTTTGGTCTTAGTCATATCAGCCTGTCAGAGCTTTCCTACCTTTTCTTCCTTTTTCTTTTCTAATCCAAATGCATATTAGATTTAATTAGTAACTCTCCCAACCCTAAATGTTGAAGGTGGAGGGTCCCAGGTTCTTCTCTGTGGTGCACAGAAGAATTTGAGAACGAGACATACATAGCAGTTAACAGAGGAATAAATAATATTTTTAGCACTATGAAGGAACACACTGAAGATGGAATGTGGGCATGGTCTAGAATGAGCTCCAAATTCCTGGTTTGGGGCTGATCCTTCATGTGCTCTGGAGCCAAGGAGCTGATGGTGCTTTGGGTGAAGTTTCCCAGGAAAGTGTAGTGATTTTCAGGAGTCTGGCTTTTTAAGGAAGTCTTTGAAATGTGCTGACATTGTGTGCCTGATGGGAAGAATGCAGCTATGGCTGTTTTATTGCAATGATGTTGTAATAGGCTATAGGCTATTGCAAGAATACAGAAGCCATATTGCATGTTTGCAGCCATTACCAGTTCTGGGAAGCAGCATTACTGTGACAGTAATTTGGAGTGGCTGGCCAGGGAAGGAGTTTTAGAGCTAGCTCTGGGGAAGGGTGCAGCAGTATATTCCCTTTGCCTCCATATCTGATCCCTGTCTCATTACGTACAATATAACCAAATTATCCCTGTTCTTTCTCTGTGCTAAGATGCTCATTTTATGTTCTGCAACACTTGAGATATTTTCAGTTCAGTGCATTTTTGCAGAATAGTCCCACCTATTTGATACATTGGAAAGTACATTTATGTCTCTACTGTTAATTTACATGTTAGAAATTAATTAAGTCATATGTGAATATTCACGGAAACAACCTAGAGGATCTCAATGCCCAAGTGTTGAAGATCAGAGAGGAAGGTTTTAACCAAAATATGCTATGAATGTGCTCTGCGTTAATGGAGGGATTGATATATAGTAATGAGAGCTAACTGTGTGCCATACATGCTTGTGTTTGTGGGATGCAGGGCAGCAGAGCCCAGTCAGGGTTAGCAGGATACCTGCAGGCTCCCTGGCTAGGCCATCCTTATGCAAAGGCTTTGAAGGATGGTGCCCAATGACTTCTCTCCAATTCCTAATCTATGAGTGTCATTGGTATAACTGCTGTTACCAGTATAATCCCCAAAGTTGCTCCTCATGTATGAGTTGGCTGACTTCAGTGGGATTGTGTGCCTGGGAACAGGAATGTGAATAGGTTAGGTTGCCCTCTACAGCTCCCACCAGGCAGGAATGCAGAGACCACTTGAGTTACATCCTAAGTAGATGTACTGAATACACCAATTATTTTCTTTCTGTCAGCTAAATTAATACAGATTTAGTATGTTATTAAAACACCCCCTCTTTTCGTAAGGTAGTTCAGTCAACTGTGACTTTTCCTTTTTCAGAGAGCTCTGCGTTGCATAAAGCTGCTACATCACAAGAAAAAAAAAATCAGAAGGAGAGGGCCAGCCATGGTTTGGAAGAGAAATTGAGTGAGTAAAACTAAGGACATGTGAAGAACAGTCACTACCCAGCAACAGCAGCAAAACAGTTTCAATTTTCTGGATTATTAATTCAAATTCACACGCACATGCCAGTTAAAATTAAAGGCCTCTTTTTACTGCACTAGTTTAAATTAAAGATTATATTCTGCTCCACAAGTCTGAATTAAATAGCTTATTTTGCACACCAAGCTCTCATTTTAAAGCTAATAAAGAAAAGACATAGCATGTACGTGCAAGCTTGAGACAGGAAGGGTCTAAATTACTACACCTGTTTCACTTGGGAGCTACTTTATTAGTGTTACAAAACTTGGCTTTCAATTTGGCACTCAGAAGCACATTTAGAACAAGCATTGCTTTGTTTTGACAGAGAAGCCATGGTAAATGAATGACGTTTGAGCTAGGTGTGAAATGTGAAGGTACAAAATTAACTGGTAAGGTAATTACTGTTCTAATTCTGCATAAACAAGCGTTTTGAAAATCATTAATAGTTCAGGGAAATAATGTTAGTGATTAAATAAGGTGGCTTGCATCACTGAGCACAACTAAGCTCCTTTAATTACATTTGAAAGCAAGGGAAAGCAGCTAATTAAAATTAGCGCAGGGTTCCTGAATGACCAGCACTGCATTGTTGCTCTAACCTGTATAATTGTGTGTTTATTAGTATGTCTTCATTTTCCCTCTTGAGCATTTAACAAAATTATTTAAAATAACTAATAACCTTTAAGGAGTAAATGTGACTGAATCCAGTTATCAAAATGAATATTGTAGGCCTTGCTTAGCCCTGCCATCTATTCCCTTTCCCAATGCCCATTAACATTGGTTGGAGTCCTATGGTTAAAATCCAGTAAAGTTATGCCCTCTACTTTGTGCCATTGAAGGTTTGGCATCTGAGGCAGTGCTTGGATTCTGTTTCTTAATGGGATTCTTACTTCACTACTCATTGTCCTCTTGAGGGAAAAATAAATGTAATTTGGATTTAAATGTTTCACTTGTTGATTGTTTTCAGTGTCATTCATTCATTCATGCATTTAATGCATTCACTTATTCATAAATGTCTTTCCTTCAATAAATATTTATCAAGCTTTTAGCACTGTTTCTGAGACTACCGGGAAGGAAAAAAAAAATGGTCCCAGATAGGACCAGCCACGTAATTTGTGAATCCTAATGCAAAATAAAATGTAAGTTCTCTGTGTAAAAATTAGGACTTCTTGAGAACGAGAGCAGAGCAGTAAGCCAAGCATGCGACCCATCTGTACAATAGCACACACTTTTTAATTTATTGAAGATTTATTTGTTTTTATTTGAAAGGTAGATCAGACGTATGGAAAAGAGAGAGAGAGAAAGATCTCCATCCACTGGTTCACTCTCCAAATGGCCACAATAGCTGGAACTGAGCTGATCTGAAGCCAGGAGCTTCTGGATCTCCAAGCGGGTACAGGGTCTCAAGGCCTTGGGTCATCCTCTGCTGCTTTCCCAGGCTTTGAACTAATTAAACTCAGCTCGGGAAGCTCACCTAGTTGTAAGGATAGCATATAGATAACCACTGATAGAAAATGTTATTCCTGTACAGAGGTGAGGGATAAAGGTATACCCACCAGAAGGGGTTCTTAATTGTACTTGTTGCACTGATGGAGATGTTAGCAGATAATGAGTCATTGTCTGCTTTCACTAATCATCCAGGCCCCTCTGCTGGATCAATATTCAAACCTTAAGCCATGAACTTATCAAAGGTGGTACCCAAGTTTATCTAAAGCATGAGAATTCAATAAAGGAATTCAGGGACATGTTTACTGTTGAATAAATTGAGCATTATTTATTGTCTATTATGATATCAGCTAACAATTTTGAGTGTATGTTATGTCCCAGATACTGTTCCTAGTACTACAGAAGAATGATTTTATTTATTGCTCCTATATGAGGTACACGAAACTGTTATCCATACTTTACAGCTGATCAGTTAGGGGAAGAGATTAAAGAGACTTGCCCAAAAGGCTAAGTGACAGAACCGGTATGTGGAATCAGGTGGTCTGACCAGAGAGCCTGTGCAACTAATCACTGAACTAAAAGCTGATTTACCTGGCTCAATCCCTTTTCCCTGCATTTCAATTTGTGAGCTGATATGGAGTTGGATCATTTGAGAATCTGAAATGGTTGTTTCATGTCAATCAAATAATTTTGGGCGCAAGAGATGTAGCAGGGAAAATGTCAATTATTTTTCAATTTAGGAAAAATAATTGTTGCTTTAGTGTTTGAATGGAAATTTATACTTCAACTAGAAATTTTACATTTGTTTCTTTGTTATAAGCCTCTCAGTGAATGCAGTAGCTGCTGTCTGGCCCAGTGATTCTGATAAAGACCCAATGCTCCTTAGATTTCCTCTCTTGCTGGCAAATGGTCTAACCTAAAGCATATTTCCAGAGCTGAGAGTGAGGCTACAAAACATGTGAAAGGGTCTTCTGCATATTTTAGTTGAGAACTATGATTCTCCATAAAGTTTACAATAACATAGTAATGTGATGAGATGAGTCCTGTTATAACTCCAACCTCCAGAAGTTTTTGAAGAATGAATGACTATTAAGACTTGCTATATCTAAGACCACAAAGGAAGCCTGGCCTGAAAAAGTTAACTTGGCTTTTTGCCCTTCTGGAGCACCCATATAACTGCTTTAAAACAGCCTCTTAAAAGAAGACTTTTCATTGCCCACCTTCCACTGCCGCTTTGTATGTTCAGAAGTGTGTTGGTGGATCTCATGCTACTTTCTTTCTTTTAAAATTTCCTTTAAAATTATATGAGATGCAAATTTTGAACTAAATAACACAGCTTCCAAATTTTATTTGAAACCATTCCTCGGGGCCTGGTGCCGTGGCCTAGTGGCTGAAGTCCTTGCCTTGAAAGCACCTAAATCCCATATGGGCACTGATTCTAATCCTGGCAGCTCTGCTTCCCATCCAGCTCCATGCTGTGGCCTGGGAAAGCAGTTGAGGACAGCCCAAAGCCATGGGACCCTACACCCACGTGGGAAACCTGGAGGAAATTCCTGGCTCCTGGCTTCAGATAGGAACAGCACCGGGCATTGCGGTCACTTGGGGAGTGAATCATAGGACAGAAGATCTTCCCCTCTGTCTCTCCTCCTCTCTGTATATCTGACTTTTCAATAAAAATAAATCTTAAAAAAAGAAACCATTCCTTTTTAATCCTCCATATTTTATTTCTTAACAGATCCACCAAACTATAATAGATCAGTTGTATTGATTCAATCAATCACACTAGTTTCAAAGCTTTTTACCTATGTGACCACATGATAATAATAATGGACACTGATTCAATGGTGAATCAAGAAACTCAGGGATAACTGACACTGTGCGATGGATTTCCCCAGAGATGCTTTTTGTTTATTGAAGAGGAAGCTCACTTGGCTGCAGTAACTGAAAAAACTCTGAAATCATCTTATGCCTCGTATTCTTTCTTTTTATTTTTAGCCAACTATTATATTTATTCCATTTATGTTTTTATTTATTTATTATTTTTAAAATATTTATCTATTTTATTGGAAAGGCAGCTATACAGAGAGAAGAGACAGAGAGTATAATCCTCTGCCCACCCCTCAAGCTCTTGCAATGGCCAGCACTAAGCAGATCCGAAGCCAGGAGCCAGGATCCTCTTCTGGGCTACCCATGTGGGTGCAAGATCCCAAGACTTGGACCCCCTTTGACTGATTTCACAGGCCACAAGCAGAGAGCAGGATGGGAAGAGGGGCTGCTGGGACAAAAAACCGGCACCCATATGGGATCCCAGCATGTGCAAAGTGAGGACTTTAGTCATTAGGCTACTGTACTGGGCCCTAATAAATTATTTTATGAATCAGTTCCAAAGACTCTGGGATTTCCCCTCTTCTTCCCAAATCTCTCCCCACCCCGATTTCCTCTATGTTAGTACAATATTATAGTCTTTCAAAAACAGTCATAAGCTCATTGTTCTGCTATTTGAGTATATCCTGACATTGTAGGTATGGACAAGGGCATAGAGTCCAGCATCCTGTTATCAAGATATATTCAAGTTTCATTGGGAGTTCTCCTTTGCTTTTGAAGTAGAGCTGCTTACTGCATTGTGTCTTCACATCTGGATATGATAGTCTATTACAGTTGTACAGTTGCTATAATCCCCTTAAATGAAAAACCATACAACAAAAACAACATAAATAAAATGCAAATGTACAACAACCTGAAGTTAAATAACATAGTATTGAATGACCAATACGTCACTGAAGAAAAGAAAAAGAAAATCAAAAACTTTCTTGAAGAAAATGATGCCACTTTACTACCGATGTGTCACTGAAGAAATTAGTAAAAAAAAAAAAAACACTTTTTTAAGGAAATGAAAATAAAAACAATTATCAAAACTCATGAAATTTAACAGAAACGGTTTTGAAAGTGATATTTACAACATCAGGTGCTTACAAAAATTGAAATATCTCAAATAAGTTATTTAATAATGCATCTAAAGGACTTATTAAAAAGAAAAAATGAACAGGAAGCAAGAAATGATAATTTCACAGCACAAGTAAATGATACTGAAACTGAAAAACTACAAATTGCATCAAGAAGAACCAATTTTTAAGTAGATGAGCAACACAAACTTTCAACCAGACTGGCAAAGAAAACCAAGACAGAAAAACCAAGCAAAATTAGAGATGAAAAAGAAAACATCCTTAAAAACTAGTAAGGTGCTCTCTTCATGCTGAATGGATCCTTTGAACATTGTGTGGTGTCCTTCATCTCTTTTAGTATTTTTCACATCAAAGTCAATATTAACTGATATAAGAATGGCTATACCAGCTTGTTTCCTTATCTGGGAATATAATTTTTCATCCTTTCATTTTATGCTTCTACATATCTTCTGTTGGTGAGATGTGTCTCATGTAGGCAACAGATAAATAGGTTTAGTTTTTGATCCAATCTGATAATCTATGACACTTGATTGATGAGTTTAAGCCATTGACATTCAGGGTTAATGTGGATAGGTAGTAATTTGGTCCTGTGATTTTGCAATGGGTTGTTCATTGCTTCATTTAGTCTTCTTTTGTTGTTTTATTGGGATGTTCTCCACATTTGTGCTTGGTTTTGGTAGGAGTTACTCCTTTTTTCTGTCAAGAGAACATCTTCAAGTATCATTTGTAGGGCAGGTTTGGAAGAGGTGAATTTCTTGAACTTAACTTTACTGTGGAAGAATTTTCTTTCATTTTCAGAGACAAAGGAAAGCTTTGCTGGGTATGTTATTCTGGGCTGACAATTTTTCCCCTTTAAAATCTGAAATGTGTCACTCTATTCTTTTCTGAACTGTAGAGTTTCCTCTGAGAGAGCAGCAGTGAGTCTGATTGCAGTTCCACTATATGTTAATTTATTTTATGTGCATATTTTTCTTATGTGCATCAGAAGAAACTTGGTTATTTTGTGTTGTGGTGAAGATCACCTTTGGTATTCCTTGCTGGGAGTTCTGTGCCCCTCCTGGATATTGCTTCCCAATTCTTTCTCCAAATTAGGGAAATTTTCCTTTAGTATTTCATTGAATACATTTTTATATTCAGTGTCAATTTCTGTACCTTCTGGAACTCCCATAACTCTTATGTTTGGCCTTTTAATAGTGTCCTTTAATTCTTGAATATTTTTCTTCACTTCACCCAGCCTCTCTTTCAGCTTTTTTGCTTTTCTCCCCATTGTTGAAAGAAAAGTCTTCCAATTCTGAGATTCTTTTTTCTGCCTCACTCATCCTATTACTGAGACTTTACACTGAATTTTTAATTTGTTCCATTGTGCCCTTCATTTCTAATAACTCAGCTTGATTTTGTTTCAGGGTTGTTATTTCTGATATGACATAGTCCTCAAATTCCTTGGGCTCCTGTACGTGATTCTTGTTGTTGCTAAGAAGCTTTATAACAAGTTTTTAAAACTCTTTATCCCCTTTTCCTTGATGTCTTTCTCAGCTAACTTTGACGTTGACAAAGGCTTTTGCTCCTTTGCAGGGGAGGTATCAGTAATACTCATTGTGTCTCTGTCTCTTCTTTTGCTCTTGTTTATTGCTATTCTGGTTAGCAGATTCCTCTCTTTAGGGCTAGTTTCTCAGCTGTGTTGCCAATTGGTCTACAGAACGATTTTACTGATGGCATTTGGTACCTGTTTCATTTTTTTTTTTTTTGAATTTGCAGTTTCTTGTGTCACTCCATCCAGCGAGTTTCAGTTCCTGGATCTTGTGCTAGGCTTCCACCACAGTCTCCTTAGCTCCATCTCCTGGTTTACCACTTTCCACCACTGTGATCCTTTTGTTGTGGCCACACTGTTGCGTGCAGAGCCTTTCTCCCACTCCCAGTTTGAGAAGTGCCTGGGATTAGGAAGACACCACCTGTCCTAAATCACTGGGTTGTCAGCGGTGCTGATGTTGCCAGAACCTACTGTCCATTAGGGTTGAAGGCCACCTGGACCTACTTTGTGTGGAAACCATAGGATGCCAAATCAGCACTGTTTTTCCTATGAGACCAGTGCAATGCCCTGGACTGGAGTTATTTCCTGGCTCAGTGCCTGTGCAGCTTGTTAATATTTTTCAGCCCCACACCCAATCTTGACACAGAGTAGGTCTATAGTAAATGTCTCATTGCTTACTATGTACCATTTCTTTCTTTATGATTTAGTTATAATCCTCTTAGTACATAAATATTGTATTCTACTTGTCCTAAAATTAGTGAAGTTTATATGTAATAAAATGTATGTTTCTCTTCCATAAATTAAATTTAACAAATAGTTATTGGGCACTTACATTGTGTCAGGCTCTTTGTTAAGTTCTGAGAACACAAAGATAAGTATGACACAATTTCACAAAGCCTAAATATTTCTTACAGGGAGATGAGTTAATAGTACAATAAGAGAAGTACTCACGGCATGGCAGTGGTCTTTGAAAGCAAAGAAAATATTCCCTCTGAGAAAGGTAGTGATCAGATATCTTCACAAAGAAGGAAGCTGTTTATGTTGGTTGAGGAATAGGATGAACATTCTCAGTGGATATATCCTGCCAAGAGGCTCAGGGAATACAAAGTAGAGTGCATATTTAAGGATTTAAAAGGGAAAAAGGATCTCCTAAGTTGCAGGGAGACAGCACAGAGATATGACTAAGCTGGGAATTGGGAGCCACACTGTGTAGAAACTTATATGGCATCTGAAGACTTAGGAAACAGGGTCGGTCAAAGATTTGAGATCTGGGACTATCCTAAGTAGAATGCTCTCATAAAAGATAATTCTGAATTAGTTAGATGGCTTTGTGTGTGGGAAATTAGAGGCAGGGTGTCTAGCTTGCAACAATTTGAAGTTAAGAATATAGAGACATAATGGTGGGATATATTCTAAATACTTCTGACTTGCAGAGTACTGAGATTCCAAGGCAATTAATCGATGGTAGAATATTGTCAACTATTTTTCTCCCTGATTTTGATTTGCAAGCTTTTACTATTCCCATCATCTTCTTTCTTATGTCCAATACAGCCCAGTTGCTTCTAATGCTATGATTAGGCAAGGGAAGGGGAATGCATTACAGCATAGAGAAAAGTTATTAGACCAAAAATAAGTTTAACATTAAGCACTTTTTCCTCTATAGCCTCTATGCTATAATAAATTCTACATTTTAACAAAATAAGTCAATGAAATGAATTATAGGATATCTTACACTAGTGTCTCTCATTGAGCTCCAAACAGTTCTTTGTCTCAAACTGTGCAGGTAAGTCATTTTTCACAAAATGAAATTTCTTTGATAATTCATGGTCAGTCATGTGAACATAATTTTCATTTGTGTGACAACTGAAGAAGGTTCACATTCCGGGAACCAGGGTGGGGTGCAGTAAGAAAGAAAGAGGAGTGGGAATCTGGAAACAAAATTTGATTTGGTGTGGTACCTGTCTTGACACTTCCAATCTCTGAGTACTTACTTTATTTTAAATCTCAATATCTCATTCCATTAGTGTTTTGATTTTTTTAAAAAAGGTGCAGACTCTTTAACCCGTTCTCCATTTCAACCATGTTCTTTTTGAGAACACAGAGCCAGCAAATTACTTAAAACAGCAAAGTGTCATGATTCAATAGTCATAACTTTTCTTCCTATTAATAATGGCTACCCCCCTGAATCATTATGTCAATCACATCAATAGACTAGGAAAAATGGTGTTTGGCAATGTTACAAAACACAGACATCTTGGAACCTGGTTATTTTCTATTTTTTAAAGCTTTAATACTGAGCTAAAATATATAATAAATCTGGAAAATAATCAATAAAGATATATTACTTTCTGTTAAAATTTTAGTGTAAATCTTTCAGTCTTTACAAATTTTGACCTTATGGTGGTGTAGACAAGTGAATTGTAAATTAGGTGTTTTTAAAACATATGTATTTTAATTAATGCATGATATAATACAACAATAAATACAAGCAAGGATAAAATGCTAATTTCTATTTTATATTTAGGTATAATCAAGTCGGGTTAAAACAGACACTTGATGTTTCACACATTGATTCAGCATTTATATCTCAGATGCAAAGGATCCAATGAATAATAATTTACATATATATACATTTTAAATAGTAAAATGAGCTGGAATCATATATAGGTCTGCATGGAAAGCTATTGGAACACTAGAAAACAGTTCAATTGCAAGATGTAAAATAATGGGAAATTGATATGCATTTTAAGGGAGATGTAAGTTACAGCTCTAAGTAACCAATGGAATAAGTATTTGAGGTTCTATTAGTATATTCTGTGTGTCCTGTCTTCTAATCTTCATATTTTTCAAAATTCAAGGGTACTCAAAAATACATTCTGTCTTGAAAGCTTTTTACCATTTTTCATTGTTAGAGTAGCATCTGGAAAGGGGTTAATTTACTTAGCAATGGTAGGCAGTGAGTTAGGTTCTGGTAGAGAATGGATCACAGGAAGGTCACTTAAGTTTTCCCTATTCTGCTTTTGAAGTGACATTGCAGGTGTGAACAGTCCTGACTGATAAACACAGTGTCAATTCTTGACAATGAAAACAGGCTCTGAAATTGTGCTAACAATGTGACCCTGTATACACCCTTTCTTTGCCTTATTTGCTCTTCTGTAAAATGGAAATCATATCATTGGGGTAAAAAGATACAATGCATGTGAAGATAAAATGACATGGTGCCTGCTTCACAGCCATCCTAAGCAAATTGTTGGTTCATCTTACTAAACTGAATCTTCCCTCCCTTTTACACTGACACCATTTTGGGTTTCTTTCTCATTTTGAGGAGTTGATCAAAATTTGATTTCTGGTGGAAGAATCTGTTTCCTCTCTCTTTTTTTTTTAATGTTTTGTTGGTTTTTTTTTTATTTTATTTTTTTTATTACAAAGTTAGATATACTGAGAGGAGGAGAGACAGAGAGGAAGTGGAGCTGCCGGGATTAGAACCAGCAGCCATATGGGATCAAGGCGAGGACCTTAGCCACTAGGCCAGGCTGCCAAGCCCGGCTTCCTCTCTTTTTTGTCTTTTTAATTCTGGCTTTGTATGTACATATGGTTGTATGATTATTCGCTTTGCTTGCCATTTGGTCACAGGCTCTTTGACTCACGAGTAGGATGAATTTGATCTCGCAGGAGCTCAGAACTCCCTTTCCTCATTTGGACATGTTGGCCTACTGTCTTCCAGTTGTAGCAGCTCCAAATCCAGCAGTTATTTTGGATTCTTTATCTTTTCTATTTCCCAACATCAAATTCATCTTCAAATTCAGACAACTATTCCTTTATTTCAACTTCTAAATCTGTCACTTCCTCTGTAATTCAAGTGCTAACACTCTTTCACAGGCCTACATTATAATACAGGTGTACTCCCTCCTCTTCCCATTCCTTCTGTTCACAGATGCTATATTAGTCTTTCCAACATGTTACTTGTCACTTACAACTCTTTCTCACTCCCACTACTCTAGCCAAAAATAATTTCTGACTGATGGAGATTATTCACTTGATTTTTAAGACCAGCAATACTTCATCAGATTCATTTCTTATCACTACCTTCCATTTTTCCATTAAATATTTATTTTATGTCAGATTGTGCAACATGCAGTGAAGACATAGTTACTTTAATAATCATCCCTAGAGGCCAGTGTTGTGGGCTAAGACGCTACCTTCAAGACAGCATAACGTGTGGCTGCCAGTTTGACTAATTTGCTCAATATCTGATCCAATTCCCTGGTAATGACTCAGGAAATGCCCCGGAACTTGGCCCAAGTGTTTGGGCTGCTTCACCTATGTAAGAGTTGGATGAAGCTCTTGGATCCTGGTTTTAGCTTAACTCAGACCTATTGATGTCATCAAGGGAGTGAAACAGTGGTTGAAAGATTTTTTTTCTCTCTCTTTGTTTCTGTTTTTCTCATTTTCAAATCAATTTAAAAAATATTTTCAAGAAGATTGTGAGCTCTGCTCTCAGGAAACTTCTAGTCAAGTGAAGAAATTTTAAAGAGAAAAAAGGCATTGTGTTAATATTGTGTGCATTCCTTTTCTTGTGCTTAACAGATTCTCCCATCTACTCTATCAATTCTAGTTCTTGCTTGCTTCCACTCTTCTGCTAGTTCTTTTTGTCTTCTACAAACATCTTTCAGAGCAGTGCTGATGCTGACTTCAAGAGAGGTACTGCTGGCTTCATTCACATTTGCTCTCACGTTCATTTCACTGGCTATTCTCCCTGAAATGGCTTGGTGAGAACACCAGGGATCTCTCTCTCTGTTTCTATGATACTCCTTCAAATGTATCACCTTTACAGAATCTCGTGAGGAAAAAGAGGAAAAGCACAATAAACAGCTTGATTTCAGAATGTCTTTTCTGCTTGATTTCTCTGGACTTACTTCTGTTTATTTTAAGTCCTGAGAACACGAGTAAAAGCTCATTGTGATTCTCTGACATTCAACTCAAGTTTCCTGTATGAGTCAAAATAAACTAGAAGTTTAAACAGTTATTGGACTCTGGAACATTTACAGAACGTTATATTACACATAAGAACTCTGATGGTTGTTATAGGAGGATACTGGGATGAACCAGAGGCAGTGTCTAGCTCCTGTCCTCCTAGAATAAGGGCAAGAGAAAATTTCTTGGAAGAGATATTCAGAAAAACAACCAGTACCACTGTTAGTCAAATGCATTCTGTCTCCTTAATGCCACTCATTTCATATCTATTCACAATGGGCACCCATAGGCACTGCTTTGATCAGATCACTGCTTGTTCTTACTTGGTCTTTTGCTTTAGTCTTCCATATCTCTAGGGTACCAATCAGAGAGATTTTCTTTTTTATCTTTTTCTGTTTCTTGAATAGAATAATTTATGTTTTTACTTGAAAGAATTAATGAAAAGGAAGGATGGAGGGAGGGACAGAGGGATGGAGAAAGGTAGAGAGGGAAAGATGAAGAGAGGGAGAGAGAGAGAGAAATAGATCATGTATGCATTGGTTCACTCCACAGATATCTGCAATGGCCAGAGCTGCACTGGTCAGAAGTCGGGAGCCTGCAGCTTCTGGATCTTCCATATGGGTGCAGAGGCCCAAGCATTTTGGCCATCCTGCACTGCTTTCCCAGCCCGTTAGCAGAGAAGTGAATTGAAAGTAGAGCAGTCTGGACTGGAATCTGCAGTCCTTATGGAAGATTAGCCTGCTAGGCCACTATACTGCCTTCCCTGATAGATACACACACACACGCACACACACACACACACACACACACACACACACACAATTTATCATATTTATTAACCTACTCTCCTCTGTCAAAATCTATGACTACCTATTGCTCTTATAATAATATTCAAATTATTTTCCCTGCCTTGCTAGATTGTCCTAAATTTGCTTTCCTATTTAATATAATTTTTGAATTTGTTCATTTGGTAAACATTTCCTGACAGGTGTAAGTGTTAAATAGTAGCCCTAATTTCAGAGGAGTTGAATAACTAACTAACTAACTAAATAACTAACTAAATAAAATAATGAGTTGTAAAAACTTTTAAAGAATTGACTGAAACATTGCTATAAAGTGGCTGTCAAATCAGGTACAGCCAATAGAAGTATAAACATTATGGGAGAATACTATAAAAAGTCTACATTCAAATTATTTTTAAAACTGTCTTGGGTGAGCTCTAGGTGTAGTGGTTAAGATATCTATGTTACACATTGGAGTCCCTGTGATCTATTCCTGGCTCTGTGTTGTGATTCCAGCTTGCTGGTAATGGGAACCCTGAAAGGCAGTGGTGATGGTTCTTGTATGTGGGTTCTTGTCACTCATGTGGGAGACAGTTATGAGGTCCTGGCTCCTGTCTTCCTCCTGCCCCATGCTCCACCCCAGTGACATTTTGGAAGTGAACAAGCAATGAGAAATTTCTTTCTTTCTCTCACTGTCAAATACATACGTAAAGATTTAAAATTGTCTTTATATTCTTTCCCTACTCAATAAAAAAAATACAAATCAGGAGTAGGACATACGTTTGGTTAGATGTGTCTCTTGTAGGCAACATATGGTTGCGTTCTGTTTGTTAATCCAATCTGTTAATCTGTGTCTTTTGATGGATGAGTTTAGGTCATTTGTGTTTAGGGATAATATTGAGAGATTGTAACTTTGAGCTGCCATGAGCGTGTGTAAGTGTGCAAGTGTGTATTTGTGTCTATTAGTATCTCTGGTTGACTTTCCTTGTATGGATTTTAGTGTGGAGGTCTTCCCATTTGCCATCTTTGATTTTGGTTTTCATTTTTTCTTTCTGGGTTTAGCACCTTCTTAAGGAGATTTTCTAGAGCTGGTTTCATGCTGGCGTATTGTTCGAGTTTCTCTTTACTGTTGAAGAATTTAATTTCATTCTCAAGCACAAATGAGAGCTTCGCTGGGTATGTTATTCTTGGTTGGCAGTTGTTTTGTTTCAGGATTTGAAATGTTTTACCCCATTCTCTCCTTGCTTGGAGTGTTTCTTCTGAGAGATCGACTGTGATTCTGATTTGCCTTCCTCTGAAAGGAATCTTATCCTTTCTTCTTACTTGGCTGCCATCTTGCTCGCCATGTGTAACCCAGTTACCTTCACTGTTAGTCGCCATCTTGTTGATTTAGTGACCCCTTTGCCCCTGAACCCCACAATGATCTGCAGTGTTCTCCCATGCCCTTCACCCAACTGTGGCACATGTTTGAGGACAGCTTTCCTCCTGCCAATAATTGTGTTTTTCTGATCGCCAAGACACCCTGTGACATTTCACATGGGTGTGAAAAGCACATGTTGTCTGGCTGCGATGTTTTTAATGTGGCTTACAAACAATTGATAATGCTTTTTGTGAGTGAACATGGCCACAAATGCAGATACATTTCTGGAGTTTGAAGCACTTGGGTTAAAAGACAAACAAGAAACAAAACATAAAAAATCCCTGGAGTCACCTACTTGGTAATATTTGGAATTCTAATTTGACAGGCCTCATGATGTCTGTTTCTTTCCCCAGACTTGAGAAGAAAGGCCTGGGGGAAGGCAGTTGTAGCTGGAATAGTCAGAGCTACCAAGGAGCTCAGGCACCTTTGAATGTATCTCTTTCCCCACTCAAGCCCTGATGTTAGAGGACATTGACTGGTGATAAACAGTGCAATTTTCTTTGTATGTGAACTAGAGCATTTCAGCTAAAAGCTTAAAGGAGCTTACAGGTAAGATGTCTCAGCCAGAGTTTCTCCCCTGAAAGAACACAACTAAATAAATGTACAGTGGCTCTGTTTGCCCTCCTCTCTGTCTAGAAACACAAAATCATAGTCTGTCTGCTGCCTTAAACTCATGCCTCACACACTTGCGAACTGTCCCCCTCTGAGGTTTACTGGAGTGTATTTCATTAAAACCTCTTCGTGGCATTGTGAACCTGATTGTAATGAATGGGCTGAACTCAGAGCACTGGGCACTGACCTCCCATCTGCTGATATCCTAAATCAGGCCATTAGAGGATTCCACCAGAAAGAGCATGCTGTTTATAGGTTAATTTATCTCTCATTTGGTTCAACTAGATGTGTGCTTATAAAAGGTCCTCTAATTGAATCTTATAGATGCCACAGAGATCTTTCCATTTTAAAGAAGACTTTGGAAATAAATACAGTCAGCTCTCAGTTATCTATGGTAATGGGCCTGGGCAGCAGAGATGAGCATAATCCAGAGGTGGCTCTTCATCGTCATTTGTGGGATTCACTTTAAACCTCCAGCTCCATTGAATATTGAACCTTAACTGCTACAATGGTTGATCCCAGTCACTGTTCCATTTACTTAAGCTGATAACCTTACCATCAAAATGCTATAAATAAAAGAGGCCCAATGCCTGATGACTACATGTATCTCTCTGAAACACAAAAGAGTGTAGTTACTGACAGTGTCAAATGTAAGAATCCACTTGATTAATGGCTCAGTGCCATTAGGAAAGTCAGGCATTACTAGTTGTCTGTGGCATGCATGCGTTGTAGTGATCTGAGACCCAGTAATACTCATGACAGCATCTATTTATTGGATACTCTGTTCCAAGTGTTCGACTCAGCATTCACATAAAATTGCTGAATCTTCACAACACACCATGGTGGTTTGGAACAATTCTTGTCCCTGTTTTGTATTTGGGGAACCTGAGGCTTTACAGAAATTGAAGGGTCATCTTATGTGTAGTGCTGGTGAGAAATCAGAGAATGAAAGACAGGTATGTACAACTCTCAAGACCTACTTCTCGCAACCCCAAATCTGCCTTCTCATTTTCATTCCCCAGCACGTGGTTCTCAGAAACTCCACACCTCCTGTCACGCATTTTATGCACAATAACATGCTTGATATCCTCTTGCATTCAATCCCTTCTCCATTCACATTGGTTGATTTCTTAAAGGATTTTAAACCTCCTTCTGGAAGTTCCTGGTGTAGAAGTGTCATCAAAAGGTATTGACAGAGAAAATAATCTCTCCTCACTAAACAACCCTTATTTTGATGCTTTCAATTTTCTGATATTTTGCCCCTTTTGCTAGAACCGATAAATAAATGTTTTGTTTCATTACTGTTTCTAGAACATGTTCTGATTGCCTAGAGTGCCTGTATCAATGTTTTATTGAAATATTGTTATGCATAAAAGGCATACTAATCACCTAGAATATAAACTGCTTGGCATGATGCTGTGCCTGCCCTGTGTAGCAGTCAATTTCTAAATATTTGAAGGTTTGTGCTTCTAGTACTTAGTTAATTCATTTATCGCCTACCTTTAAAGGATAATTGTGGGTGCATAATTTTAGCAACATCATTATGCCTGTTGATATAATCCAGAGCTGCCACAGGGTGCAGGCCCTGATTATATGTTCAATTAACTGCCACATGGAGTCAGTACCTCTCATCCACAAGGTTTTTTTCTCATTGGATATTTGTAATAATTTTTAGCAAAAATAGTCCTGCTACAGCAGCTCCAAAGCCTCACAAACTGACATATGCAAAGTGACACGTAGCTTTTGTTTTCCAGTTTGCATTTTTGGTAGAAAGAACATGGGCATGTGATCAGACAGCCTGATTTCTGTCCTGGTTTCTGTATGATTTAGGGAAATTCCCCGATTTTTCCCAGGGACTATTGTCTTCAGATAAAAAGTTAGCAAGAATATGTGTGGTTTAGCAAACCTGAGGTTATCATGTGGTTCAACAGGAATGAAATATCTGTATGCCCTCGTAGGTCGCCAAACCAGAGGCAAAAGTGACCTAAGACTGCTTGGTCTCAATGCTTCTGATATTATCTTCTTCTGATATTATGTTCATACAACTTAACAATCACTTTCACTTTCTGTTCTACTTCTGCACAGTTGAATATTTTAATCCATTTTTTCATGGTGGCATTCAGCTACCATTTTTTTACTTTTTTGAAAAATACATGTGAGGCCTGACACTGTGGTGTAGTGAAGAACCCAGGTGTTCTCTGCTTTTGTGATTTCTGCCTTTATTGCTTGGCTGGGGGCTGTGTGAACTCCAGGCCTGACAGTCTACTTGACATCCAGCAGGACACCTGGCAGGTCACGTAGGCAGACCACTCTTTATGAAGGAGGTCCCTGGTGTTACATAAGACCCACCACCCTAGAGCCCATCAGTTTGTATCTTCTGAAAGTTGCTTGCTTCAAACCTACCAATAGAAGCCTGCCAAATTGCTCTTTTTGAAAGTTAACAGTGAAAACTGACCAATCATGACTGTCTAATAATATGAAATTGTCCTGAAATGTATAAGAACCCAGTGCTATTCGACCTCGCTCTCTTTTTCCTCCCTGCTGGGCTGGCTGAGGGGAGGGGGTGGCTGGGAGACCTAGGTTAACCTGAATAAACTGCCTTAATGCTTTAGCACTGACTTCAGACTCAATGATTTTCTGGGGATTTCAAAATCTGGCACAACAGTAGCAAGCTAGTTCTCTGCCTGAAGCATTGGCACTCCCAAATAGGCTCCACCTTAATTTCTGCCTGCTCCACTTCTGATCTAGCTCCGTGCTTATGATGTGGGAAAGCAGTGGATCCAGAACCTCTGCACTCATGTGGGAGACCCAAAAGAAACTCCTGGCTCCTGGCTTCAGATTGGTTCAGCTCTGGCAGCTGTGACCATTTGGGGAGTGAATCAGCAGACAGAAAATCTCTGTTTCTCTTCTCTTTCTAAATCTACCATTCAAACATAAATCAGTAAATGTAAAACAAAACAAAACAAAACAAAACAAAAAACTGTATGTGAATTCCTTAAATCCTCAGGCAAAATCTCATACACTTTTGTTTTCTCTATAAAATCTAATCCTGGGTATTTCTATGACTTCAGATGCTTTAGCTTGATTCGTTGTGGGGTTATTTGGTTTTCTGAATATACACTGTCGGGATTAACAATGCCTTTTCTATGATTTTTACATTTTAGGATTGTGAAATAAGAGCTTTCCAGTGTTCCATATAATTATATCATGGAAACAGCCATGTTTGAAACAGTGATTTCTAGTCATTCAGGGGGCATTTTAGAGTAACAGTGGACCTAAAGATAACAAAGGCCTCTGTTTTGATAGCATCATTCTCATTCACAGAACAGTTCTGCCCCATTCTTTCCATTTTGCTGCTATTGCCAATCGCTTCACATTTGGTGTGGACTGTGAAGGAACAGGGATACAGCTCCTTACCAAGGTGCTTCGTGGGTATTAACTAAAGGACCTTCTGTGGGTGAACAAATGAAGAAGGGTTCTTCCCTGGTAGGATACAGTCTAATGCAAGGACATTTGTGTTGGAGAGTGGAATCTAGGCTCTGGCCACCAGTCTCGGCCTTTGATAGTGTTTTGGCAGGATATAGACTCTGGTGGCATAAAAAAGAGTGGGTGTGTTTTCATAATGGGAAGACAAAACCATCAAGCTCCTGTAATTGCATATTTAACATCAGGTAGCTCTAAGGAGTGGCTATTAGTGATATCTTGCTCTCTCTTCTCTGAAGCCCCGTTGTGACATCACTGTGACCTCACCTTTAGTCATGCATTTTAATTTTATAGGTATTCTTTTTTCAGGGTGATGGTAAGAAAAGAAGAAATTTGAGTGGCCCTTGTCCTGGGGTCCATCCATTTCTAATGGAAGGCTCTGACTGTAAGATCAGTCTATATGAAAATAGGATAATCAGTATTAAATCATTTCATAAGAATTAACCATTTATCTACAGTGTGGTGAGTGCTGGAGATGCAACAGAAATCAGTTATGCAAGATTTTTCTCTGTCTGTGGAACTCCCCAAGACTTGTACCTCTTCTTCCTTTGGGTTTCACTTGCATTGCATCTTCTCTGAAATCCTAACCAAAACTGTTACAAGATTCCAATGTCTGGGCCTGGCGTGATGGCTCAGTGACTAAATCCTCATCTTCAACCCGAGAATCCCATATGGGCACCAGTTCATGCCCCAGTTGCTCCGCTTCCCATCCAGCTCCCTGCTTGTGGCCTGGGAAAGCAGTCAAGGATGGCCCAAAGCCTTGGAACCCTATACCCACATGGGAGACCCAGGAGAACCTTCTGGCTCCTGGCTTCAGCTCAGCTTGGCTCTGGCCATTGCAGCCACTTGGAGAGTGAAGCAGTGGACAGAAGATCTTTCTTTTTTCTGTCTCTGCTTCTTTCTGTAAAGTTACCTTTCCAATAAAAGTAAATGAATCTTAAACAAAAATTCTGTGATCTTCCATGTTCTGTCTTTACTGCATTCCCCATGTTTGTAATCACCAATCAAAACAAGTTTTTCCAGCCAAGCCTTGTAAAGATCATGGCTGCTGTATTTGTGGAGGCTAGCTGAGTGCCTGATACATAGTAGATAATAAATAAGCATTGGTTTAATGAATGAATGAATGAATGAATAGATGATTACCACACATCCAACCCAATTAATTCATCCTTTGATAAGCCCTTGTGAAATGCTATTATATGTTTGAATGAGAGGTATATATCCATCCTTGAAATCTAATGAGCTTTGAAATAGACTAAAGTTTCCTGCCTAGAGTTTTTCCTGTAATCTCTGCATAAAAGATCCTTTTAAATAAGAGCATTTTAAATTAGACTATCAGAAAAATCTCTTTTCATCAGTTTTAACAATAACATGGCCATCTTATTTGACAAAAAAGAATCCTCAGAATTTAGTTCATTGGGGTGATTTATATGATTAATTGTGTTCTGCTGCTACAATATGGCAATAGTGATAAATAACAATGTGTTGAGATATTTTAATTGTAAAACAGCCATCTTGCTGGCCTTTGATTGATCCTTGTCACAGTAATCATGACTGAAACCTTTCATTAACCTTTTTATATTTAATTTTGTCTTTTGAGTTCATGTGATTATAAATCCTATTTTTCATGAACAATACAATAGGAATCTTTTCAAGAAGCACCTAGGCTTCCTAACACTGTGTGGCTGCTGAGCCAGAAGCAGACATTATACTCTTTCCTAAATATGTCTGAAACAGAAAGGGTTTCCATCAGCTGCTGCTGCCTGTCTTCCCTCCCAGGGAGGTCTCATCATCATGTGGGGACACCCAGCGAGTGCAATGTTCTAAAGACCCTTAAAACATCATTCATCATGGAAATTTTGCCTTGCCTATGAGCTGTTGCTAATGAATTACATATGATGCACGAAGCAGCATGGCTGAAATACTTTTATTAATACTAATAATATTTTTTGCTTATACAGCACCTTTCATTGCAGAAAACTAAGCTGAGAAGGAAGTTTAAAGATACACTTGGAGCAAAATTGGTGGCTCGTAATTTTTTAGACTCACTGCTGCCCTCATCATGCTGGAGGGAGAGAGCTGGGTGCAAGGCTAATATAGTTCACTTTGGAAATATTCCACAGCCAGAGTTCTAGATATACAGATTTCACGGAAAACAAAGTGAGAAAAATAATTTTTAAAGGTGTAACACATAATTAACTCTTCACTCCCCTGTGATATAAAGTTAAACAAATCTTATTCAAGAAGTGGTAATGAGAGTTAATGTTGTCATGCTCATGTTGGCTGTCATTGACAGACACACAATATGTACTCAGCATCATATCACATGTTTATTATCCGCAATATCTCTATGAAACACATGTTACTGTATATGTTAGAAGATGAGATGATTGTGGCACACAGAGTTTATGCCATCATCCACATCATTCCTGCAACCTCCTCTAGGAAACTTGTCTCCCTGTGATTTCTCAGGGTTCTGGCCTGGAGAGCATAGGTCGAGGCAGACAAGTGTTACTGTATGTTTTGCAAACTTGACTCTCTCATCTGCTCTTAAATTCCTTAACATTTCATTTGTTATGTGTGCTTTCTTCTCATCCCCAATCAGTTGCAATCTCCATGGGAAGAATTTGAGTTTCATTTCTAAAGTATATGCTATTACAACTAAAAACTAAGACCCCTATTTTGATTAGGAAATAAGCTGTATGTTAGTCAATTTGAACTCTTTTAATAAAATGCCATAGATTGAGGGGCTTATCCAAAGCAAGTCGCATTTTGACAATTCTGACAGCTGGGAACTCTGGGATCAGGCTGTGAGCATAGGGAGGTTCTGGTAACAGCCTCTTCTTGGATTGCAGACAGCTGCTTTCTTGCTATGTCCTCACATAATGATGGGCAGAGAGGGTGGGAAGAAGCAGGGTACAAATCTTCTGCCTTGTGCCTCTTCTTATAAAGGCACTAATTTCATTCATAATGACTTTATCTTCATGGCATAATTACTTCTGAAGTGCCATTTGCAAACACAATCACAATGCAGATTAAGATTTCAACAAGTGAATTTGGGGGGAACACAAACATTCAGTCCATAGCAAATTTGCTTGCAAATGGACAAAGAAAAATAGTTTGAAATAAAGATCATTCTGGTGACCCAAGAAATGTGGCTGTAACTATTGCATATCTTCCACAGGGAAGTTTGAGAGAAGACTAATACGATGTTATTTAAGGCTAAGTTTCCACGGTATGTGCATTTTGGTAGTGAATTGGGGCATGGTGTTTTGTTTCACTTATTCAAAATCGGCACAAGTATTAATCTTTGCAGGGAAATCATACCCTAAAATTTTTATTAAACTAATATACAATTCAGAATACTGAGTTCATTTCCTTGCAACAAGAAAACATTTATACTTTTAAGATTATATCTCTGAAAAATATTTTTGAGGCAGGTCATAGAGGAACTAATTAAGCAATCTGAGAATGTTTCAAGACCATGGAATGTGATGTCTACTAAGGAGAGGAATTATTTTCAGCCCATTAATCTGTGGAATATGACCCCGGTGGCAGTGCTGTCGGCCCACAACATCCCACTTTCCTTTCCATTGCATACAACCAAAAAGATATAACCTCCTCATTATCCAGTCACTTTTAAGTATTTTACTTAGGCTAAAAACCAGCCTTAGCCACTTTAGAAACAGTTCTTTGACAATATTATTCATAGTAATTTTGTGCTTTATATGACTGATACCCTTTGGAAGATAGTTACTAATCTCATTAGCAACATGTAGCAAATTATCTTTTGTGAGTACATTCCTGTGTCTACAAATTGCAAGTCACCTGTGTTTACCTTAATTTTCTTACCTGCAATGTCTAAGAGTAAACATTCCAGATGGGTCAGCAGAGTTTGGTCAAAGGGAAGACTAGAGCATTCTGGCATTTGAACTTGAGTTCAGAAACTTGGCTTTGTTCATTTCTACCCTTGACACTGGACAGCCTCCTTGAATCTCAGTTTCCCCATAACGACAGTAATTTATAGCATAAAAGATGAAAAATGAAAATGTCCTGGAAAGTACATATTCAATTATTTATTGGATTGAGCACAGTTAATTCTGTGATAATCTTGTGTTTGTGTTTCTCAAAGCAAATCACTATGGTAGAAACAATGACGTTATGTCATCATTAAACAGAAATTTAATGCTCTCTACAAAAGCAACCCACATATATAATTTTAAACTTTCTAGTATTAATATTTCAAACGTTAAAAGCAAGCAAGAATCATATATTCTAAACATTATTTCAACATAGTCAATATAAAATTATTAATTGTCTACCTTATAGTTATTTTTCTTTTTACCAGAGTAAATTGAAAAAGAAAGTGTACTTTAACTTTCAGTACTTCTCTTTTTGAACCAGCTACACTTCAAATACAGCTTCAGTTGCCACACACAACTTGGCAACTGTGGTATATGGCATATCAATCATGTATTCTCCCCCCCCCCCCCGCCTTAGATCAGGAGTTCAAGTTAGATCCTAAAGCCGTTTATGCTGGGTGTGAGGAACAAATGAATAGAAATTAAGAATTTTTTCCTCCAGGAAAAGAATGAGTGAAAATTGTAAAGGAAAAATCATCTTCACTACAATTATTATAGTCACCTTCACGATCATTCCCACAAAATCTCCCAATTTTTGAGGAATTAAAACCTTTAATTATCAGGCCATTTCAACTAAATTACATCAAAATTAATTCTATAATTCAGTGAAAAGTGGTTCTTGTATAGAGAATAATCAACTGGGATTTAGAGATAGGATTAGTTTTCATTGGAAAGATTTACAGGGAGAAGGAGAGAGAGAAAGATCTTTCATCTGCTGGTTCACTCACCAAACAGCTGGGTCTGCCATGTGGGTGCAGGTTCCAAGACTTTGAACCATCCTCTACTGCTTTCCCAGGTCACAAGCAGGGAGCTGAATGGGAAATGGACCAGTGCAAGGTGAGGATTTAGCCACTAGGCTACCATGCAAGGCCCAAGGACAGGATTTTAGTCCCAGTTCTATTGTGAACTGTTTAAGAAGTAAGCTAATAGCTAGTTGGGAACTAAAGTGTCTTGGTCTCAAATTCTTCATTCATAACACAAAAAGAGAGATGTTTCCTAAACATTTGTTAATATTAATATGATTGAAATTAATACACTGGGACTAGCTCTGTGGCATTGTAGGGTAAATCTCTACCTGTGGTGGCGGGATCTCTTATGGTCACTGGTTCAAGACCCAGCTGCTTCACTTTAGATCCACCTCCTTGCTAATAAGCCTGGGAAAGCAGTGGAGGATGGCCCAAGCACTTGAGTACCTACACTCATGTGGGAGACCCAGAGGAAGCTCCAGTTTCCTGCTTTGGACAGAACTGGCTCTGACTGTTGTGGCCATTTGGAGAGTGAACCCATAGACGGAAGATCTCTCTCTGCCTCTCTTTTTCCCTGTAATTCTGTCTTTCAAATAAAAATTACATAATTTTTTTTAAAAAAGGAATTTAGCACACTTCCTTTAGTATGTATCGGGTAACTCAGCACTGGCAGTTCACAGGAATATTTCCCTCTTCGCCCATCAGCTCCATGCATGCCTTCTCAGGCCGCCCTGTGTGACGGACACTTGGTTGTTCCTAGTTTCTAGACTGAGCAACATCCAGGAAGAGCTGAATTGGAACCAAAATGGACAGATTTTCTGTGCCATACACAGAAAGTCTATTTTCCACTTTATAAGAAACTACTTAAACTTTTTTTAATGAAATAGTTTATCTCTTTACACTAGACATGTATGAGAATTCCTTCTACGTTCTTGCCAAGCCCTGATATCATCAACATCTTAAGTTTTGACTATTCTAATACATTCATAGTGACACAGAATTGTAGTTTATTTTGTATTTGAGGCAAGTGAGGGCTAATTTCTAATGATTTAATGACAGGAAATCTCTTTTCAGATGTTTGTTGGGCATTGATAAATCATATTTTATAATATATTTATTAAAAATTGTGCTTGGGCCTGGTGCTATGCCTCAATAGCTAAATCCTCACCTTGCAAGAATGGAGATCTCATGGGGATATTCTTTCATGCCCCAGCTGCTTCGCCTCGTATTCTACTCCCTGCTAGTGACTTGGGAAAGCAGCTGAAGAGGGCCCAAGGCCTTGGGACCCTCCACCCCATGGGAAACCTGGAAGAAGCTTCTGACTCCTGGCTTTTAATCGGCTTAAGTTGGGCTGTTGTGGCCACCTGGGGAATGAACCAGTATACAGAAGATCTTCATTTCTACCTATCCTTGTTTCTCCTAGAATAACTGATTTGCCTTTCTAATAGAGATAAATAAATGTTTAAATTGCTGTGTCCGCTTTTGAAACTGAGTTGTCAGATGCATTGATAGCAAATGTTTTCATTGTGTTGTTTTTTTTTTTATTTTTAAATAGTACACTCAAAAAAGCATAGGTTTTAAGTTGAAGTCGAGTTTGTTAATCCTTTATGTGATTTGTACCTTACTATAAGAATTATTTGCCTACCCCCAAATTATGGAGGTTTTATCCTATCTTTGCCTATAATTGACATACTTCTATCTTGATACTTAACAATATTATACATTTTTTGTTCATTTTGTATATGTTACTAGTACGGACTGAGAGTAGTTTTATTCCAAATGGATGTCTGGTTGTCCAATTGTCCTATTGCTTTTTATCTTCCCTGTTGAATTGGCTAGGAAGATTGAGTGTGTGAGTGTGTGTGATTGTGATTATGAAATGGTCAATGATTTGTTTACACTCTAGATTATTGCTTTTTATATTTTATCTCCTTTTTAAAAATTATTTTTATTTAGTTTAAGTCAGAGTTTCATAGAGATGGCGAGACACACAAACTGGGACCTGTTGGTTTGCTGTCCAAATGGACGCAACAGCTTGGACAGGGCCAAGCTGAAGCATGGAGCCTGCAATTTTATTCAGGTGTAAGTGGCAGAAGCCCATGCACTTGACTCATTTTCTGCTGTTTTTCCAGTTGCATTAGCAGGTAGCTGAATCAGAAGTGGAGAAGCCAGGATACAAGCCAGCTCTCCTGTGCCCGTGTCACAGATGAGGTTTACTTGGCTCAATCACAATGTTGGCACCTTGTATTTATTCTTCAAAGCAAGTCTGGAACCTGTGTGTAAAGCCTTGTGACCCTGTTGTACACGTTTGTTCACTGTCCAACCACACCTGAGGACTGAATGTCCTCAGTTCACATACATAAGCAACTCTCAATCAGACTTAAGGATTTAGAATTGAGGATTCACTTTTCCCCTGTTGTTTTATTTTTAAGATTTATTTATTTATTTTCATTGGAAAGTCAGATACACAGAGAGGAGGAGAGACAGAGGAAGATCTTCCACTCGTTGATTCACTCCCCAAGCAGCCACAATGGCCAGAGCTCGCTGATCCAAAGCCAGGAGCCAGGAATGCTGGTGCAGGGTGCCAAGGCTTTGGGCCGTCCTCGACTGCTTTCTCAGGCCACAAGCATGGAGCTGGATGGGAAGTGGGGCCACCGTGATTAGAACTGGTGCCCATATGGGATCCCTGTGTGTGCAAGGTGAGAGTTTAGCTGCTAGGCCACCACACCGGGCCCTGCTGTTGTTGTTGTTGTTGTTGTTAACGTAGTTTCATCCAAAGCTGCTTCTTTCCAAAGTTACAATGCCAATTAGAAAACAAAAGAATCTGTAGTCTTACTTGGTTCTTTAGTGACATGTACATTGCTTTACAAATAAGTAAACTTATCCACAGGACTCAAGCACTCGCAAACTATTCATATCAGACTTTTAAGGGGTACAGTTTTATCTCTGTCTTTGAAAATAAGTTATTTGTTAACAGTGATTAATGTACGATCCATAAGTTAGGATGTTTCTTCGTTGGGCATTTCTTTGACAGATAAAGGTTAAATTGACCTCACTGTCACAATTTGCATCTTTGTGTTCGTGTGTTACATTGAGTTGTTGCATTTCTCTTGGTTGAGACACATTTGACTTCTAGCATTGGCAGGTTATGTTTCTGTTATCCTTCTCATTACTTCTTAGCATCCTGTCCTTGACTTCATTGTACTGCGAGGACCAAGCTTGTAAATCTACTTTTGGCAGAATAAGATATCTTCTTCTCTGAGGTCACGTTTCAGGCTTTTGTTCAGTCACAAATTCTGTTTGGATTTATCCTCAGTGTGTCTACTTGAATATTCAAAAAGTCATCAGCTAGTCTAATTTGTTTTTTTTTTAGCCATGTAAAAGACTGATTTGCTTTGACAGGTGGATCAGAAACAGAATTGGAGCTATTTTATCTGGACCTAATTAAACAACCTTCATTACCGGCAGATATATGTTTGTGACTTAAAATTAGCATGATTGGAATTAAAACTCAAAATATAAGGCATTGAATTCAGATATGGCTGGTTTAAAAATAAATTCCATACATTTTAAATGCAGCAAGTCTAGATTTTAAAAGTCCTATAATGACAAATTCCATTTAGAGGTGTGTGTGTGTGTGTGTAACTGCACGCAACTGTGGCCATAGATAAAAGTAGAGATTTGGCTCAGATTTTCTGAATAGTTCCAGAACAGCATTCTGAATTATGAAAGTTTAATAAAATATTTTAAAGATATTATTTCTTCTCCACCCAATCCCAAATACTGAGTTCAGTTTTGAGAATTTCATGTAACATTCTTTGGATTCAAAGGTTATATTTTTTAATCAAATTATTTCTATGCATCACTGTTGGGTGTCTGAGATTTTTGTGATTGTCTTCTATTACATGTATCCTGATTGCATGTGCAGGCATAAATAGATCTAGATACAGAGGGATCTGCTTAAAACGTTCTTCCACATGCAACATTTGAAATTACATTAGAGGTTTTATATTACTTTGTTTCCTTAACCTTTGAGAAAGAGTTTAAAAGGTTTGTATGTGCATATTTATACAAATATACCAACACGCATAAAATATGACATAGAGTTACAGTTCATTCCAGGTGATGAAAGGCACTCTGTAATTATAAAATAATTATAAAATAAGCATATAAATATTTTTGTCTTTCTTACACTTCTTAAGAATTATTATATACTGAGATATATGAGGCAGCTTTCACTTTATGAAGAAAAATAAAAGGTTGAATAAAATATATTGACATTTCTGTTCAACATTAAGGCTGCAGGAATTATGGTAGATTCCTTTTTCTAACAAACATTAATATGAGATTCCTAGTGTGATGAGAACTGGATATCAAGAATCTAATCCCTCCTCCCGCCTTTGCGCATCAGAAGCCTTCTCCAAATTATTAAAATTCCAGGCCTTTTATGATATTTCGTGATGCATTGTTGTAATTTTAACCACTTTAAAATGCAAGTAAGAGCACACTCTATTTATAGCCTCCTGTGTACCTAACATTTTTATAAAATATGACATAAGACATCTATGTTTATCTATATCCTCTTAAAAGTTGAAATTTCTAGATAGACCCTTCCCTTTTGTATTTTTTTAAAAAAATTTGTTTATTATTTTATTGGAAAGGCGGATATACAGAGAGGAGAGATGAGAGGAAGATCTTCCGTCTGATGTTTTACTCCTCAAGTGGCCACAACAGTTGGAGTTGAGCCAATCCGAAGCCAGGAGCCAGGAGCCAGGGGCCAGGAGTCATTAGCTTCTTCTGGTCTCCCATGTGGGTGCAGGGTCCCAAAGCTTGGGCCGTCCTCGACTGCTTTCCCAGGCCACAGGCAGGGAGCTGGATGGGAAACAAGGCTGCTGGGATTAGAACCGGTGCCCATATAGGATCCCAGCACATTCAAGGCAAGGACCTTAACCACTACGCTATTGCACTGGGCCCCCTTTTGTATTTTTTTTTTAAAAAACAAAATTCCAGTTCCTGCATGAGTTTATTGCCTTACCCCTCCCTTGTCACGTATTGGGGTTGGGAGGGTTCTGGTTCAAGCAGTGCCTCTTCTCCTGACCTTTGCTTGGTCATTTCACTTCCTGTAAGAAGTCTTCTGATTTGGGCCTGGCACAGCAGCCTACTGGCTAAGGTCTTCGCCTTACACGCACCAGGATCCTATGCGTGCTGATTTGTGTTTCATGTGGCCCTGCTTCCCATCCAGCTCCCTGTTTGTGGCCTGAGAAAGCAGTTGAGGACGGCCCAAAGCCTTGGGACCCTGCACCAGTGTGGAAGACTGGGCTCCTGGCTTCGGATGGCTCAGCTCTGGCCATTGCAGCCACTTGGGGAGTGAACCAGCAGATGGAAGATTTTCTTTTCTGTTTAACCTCCTCTCTGTGTATCTGACTTTTCAATAAAAATTTAAATTAAAAAAATCTTTAAAAAGAAGAAGTCTCCTGATTCAGCCCTGTTTCAGATAGGCATCAGTTTCATTGTGTTCCCAGTGGATCTGCTACTTCTGTTCTGTAAACTGTCACACTCTTTTGAGTTCTTGAATTCCACATTTGACGTTTCTGAACTTGAGGTAACTGGAATTTAATCTGGAAACTCTGAAATGGGCTGGCTGGCCAGAGTTTGGAATTTAAAATTTTGGTTTTGTCTTCTCTTTGCAGGCAGCCACGACCTCATACAAAGGGATTTACTGTTCTGTTCTTTTCTATTGTACCACAATTGAGACAATAGCAGTTTCTTTAACCAGGTTTGCTGATGTTGTCTGGTAATTACCTTGGTTCTAGAAGACCCTCTAGAGAAATGGTAATAAGAAGTCAAAGGTTATACAAGTGGTTTCTGTATGACATAGAACTTGTTAATGTGCCAAAGACTGTGTTTATAAAATTGTCTCCATCTACATTTGCCAAAGCTTACCACACTTTATGGCATTCAAAAATGTGATTAATATTTGTGATTTTTTTTTTGAGTTTGTGGACAGGTTTGATCATTATCATTTGAGTTTATAGTGTGTGTGACTTTGTGCAAGGTATTTGCTTAATGAGGCTTCAGTTTCCTGGCCTGTAAACTAGTGTAATCATAACCATTTGTTCAAATAGAAGCTTTTTTTCAAGATTTATTTTTATTGGAAAGTCAGATATACAGAGAGGAGGGAAAACAAGAGAGGAAAATCTTCTGTCCGCTGATTTACATCCCAAGTGGCCACAGTGGCCTGAGCTGAGCCAATCTAAAGCCAGGAGCCCAGAGCCTCTTCTGGGTCTCCCACATGGGTGCAGAGTCCCAAAGCCTTGGGCCCTACTCGATTGCCCTCCCAGGCCACAAGCAGGGATCTGGATGGGAAGTGGAGCCTCTGGAATTAGAACTGGTGGCCAATGGGGTTCCCAGCGCATGCAAGGCAAGGACCCCAGCAGCTAGGCTGCTATACCAGGCCCTGTTCAAGTAGAAGTTAAGGGTAAATAAGGAGGGAGCAGCAGGATAGTTAGGAGCACAGAGGCTAAAGATGGACTATGTGTGTTCAGGTCCATATACCCACTGTGCACCATGCAATTTTGGGCAATTCATTTAACTTTTAAAAATACCCATTATTTTATGTGAAATAAAGTTGCAGAGAGGGAAATGGAGAGGCGGAGATCTTCTATTTTCTGTTTTACTCCCCAGATAGCCACAATGGCTAGGAATGGACCAGGTAGAAGCTGGGGCCAGGAACTTGTTTCTGGTTTTCTACAAAGGTAACAGGACCCAAGCACTTGGGACATCCTCCAGTTGCTTTTCAAAGCATCAGGTGGAACAGTGGGACTCAAACCAGTGCCAGTATGGGATGCTGGCACAGTAGGCAGTGACTTTAGGACTTCTGCCACAGTGCAACCCTCATGGAAACTTTCAGCATTTTGGTTTCTCCATCTGATAGCATGGATTCTAACAGAATGTACTCCCACAGATGTGAGGATAAAGGCAGACACCCCCTTAAAATATCTACAATCATACTTGCCACCTGAGGAAGCATCTCACGGAACAGTCCATTAACAAATTTTTATGAGGCATTTACGATTTTACAAGAACTATTTTAGCTGTTAGAGACACAGAAGGAACAAAGTTCTACCCAATTTGGCTTTCACCCTAGTGCAACTAAGCTGACAGATATAGCAAATATATTGATAAGAAATAAAAGCTGATGGAGAAAAATAAAGCAGAGAAGAAGGGTGATGATAGTGACAGGTGGGGATGAAATTTGAAATAAGATGCTCAGTGTTGGGTCACTGGAAAGATGATGTTTGGGCAAAGACATGAAGAAGGGAAGGATCAAGCTATGTGGCTCAGGGAATAGCAAATGCAAGATCCCTGGAAGAGGCGACTCAAAGGGAACAGAGGGTGCCAGTAGCAAGGGTTGGTACCTGGAGAAGACTAAGACCAACTCAGAATTCAGAAGGCTGCATTGGGAGTTTTTCTTTTCCTCCCAGGGAGATAGTTATCAAGAGTTATTGAGTAGACACATTTTACAAGGAGCACATGGCTGCTAAGGAGAGAATGTGATATACAATTAAATAGCAAATGTAAGGGTAGAAATGGAGAAATGAATTAGAAGCATGTGAGGGATGAAGGCGCCCTTTGCCAGGAGAGTCCTGGTGGAGGTGAGGAGAAATGAGCAAAGTGTAACTTTATTCTGATATTACTGATGCTGGAACTGCTGTCATCATTTTTAAAAGAGATAAACCACAACACCTTTGGAACATGGACCACTATGCAGTAAACTTTTATTAAGTGGCAGACTGTTGGCTTTAGTGAGTAAATGGGCATTCATCCAATATTTTCTTGGAATTTAGGGAGAACTGAAATTTCTTAATTTCCTCAAGAAGATTTAAGACTAATGGCAGGAAGAACTTTACAGAATGCTTTGTGAAGCATTGAGTTCAATAACTAAGGAGAATTAGATCCTGTTTTTCTAAATCCATCTATTTAGAAATCCACTTAGTAAAGACTTCTCAATTGAAGAGGTTGGTAGTTCAAGATCAAACATTTCTTGTTTTCATAAAGTTTTTTTTTGTGACAAAAGCATGCTTTGTATTTAACACAATTAATGTAATGAAATATAACTTAATATACTTAATGTATACTATGTACTGTCTATTGCTGTTTTCATACACAAAAACATATTTGAAGAGTATCAAAGCCTGAAATATTAGAAATCTGGACTTTTGCAGAAATTGTCTTAAGTGTAGCTCAAAAACCATAAGATACTTTCTAGCCTTCAGGGCATACTTACGAATGAATATGGGCCTTAACACTGAGTGAAGTTGCCAGAAGCTATTCATAAAAGTGCTTATTGTGGCAGGCAGCAGGGAAAGCCACTGCCTGGGAGGCTGGCATCCCATATAGATGCAGACTTGACATCTTGCTTCTGGACTTCCAACACAGCTCCTTACTATTACACCATGGAAATCAGTGGGCAATGACTTAAGTACTTGGGCTAATACACCCACAGGAGTTATCTAGAAGAAGCTCCAGGCTCCTGGCTTTGGCATTGCTTAGCTTTAGCTATTGCAGCCGTTTGAGAAGTGAATCAGCAGACAGAAACTCTCTTTATCTCTTTCTGTCTCTTCCTGTGTAACAAAACATTTGAATAAATTAACAAATCTTAAAAATGCTTATTTTGGAGGAAGATCATAGGGTTTAGAACAACTTCTTAAGAGAGTCTCATCATCATACTAGTGTCTTTTATGATTGATTTACTGTATTCTAAGTTACTCTTCTGCCAATTTTTACTTATTAGTTCATAACCTCAGAGCCATCATTGGGGAGATAACATATCAATCCTATTTTACAGGTGATAAAACTGAGCTACAAAGGGGATGAATGACTCACTTGGAATAGCACTGCATGTAGCCTGGGATTCAAATGTAAATAGTCTCTGCTCAGGATTTATACTCCTCACCTGTGTGCTGTACTTCAACCCAGATAGCTTTCTAAATTGTCTGTGTGTGTGTGTGTGTATTTGTGCCTTCCCCATCAACAATTTCCTAAACATCAGTATTGACTCCAATTCTGTGAAATTGCTCAGTGCATTCATTGATCACTTGCATCTTTGTTTTGCTATTTAAGTTGCTACACATTAATGCCATTCAGCAGCTGAGGAATGGAAAAATTGCTGCATACTTAATTGTGTTCATTCCTTTTAAGTAGAAAGAGTATGGAGGCAGTGGCAATCTTTTTGCTTGTCTTATAAGTGTGATGTTTCAAAGAATAATGCAAAATTAATTTTCATATGTTTGCGGGTTTATTCAAGCTAAGGAGTTCTTAACTCTTGAAATTTCAATGTTGGACTGCTAAAAATGGATATCATTTCCCTTTAGATAGCAGGCCATTTTACAACAAGATTGTATCTGTCAAAAATGAAAATAATGTATTTATGGTTCATTGTAATCCATTGATTGCTGTAAAGGCTCTAGGTACCCAGGGGAGCATTACAAATCCCAAAGGTCTGCCTGAGTGCTGGAGTTTGCATTTGGATCACTGATTTGCGTTGTTTGTGAAATCAGGAGTCCTTTGACAATCACTCGTTGACAACACATTTGAAACGAGCAGCTCATCTTCTTGTGGTTATACTCTGATAATTTGGAATCCAGACATGCCTCCCCTCCCCCATCCCATGGCCTTTTTTTGGATAACAGCATGCACATAAGTGTACTTTTCTGCTAACTTCATCACTTTTGGTTAACTGCTGCTCTAAGGATGCAGCTGCGACCAACTAAAAGATTCTGGAAAGGTAGTATTGTGTCTGTTCAGGTTGTCTCCCGTTCCTACATTAGATCCTGCATCCCATGTTTGCTCAATGGCAGTACTTAATCTTGAGTCTTCTGTTCGGGTTTCTGACTGTTTTTCTTTTGCTAAAACCTTTCATTCTTTCTCACATGCAAAAACAATTCCCAAAACAATGATCTACTTTTCAAGGAATTTTCCCCCCCAAAATTATGTTACTTCAATTGGCTAGGAAAAGGAATAAGTTCTCCTGATTTAGAGATTTACATTAAAGAAGCTGAAAATGAGGATTGTGCCATAATCCAGTTTTCTCATAGTTTAGGAAAAAAATCCAGGATAATAGGGGCTAGAGCCATGGAAAATAGGCTAAGCCTCCACATGTGGCACTGGTATCCCATCTGGGCACTGGCTTGTGTCATGGCTGCTCCACTTCTGATCCAGCGCCCTGTAAATAAGTCTTGGAAAGCAGTAGCGGATGACCCAACTGCTTGGGCTCCTGTACCCACACAGGAGCTGTGGGCTCCTGGTTTTAGACCAATCTAGCTTTGGCTAGTAAGAACATTTGGGGGAGGAAAGCAGCAGATGAAAGATTTTTCTCTCTCCTCTCTGTAACTTTGCTTTTCATTTAATAATTAAAAATAAATGCTTTTTTAAAAATTTAAGAAAATGGGCTTGATGCAAAAACCTAGTGGCTAAATCCCTGCATTGCAAGGCATCAGGATCCTATATGGGTGCTGGTTCCTTACCCAGCTGCTCCATTTCCCATTCAGCTCCCTGTTTGTGGCCTGGGAAAGCACCTGATGATGGCCCAAAGCGCTGGGACCCTGCACCCACATGGGAGACGCAGAAAAAGCTCCTGGTTCCTGTCTGGATTGGCTCAGCTCCAGCCATTGTGGCTGCTTGGTGAATGAACCAGCAGATGGAAGATCTTTCTTTTTGTGTATCTGCCTTTCAAAGAAAAATCTTTACAAAAATTTCAGGAAAATAACACCACGAAGTTTGGTTACACAGCATGTGGAGTGATGGGGAGGGGCAGAAGTGCCTGTTTTTCTCCATTCCTCCTCTCCTCCCTGCCCTTATTCCTCCTTCCTCCCTTCTAACAAATAGTCATCGAATGTATACTGTGAGAGATTCTACGCCAGACCCTGAAGATACAGTTATACATAAGGCAAATAAAGGTCATAGCCTTTGTAGAATTTACTGGAAGTGATAGAAATGCAACAAATAATTAACAATAAATTATGCACATAGTTATGTGATTACACTGGGCAAATTCTGTGTCAAAAAGTATAGAACTTGTCGTGTTGGTATAATGACGATGTTAGACTGATGAGCAGGATGAATTAAGAGGAGTTGATAGGCTCTGGGAGGGCAGAAAGGGAGGTGAAGGCAAAGACTTTCAAGGCAGATGGAGAAGGGCCTACGATAGAAAGGACTGAAAGGCCAGAGCAAATTTGACTTACCACCTGGACAGAGGAGTATGAGTTGAGCCTGGGCACAAAGTCAAGGGCAGTAAACTTGCAATCAGTACTACACCATATATAAGCCTGGACGTTATTCTAAATATCTTGGGAAGCCACTGAAAGATCTCTCTCCCCTCTCCCTCTCTCTCTGCCCTGCCATCCCTGCCCCCATGTGTGCTTGTGTGTTATCAGAATGGCAGTATTTGATGGATCTTGCCTGCCTTTGAACATCTTGGAATAAGTTTCAGGAGAATCCACAATTATCCTTATATGTGACTTTATCTGTCAATGCTTGAATCTACTTCAATCTCGCAAAACTGAAGATTTTTTTCTGCTTCTCAGATCTTCAGAACTGTTGTGAATCATCAGGAGTAATTACTAAGATTAAGTTGGAACTAAAGTTGGAAAATGCAGTAAATGGAAAGGGCTTGGCTCCCTAATTGTTCATCTGAAACAGAGAAATTACGGAGAATTAGAAGACGCTACTCAGAGTTTTAAAGTTTCTAGGCACAGGTCTTTTAGGTTTTAATTTGTTGTTTTGTTTCCTCAATGTGTTTGCAAACTGTATATTCTACTGCTGATGCTGTTATATAATGATGCCATATATAACCTGTTATTAAAATTTATTTATTTATTTTTTTTTTTTGAAAGTGAGATATACAGAGAGGAGGAGAGACAGAGAGGAAGATCTTCCACCCATTGATTCACGTCCCAAGCGGCTCCAATGGCCGGAGCTGTGCTAATCCAAACACAGCAGCTTGTTCCAGGTCTTCCATGCGGGTGCAGGGTCCCAAGGCTTTGGGCTGTCCTCGACTGTTTTTCCAGGCCACAAGCAGGGAGCTGGATGGGAAAGTGGGGTTGCCGGATTAGAACTGGCGTCCATATGGGATCCCTGCGTGTGCAAGGCGAATTTAGCCAATAGGCTCCCGCTCTGAGTCCATATATATGGGAGTTTTGACTTCTCCTGAATAATATACAATATCTTTATTTTAACAATTTAGATTTATTTTCTATAATGTGTAATACCTGTACTGTAGGGGCTTGCAGCATAAGACTTGAAGTTCTTAAAACAGGTGCTAATAGAACTTTATTTTAGAATTTTACCAGTAAATGACACATATATGAAAGTGGGAAGGCAAAGAAAATCAGAATTTATTATTGCTTCTATGTAGAATTAAACATGTGTTTGAAACATAGCAGATGACAGAGAGCAGCTTTTTCCAGAGGTTTTTTGGGGTTCTGTAATTCCTTGTAGCCATTTTGATGCCAAGGGTGGCTGTGCTCATCTGTGGCGTTCGCTTAGAGGCACCACCTGATTTCTTGAGCTCTAGTGGTAGCTTTCTTGAACTTTCCTCCATCAGCTTTTTTTTTTTTTCCAATGTTTTATGGCCTGCATTGAATCCATTTCTGCACATAGTTTCTGGACTGATTTTTGTTTTCCTATCTTGACTCCAATGTACAGCATTAATGGTCAGTTCATATTTATTAAACTGAGATAACTTTGTTTAGTAAATCAGTAACTGACCCCGAAACATGATTTGTAACTGACATTCATGGTTTGATATTTTTATTTCTCGAATATTTGTTCTTAGTCGTGACCTCTGCAGCTTTCCTTGGTCCCAAATCCCATGAAAGTCTTGGATAGATACATGGAACTCATCCATTAAAATTTGAAACATCCTTAATTTTGAGATACAAGGGCCTTGATGAGTTTCTCCAATCCTATTTCATCTCTAGTCTCCGGGTTTGCCTTTGTGGCGCCCTAGAACCTTGAGTCTCCACAACTGCTTATCTCTGGGTCTGTCTTCCTGGTCTTCTGCATTCTGAGATTTTGCTGTAAAATGCGAAAGATTTATATGACCTGAAGAGAAACTTGTGTTCCATTAAACCCATTCATATTTTTGGAATTGATCTCAAATATGCTCTTCTAAATTTTTTTGTTTTGATTCTTTCCCCCCATCTTGAACTCAACCTCAGCATCAAGTTATAACCGTAGCAAAAATATCACATTGTTTTGTAATTATTTATTTTGTTTCTTGCCTCCACTAAACACTAATACTTTGAGGAATAAAATTCTTATACATTTTTTTTCTCAAGAAATTGGAACTGAGTAAATGGTCATGTTGTTGAAATGCTAAGCTGAAATAAGACATTCACCTTTGTGTCATATATGCAAAAAGAGAAACAAAAATAGCCCAAAAGACAACCAGAAGGCACTTTTTGTAAAAACAACACAATCATTTCAAGTTTATCTAATGCTTTATAAAGTAGCCTAGGGAAAATTTTGGCTTTACTCTTGTCTTGCCAAAAGGAAACTACTGAAGAAATTTTCTTGTTTTGCAAAAACTGATGTTTTGAATATGTATTTTTTAAAGACACAAAAATGAAGTTCTTGCTAAAGCCTCTGGGCATATGCACAGTTATAAATATAGCAACGAAGCACAAGTATACAGTATAATTTCATTGTACCACGTAATACAGTGAAGGAGAGAGAGTGAAGGCCGGCATATGGCTTGCAATAGAAGCTCCTCCTGGATGGCCACTGCGTGAGGTCAGAGATGGAAAAAAAAAAAAAGAGCATGCAAGGGCAAGTGTGGAGTTTTACAGTATGAAATGCAATTGTACTGAAGAATAGCACTGTGGAATCTTTGGCTCCCATCTGGCTAAGCAATCATCCGCAAACCCAGTCATTGCTATCTACCAAACCAAGAGGCAGTTTTAGGTTGCAAGTCCGGCTGTGGTAAGCCTGTACACGAAAAGTGCATTAAAAGACAAAGACTATTGAGGTGACAATCTCATTGTCACAGAAACTAGATTCTTAATTTGCATGTTACTGAAGAACATGGTGGAAGAAAGCATGAGCCGCCAGCCAGTATCTTAAGGCCGCAGGCAGCGCATTTCCTTTCTTACTTTTGACAAGATTATTTTGTACTCTTTTGGAAATATTTACGTTTTCCTCCCCAAAGTGGACTCCAGGCATCTGTGAAGTAGTGAGGTTTTTTATTGTACCTTCTGATCTATGAAATCAGAACTCTGTTGTCCTTTATACTTCCCCTTTCTATGATGGATGTTATGATGACCAGGACCTGTGAGAGAGCATGGAAATGTCCTTTGTAAATATTTGCACAGCGTTTTACAGCCTATGTGAGGTTTTCATTCCTTCTTACAATGGTTTCGTGAGAAATCATTATTGTGATCTGCTCAGAAACTGCTGAGGCACAGTTAATGCCACAATCATGCTGGGAACCAAGCAGTCACTCAGTGAGTCACAGGTTTGCATGTGCAACTCAAGAATTCTAATTTAAGAAACTAATATCTCTGAGGCATAGATGCATTTTAGCAAAAATTCCTGAAAACAAGTTTTTTAAGAAAACACAAAACTTTCATGAACTTACATAAAAGCTCCCTACAGGGTGAAGTTCCACCAACAGCAAAGTGCCTCACTTGCAGTAGATACTATTTCAAAAGTAGCAGATGAGTTAACTAAAAGTTCTCCTGATTTATACCCTCTCTACATATGTGTGTACACATCTACATCTTATATACACAATTGTATGCACATATATGTACTCATGCACAGATATACACATGTAGGTGTGTAAGAATGTGGTAAGTGGCATATATGTAATTTTTACACGAAGCAAATAAATTTCACCTATTTCCAAATATAGATTTAAGAATATAGTCATACTTCACACCCTCCACTTTCTCCCGCTCACACCATCCATTCTCCCTCTTCCTTCCTCATCTTTTCTCACTGATTTTTACAATGGCATATTTGCATTTCACTTTGCAGTCATAAGCATACCACTCCACCAGATAGAGAAACTATCCCATAGCAAGTGGAAAAAGAAAGGCTACCTACTATTCCTCAGGATTATAAACATAAACTGTAAACAATAATCAAATCCCAGAATGTCAATCTCACTCATATATATTGCTTTTTTTTGTACTTTGTGTATTAGTTATCTTAGATCAGGAAAAATATATCTGTCTTCTGAGGAGTGGTTTATCTCACTAAGTATGATGGTTTCCAATTGGAGCCATTTAGTTGCAAATGGCAAGATTTTATATTTCATTTCATTTCATTTGTATGAATTCTCAGAAATGTGATGGCTGGATCATATGGGAGATCAATTTTCAGATACCTGAGGCATCTCCATACTGTCTTCTAAAATGTTTACACTAGTTTACATTCCCACTAACAGTGGATTAGGCTATTTTTTTCCCCACATCCTTGCCAACATTTTTGTTCTCTGATTTTGGTGTATCTGTTTAACGGGACTGAAGTGAAATGTCAGTGTGTCTTTTATTAGCATTTGCCTAATAAATAGTGAATCTTACAGTTTTCATGGATCTATAACCGATTTGAATTTGATCTTTTTTAAAAAGATATATATTTTAAAATTTGAGATGCAGAATTTACAGAGAGGAGGAGAGATAAAGAGAGAGAGAGAGAGAGAGAGAGAGAGAGAGATCTTCTGCCTGCTTGTTCACTCCCCAAATTGCTACAGTAGCAGGGGATGAGCCAGTCTTACCCAGGAACCTGGAGCTTCCTCTGGGTCTCCCACACAGAATCAGGGGTACAAGCATTTTGATCATGCAAATTTCCCATGCAATTAACAGAAAGATGAATTGAAAGTGGAAAAGCTACCACAAGAACCTGGTGCTTGCAGGTGAAGGCTTAGCCTACTACATCAGCACTTTACCCCCCTCTTGCCCATTTCTTAACTGGATTGATTTTGTTGTTGTTGAGTTTCTTGAGGTTTTTATAGATCTTGGATATTTCTCCTCTATCAGTTGGATAATTTGCAAGTTTTCTTCCACTCTGTTTCTTTCCTCTTCACTTTGTTGATGGTTTCCATTGCAGTTCAGATATTTATTCCTTGATGGAATCCCATTTGTTTATTTTAGGTCTAATTGCCATTACTTCTGAGGTCTTTTCAAAGAAGCCTTTGTATACACCTATGTCTCTTACAGGGTCCCCTATGTTTTTTACTGGTAGTTTGATGATGTCAGGTCATAGGTTTCGATACTTGTTCCAATTAGTGTTGATTTTTGTGTAAGTTGTAAGATAGTAATCTTGTTTCATATGCCTACATTTGTAGATCCAATTTCCCCAGCATCGTCTGCTGAAGAGACTGTTCTTTCTTTCTGGATTGATTTCAGCTCGCTTGTCAAAAAAATGCATTGGCTGGAGATATGTGGGTTCGTTGCTGTGCTTTCTATTGTGTTCCATTGATCTTCATGTCTGTAATTTTGTTTTATGCTTTTTTGTACAGACTTTATTATTTCTCATTTTATTTTTTGCTTTCACACACAGGAAAACATTACCCTGTGTATATTTTTATTGCTTTTTTCTATACAATGAAAGAATCCTAGGCTGGTCATTATGGAGATATTTTGGATTTTCAAAATAAACTTTTTACTTTGAAATTAACTTAAGATTTTGAAAGAATTAACAAGTGGAAATGAATTTCTATAATTTTCTCATCTAGCTTCCCCTAATGTAAATATCTTATGTTACTGTGGTGCATTTGTCAAAGCCAAGAAACCAGCTTTGGCCTATTAATATTAAGTAAATTCTAGGCTTTGTTCAGTAGATTTCATTAAATTTTCAACTAACATCTTTTTTCACCTTCATGACCAAGTTCAGGATGTCACATTGCACTGAACATCACTTTTACTTAATTTCCTCAGCTCAGTGAGAATTCCTTAGTTGTCCCGCGTCTTCTTGACCTTGATAATTTTGAAGAGTACATTTCAGTTATTCTGTAAAATGTTCCTTAACTCAGTTTTTTTTTCTTTTAGTATTTTCTTCCTTCTGAATAGACTGGGTTTATGTACACTGGGGGAAAATAACACAGAAGTGAAGCACCTTTCTTGTGTTCCCATGAGGGAACATGTGTTATCCATGTTATCTACCCCTGCTGGTCTTGAATTTATACTTGATGGATTTCTCCAGTATAGACTTGCTGCCTCTTCCTTTTTTTGCTCATTTACTCCACTCTTTTTAAGCACATCATCAAATCCAGTCCATTCACATGTAAGGGCAAAACAAGGTGTGTTGAGGGGAGAGGGTCAGGGCAGAAAGGGCGTACCAAGCATTATCTCCTAAAGATGCAAGTAAAGACACACATTATTTGGAATTCATCTAAGGAGAGAGATTTTTCTTTGATTATTAACTGAGTAACTCATTTATTTATAGTATTTTACAGTTAGAATAATAATCTAGTGCTGTTATTTATTTTATTGGTCAAATTGTTCCAGCTCAGACAGTCTTTCCAAGACATACATTTTTTAGAACCTTGCCTCATCAACATTAAATTTGGCCACATATTTAAAACGACATCAAGTGATGCCCTCATATACTTAAATTAAAACTAGCCATAGAGATTTTTCTCTGTATTGGATAATTCACTGATGTCAGACTTATCTCCCTTCCTTGAGACCACTGCTGAAGATTGCTTGAACCATGACTTTTGATTCCCCAAGGCTTATTTTGAAAAACAAAATGTAGAAGTTGTAAGGGGCCAAGCCCCCCGATAAGTTAGGACTTCAAAATGATCTGTGCGACTGTAAGGATGAATGGAGAAGCAAATTCCCATGAGATTTCACTCCCTGTTTCCTTTGCTTCTTTGATTTCAGTCTCATTTGGAGGCTACAGCCAGGTGATGAATTTGGTCCAGCGTGAGGTTAGTTGAGAAGGAAATGAAAACTGAGATTTAGCAGGAAGATTAGTGGACTTTCTACCTCTGGGCAATAAACGTCTGCTTTGGTCCTCACTAATCCATTTTCCACATGTCTCGTGCCATTTGCTTTACTTACGGTGAGTTCTTAGAGCTCCATTAGGAAGTGTTCAAATCACCATTCTGAACAGGCTCCTTGTTCCCTGTTGTCCTCCTTTTAACCCACTTCTTGTTACCAAACGTTTGAAGGTACAGGGCTGGTCAAGGATGGTGGGGGAATTATGTTGATTAGGAAGGTTGGCCTAATTAAAGCAAACATGATGGGGAAATTGCTTTGGAGTCCAAATATGTAATTTTAGGTTCCTTAACACCAACCAAAAGAGTGTATACAATTCACAGCTCATAGCTCAGAGCAAATTGAATGAACTTCTGATACATTTGCATGAAAGTAAAACTATAGTGTCAGGTAAACAATATGTGTATGTTTTTGAAATGTGAGAAAATAGTGAGATTTTCTTTAGCATTTTTGGTATTTAGAAAATACCTATTTTTAAAGGGTTAAGATTTGGATTATTAGGGAAAGGTGGGGCACATCATCCTGAACAGATTTTCTTCACATCTGTAACCTCTTCTCTCCCTTCCACTGCCATCCAAATCTTGACAATGTTCTCATCCCCTTCCTCTCAATTTCTAATGAGTGGTTGCAGAGTAAGGTCAGAACTCATACAGTATTGTAATTCTAAGATTTCAGTTTTAGGAGGGAGGAGAACAGCAGGTCAGAGAGATAAAACAGCAGAGGGTCAGAGATATAAAGAAATTGCTCCTTGTGAAATGTTCTTTGAAATGCTTCTATTTGAGAAAATTTCAGAGTTTGACAGATTATGTAATCTGCTTGCTCACTGATAATTTTTTTTTTTTTGGCATGGAGAAGCTGTATAGGGATTTCGATTTTAGCAGTCTCTACTTAATAATCAATAGTCCTGTTGTCTAATGAAGTGATAGCCTTGACACCCTGGCCTTTGTGCAGTGTTAAAATAACATTGATCACTATCATTATCATATGCCCTTGATATACTGAATAAGGACGTGGATATCAATCTTAGAGCAAAGTAACGTTTCATAAATCTTGTAGAAATAACCAGGATTGTCCAAACAGGCATATGCTTCTTGACAGCAGTGTGACGGAGAAGCCTAAGACACAGATAATTTATAATTTATCTCTGAACACAGATTGAAGAAAAACTCAAAAGTAGCACTTAGTACAGTGTTTCTTTACATGCCAATGAGACAAGGGAGGCTTTGATTTTCTTTTTTATGTTAGATGATATTGAGAAAAATGTTCCTCTAGCACTTTGGGGGCAGGCAGAAGGAAAAACAGAATATTTTTCTGTATTTATCCATTTCTGAACTTCACCATACATTTTGTGTTCGCTTTCCATGACTCGATAGTAGTATTCAGGGCATTTGTGCAAGAAAAGACTCCGGTGTGGGACCTACTCTTATCAACCAGGGCTGAGAACTGAATGAAAGGAGGTCTCCTATTCCCAAAAGGCTCCCTGAATCAGAATTTTAGCGTCCAAAGCATGTCATTTCCCTTAACATTGTAATCAGTTTAATCTACTTTGCATTAAGAAGTATCAATTATTTGTGGAACTATTCTGGGTATCCTAGTGTTATGGAGTTAAGTTACTCCATCTTGTTAAGCAAAGACTGCAAAATAAGAAACATTATATTGAAATTATAAGAGTTTTTCTTATATTGACGATATTTTCCCCTTCATATATGTTTATGCATATATAAATATTATGATTTTATGATTCAGTTCCATAGGCTCTTGGATTTCCCTTCCCTCCTCCCCAAGTCTCCTAACTCCCCTGGCTCCCTCCCTATTACTATAGTAATATAGTTCTTTACAGTCCTGAGTCCACATTATGCTGTGGTGGTCACTGTCATTGGTAGGCACCTTGACCACAAACATAGAGGCAATTTCGCACAAAAGTAGACCTAGACCATTAATATGCTATTCCAGAGCAGTTACTGAAAGTTGAATGAAGAGCCTCAGAGTCAGAGTCTCGATCATTTACAGCGGTTTCTTTGGTGTTGCAGAACTATTCCTGCACAGTTAACAGGATGGGTAAACCGGAGGAAGGACGCCCTGTGATTCTCCAAAACGGACTGAATTCTTAAATAGGGAAATCCGTTTAAAGAAGGAAAGAAATGGTCTAGGAACAAACCACCACATGTTTTGATTGTCCTTTATTAAAAAGTACAAGAATATTCCTCTATTTTTATTTTATACAGAGACATTTTAATTTTGTATCAATTTCATTTCCACACAAATTTGTTTATTGTCACTGATTTATGAACAGAAAGATGGCATCATGGTAAAAAATAAGCCTGAGTTTTGTTTTTTTAAATAGAAAGATGTCTTACTAACGAAAGACCAAACTACTTGGAATACTGTGTGTCTACGTCGTGACTCGGGTTTTTTGTATATGCATTTCCACTCTGTACATAGAGAAAGTGTTTCTTAAAGTTCATGGAACTTTTCTAAAAGTTCATGGAAAAATCATACATGATTTTCACAAAAGTAATCTATTCCTTTAACCCCTTCCTTTTTTAAAAAACAAGTTTTCTTAATGATTTTTTTAAATTGCAAAGTCAGGTATGCAGAGAAGAGGAGAGACAGAGAAGATCCTCCATCCAATGATTCATTCCCCAAGCGGCCACAAAGGCTGGAGCCGAGCCAATCCGAAGCCAGGAATCTGGAGCCTCCCCCGGGTCTCCCACATGGGCACAGGGTCCCAAGGGCTTGAGCCGTCCTTGACTGCTTTCCCAGGCTGCAATCAGGGAACTGGATGGGAAGCGGGGCTGCCGGAACACAAACCGGCGTCCATAAAGGATCGTGGTGCATCGAAGGCGAAGACTTTTGGTGCTAGGCCAAGGTGCCAGGGCCTTCTTAATAATTTATTTCTTGAAAGGCACAGTGAAACCGATTAAAGAGCTCTGGGTTACTCCATGTTATCTGGGGCTCACCAGATCAATGCCAGGAGCCAGGAACTGCCATGTGAAAGGCAAAGTCACAGTACATGTGTCATCTTCCACTGCCTCCTCAGGTGTGGGGAGGTGGATCAGAAATAGAAATTGGAACTTGAATTGATTCTCTGATATGGGACATTGGCATTGCACACAGTGACTTAATGAGCTGTGCTAGATGCTGTCCTCTCTACAAACTTTCATTCATATGTACACCCTATGAGTGCTACTGGTGATGTGCCTATCAGGAAGGGAAGCAAACCACATTCTTTGTAAACTGACCGCAGGATTGAAGTTTTGTGAAAAGAAGTTTTAATTGCTATATACGAGAATTAGTTTATATGTGTACAATATATGCAGGTATTTGCTGGCAGAAGTGTAAACTGAAGTAAAAAAAAATTAGTATATAACACAATTCTGTTATTTCTTAGACTTTGTTCTTTAAAAAAATCATTATTTTATAGAATGATTCTTTGGGCTGTTTGTTAAAATTCTGGTTAAGATACTCAAAATTCTTATCAAAGTACCTGAGTTTGCTTCTGACTCCAGCCTCTTGCCGATGTGGACCCTAGGGGTCAGTGGTGATGGGTCAAGTGCTTGGACTTTTGCCGTCCCTGTGCCAGAGTTGGATTGACTTTCTGACCACTGCTTCCGGACTTTACCCTGCTCTGACCATTGGGCATTTAAAGAGTGAGCCCATAGTTGACAATTACCTGTCCTCTCTGCGTTGTCTTCCAAAATAAATCTACTTTGAAGAAGGCTTTGGGTTGATGATTTTATTTACAAGATAATTTTGGATGTTTCAGTCCAAACACTGTTACAAAAGGACAATATCACTGTAATAATATGGAGAAAAATGGGGGGAGGAGAAAGAAGAGAGGGAAGAATATCTATACCTACAAAACTGTGTCATGGAAAAGAATAACAATACTAATAGTGGGGGAAAGCTATAATGCATGCACACACACACACGAACAAGGTAGAACATGTAAAAGAAGCACCAGCCCTTTATGGAAAATTCTGGGGTGAGGTTGTTAGGGGAACTGCACATCTTGAAGCCCAAGTATTCGGTTGTGGTAGCATTTTTGGCCCCTCAAAACTTAGTTACAAGCACCCCAGAAGCAAACAACTTGTACCTGGAGAGGCTGTCGCATGACTGAAGCCAGAAGCCATTTTTAATAAATGTTTTCCTCCACTGGTACAAAGGAGGACATCCTCTGGCTGTGTTAAACTTTTGCTCATTAGTCTGCCAAAAATGTAAATATTTTTACATATCTATTATTTACTAGGCAGGAAGCTTTTGGGGGAGATGGTAGGATGGTAGGGGAACACAGATAAATGTGCCAGCAGTGAGAGTTTTACGATCACTCCAGACTCGACTGTCATTCCTTCGGTACTTCCTGTCAGTCTGACTAAACTCTGTCATCCCTCAACCCGGTTTAAATTAACAGGTAATTTGTAAATGTCACTTCAGGTTAGGCCGCTCATTTTGCTTCTACTCTACCAATGCAAAGTCTAGGACTAATTTTTCTTGTCTTCTTTTAATAGGATTTTCATTTATAAATAGAATTATGTTCTGAAAATAAATTACAGTAAGTGATGCACAGAGCGGGTGGCAGACGCACTCTCATGGAATTTCAAGCACCTACATCAGAAGAGATTAATAAAAACACTTCAAAGGCTAAATTCTATTTAAGTAGAAGACAGCTTTTGGTTAATATTTAATCTGAGTAACTGAGATCTTGGAGGAAAATATAATTTTTTAATATCTATATTAATTTTCAAAACAAAACCATTAATTTTGTTTGGAGAAGTTGTGCAGTGAGAAAGTCTTAGTAATATATTTGTAGAGGGAAAAGTTAATCAATTAATTTTGTGGTAAAAAAAATAGCTTTTAATATTGCATTTGTTCTAAATGAATTTGTGATTTGATCAGGTGTTCAAGAGTCTTCCCTTAAGACTTCTCCACCTCAGTACGTTTGGGAGAAGGCTCCGGGAAAGGAGTTTTTTTTTCAAATTACTCTTTTGTAGCTGCTATGCCCTTCACCTGATTCTTTACACAAAAGGTTTCTAGCCGGAACCTTGTGCTTCTCCATTCCTGAAAACTACAGTGAGCTCTCTGCAAAAGGCTCTCCACATTGTTACTGTCACAAGCCCATTGCAGTCACAGGAAACTTTTGCAGAAAGGAAATTTGGAAACGCAGTGCAGTCATGTTAGCTCACAATGGGAAAGAAGACGCCTTGCTCTGTGAGTCGCATGAATGATGTTTATCAAGCATTCGTTGCTTGGGTGTGATGACACTGATTTCTATTTCCTCACCTATGTTTCCCGCTTGATGTTTAGCTTTTCCTTGATTGCTAGTGGAAAAACCAAAAAGATCATTACTTGTCATCTTTTAAGTTGTAAGTGGCCTTAGACACATCCTTCTCCCTTTCTGAGTAGAAAATTATGTTTTAAACTTAATATTTATATGTGATCTAACTTAGTGGTTGTATCACTGAAAGACATTATTTATATCATAATTATATTTTGTTTTTCTTTTAGAAACATCCCAAGCCCAGCCTCTACCCCCTCCTTATCAGAACTACATATGGCTGCACTGAGAAAGCTTTAGCCTCCTATCTATCTGGCAGCATGGCAGCACCATATTAACAGAGAAACAAGATAGCTAATGCTTGGCAAGCTCCAGTCCTTACCAATCAGCCATTGTAATACCATGTTCTCCCACCTCCCCCTTTTCATTCCTATTTTTGTCAACATTCTTGTTGGACCATTTTGATCTTGCGTGGGAGAAACAGAGACAAAAAATGCAAGCTGTGTTTGATCTATGCTTTCGCCAAATTTCTTCTTCATCTCTTCTTTCATGTATTTTGATGAATGAGTACACTGTGAGCTTTTAAACACCCCAAAAGATTATTTTTTACCAGATATAGATGTTTAATAAATAAAATCTTATGATCACACTACAAAATTTGGAAAATGGGAAAATCATTACTCCAAATTCTGCCACCCTAACATACTGTAGTCATATTCCTTTCAACCATTTTTCATCTGTATCAGTAGTCTAATTCGACTACACTTATGATGTAAGCGTACATATGATATATAGCATTTTTAATGTGTCATTTCCTTCTCTCGTGTTTTCACAAAACTTTTATGGTAATCACATTTCTAGAAAAAAGATACAGACTAAAATAAATACAATCTGAATTAATTAATTTAACAAGTGTTCCTGTTACACTTTTTGGGATAGTAACTTGGCAGAATGTATGTCTGTTTTCTTTGCTATTGACAACTAGTTTTTCCCAGTGCTAAAGAAGGGCAGCTTTTCTCCTGCCGGGTTTCAGTGTGAATGGTTCCATTCACCTGGGCTTCCAGCAAGGGGAAGGGTGATACTTTGCTCTCTCTGTCAAGGTCTTGGTCCAGTGTGTAAACTCGCTCATGTTCACAAGCCCTCCTTATGGATCTGATATTAGGCTTAAATTTTTGGCTGTGAATTAATTCAGGAAAGACATTGAGGGAAATGAATGGAAAACAGGGCGAGGGCATCCTTTTCCTTTATTAACATGCATAATTAAAAAAAATAATGCTGTACATTATGGATTGTGACAAGCACACAAAAAGCGCTCTTTCAAAAGAAATTATTTCTCATTATTTTCTGAATTTATTTTACTTAGGGCCATTCTCCTTCAGCCCAATTTTGAGGGAAAAAAAAAGACACAAAATATTAAGATGAAGGATAGAAGAGATTGTATATTAAGTCTCTGAATCATTATGTTAGCTTTTAACAAATTGCTGAAAAGAAATACTGGGTATATTGATTGATATAGTAATACATACACACATGTACACATACAGATAGCATGTAAAACAACACATATGCCCTTAATTTAGGAGTCTTACTCTAAATTGCTACGAGTATCTAAGCTTATCTGGGGACCCCCCACCTCCTTGGAGGATTTGTCAACCTTTTCAAATTTGGGAGATGTTGAGTGTCTGTCACAGTAGCTGTCTTCAAGTCTCAACTCAGGGGTTTTTTTTTAATTAATTTATTTTTATTGGAAAGGCAGATATGCAGAGAGGAGGAGAGACAAAGAGGAACATCTTACGTCTGATGGTTCACTCCCCAAGTGGTTGCAACGGCTGGAGCTGAGCCAATCCGAAGCCAGGAGCCAGGAGCTCTTCCAGGTCTCCCAAATGGGTTCAGGGTCCCAAGGCTTGGGCTGTCATCCACTGCTTTCCCAGTCCACAAGCAGGGAGCTGGCTTGGAAGCAGGGTCGCTGGGATTAGAACTGGTGCCCATATGGGATCCCGGGGCGTGCAAGGCGAGAACTTTAACCACTACGCTATTGCACCAGGCCCTCAACTCAGGTTCTGATTGCTCTTTTCTGTTCATGCAACTATCAATGCCTGGGAGACAGTAATGATAGTTCAGATATGTGCATTTTGGCTACTTAAATGGGAGCCTTAGGTTGATTTCCTGGATCCTGGCATTGATTCGGCCTAGACCTGGCTATTTGATGAATCAGGGGAATGAAGTATCAGATGTGAGATCTCTGTCTCGCTACCTTTCAAGTAAATAAAATACTTTTTTTTTTAAAAAAAAAAAAAAGCATCAGTTTTCTTTAGTTTCTCATTAAAATCACAAGTAACAACAACAAAATCTGCAAAGGGAAAAATTAGGGCTGATGAGAATAAATTCCCAAACTGCCATTCGTTTCCCATGTTGAGAATTATATCCTCTTTTTATTTCCCCTCCCACACATTCTTACATGTAGCTAGAGGAAATAACTGGTAAGGTAGGGATGTGTCACTATTAGTTAAGTTTCATGAAATTGCCTTTAAAAATCTTGGGAAAATATGAAGCATATGTTTAAGAACAATATTAACCAAGTCCCGGGCAGTTTGCATGTGGCTTTTTTAAGAAACAGGCAATAAAAAGACCTCCTTATTTACACAACCCAGTACTTTGAAATTTCTCATGGCGTAAAGCAGTCCTTCATGCACATAACCTATGAATTATCCTTGAAATAAAATGTTTAATTACAGTTGACATTTCTGAACCCATTGCAGGTGGTGCCATCTGAACAGTGACACTGTTTACTACACCACAAGGCTCCAGGCCTAGTGTCAGAGATTATAAACCAATTTCCATCCCTGCTTTAATGCTGGTTTAATATCAGTAGAAGAACTTTACTGTGTAAATATTAAACATTTTGTTTAAATATTAAGTACCAAAGGTCTTTTCCTTTTGATTATTAAAACAGGAAGAGCCCCAACTTTGAAAGAGGTGCCTTGTTGTATTAAGAAAATGACTGGCTCTTTACCTTCAGGTTAATTATCACTGGCCAGAGATGCAGGCTAAGGCAAAATGTCAGGTGTCTGCTTGTGCCATGGTGAATCTTGGTTATTAAACAGCAACAGCTGACCAGGTGTCTGCATCACTAATAATGAGATTAGTGTGGCTTGTAGGTTTTTTTCTTGTTCATTACCTAAGAATTGATTCACACACACACACACACACACACACACACACACACACACCCACGATGGTTTAGCAAGTAGAGCAGGAAGAGGAATCTCTAGGAAGTGACCCTTGAGTAGAGTAAGTGTAGCATTCATTGGATTTGATTGTATCAAACTGTCAGGAACTAATCATTTCAACGCTTGGCAAAAAAAGTTCTGTTGTGAAACGTATGCTTGTTTTCCCACCTAAGATTTAAATTAAACCAGGAAAGTGGAAATTTGTGAATGCCTGTACCACAGACAAATCCTCAAGATGGATGAATACTCTTCTCTGAGAGATTACACCATTCAAGTAAACGCAGTAAGAACAGCTTAGAATATGCACAGCTATTCCCAGTTGTGGGGAAATGAGCTATGCTCTCTGAATGTGGTACATAGGGTTTACTGGCTTTGCATCGCTTTTGTTACGTATTGTCTGAGAATCCTGAGTAGAACATTGCATCCACGAGGCAGGTATGATAGATCTGAATGTGGCTCTTAAATTGATAGCAGTTGGGTCTGCTAATGGAAGTTCCTCTAAAAAGGCAAACAAGCCTTACTTTTGGTATTCAAATAACTTAAACACCTCTAAATATGGAAGTTTCTTCAGAATTCTGTCTGAGGTGAATCTCATTAGGGGAATATTTTATTGCACAGTGGTTTTGATGGGAGAAGGGGAAAGGCATCTGTTGACTTTTTCCTAGAACTGTTGAGCCTGTTAATATTGACTCACACAGAGATAGATGGTAACATTACAAAGCAGCTTATAAGATATGCATCAATTTGCCAATTCTTCACAAGCACTTTTAAAAAATCTTTCAATTTTTTATTCCATTAATATATGTATATATCGAGCATCTATTTTCTGCATGGCATTATGGTGAGCCTTCAGACATTTAAGATAAATTTGAAAAGTCAAGATTAATTTACTCCATCCAATTAGAAAAGCATTTTACAAATTAAACTGCTCAATGCTACAAAAAAAAAAAGCTTGGCTAGTTAGAGTGTGATCAGAGTTTTAAGACTTTAGTCACTAGGGAAATGCACAATTTGGGGAGACTTACATGGCAGCAATAAGAGGGACAGCTGCTAAGTGGAGACCAAGGTTGGAGAGTCCTAATTGAGGCTGTGACAATAATCAACTCAGAGCGATCCTAGGCTAGTATAGTGACAGTGGGAACGAACTAAAGATGGTTTCCAGAAAGTTTTGTTTGGTAATTACTCATTCCTCAAAAATCAGATTTCTTGTGGTTTCACATTGGAGTGTAGTAGAAATGTAGTTCCATAACCAGAGAATAAGTAAAGTGTTTGGAAAGCATACATTGTTCTGGTTAAATAACTGACTTTATATTTCCTAGATTCTCTGCCTGTATGCTCAACATGACAACGAAAATATAATAGGTAATACTGTCAACACCTTTTGAGCTGCTTATGTGTGACTTAAACTATTTTTTGGAATTAAACTATTTTTATTGCCCATTGTTTACTTTTTTTCATTTTAACCCCACAAAGTGTAGAGACCAACTTAAATTTTGAATCAGAACTTATACATTATTGATTTATGAATAACTAGTTTACTTTTTCTTCACTTATGTGTACCATTTGTTAAAATTCTTCAAGGAATCCCTTCTCGAAAGATTTAGAGATATGCTTATGAATTTGTTAATTTAATTTATTATGAGTCTATTCATTAAAGATTTATTTATTTTTGTTTGAATGGCAGATTTTACAGAAAGAAAAACCGAGATAGAAAGAGAGGTCTTCAATCCTCTGACTCACTGACAAAATGTGCAAAGTGGCTGGAGATGAGCCAGTCCAAAGCCAGGAGCCAGCAGCTTCTGAGTGTTGCACGTTTGTGTAGAGACCCAAGGACCTGAGCCATGCTCCGCTGCCTTCTCAGGCCATAAAGAGGGATCTGATTGGAAAGTGGAGAGTAGGACAAGAGAATCAGCCTGCTACAGCTTAGTGCTGGCCCCTATCATGAATCCATTTCTAATGTCTACTTTAGTAAACTCCCTAGATCCTATCTTAGTTGAAATTTCTTTCATCTTCAGTGCTATTTCCCCAGCTATGAATATATCTGAGTATGTAATAAATGTTTTCTGTTTGTGCCTTCAAAATCTTGTTAATCAAGTCTACTAATATTTCACATCTAGTCTTTATTAGAAAACCTTCATTGATGTCTTAATATGCAAGAACATCTTTGCCACATACTCTAAAGTGCAACATATCTTCTATTTCTCTAGGTACTCACAATTTAGTCAGAAAGATGGACATTTAAACCAGTGATATAGGTAAACAGCTTGGCAGTGTTATAAATAATCAGAGAGATACATTCTTTTAGACATAGATCTATTGTGGAAGTCAGAGTGATGGCTTAATGATTAAATCCTCATCTTGCAAGTGATGACATGCCATATGGGGTTTAGTTCATGTGCTGGATGATCCATTTCCCATCCAGTTCGGAAACAGTGGAGTATGGTTCAAAGCCTTGGACCCTGCACCCATGTGGGAGATCTGGAATATGTCCCTGGCTCCTGGCTTCAGATCAGCACAGCTCCAGCTATTACGGCCATTTGGGGAGCGAACCAACAGATGGAGATCTTTTCCTCTGTCTCCCCCCTCACTCCATAAATGTGATCTGCTTTCCCAATAAAAATAAATAAATCTTTTAAAAAGAATTGTATCTATGGCTCAGAGAGGATATGTGTCCCAAGCATATTATGTGCAGGAAATAATATGTTAATACTTTCACTTTAAATGAAATGGTTCAAAATGTGTCCTAAAAGTAGGTAAAATTGGTATAGCCTATGAGAACATTCCGAATAGAGGACATTCTCTGTGGAAGTATTCAGATAACAAAGCCCCAGTTGAATTCAGGGATACAAAACAGGAAACGATTCTATCTGAAATCTGTGCGCAGCCTACTCTCAGCATACACAGAACTTGGATAGAAATGTTGTAGATGATTGTTGAATGGGAAGAAAAACTAGGGGTAAAACTAATGTATTTCAAAAGGAAAGAAGAAAGAAAACCTGATAAAAAAAAATCGGTCTCAGCCTCTCAAAGAAATTCAAATCTTCAGAATGGTGTTGTGAGATTCTCTTTCCATTCATGCCAGTGGAGGAGGTGGGCATTGGTGCTGTTCTGTGGCTTCCTGCTGCTGCTTCAGGAGGCGGGGTGGGGGGACTTCCTCCTACTCCTCAGAAGCAAATAGAACGAACTGAGAAGCCATCCTCACTGGGGGTTTCTGTTTCAAGGAATGCTTCTATTGCGCTCCTGGGTTCTTCATGGACCATACAATTCTCAGGAATAGTGAAATATTAAAATTCCTTCAATGTGAAGGTTTAGTGATAAATTCCCTGAAGACACTTGAAACAACGGTCACTAAAAAGAGGTAGAAAATTCTACTCTTTTGGAGCGTAATATTTCAGTCTATAGCTAAAAAACACCACAGTTGCAATAAACATTTTTTATAGCATGAAAGTTTCCACTTCTTTTTTTAAAACTTAATTTAATTATTTTTTTAGTTGAAAGTCAAACTTACAGAGAAAAGGTGAGACAGAAAGATCTTCCATCTGCTGGCTCACTCCCTATGTACTGTAGTGATGACCCGAAGCCAGGAGCCAGGAGCCAGGAGCTTCCTCTGGTGTCCCAGGGCTTTGGGCTGTCCTCCACTGCTTTCCCAGGCCACAAACGGGGAGCTGGGAGGGAAGTGGAACAGCCAAGATATGAACTGGTGCTATTATGAGATACCAGCACATACAAGGCAAGGACTTTAGCCACTAGGCCACTGTGCTGGGCCCGTTGTTTCTCAATTCTAAAGAAGAGAAATATCCACATGAATCCACATGTTGTTCAAGAAAATAAAAAACAAAGAAAAAGGCATTGTCATGAATGATGAACAATTTTCCAGACAAACACACTTAGCAACAAAGTATGATCTTTCAAAGCTGGATTTGGATATGTTGTGTTCCTCAATAAAGTCACCTGGATAGTCCTGACTGGTTTGAGATTTCTTAGGCAGTATATGAAGCATGTCAGTTCCCAAATATTTTGGATATAGATTCTGGTCACCAGGGTGCAAGAGTAAAATTACCTGCAGTTGTTGAATAGAAGAAATACATTTTTCAGAGTAGATTTGTTTAAGAGTTTGTGGATTGGGATTTGGAATCATGTATGTTTCACAATGAGGGTGTTGCTGAAACTTGCACAGCAAGTTTTAAATTATGGCTGTTATAACACAAGACACAAAACTCCCCACTAAGCACATCAATAAAATGACACATGCTCCAGTTTATTAGCATATTTTGCTTCAGTTCCTCCCCTTTGGGGTTTTGCTCCAGCAAACTTTAGAAACATTGCAACTTCTTGCTAAAAATACTGATAACATTTTAAGATGCCAAGTTTTAAAAGTCCAAAACTGACCCTTTGTCAAAAGCCTGAATAATATAAAAAATATTCCTTAGCTATTTTATTGTTTTTCATGCACAATTGACAAAAATCACATTTTGTTTCACAAGTGATTTCAAATAGATCCATTTCTGTTCTCCTGACATTTTAAACTCGTTTATATGAAATTATTTCATCTTTTTTTTATTGAAAGGCACTGAGTATTTCTGAAGTAGTGATATCTCCCCTGGTGTGGAACGATTTTGAACTAAGATTTAAACATGGAAGATGCTAACACAGAGAAGCAGACTAGTTGGGCAGGATTCTTCATGATGTCCTTGCAACAGGAGCAAATTAATACGGAAATGAGACACATAATGAGTACCACATGTCTTGCCTAAACAGCAGAATCAGAGCCTTTGGCTTCTCTTTTCTTAGAATTTACTCGTGTGTGTGTGTGTGTGCGTGTGTGTGTATGTCTTCTTCTTGTTGTTGTTGTTTTGTTTCTAAAGATTTACTTGTTTTTACTGGGAAGGTAGTTCAGATTTGCTGGGGGAAAGAGAGACAGAAAGAAAGATCTTCCGTCTGCTGATTTATTTCCCAAGTGGTCACAATGGCTACAGCTGAGCTGATCTGAAACCAGGAGCTAGGAGGCAGGAGCTTTTTCTGGGTCTCCCATTTGGGTGCAGCTTCCCAAAGTTGTGCTCCATCCTCTACTGCTTTCCAAGACCACAAGCAGGGAACTGAATGGGAAGTGGATTAATAGTGACATGAACTGGTACCTATATTAGATTCCGGTGCTTACAAGATGAGGATTATAGCTGCTGAGCCATTGCATCAAGCCCAACCTACCCATGTTTTAAATTGTGTATCTATAGTTGTTTATCAACAGACTTCAAAAGTTCTTCCACAGTAAGTAGCAAAGTATAAGGGATGAAAACATAAGAAAACCAATCTGCTTTTTCATCATGAGTAAAACCTAGCATGAAAATATTGATATATTTTTGGTGGGCTGGTAATTCCCCCAAGTTAATTACAAGGGAATGATACATATTCCATATATTCAAATTATGCATATTAAATAGATGTGAAGGCAAGGAAATGGCTCTGACAGTAAGAAATACAACCACAGAAATCCTTTGCTTAAAGAAGTGTGCAGAATGGATCCACTAATGAGAGTCTCTCCTAGGAATAACACCTCTACCATGTACCAATTCATTCTTACAAATTATAGTAAATGGACTTCTACATTTTAAAGAAAACATGATGACTTATTATACATTTCTAATTCTAAGCCACACAAACTAAGATGTTTCCATCCTATTATCTCAAATCTAAATTCTCATATCTGTTTTGCTTTTTGAGAGGTCTATGAACTGGAAATTACATTTCAACACATTCAAATTATTACTGAGCCTTACTCCTAAGGGGTAAGTTTTCAGTGCATGGCTGTGGGATTTGGCTGTGTAACCCCTATTAATTCTAATAACAGTCAATTACTATACTCTGAAATGTACCTGAAGAATATCTCATAAAACCTAAATACAGGAAAATGATTTCTCTTAGTCAAACTCAACATGAGACATACTGTAAATCTTCATGAAGCTAAGAAAAAAAACCTCAAACATTAAAAAAGGAAGAAGAAAGAATCATAATTTAAAAATTGATTATTTGAACTAGTGAATAAATTCACATCAAATATCTCTGGGACTGGGAGGAGACATTGCAAGAGCTCTTTGCACTGACATGTCAATGTTCATGTAGCACCCACATAGTCATGTATGTGTTTGGAAATAGGTGTGCTGCTTGCCTGTCTCTGATTCTCTCAGAGATCTTCCCAGAATTGTGAGTTTGGGAGCTCTAGATTCATGTACTGGATTTCACATACAGGCCTTCGTTTAGTTTAGTTTACAAGGGTCACATTCAGCTTCTTTTATTTCTCCTGTTTTCAATGAAATTGACAGCCAACACAAATTAACTTATCAACAGTGTTTTACACTAAACACTTAGCCTTGAAAGAAGCTACTTAGAGATGGGGTTGTCCTTAGAGCATCCTGCACTGTATCATGAGCTTGTGTTTGGTACTGCTCGCACTTGCTATGACACATTCAGCAAGCATTATTCTTTTCCCAGAAGTCCACATTTGCTCCCGGCTCTATAAAGCCCACTTTAACTCTTTGAATATTAATTTCATTTTCCTAACCAGGTGTCCATCCTTTTTCAGTGGCTAAATGCCAGGTCCTCAGCCAAACTTTAAGCTCTGTGATTTTAGACAAATCTGTCGTTCTCTCTGGGCTTCATAGTCTTTTGTAAAGTAGAGATGATAACAGTTCCTAGCTCATGGCATTTTGAAAGAAGTGAAGGAGTTAAGAGACATAAAGTTTTGAAACAACACCTAGTGTATGGTAAGTACTGACACATGTTAACGTAATTCCATTGATCTTTGTGTATCATTCTACACAAGAGATCTTGGTTCGTGGAAAGAAGAATTTGGTTCACGGAGCTTGACTCATGAAAACTGATTTACACACAACAGATTCTTGAAAAATGCATGTTATGGAGGCCAGAGCAATGGCTCAATTGGATAATCTGCTATATTGCAGCAACAGCATCCCAAATATATGCTTGTTTATGGTCCAGCTATTCTACTTCCAATCCAGATCCCTGTTAAGGCTTAGAACTTATGGGGGATGGTTCAAAACCCTGGGACCCTGCACTCACGTGAGAGACCAAGCAGAAGTTCCTAGCTACTGGCTTCGTATCAGCTCAGCGCTGGCTTCTGTGGCCATTTGGGGGGATGAACCAGCAGATAGAAGATTTTTCTGCCTCTCTTTCTCTTTGTAGATCTGCTTTTCCAGTACAAATAAAAATATATTTTTAAAAGATTTTATTCATTTTATTACAGCCAGATATACACAGAGGAGGAGAGACAGAGAGGAAGATCTTCCGTCCAATGATTCACTCCCCAAGTGAGCCGCAACGGGCCAGTGCGCGCCGATCCAATGCCAGGAACCTGGAACCTCTTCCGGTTCTCCCACACGGGTGCAGTGTCCCAATGCATTGGGCCGTCCTCGACTGCTTACCCAGACCACAAGCAGGGAGCTGGATGGGAAGTGGAGCTGCCGGGATTAGAACCGGCGCCCATATGGGATCCCGGGGCTTTCAAGGCTAGGACTTTAGCCGCTAGGCCATGCCGCCGGGCCCATAAAAATATTTTTTTTTAAAAAAGAGAATGCATGCTATGAAAAATCCATGCAAAGATTTTAAAAAGTTTACACCAAAACTGACTTATCTTTTAGTTTTATTTTCTTTAAACTTTTCAAAAAGTCTTCATATTTGTGTACTTATTTACTTCTGTTAGATCTTGCTTCTCTCTGCTCAGTCATTAGGTCCTTGTTTTCTTGCTCACGCAATCAGAGAGAGAAGAATGGGCAAGAAGCAAAACGAAGCTGATGTGGATTAGAAAGGACACAGACTGCAGAGCAGGATGGAGTTTGCAAGGTGATGGGAGGCAATGAGAGGAGAAGGATCAGGAGGCCAGAATTTGTCCATGGGATAGATATTTCAAAATTTATGTGAGTGGTCAGGAGGCGGGGGGTTGTGAAGAGTGAGGGTGTTGAGAACTGAGAACGAAAGATGCGGCAGCAAGTTAAGGAGGTACCTGAACACATTTGGAGAGCATCCCCGAGCTGGCCTCTGGTTGCTCATGCTATAGTAGCTTTCCAGAGCCAACAGAGGTTTACAATTTGTTCATACTTTCCTCCACATTCTTGCCTGGCTTATTTTCTTCACCTCCACCCCAAATTTTTTTCTCTTCTCCCTCATATTACAAGAAGACTTTTTAAAAAATTATTTAGAGAGAGAGTGACAAATGCAGAGCTATTTCCTCCTCAGCCCAGCAACATTTCCTAGACATAGTTCCTAGGAGTGCCTCCTCTGCTCCCAGCAATATTAATTCTCAGCCCAAATCTGCTATCGCAAATCTGTTTTTAATGAGCATGTTTTGAGAAGATTCTGCTTCATCTCAGACCAGTGGCTCAATAGTACACAACACAGTTTACATACTCCTAGTACGTCAAAGCGTGCTAGCATTTAATACATTTTCATGCATATGCTCTTACTTGTTTTCCCCCAAACCATTTTCTATGTTGCAGGTGAGGAACTATCAATGTTATATCACACAGAGTGGATATATGTAATAGAGCTATATTACAGCTCAGGGATATGCTGGTCCTATAAATAAATTGTGACTCTTGCCATGTATTCATTTTACCACAACATTATATATCCTTGGGTTTCCATAGGTCAACATGGTCTCTCCCTTCTCTGTTTTTCTAGAATTCTCTCTTCATTCTCTCTTGGCATTTGAAAGGTTTCCTTTATTTGTGTATTGACTATTTTAGTTTTGCTTCACCTCAGTATCTCAATTATAGAATCTCCTGCTGCGATTGATAATCAAGATGGCAGAACAGGGTAAGACAGGTTTAAACAGATGCATATGCAAATGGCTTAAATTCATCAGTCAAAAGTCATAGATTAGTAGACTGGATTTAAAAAACAAAACTCATGTATTTGTTGCTACAAATGACATAACATTTTAAAAAAGATTTATTTATTTTTATTGGGAAGGCGGATATACAAAGAGGAGGAGAGACAGAGAGGAAGATCTTCTGTCCGATGGTTCACTCCCCAAGTAGCTGCAACGGCTGGAGCTGAGCCAATCCGAAGCCAGGATCCAGGAGCTCTTCCAGGTCTCCCACACAGGTGCAGGGTCCCAAAGCCTTGGACCATCCTCAGCTGCTTTCCCAGGCCACAAGTAAGGAGCTAATGGAAAGCAAGGGCGCAGGGATTAGAACCGGCGACTATAGGGGATCCCGGTGCATTCAAGGTGAGGACCTTAACCACTATGCTATTGCGCTGGGCCCCAAAAGACATATCTTACCAATAAATATCAGGGAAAACTGTATCTCATGGATTTTTTTTTTTTTTTTTAGTTTCATCTCTTCAAACACTTTCTCATTAAATTCTTCACTGACTCATAGATCATGCAGTAGCATCATTTTCTTCAAGAAGGTTCTTGATTTTCTTTTTCATTCCCTCAGGGACACATTAGTTATTCAGTAGCATGTAATTTAACTTCATGGTATTTTTAATTTCTTCTTTTCTTCCCGTTGCTGATTCTGTTTTGTGTCTTTGCATTTAAGGGGATGTATAGTAACTGTGTAATGGAGACTATCACATCCAGATGTGAGGATACAATGCAGCTTGCATCTCTACTTCCAGACAAAGATGGACTCCCAATGAAACTGTTTACTATATCTTGACAATAGGATGCTGGACTCTTTGTCATTGTCCATGCCTGCAACGATGGGCATATGAGTATTTATGAGGAACTATATTATAGTAATAGTATAGGGGAACTCAGTGGGTTGGGGAGGGAACTTATTGAGGGGGAAAGGGAAATTCCAATTTTTTGGTACTGTATCATAAAATGATAATAATAATTAAAAAGTAAAAATTAATTAACTTAATCAAATAATTATTGGGTCAAACCATCATTAATTGATTAAATCTGTTGCCAGTGAGATCAGGTTGTTTTATGATGTGGAATTTACAGGTTCCCAACTAGTTTTCTTGACCTCAGATTGAAGTCTGACATTTAGAGGCACTTCTTACTTTTCAGTGCTAGAACACCTTGCCTTGGGTCCTACTACTGATGTGGGGATTAGAACCTACAGTGTTTGAATGCTCTCTGTGATTCAGCCTTTTGAGTCATACTGCATTTAGATTTAGTAATTAGCACTTAGAAAACCATTGAGGTCAATCCCTATTGAGCTTGTGCAAAATTTAGATTCATGTAATTGTCAGTGTTCCCCAGAGAACATTTCTGTTTTATTCAGTGCATTGAAAAATAAATTAAACTAATGCCATTATCCATATTCCCTTAAAATAGGACGCAGCAATATTATATGAACAGAAAAAAAAATCTGTAATAGTCACATGTGAGGTAAGGTGACATTCAGATGCGTCTGTTTCTTCCCATTAAGTCACCTGCTGGAAGCCTTTTGAGTAAATGTTAATGAATTTAGGTGTACCTTAGCTGCAAATGGATCAGATCTTCTTAATGTAACATTACAACAACCTGAATTCACCTGGATTATTCTACTGGCTTTAATTAAATTGAACACCAAAGCCAAAAAATATATGAGAGAGGAATTAGTTGTGTCACAGAAACATTTAAAGGTTGCTCTTAGACCCTGAAGATGACAAGGAAAGATGTCCCTTTGTAGATTTCTAGCTTAGAGCTGGAAATGCGCATTGGGAAAAATGGACGAAATGACAATTTTGTGAACAGAGTTTGTCATTTGACCTCCATTAATGTTTAAAGAGTGCTCCATAGTTTAATCTTTAAAACATCATACTAAAAGCATGCCATCAAATGCCTGCCAAATTTCCTTTTAAAATTCTGCTGTTTCTTTTTAAGCTAAAGGTGAGAAAAAAGCATTAAGGATTTTTTTTTTTACCATTTTAAAAAAAGTTAAAAACCTAAATTTCTCTATTTGCTCAATTATTTTAAAAAATGATCTGAAATTATCTGCCAAGTCAAATTGAAACTAATAACTGGGACTTAAAATTTCTCCTCCTGAATCCACCTGACTCAGTCTTCAACAGTGTCTGGGTTCACAGGTTGTGTTGAAGTGTAATACACTGAATACCCACATTGTCTGTTAACATTTGTAACCTACCACTTGGTGGATTATCATATCTGTCATCTGCTCATTCTGAGAGTAAATACGAAAGCAGATACCTCACAAGTTCTGCTTTCAGTGTGGCTGCACCTCAAAGATTTTCCTTCTGGTACTTGTACTCCAGAACACTTGACTACTTATTAATTTCATTTTGAACCTACATTTGGTCAATAAGCAAGAATTAACTACAGAAAACCAAACCCTTAACTGTATTTCCTCCTAAGAAAACTTTGGGATGAGGAAAAATGACTAAGGTATGTTTTGGTTGATAATGTTTGTTTTAAGATTATTTGTATAATTTTAATTAGAGAAGTTGTTTTCCCAGATTTCATGAGAGATACGTTTCCTTCCTTTCATAACAGATACACTGTGGCCAGTGGTGTCTGGTTCTTGCCTGTTCACCACTGCCATAATGCCAAACCTCTTTCCTTATATTTGGATCTTTTACAATAGGATAAATAATATTCTGTGCCTATTCTTAAATGGAAATTGTTCATGGAATGTGCTGATACTTGGCCAGCAACTGGACAGGAATTCCTAACATCTGAAAGATGCCAGCATTGTTCGTTGCTGTTAGTAAGAAGATCACCACAATGAACAGCACACAGCTGCTACCTTTGTTTTCCAATTTTTGTTGCCAGGTGTACCTGTCACTTGGGGTACAGGTGTACCTGTACATCCACTCTCCATACTGGAATGCCACGTGTGTCCTGGTTCCTCTACTTTCCATACAGCTGCAGGTAATGCACCTGGGAAGGCTGTGGATGATGGCTGAAGTATGTGTATGCCTGTCAGCCATGTAAGATAGGGCTGGGCCCAGCGCCGTAGCCTAGTGGCTAAAGTCCTCGCTTGAATGTGTCGGGATCCCACATGGGCACCAGTTGTAACCTTGGCAGCCCTGCTTCCCAGCTCCCTGCTTGTGGCCTGGGAAAGCAGTGGAGGACAGCCCAGAGCCTTGGCACCCTGCACCTATGTGGAAGACCCAAAAGAGGTTCCTGGCTCCTGGCTTCGGATTGGCTCAGCTCCAGCTGTTGTGGCCACCTAAAGAGTGAATCAATGAATGGGAGAGCTTCCTCTCTGTCTCTCTTCCTCTCTGTATATCTGACTTCCCAATAAAAATAAGTTGCTGGCTTCTTGTTTCATTGTTGCCAAACCCTGGCTGACTTGGACTTTCAGAGAATAAACTAGTAGATAGAAAGTTGATCTCTGTCTCTCTCTCTCTCATACCGCTTTGCTCTGTGTCATTCTTCATTCCAAATAAATAAATAATCAATTTTTAAAAGATTTATTTATTTTCATTACAAAGTCAGATATACAGAGAGGAGGAGAGACAGAGAGGAAGATCTTCCGTACGATGATTCACTCCCCAAGTGACCACAACGGCCGGTGCTGTGCTGATCCGAAGCCGGGAACCTAGAACCTCTTCTGGGTCTCCCACATGGGTGTCAAAGCTTTGAGCCGTCCTCGACAGCTCTCCCAGGCCACAGCATGGGCTGGATGGGAAGTGGGGCTGCTGGGATTAGAACCGGCGCCCATATGGGATCCTGGGGCGTTCAAGGCGAGGACTTTAGCCGCTAGGCCACGCCACCGGGCCCTATATATGCATTTAATACATGAATTTTAAATGAAATACATTTTGATTGAACAGCTTTGATGTACATTCTTCACTCATGTGATTTCAATTTTATTTCTTTTTAAAAATTGATTATTTAGGGGCCCGGCGGTGTGGCCTAGCGGCTAAAGTCCTCACCTTGAACGCACCGGGATCTCATATGGGCGCCGGTTCTAATCCCGGCAGCCCCACTTCCCATCCAGCTCCCTGCTTGTGGCCTGGGAAAGCAGTCGAGGACGGCCCAATGCTTTGGGACACTGCACCCGCATGGGAGACCCGGAAGAGGTTCCAGGTTCCCGGCATTGGATCGGTGCGCATCGGCCCGTTGCGGCTCACTTGGGGAGTGAATCATTGGACGGAAGATCTTCCTCTCTGTCTCTCCTCCTCTGTGTATATCTGGCTGTAATAAAATGAATAAATCTTTTAAAAAAATGCATATATAAGTTAAACATATGCACATTATAGTAGGTACATTCAAAAGAGTAAGTAAAAATGATTATAATGCATTTCACTCTAAAATTTCAAATATTATCACTTTAACATGTACTCAGGGCCCGGTGTCTTGGCATAGTGGCTAAAGTCCTCACCCTGAACATGCTGGGATCCCATATGGGTGCTGTTTCTAATCCCGGCAGCCCCACTTTCCATCCAGCTCTCTGCTTGTGACCCGGGAAAGCAGTCGAGGACGGCCCAAAGCCTTGGGACTCTGCACCTGTGTGGGAGATCTGGGGGAGCTCCTGACTCCTGGCTTCGGATCGGTGCTGCACCGGCCATTATAGTCACTTGGAGAGTCAATCATCGGATGGAAGATCTTTCTCTCTGTCTCTCTTCCTCTCTATAAATACCTTACTTTGCAATAAAAATAAATCTTTTCAAAAAAACATGTACTCAAAATAAAATTATTCTGATATTTTATATTCTTTTAAAAAGTACTATCTTTTAAATCTGTTTTTTCGCTTTGTGATACGTCTGAGTTCAGGCAAGCTACGCTCCCAATTGCTCCATAACCTCATGATGCACATTTGCCCACAGGTTTGGATGTTACACTTGTAGGGTTCACAACAACAAAACTGTCAGGGTTGGAATCTCATGTGCCTCTGGGTGACATTGAAGACTCAATTCCTCACATGCTAAAGAGGGGCAAATACTGTTGTTGCTGTTTTGAGGGCTGAATTAACTGAAAATGTTTGAGAAACAGCAAATGTCAAATATACCTCCCTGGAAGATGCAAAGAGACTAATCTTACTGAGATAATCACCTAAGCCTACAAGGGTAATTTGGAGAAAAATGAATGCTCTCACATTTTTGTTTCCATGTTCACAATATTTCATTACCTCGGTTACCTAATCGTGTACTTCACAGTGCCTCACTGCCATTCCAGTTCCGAGCTTATTCTGTCGTCGTGTGATCCTGTCTTCTTTGGGGAGTAGCCTTCTTTCATTACATGTATGCAGATACAATGGCTTCCTCATGTATGAGTTTTGTAATAGCTAAAGTCTGACAGTAAAAAATAACTTTTGAGCCTAGGTTGAATTATTTTGAGATTCTGTCCTTTTGGGAGGGGGTGAAGAGAGGAACAGAGTCTGAGATGATAAAACATTCTAATAGATTTAAAGAAACAGTTATTTTCCATAATGTGTATTGGCTAAAAATATATGAAAATCTGGAATTGTTCATACTTTAATTGTACAAATGCTCTTCTAAAAGGAAAATATGACCTAATTGTCAGTGTACACCACAACTGCAAAAAGTGAAATGACAGCATTTGTGTCCTTCACAATTGATAGACACCATGACAATGTTGAGGAAGACCTATTGTACGGTACAATATTCACATAGCTGCCAACAAAGTATGAAAAGTGCCAGGCATCAATAACTGTCCACGTTGTCCAAAGGAAGCAATAAGGAAAAGCACCAATAACAGTGTAACCAATATTGTGATTGCTAACCAAGGGGACAATATTAGTTCATGACTGCAACATCCTTTGAAGCTAGCAGAGACCAAAAAAGAGTATAACAGTAGGAATTCAGTCAAACTGTTGGGCTCCCTAAGACCCACCGTGATATCAGAGGGCAACCGGAACCCCAGCTAGCCATTCAGACCCTCAGGAGCAAGGAGATTGCAGAGTGTGCTGCTCAAAGGTGGCGTTTTCTGTCTGCCGCGGAGCTTTATGTCTCCTTTCAGTCCTCAGGGATGTGTGCAAAACAGATGATCAGCTTCCTTTCTCCTGGTGAGAAACAGGAGGTTCTGGTAGGAATGTGAGGAAGCTGACACCTTCTCTCCATTTCCATAAATCACAGTTTGAAGTTATTAATTGATTACTGGAGGTCAGACAGCCAGTTTCAAAGATGTCCAGGACTATAGGACAGGCCTTCTGTGCATCAGGCTTTCCTAACTTGCTACTGTCCTTGAGTTTTGCAAGGGCAGGGAGTTATGTTCTCTTTCTTGTTATTTTAGTTGGCATTCTCAAAATGGGAGAACTTGAGACACAATGGCAGAGGAACCTTTCTTCACAGAAACCTCAGAGCTGCAAAATTCACTGTCACTCTCCAAGTACTTCCATTGACAGCAGGCAGTTTTAGTATTCAGTAAGCCTGGGCATATTGGTGGCTTCCAAAAAAATAAAAGTCCTACTTTGTGTAGTGTCCGGAGTTGGCACTGTCCTGTGTGAACGCATTGGATCGCATGCAAACACCATGAAAGCTCCTGCAGATACCTGTAATATAACAAAGAGTATTATGGTCTAAGAAAATGGAAGTCGTTTAAAATACTTGCTTATGCTAGAGCATTGTTGAACCCCAGCCATGGAGAGAATTGCAGGTTCTGTGATTTGACCATGGAGTGCATATGTCAGAGCTGAGCCTCCTCAGTGGCTTAGATGGAGCAGTGGACAGCATATCCAGGTGCACGTGGATGATATGGCAGTACATTGGAGTCTACAGAGGACACCTGGTACCACAAAAGAGGATAGAGGACAGAACAAATCAATCATCTACCCTGGCCAAGTGTTGGGAGTGAGTAACTGGTCAAACAGAGACTCTAAGGTGGACTATGTCAGTCAGTAGATTCTGGAGAGTTTTCATAATGCTTGGAGTGGCAGCAATTCAGAGCTGTTGAACTATCAAAGTCTCATGAGCAGGACCCTGAGAGCATGCCCCACACTGGGGACCGTGGGTGGTGTTGGTGGCCCCAAGGTGCAGAGGCATTTGGAAGGCTAGGTATAGCTTCTCTCCTTGTCTCCCCTCTTTCCCCAGATATAGGAAGGAAAAAAAGAAAATGTGGAAATAGTGATCTCACCCACCTTCCTGTAGCCCTTGACCTTAATTACCCTAATCAACTATGCAAAAATCATCAATAAAAATAATTTAAAAATAAAATAAGAAAGATATTGTTGAAATATGGAAAATTTCTCTTTTGTGTTTCTACCCGATCTGAGTAGGATCCTGTTCATAGAGAAGTTAAATTCCTACACTGCTCATTTACTGTTAAAAAATTAACGTGTTTTTATAAACAATCATCCCCACAAATACCAATTCTGTAGGCAGCTGTGAAATTGTGCTAAGAGCTCTAGACTTTGGCCTACAGGAATAGAGATTTTAAGATTGTAATTGGCCACTTGTTAGCAAACACTATATGCTTAAAATATCTGCATTAGGGCTAAGTAGCATAGCATATATTCAAGCATTGTGTAAACTATACTGTACAAATGCAATGGCTTATTCTTTCCCTGAAAATCTAGCAGATATTTGCATTTACATAGTGAAGTAGTGCGTATTTGTATAAATGATTGTCTATATGTTAGACAGAGGTTATGTCCAGATTGGAGATGTTTATTGATAAGCTTCCTGTCTCATTTTGGTTACCCATCTGTTTTCACAAAGACTGCTTACTTCATAGATGACTCAAAATTTGCCTCAGATATTTCACTGGCAGTGTCTACAGCTATCAGACCCAATGTTTATGGTGAAAAAATCAAACTAAACATTTATAAAAATTTCTGCAGAAGATTCCAAGTAATAAAAGCGCCATTTGTGGTGTGCTAAAACATGCGCACACATAGGTATTGCCCCATTTATCAGACATGAGAGCTAATTACCTCATATACCACTATATCTCTTCCACTCTCTGCATTTCAATTCCTAATATTAACACATAGGTGGTCAAGCTGACCATCGAATAGCCTGCATGAGTATGAATGCATTAAATAATTTAATGTTGGAAGAGTTTATTAAACTGCCACATTCTAATCAGCATGCGTACCTGCCTTCATTAATTTTGCACTCGTCCATGGTGTGTCTCTGCAGCCAACACGGAGAGCACTAATGTTAATAGGAGCTCTTAACAAACAGGATCAGTTAATCAAGGAAAATTTACTATTAACCACATGACCATGCATACTGCAATCTAATTACAATCAGATTTAACTCTCACCCTGCCACACCCATTTAGACATCTTTCTTAATATTTGTCAATGAATCTGTAGAAAATGGGGTATCATTACTTCATTAGAGTGAGGTACATTTGCATCTGTACATGATTATGAACATGAGAAGATTTTCTGCCCATGTCAGAGATTCAACTTCGTTAGTTTTAAAGATCACAGTGAAGAAAATCCAGGTTGTATCTCCTAAATGTATATGTATTTTTAATTTCTGAAAGAATTGGTATCAATGAGAATTTCTCTCAGTGAACATTAGCATTCTCAGCTGATCAGAGGCAATTCAGCACTTGGCAAGTTATGGCTATTTCCATGTAAATGGTGTGGATACAATTCTGATTATTAGTTTGATTGTCTAATAAAATATTCTAAGATATTAACATTATGTCTGATAAGATGAGAGCCCCATCATTCAGCTACATTTGGTTTGTGTGGTAGCAATAGGCCGAGGAACGATCCAGCACAATGGGTTGTTTCTCAAGCCTTAGAAGAAAGCACACAGAAGTCAAAAGAATGTGCGAGTACTATGTATTGTTGTTGCTCTTTTTTATTTCTTCTTCCAGTTGTAGTGGCACCAGTTTTATTGTTATGCCATGTCAGTGTGTGCATTCTATGATAGATTTAGATGCGGAGAGAACGCTATTTACAATTAACATGCAACTTTCTGAATCAAGGCAAAGAGGAGAGCTTGTACAAACATCAGTGCCAGGTGCAACATTTTGCGGCTCAATATTTTGTCTTATGAATACTTTTTTTGTTTGGAATATTAAACCACAATGAAGAAGTGAAACTATTCTGAGAATTTGCTAAGCAATTCGGTTTGATGAATGACAAAACTTTATATATTTTTTATATTATATATTTCATACATTTCTTCTTACTGGGCTGATAAACATTATCTCTCTAGGCAGGGGTGAAGATTGTCCAGCCTACTAAGATCTGCCAAGTGAACTGCAGGCAGGATTCAACAATCGATAAATCTATAGCAGGCTAATTTTTAAGTTGATAAATTTGTACAACGTCCATTTAACATCTATAAATGATATGATAAATACCTAAATGTTCTTTGTCACTGAGGCTATTGCTCACTCTGGCTAGGGTATGTTTCATTTTATTATAAATCAAATTATTTTTTCTTTAGAGATATAGACTATTTTATATGTGTCCACAGGATCAAATGAACTCTGTTTATATGTATGTGTTTGGGTGGAAAATACGCATTTATTTTATATCATACTTTAGTAGTCCCTCATTTTTATTATATTTTGTCCTAAGGTTCATGAGTTTGTAAGTGGCTTTTACAGTTTTACTTGTGAGGAAGCAGCAGCAATAGTACCTCAGTTTTACTATCTTACCTTTTAAAAAGAAGCACTGCCACATGTTACTCAATTTATAGAAGGTTAATCCACAAAAAGTCTCCCACTATAATGTTGTCTTGGAACAACACTTACAATGTGACATGATATAGAAAAATTCAGAGCACACAAGTTCTCAAAAACTTGTACATCCCAAAATTGTTTTGCCCTAATTCACAGAAATAAGTGAATGAGGATTGCTACTAGCCAAAAGTGCTGCATCAGACTACAAAAGAGTGAATGTAAGATGATGCCTGAGTAACCAAGTGATAATTTTCTGAGGACTAAAATAAGAATAAGAAAGGGATATTGGGGCATATGTCTGGATTAGAGATCAAAATGCCTGTTGAGAAGCCCCACTCCTGTAGTCAAGTGAGTGGGTTTTTGTTCTGCTCTGCTCCTGATTTCCAACATCTGGATAATGGACACTTTGGTGGCAGTAGGTGAGAGCTCAAGTACACTCTGTCACTCACCTAAAGTTTAGTTGTGTCTCCTGGCTCTGAGGTGAGCCAGCTCTGGCCTTTTGAAAGCATTTAAGTAGTGAACCAGTGGACAGAAGCTCTGTCTCTGTGTTTTCAAGGAAGAAAGAAAATAAAAAAGGAAGGAAGGAAGGAAGGAAGGAAGGAAGGTAGGTAGGTAAAGATAAGGAAGAAAAAAAAAGAAAGCAGGAAGGGAAGAAGGAAGGAAATCTGAAGAATAATAGCAGTCTATTAGAGATCCTAAGAAAATATAGTAATAGAGGAAATAAAAATCATTCTGAATTTATTAAGATATATTATCTGAATTGAAGATACAATATTTTTCAAACTAGCTGACAAAACATATATAAACAGATGCTTTTGGAAACCAGCATCTCATATTCGCAATATTTTCCTGTGATCTGCTCATGTGTGGTCATCTTGGTGTTTTAACTGTTTTATCTACAGAGGAACTATCAGAGAAAGCTAAATGTTAAGAAGGAATTGTACTGTGCAAGAGTTCAGAGACTGGGATTGTTTCTAACTGCTTAGTTCCCTCATCTGGACAGAGGGAGTGGTGGTTTAGCCCATCTCCAAGGGTTTCTGAACAAATTAATTTTAAGCATGAGGTAATAGAATCTAAGAGGCAACACAGGAAATGAGATTCCCTTCAGAAGTTCAGGAGCAGTAAGAATGCTGTCAAATGGGTGGCTTCTTTTTTTTGCTTTTATGCTTTGGAATTCCATGTGCAAAAAGAAGATATCCAACTCCAAGTCCTTTGTGTTTCTTCCATTCCTTACAAAATGTACAAACTCTACACTGAAGAATGATAATGCAATAGTACTCTATATGACTCACAAATATAATTTAGTTTGGAAATGTCATATGATAATCCCACATAAAGCCCTATTCATCAAAGATGTGAGCTGTCAGATTGTGACAGTGCTTTGATTATTTTACACAATATTTACACACGGAAGAGTCAAAAGGCACATTCCACACATGATTTAAGAAAGAAAAGGAGCTCTTTAAAATGGAGGGCTTATGCTTTTCACATATTTTGTTAATTCTGAAAATGTTGAAGGATAAATGCAACAAATTGGTTAAGCAATTGTACACACAAATTACGTAATACACACATACATATGTATACATTAGCACTGAATATGAGAAAAAAAATCTGATGTTGCGTAAGTGTAAGATACATGAACAAAGTCAAAGAGATCGCTCTTACTCTGAAAGGTAGTATTTGGAGTTACAGAAAATGGTCAGCAATTAAGATTGACAGTTACAAGTTGCTGTGGCATTTGCTTGAATAACTCTGGAGAATCAGGGCCAGTAGCCAGGAAAGGTGAGGGAGAACTGGGGAAAGATCCTTAGGCGAATTTGATGCCAGATTCATTGCCTTACCTGACATCCAGGAAATGTAAGTCCCATCTGGATAACTGACAGCATAGCTTTGTACCTGCAGGTGTGGTCAATCATCACACATGCAGACACATGCACTTCTACTGCTCAACTAAGTCAACATTCAAGCAGCCTTTCCCTGGGGTAGGCAAGGTTAGGGGAATCAAGGAACACAGTGTGAGAGATCTTTAATTCACCTCATGTATGTACACGTACCATGTTAGCCCAATGGGTTATTGACCATTCTTTTGAGGCATAGTAGGCAAGAAAAAAAAAGTATTTGGAAAAAAGATTAAAGTAGAAAGGGAAATTTTGAATTTAAAAAGGATGGGAAAAAGCCTTTCAATTTTTCAAGTTATTTTCCTTGCATCTTTTTCTGCTCAGTAACTTCAATTTATTATGATCATTCCTTGGGGAACAGATAAGTAGTTTCAGGTGGAACTTAGAATCCTCTTCGACCTCAAGTCACACTTTCCTGGAATAATACAACATCCTCCAGTGTGTGCTAGTCCAGCCATTGTTCAGAGGATTGGGATATTTCTGGGCCCCAACAGAAGTTGAATTGCAATACAAGACCTACTTTGCAGTGGGGAAACTCTTAAATATTCTACTACAAGTCTGTTGCAAAGATCTAGAATTAATATTTTCCACATTTTCATTCTTACTACTGAGAGAAACAAGACTGGATCAAATATTCATCTGAGATGCGGGATAAGAATGAATTTTTTTCCCAAAATATTGTTGATTTTCAAAGTGCTAAAAAGGAAACCGCAGAGTGGATTTTAATAAATGTTCTGTTCAGTATCTACATGATGTGATATTATGCCAACTTAATTAATTTTTAAATTTAGTATTCATTAAAACTTCACTGCATTTGAAAACAAGTTGTGGGTTTACATTTTCTCACTTTGTAAAATTTCCAACTATGCATGATGATTGCTGAGATCTCTCAACCAATTGTGAATCAAGTAAGTCACGATAGCCAAGTAATTTCAATAGTAAATTTATTAATATCCTTTAAAATACAATGATGCTAGGATTAAAGAGGCCATGGGTGTGCTTTTAAAAGGAATTGAGATGTAGTGGGGCAAGGCCTCCAAGTGTGAGTGAGCTTGAGGCCAGTGGGCATCTGAACAACCTCCACAGGAAGGAATCAGAAGTTTCAAAGCAACTTCCGGGAAGGAATTCTTTGAAGTGCAGTTTCTGAAAGAGTGCTCTGGGGATGATAAGCTGTGCCCTTTGTGCCCAAGCTCTCTCAATTACAGAATTCCAGCCAGTCTTGAGTGTCCACAGTGCTGATGGTGGGGAGGATTTGAAGCTCTTGCAGCAGGATGATTTGGGCTGCCAGCTAGAAATAGATGCCCCTGAGACACAATCAACAGCAGAATACAGTACATGTGGGCTTGCTTTGACTTCCTAGACTCTTCATGGAAGCTTTTGTCAGCTTGGTCTGCTCTTACATTGAACTGTGCAGCTGGATATTTTTAGGACACTGCTCAGTCAATGGGCTTGGCATGTCAGGCAGATTACGGAATACCCAAATTTGGAGCTGGTGCATGTTGGAGCGGATTAAGTTGCCACATGCTTTGTGAGGATCATGTTCAAAATGCTGTTTTGTTGTACTTTTAAAATATTTATTTTTAAAGGAGTTACAGAGAGAAAAGGAATGAGTGAGAGAGAGAGAGGTGGTTCACTCTGCAGTGACCATGATAACCTAGGCTTAGCCAAGCCAAACCAGGAAGGAGCCTGGAACTGCACATGGGTCTCTCACATGAGTAGCAGAAGTTCAAGTGCTTGAGTTATCTTCCATTGCTTTCCAGGCATGCTAATAGAAGCTGAAGCTGAAGTGGGTAAGTCAGGGTCCTAGTGCAATGGCCTAGTAGTTAATCCTCACCATGTATGGGCTGGGATCCCATATAGGTGCCAGTTAATGTGCTGTATGCCCAACTTTCCATCCAGCTCCCTGCTTCTGGCCTGGAGATGCAATAGAGGATGGCTCAAAGCCTTGGAACCCTGCACCGGTATAGGAGACCTGGAAGAAGATTCTCACTCCTGATTTTAGATCAGCTTAGCTCCAATCATTGCGACCACTTTGGGAATGAATCAATGGACAGAAGATCTTTGTATCTCCTCGTTTTAAGCCTGAAATTCTTTTTAAGTCTGAAAGGGATCAGATGGGACTTGAACTGTTGCCCATATGTAATATGGAGTTAGAGGGCAGCCAGAATGCCACAACATCCAACCCTATAACTATTACTCTCATTCTGATCCATTTCCTTCTAATGCAGGAAGGTAGTGGAAGATGGTCCAATTACTTGAGATATTGCCACAGATTTTGGAGAACTGGATTAAGTTCCCGGCTCCTGACTCTGACCTGGCCAATATCTTGTGGTTGTAGTTACTTGAGGAGTGAAGCAGTGAGTTTAAGATTTTCTCTCTCCCATTTCTTTGTCTCTCTTACTTTGTGTGTATGTGTGTGTGACTCTGCTTTTCAAATAATAAATAACAAATAAATTCTTTAAAGGGGGACCTTCCCAAAGTCAGCAAGAGACAATTTCCTCAAAGAATTCCTCTCCTGGCAGGACTTTTTCCCTTTTATTTTGGGCTCCTTCTCTCTAGTTATCTGGGATAGATAGAAGAGTTAGCTAATATTTATTTATCTCACATTGACAAAGAACAAGTAAATGGTATTTCTGAGCACAAACACAGTACCCACTTCAGTCCTAGGACAAAATGAAATAAGGTTGGTCATTTCTTGTAATGCACTGAGCAACTCATGGTCGTCTGCATTAGGAATGGTGTGTTCAGCATTATCTTTTTTGTTGGGATGGAGATTTTTTGCTGAATTGTACCAAGTGAATAATAAGCATTCTCACTACCACATTTGGAAGGACAAACATTGTTTTTATTTTGTCTCTGCACCCTCTTCCTTCCCCTAGCACCTCCCTCTCCTCTCTGGTCTCACCATCTACTTTGACTTCATTTTTGAACAAACTTTGATAGGAACTTTGTATCTCTCTCAGGGTCTACTTTCTTCTAGAAAGACTCATTCTTATAAAAATCATGATAGTTTGACAAGCTGAGGGCAATTACCTGATCAATATCAGTCAAAATGAGAAGTCCATGATGGATGCCCCTTTGGATTGAAAGGAAAGCAGCAAAAGCATATTAAATTAAGCTAGTCTCATTTGGCCCATCACCAGAAGATACTGAAGCAAGGTAATTTGACCTTTAAGAAAATCAAGAGGCCGTCTGCAGCATCCATGTGTGCTGAAAGGTCTCAAATGGGGTAATTAGAGAATTTCAGTAATGGCTGGTTTTGCAACAAAGGACTTTTTTTCAGGTCATTCATGATCTTAAAACTATAAATTAAGAAAAACTAGTGAGTCCGTTTCCTTAGTTCCTACAGAACAGATGGGGATATTTTATGGGACAAGGAGAGCACAGAAAAGTGGCAAACAAAACATGGCCAACTCCTTATACACTAAAAATCCCTTCTTTTCAACTTGGTGGGTTAAAAACATTTAAACTACACCTTTAGCTTGATCCATCTTCTAAAGCCAAACAGAAAATGTCCTTAGATTATATTGTCTGGCTGTTAGCATAGCTAACAAAGCAGATCTCATATAGTTAGCTATCACTGTTTCTCATCGACTCAAATTATGCCAATCAACAAATCAACATACGCTCACTAAGTGTAATTAATATATCCTTTGTACAAGCATTTCTTTGGAAGATGACCTCAGCCAAGTAAATGATTGCAACATTTTGGATGCTTACACAATCGTATCAATGAGCAGTGCTTCAGAATCTTATTTAAACCAACTCTTTCCCCATGACAATAGTGTTTCTCATCTCTACCCTCTTTATCAGATCCAAACATCAGTGGTTTTGAAACCATAAACAAAACACACTAGGCCCAAACAGTTTCAGAGTTTGTCATGGGAAATTTTGTCCACAGAAACCCAGAATGAGAAGGACCCTTAAGAAGCTATCCTTCTATTCCCTATCCTGAAAATTGAGATGTATAAAATGTACCTAGAGAACATGACTCAGTGTGCTCTGTTGGGGTCCAGGGTTCTGCATTTTTCTATCTGATTCTGGGTGATATTGTGCTGTGGGCCAAGGACCATATAATCAGACACATGACATCTTGCTTCCCTTCCATCTGGTGTTGGTAGTGTCAAAAGTGTGCCAGCATTAACCTGATGAGAATTAATCACTTCTTGCAAAGGCTCCCATTAAAAGGACAGAGACTCAGTCAAGTAACACAGTCCAGGATGTTGATGTTCTGTCGCCTGCCTATTAAGAGCTGCCACTCCTCTTCCTCCAGCGAGGATCCCTTTGTTTGGTTTCAGTTGGCTTTGTTTAAGCGTATTTTCCCCCAGACATGTTCCCTGGGACAACCAGGAATTTCTGTTTTCATCACTGACCATCAAATATGTGTTCCTCCTTTGTTTTACATATGACTGACTATTCCACCCAGAATTCTAATTGTCAGCAAGCATAGGGCTCTTTCTGCCAGGGAAAATGAAACATTTAAAACTGAACACATTGTATCTTGAGTGAAAGCCAATGTCCCTGTGACTTCAGATTCTTCTTTCTGCCTCTGGTTCACTCACACCAGCCCCAGCCATGCTGATGTCTCCTTGTCATTCTTCAAACCTGTCAAGCACACACGCTCTTTGTGACTTTTATCCCACCTGCCTCTCTTTTGGGACACTCGCCTCCTGTATATTCACCTCGAAGATGTGAAGGAATCCCAGCTTTTCCATGCAGCCTCTCCTCCTTATCTCATTAAACATTGAAATCAACCTTCACCACTTCACTCCTGATCCAGCATAGTGTGGTATCCGCAGCACCACATGGCATCAATTCCCTTCTAGCATTCTATTTTACTTAAAAAATATTTACTGCTTTTTCATATACGATTTACAAAATACATTTCATTAGTACTGGAGAACAGACGACATTAGAAGAATGATTAATTTTGTTGCTTACCCCTTTGGTCAGTTGTTTAAAAATGTTAAATATGAATATCGCTCACTGTTTCAACCACTGAGGGCAACGTGGTAAGAGACAGCACCCAGCTACAGAGGGAATGTTGAACTTACAGTAGCCATAGCTAGAATTATACAGGTTGTACTGAATGCGTTCTTAGCAGTTCAATGTTATCCTGAGCTTTGTGAAAATGTCATTACTAGTATTTATTTTGCCAAATATAAAGAATACATACCTTATAGAGAACTTAATGTTCTCTATAAGCTCAGTGCTTCACAAGTATTTTCTTCCTGTTTCTTCAAGACAGAAGTATGGTATGAAGATTCTTTGGCTCCAAAGTGAAAGAAAGACCCAACTGAAATTGTTTTAAGCAAAATAAACAGAAGGGGCAAACAGAACTGATGTGGGGATTCTCAGCATCATGATGTAGTGGATTAAGCCTCCGCTTATGGTGCTGTCATATCGGAGTGAAGGTTTGGAACTCAGTTGAGCAGCCTCCAGTTCATTGGCTTCCTGCTAATGTGCCTGTGAGAAGGCAAAAAGATGGCCTGAATCCTGGGGCCCATTTCACCATTTCAGCCATGCAGTGAGGCTGGCACAGAACTCTCGGATCGCTAATCTGCCCCAGACTGGTTCATTGTGGCCATTTGGGTGAATGAACCAGCAGATGAAATAGATCTCTTGCTTGCCCTTGGTCTCCGTCTCTGCCCCTTCTTTCATGCTTTTTCTCCCTGTCTTTCTTTCTCCCTGTGGCATTCTGACTTTCAAATAAACACATCATATTTTAAAAAAGAATTCAAGTAGTTATTGTTCCCCTCCCCTCCAAAAGAAAGGAAAATAATCACTGCTTTGATTACTCAGATACTAAAATAATAATCAATATCAAACCATGACTATCTGAACATTTTAAAACAACATGGATTGAGTAAATATTCTAGATTTATTTTCACATATTTTCATTAGTTTCAACCCATTTTCCCCTTAACACTAGTTTTCAGGTGTTTTGCAGAAAGTGCATTTTTTCAATATGCATTATGTTTTTGTTTCCTTTTTATAAAACTTCTTGGAATCCTTCAAGTTGTATTTTAAGGCCAATAAGCTTGAAAGTGTTGCTATCTATGGTTATCTCCATATATCATAATATTTTTAAGTTGCGGAAAATGTTTTCTATATACATGTTGAGGTACCAATTAACTTTAAAGCACATTCTGCAAAATGGAGAATATTCTTGATTCTATTTTTAATATTAAAATATGTAAATACTTCAGGAAAACATTTTCATAGGTACTGTCTTTTAGAGCCTTTCTTTAACAAGTATTTTTATAAAGTAAATTTTTGCAAATAACTTTTTTCTATAGTTCTCTAAAATGTCTTGCCAGATACAAACGCTGTAAAAATCTGTAAAACTACTCAGTTTCATCCAGTTTCATTATATAATACAGATGTATCCAATTAAAAACAGGAATTTTGTCATAAATTTCATCACACAAATTGGACTACTCCAAAGCACAATTACAAAATTGCACAATTAAATCTTTTACAATGTTTGAGCTTTCATTGTGTTATTTGTTCAGCTCCTTCCTTGCTTTTATGGGATAAATCTCATCATTTATTCGCACATTTTGTGTTCATAATTGCAGTTTGCTGAAAGATTCAACAATCAAAGTCTGTTGGGGCTGCATTTGTTTAATAATTCAATTAAAATCACTTTTAGAGTGATTTTGAAAAAATGCATCTTCAATTTGGGATCATTTGACAACATGCAATATCTTAAAGGGATTGGAAAGTTCACATAAAAAGCAACTTTATAAAGGTAAGAGTATTTCTAAAGCTCCTTTAATGATGGATAGCAAAGAGAATGTGTGCTTTGTTGTATTTTTGTATTTATTGTTGTCATCACTACTCAACAGCAGCATCATTATAGATTTTTATTCAATTTAATATATGTCTATCTACAGCTACAGGTTTTGTTTCCCTTGCTGGGATATCTCAACTTATTTAGACATAATTACAAAAAATGTGTATATTACAGTCAATTTGAAGTACATAACTGTTCTGTAAGCTTTTTAATTTAGTAACAAGTATGTTTGAATCATGACACTATATTATACTGAATTTATTTTTATTATCATAGCAAAACAAAGAATTATGGCTCAATGTGTTACTTTTTTGTTGAAAAGGCAGAGTGGCTGGGAATGGGGGAAGAGAGAGAGGGAGAGTGAGAGAGAGGGAGAGAGAGATATCTTCCATCTGCTGGTTGACTCCCCAAATGAGCACAAAAGTCAAATCTATGCCAGGCCAAAGCCAGGAACATCGTCCTTGTCTCCCACAGATGTGGTTAATGCAAAAGTATTTAAGCAATCTTTCACTGCCTCCCTTGGCACATTGCCAAGAAGCTGGATCAGAACGGAGTTGCTGGAGTCCAAACTGACACTTTTGCATGAGATGCTGGCCTTGCACGTGGCTTAACTTCTTGTGCCTCATTGTCAGTCCCTCAAATTTGTACTTTTAAACTGGCTTCGTCATAACATTCACAATATTCAAATATAGTTCCTTCGTAACAGAATCAACTTCCAAAATGTTCTTGGGTCTAGCATTGTGGTGCTGCAAATTAACCCAGTACCTGCTGCGCAAGCATGTCATGTCAGAATGCTTGCTAGAGACTTAGCTGCTCTGGTTTTGATCCTACTAACTGCTAATGCATCTGGGAAATAGTAGAGGATGGCCTGATATCTTTGACCCTACCACGTGTGTGAGAGGTTCAGACATAGTTCCAGGTTCTTGGCTTCAGGTTGACCCAGACCTGGCTATTGCAACCATTAGTGAACCAGTGAGTGGAAGATCTCTCTCTCTCTCTCTCTCTCTCTCTCTCTCTCTCTCTCTCACACACACACACACACACACAACTTTGCTGTCCAACAAATGCAATAAATATATATTTTTAAATGCTTTATTTTGATATCTTGAGTTGTGTTAACAAATTCAACCAATATTAAAATTAACTAATTTCTGCTCTGACTGAAAAGAAACTAACATCACTTCTGCTAATGAACCTGACATGTTAACAGCTACTGCTCAATTTCCATTCATGGAAGAGGAAACTTAGAATCACACACGCACACACACACACATAACCCACTAACCCAAAACAACAATCCTTTGATCCAAATGAAAAGTCATGGTTTGCTCAGTGATTTGTGAGTATGCATTCTGCAACTTGAGCAGTTAGAGTGCATTTTGAGAACTTGGGCTTTAAAATAACAACTAGCATCTGAAATAGATACTGGAGCTTCATCAGCAGATGTTATGTTTTCTGGTTTTCACCCCATAATAGGCCATAAATGTTGATAGGCATTGTGGATAGGTTAAATATTCTCATCAATATGAGAAATGAAAAATCAGCCTTTCACTTTTGTTTAGCATACATTTTTCAGCTTGTCAAAATAACTCAAAAATTAAAATTAAAGCTGGATCAAAAGTTTAAATGTATAAATTTCTGTAGCTCAATACTAAATAATAAGCAAACCTAAGTGTGCTTGGCTTAGATGTGTTCTGCTCTGCTGAAGAACTACTCAGTTTCACTTTCTGCATTACTTCACATATTTCACGTATACCTAATCTATAATTTCTCTAATTTGTCACTGACCCTGACTGGCAATGTGGCGACTTTATACATTTTACAGTCTTGGGTGAGGGTGCAGTAAACTAAGTAATTTGCAGAATCATATTTCCTCCAGCACCAGATTGGAAAAAAATGAGCTTTTGTGTGTGTGTGTGTGTGTATGTGTGTGTGTGTTTACAGGGCCCCTGCATACCCCATGGAAGACAGGCTTTCAGTACAGCACACTTGATATATGTATGACATTGTTTGAGGCCACTGTTCATTCACCACATTAGGTAGAACTGAAAACTCAATTCAGTGGATATATATGTTGCAAGACCATGTCCAAAGCTGAGATCACAAAATGCAGCAGTACTATACTCATTCTAATTTCTTTCAATGAAACAAGAATTGAGAATTCACAAATGCCAAACCAGATGAAACAGCAGGCAAAGTGGAAAGTCTGGTTACCATCAGTACAAAGATCAGTGAGAGTATAGTGAAGAGCAATACCGACCTGCTAATGGTTGGGTAAACTCTTGGTAGATGGGATGGAAGAGACAGAGAACCAATGGACAATTCAGATTCAACATTGTAGGCCATGGCAGAGACTTTGGGGTTTATAATCCCAAAAGCCTTTTGAACATATGAATCTAATGGCTATTTTAGAGATCACCTAACTACTTGTGTGTAGATTGCAGAGCAAGGACTGTCAATTCTGCTAGGAAAGTAATGCTATTGTCAGTAAAATGTAATGATGTTTAGACTGGGGTGAAATGTGAACTGTTGTGTGATAGTCCAAGAATGTGACAAGTGGGAGAAAAATATGACTCAAGCATATGTCAAAAGTTTATGTTATTAGCCTCTGGATGAATGTTTGTGCCTTGTACAGACAGGAGGACTGGTGAGAGAGGAGGAGCCTGTGCTTACAAATTGTAAGCTTGACGTTACTATTAAATGCCTATGGGTACAGTTAATGTATATGGTGTGGATAAAATGTGCCTTTAAAGAACTAGAAAATCAAGAATATAGATAATGCATTTATCTCTGTCATGGGCAGAATGTATGTAGGCCAAGCAGAAAATTGCCGATTGGGTCTAAGAACTCTTGCTACTAAGAGATAATGACGGATCTTCAAGGAGTGCATGAAAAATGTGTTCATCCATGAACAAGTAACATTCTAAATTTTTTACACAATTAATTGATTGCCATAATTGTAGCCAAATGACCACATGCTTAAAAAAAAAAAACAGCAGAATTCGAACTCTTCGTTTGGGGATTATTTTCAGTTACATTGTGCGAAATCAACCAATTCAGGAGACTAGGGATTTGGATTCCTTCTTAATCAGCCTGCTAAAATAATCTGTATTCTTCAATAGTTGATGCAGTGGAAGCATAATAAAAATAATACACCAATAATGATTTTATTTCATGTGTTCACTAGAAAAGATACATGAACATTAAGTATTATGAAGTTCATAGTTCTGAGTTGCTAAAGAGATGGCACAAATGCCTGGGGAAACATTCTCAATGTGATCTGGGGATGAGCCTATCACAAATTGCGCATTTCCTATCTATAGAGATAAACCCAATTGAAATAAAAGGCAGTTTTCCTTGGACTTACCACTCAGTAATTGACACTTAAATATTTTGCATAAAGATTCGCACTTAATGACAGATACAATAGATAGATATGAGGCAGAGCCAGAGAAGCCAGCAAATCAAAGAAATAGGGATATATTCAAGGAGCCAGGGTTATGGCACATTGAGTTCTGTCACTTCTATGCTATGTCATCAGTATCCTGTATGGACTGTAGTTTAAGTTCCAGTTACTCCACTTTTAATCCCAACTCCTGCTAATTTCAAGAAACATCAACAGAACAACAACAGAAGTTTGCCTAAGTGCTTGGGGATCTTGAAACAAAGTGAGAGACCTGGAAGAAACTATTGGCTCCTGACTTCAGCCTGGCCCAGTCCTGGCCATCGTGGCCATTTTGGAGTGAACCAATGGATAGAAGCTCTCTATCTTTCCCTCTCTTCCTTTGCATTTCTGCCTTTAAATGAATAAAATAAATAATTTTAAAAGAAATATTCAAGCCTTTGACTATCGAAAGAGATACGTATAAAAATACCACAAGATGAAGAACTTGGGAATGATGTCTGGAAAAAGGAACCGCTAAATGTGTCTAATTATAGAAATAGCCAACCCCAAAGATTCCAAATTGGAGCTCTCATGTTAGCTTAGCAAAGAGACTTACATACCGTCTCATTAGTGCAGTCGAACTGAAGAGCCTCTTTGATCTGGAAACAGGAAAACCATTGCACTGGCATAATCTTGTGAAACTTTACACCATCAATATACTCAGTGCTATACTAGAGCAAAACAGACAATGAGCTAACCAGAAAAGTTCTCTTAAATTCAATTAGATGGTAGTGTGGCTCATCACTATAAAAGCAACAACACATTAGACTTATAAATAACATTTAACAAATGATCTTATTTAATCACCATAACAAATCGATGAAGTAGATAAGTTCCATTGAATTATCTTCCATATGTTTACAGATGAAGAAAACAAGACTTGGAGTAGTTTTACAGTTGCCAAAACTCTCATAATACACAAGGCAGATGAAAGTCTGCATGTTTCTCTCTTGCCTCCTGTGGCATGCACATCAGTGCCACAGCAGGGAACAGAGGTGGTCCCAGCTGCTAGTTGTGGGTGACACACTTGCTTTGCCCGGAGATCTGACCACTACATCCTGGCTTCTTCCAAGCTGTTCTTTGCCAAATGCTTTTAAGACAGAACCCTAACAGCATATTTAAATTTTCCTTAAAGTGACATTTAAACTGTCCAAAGTGAATCAAAATCAAAGTTGCCTGATGAATGTCATCAGTTTTCTTAAATAAAATCTTTCTTCTAGGTCAAAGAAATGTGTTTTGATTTTTAAAAAAAAAGATGTATTAAATAGTAGAATTGAGATTCAGAAAGAATTAAAAGGGTGCCTAAGTTTTGAAACGTCCCAACAAGATTCTTTCTGCTCATCTACATTTAGAACACATTACCAGACTCAGGATGGATACATGGTGCTCACAGAGCTTGGAACATTCCCCTAGTAAGTCCATTTATCCACTGCAATTTTTCTAAGTCAGCAGTTACTTCTTCTTAAAGTATACATTAAAAAAAAAAGTAGTCCTCATTACATAAGAACTAGATATTTCATTAGTTTTGGTTTCTCAGGGAAATTAAAAATCAAGTTACTAAACATACAAAAATCATAGCAATCTTCTTCTAAAAATCAGATAATAATTGGATGACAGTTATGAGTTTATTTATCAGTTGTTGCTGAGGGATGTTTCCTAAGTCATCCATTAAAATTAGAAATCTGTAAGGTTGTAATGATAGTGAAGGCTCATCCAGCAAAACTTGCTACATAAATTGTAAATAATCTATTTACGTACCTATTTCATGATTTATCAATTTTAGATTATTTCTACTTATGCCAAACAATAAAACATATTTATCTATCAGTTTTATTAGCTATTATTAGTTCTTGTGGCAATTACATTTATCACTAAATAAAACTCATATACCCTCCATTTATCCATCAGTTGTGTAACTCTTATTGACTTCTTCGTAGACAAGTAAGAAAATCAATTATTTTCCCCCATCTATTCTCCCTTTGTTCCTCCATATCCAAACTCTTCTTAAGGCTACTGTAACTATTACCTGGCCTGCAATTATAATTGTCTCCCCTGCTTTGTGTATTAGTTGGTGTGTAAATTGAAAACAAACAGGAATATAATTGTAATATAAATATGATTTGCAGCAGAATTAAGTGAACTGTTTGAATACACAAACACATATTAATCTCTTTCATTTAGTTTCTACCACTTACAGGAGAATGCATATTCCAAGCATTAAGAGCAAAAGGAGTTTGTTTTTCTAGCTATATTTTCTTAGTGTCTTTATGAAATGCTTGTTATTTAGATCAAATGAACTTTATGTTTCCATATTTATGCTGGAACTGCATCTGTTTATTCCTAGAATTTCTGTGTCTTTATTTTCCTAATTGATAGTGAAAAAGATAACTTTATCTTATCATAAAGATTATTTAATTCATAAATTGTGCAACCTATAATGGATTTGGCTTGCTTTTTAAAATACATTCTTAACTCTGTACTCTCATTAATTTTACTCATGGCTTTAAGCCTGTTGTACAATTATCTGTGTTAGCACCATTGTACTTAAATTTCATGTGTTGTGGTGTTTAGAATTCCTGTTTTGTTTTGTTGGAATGAATTCTGAAGTTTATTTTTTTGAAAATATTTTTTGAACTCTGCAGCAGAACTGATAGTTTTTAAATTGTCTACTAGCAGTTGCTTCTCATTAAACACCATAAGATGCTGATCTTTATTTGGATCCTTTGGGTACTATAATCTGGTCTTTCTTCTCTGGTTCTTCCTAGGATTCCTCATTGCGCTAAAGTTCTGAAATATTATGAAAATGCGCCTAACATTTCAATTTGCATAATCAATTATGGCTTCAGCTCAGAAAAAAAAATGTCTAATATCCCTTATTTGATCATAGTTCCCACCTGTGGAAAAGAATATAATATCCTTTCCCTCAAGAATTCTAATTAGCTATTTTGGTCTATTGTGGTTTGATCTTTGATGAAGCATTGTCTCACAATTCCCTTTCTTTTGAATTTAGTTCTGGAAGATTCTTCTTATCCTTATCTTTTTGATCACCCAAATTCATTTTCAATCATGCAAATTCATTATTGAATTCTTCTATTGGCTTGCTTTTTCTTTTTACATTTAGGGTTCTTATTTAATTTCTGAAAAATTGATCTTTCTTCCTGATTACTTCTTTTTTGGTGTGCTCTAATTGTGTTTAAGAATCTAATTTCATCCTAAATATCTCCTAGGATATCAATTAGATTTGAAAAAAAATTTTTTTAGGTTCTCATCTGCTACAGTAACTCTGTTGCCCTGTGGGCATTTATTCTATTTGTTTATTTTTGCAACTCTTTTTTATGCTCTTGGCTCCATAACTATTAACCCAAATAAATGAGGGCCATGTAATTAACATAAATTGACATATCATGTTTGTTACTCCTTTACTTGATCAATCAAGGATCCTTCTTTCTAGTAGGCCCAGCAGGGTCTGAGTTTTACCAAGGAGGTATCTCTGTGAAGTAGAGGGGCAAGAAATAAGTTGATGGGTTCAAGTCTTCCCAATATTTCAGGGTTTACTCTAAAACCAGATTAGTGGTTCTTCACTTTCGTGCCTTCCTGGAGCTAAATATTTTCTCCAAATCCCTACTCTCTCCATGCTTTGCAGTTTTGTTGTGTGTAGAGTGTGGTATCTTTTTGCTAATCCCAATGCCTCTGTAAGGAAACATCTAAGACAATCTAACACTTTATTTAGAAATCAGTTCTCTTAAGATAGAAGCAAATGCTACTGTGAATGTTTGAGTTTTTAAGCCATCAGTTCGTTTTGCTGGAACTAGCAGCTAGGTCTGGGAGCAACCCAGGCATTTCTTTGGATTGAACCTGTGCGATGCCAAGTTGATTTTATTTTCCTGGTGGGATCAGTAAAATTTGCTGAGCCAGCAGTGGGGTCTTCCTGGACTTAGAGCATGCGCAGGAGCTTTGCCACAGTTCTCAAAATAGCACCTCACATGCTACTTGGGAATGTTAGGATGCTAACTTCACCTTGCTCCCACAGCATCTGCAAGGACTCCACTACTCTGGGCTCGTGATTGTATTAAACTAATATCACCTAGGTCCTTCAGCTCTATGGCTTGATTTACCTTCTGTGTCTCCAGTGACTTCCGCTTCCCACCTAGGCACAGATGGAGTTCTGATTGCTACTGAGGTATCTGTTCTGGCAACATCACTGCAGTCTCCAGTACTTCCCCGTGTCCAACAAGTCCCCAGTTGTTTCTCCACTCTCTGCCTACTGACTCCTGTTACCTGAAATAGTGCCCTCTCTGTTTCTTGTTCCACTCACTCTAGTCTGTTATCTTGCTAAAAAACAAAACAAAACAAAAATCCGTGTGCCGCCACCGACATGCTTGTGATCCAGTTTAAACACACAGATTGTGTCTCCCTAATCCTAGGTACTGTTAGTACAATGAGTGGAAGAAAGGCTGAGCAGACAACAGTGTGGGCACAACACAGAATCGCAAGGGGTGGAGTGAGACAACCGCTGTGTCCTGGCTGTGGAGGCCATGGCAGGAATCCATGGCAAGAACCCAGCAGCGGAGCCAAGAACCAAAACTTACTGAAAAGTTCGTCTGTAGATCTGTGCGCAACACAGTTTCAAAAAAATTTTCCTGAAGAGAAAAATCTTCTAATTTAATTGGAATGTTCAAGGATGAAAGAAGAGGCACAGGAACCATGAAAGAAATCACGAAAAACAAAACAAAACAAAACAAAACAAAACAAAACAAAACAAAACAAAACAATGCTTCCTCCATAAAGTTCAGAGGGATATTTCAATCTCAGAATATACTGATGAAGACATTGAGGAGCTACTGGATGAAGATTTTCAAATCTTCTTATAAAACACCCAGAAGCAGATGCAGTAGTTTAAGCAAGACATCACACAGGAAATATCATTGAAACAAAATCAAAATAAAACATTAGAAATGAAGAATACAATAGAGCAAATAAAAAAATTAAATGGACAGCATAGATAACAGAATGAGTAAGGCAGGAGAAGATAATTTCAGAACTAGAAGACACCTCCTTTGAAAATGCAGAAACAATCAGAAATAAACAAGAGGAATTAAGTAAAGTTAAGAAAAAAATCCAAAAATTAAGTGACACCATCAAAAGGCCAACATAAGAGTTGGGAGGGGGTTCTAGAAGGTGCATAAAGAAGGATTTAAGGATGTATTCAACAAAATAATAAATGAGAACTTCCAAAACATGGAAAAAGAAAGGGGAAACCAAATTGTGGAAGGACAGAGAACCCTGAATAGATCAACCAGAAGCAATCTTTGCTGTGCCACACCATAATCAATCTCATTTCAGTTTAACATAAATAAGATACTGAAATATGCATGTGAGATACATAAAATAATTTACAGAGGAAACCCAATCAAATTAAAAGCTGACTTCTCAGAAGCCTAAAAGAATGGAGTGATATTCCAGATATTAAAACGAAAAATTGCACCAGTCCAGAATAACATATCCAACAAAGATTCTATTTGAAATTGAAAATAAAAGACAACAAGCAAATACTGAGAGATGTTAATAACAGTATAAATGTGACTTTAAAATGTGCTACTAAAAGAGAGAAAGAATAATATCTATCAAATTCAAAGGCAAATATGAAGACTATCTCAATAAAACTACAAAAGAGAAACACAGTGCTAAAGTGACCGTACAAAATCACCACCTCCTGATACTAACCCTGAGTATAAATGGCTTAAATTCATGAATCAAAAGAAATTAAATAATGGAAATAGTGAGCTAGATTTAAAAAAAAAAGAAAAGGGACTCATTATCTGTGGCCTAAAAGAAAGACATGTCACCAACAAAGATACTTGGAAACTGAAAGTGTAAGGATGGAAATATATTCTAACAAAAGAAAAAGGAGAAACAAACTGGTGTACCAGTGATAATATCAGGTAATATAGACTTCAACATTAAAAGCATTAAAAGAGATGAAGAAGAACATCACATAATAACTAAGGGATTCAACCACCAAGAAGAAGAAGAAGAATAAGTGTAAGCGCATCAAATACCAAGGCACCTAACTATATGGAACAAGTATGGATGGATTTAAAGGGAGATATAGATTTCAACACAATAAAAATGGGGAGAATAATGCCCAACTTACTTCATAAAAGAGCTCACCCAGGCAACAGAACAATAGTCTTAATTGATATCTAAAGAATCTTCCACTCTACACACAATATGCTCCTTTTTCACTAATGCATGGAAGCTTTTCCAGGATTGATTGTAGCATAAGCCACAAAACAAGCATCAACACATTTTCAAAAATCAGTGCTATACCATGCAGCTTCTCAGACCATCATGGAATGAAACTAAAGGCCAGGAAGCCAAAATACCCCAGAAAATATCTAAATACTTGGAAACTGAACAATATGCTGCTGAATTAACAATGGTTTCCAGAAGAAATGAAAGAGGAAATTAAAAAAAAACTTAAAAAGAATGAAGGCATCAACACAGCCTATAAAAGCTATGGGACATGTTCAAGGCAGTGTTAAGAGGAAACCTCGTTGCAATTAAAACCCACTTCAAGAAAATGGAAAGGCACCAGGTAAACAAGATAATCACGTCTATAACAGCTAGAAAAACAGTGACAAAATAATCCAAAGATTAACCAAAGAGAGAGAGAGAAGAAAGAAAATAAAGGATAATATGAACCAAAGAGAAACCGAAAGGATAATTCATAAGATTAATGCATCCGTCTTTTGAAAATATCAACACAGTATATGCTCATTAGTTCGACTAGTAAAAAAATTTGAGGGAGAAGATACGAATTAATAGAATCAAAGGCAAAAGGGAAATGTAACAATAGATACCTCAGACATACATAGAATAATTAGGAACTATTACAAGCAGCTACATGCCAACAATTTGGAAGATCTAGAACTGGGTAGATTTCTAGATGTAAACAGCTTATGTAAACAGAGGTAATTAAAAATCTAAATGGACCTATAATTAGGACAGACATTAAATCAACAGTTCAATCCCTCCCAACTAAGAAAAGCACAGACCTGGATAAAGAACTTGCCCAATCTTCCACAAAGTATTCAAAATAATAGAAAGGGAGGCAAGCCTTCCAAACTCTTTCTGTGAAATCAACACCACCTTACTACCAATACCAGGAAGAGACACAAAGAGAAAGAGAACTAAATGCTGATATCCCTGATTAGCATGATGTGAAAATCTTCAACAAAATATCGACCAACAGAACTCAACAATACATCAGACAGAACATCTCCCCAGACCAGGTGGAATTTATCTTTGGCTTGTAGGATTGGTCTAACATAGGCAGATCAATAAATGTGACATGCCACATCAATAAAATGGATACTAAAAACCATATGATCATCTTAATAGATGCAAAGAAGGTATTTGATAAAACCAAACACCACTTTATGCTAAAAACCATAAGAAAAATAGACATACAAGGAACATTCTACAACAAAATGAATGGAAAAAAAAAAAACCATAGCATCATAGTGAAAGGGAAAGACTGGAAACTTTTCCACTAAGATCTGGGACTAGACAAGAATGTCCACTTTCACCACTGCTATGCAACACAGTGGTGGAAGTCCTCATGAGAGTTATTATGCAAGAAAAAGAAATTAAAGGAATTCAAACTGGAAATGAAGTCAAATTATCCATGTGTAGATGACATAATTCTATATATAGGAGAACCAAACGACTTAATAATGAGATTTTTGGAACTTATAATAGAGTTTGGCACAGTAGAAGAGTGCAAAATCATCGAACAAAAATCAGTGGCCTTGGTATACATAAGCAATTCCATGGCTGAGAAAGAATGTGTAAGAATAGTCCCTACTAAAATAGTGAAGAACCTTAATTATCTTGAAATAAATCTTACCAAAGATGCAGAAGACCTGTAAGTGGAAAATTACAAAACATTAAAAAAGAATTAGGAGAAGACATGAAAAGATGGAGAAATTTTCCATGTTCCTGAATCAGAATTAACATCATCAAAATGTTCATATTATTGAAAGTAATCTGCAGATTCAATGTGACCCCAATCAACATCCTTCTCAGAGTTGGAAAAGATGATACAAAAATTGATCTGTAGACACCAAATACCACAAATAACTAAAGCTATCCTTTTAAAAGATTTATTTATTTTCATTGGAAAGACAAATTTACACAGGGAAGGAGAGAGAAACAAAAATCTTCCACCTGGCTGTTCACACCCCAAGTCTCCGCAATCGCCAGAACTGAGCTGATCTGAAGCCAGAAGCCAGGAGCTTCTTACGGGTTGTAAGACTTTGAGCCATCCTCGATTGTTTTCCCAGGCCATAAGAACAGAGCTGGATGGTAAGTGAAGCAGCCGGGGCACGAACCAGTGCCCATATGGGATTTCGGCTTGTGCAAGTTGAGAATTTAGCCACTGCGCTATCAAGCCAGACCTAATCAAAGCTATTTTGGAGAATAAGTAATAAAGCAGGAGGAATCATAATTCCAGGTCTAAAGACATATTACAGGGTCATGATAATCAAAACAATCTTATACTAGTACAGAAACAGAAAAGAAGATCAAGCGAACAGAATATAAACCCCAGAATTGAGCCCACACACATTTCATTACTTCATGGAACAGTACACAGCCATTAAAAATTCTATCATTTGTAGCAAAATGGTCCCATCTAGAGACCATTAGGCTCAATGAATGAAATAAGGCAATCCAAAAAGGACAAATGTCATATGTTTTCTCTGACATATGGCAAAATTCATGCAAAATCCAAAATAAAATAGATATACATGTGAACAAATACATACAAGCATTCTCCCACATGAGCTGTAGAATGGATACTACATATCAGGAATTGAAAATAAGTTGCAATAGTCTTCTCTCCTCCCAAATAAAAGGAGAACTTGCTGAGATAGTTAAATATACCTTGACAATATGATACTAGATTTTCTACCTTGACCTATACCTACAATTCTATGATGTACTTAAATAGCAGAATGTTAAACCTGTAAGAGTTGGTAAAGGACTTTACTACTGTAACAATATGGGGGAAGTGGTGGGAGGGGGAAAATGAGGCTAGAGAAATGGGAGGGCAAGGGGAGAAATCCCCTTACCTACAAAACTGTATCATGGGAAATAGTAAGACTGTTTTGACAAAAGAATCAGCTCAGCCATTTCTGAGAACTTTCTAGGGACCCTGCTGTGGAGCACTGAGCTAAGCCACTGCCTGTAATGGCACCATTTTATATGCACCTGACCTAACACTCTGGGAAAGGAGTGGTAGGTGACCACAGTGCTTAAGTCTGCCAGTCCATGCATTTTGGGCTCTTGGTTTCCATCATTTGTGTACAGAAACAGTAGATGGCAGATCTCTCTTCGTGTTATTCAATCACTTTAGATAGATGATAGATAACTTTTATTTTTTAAAAAAGAAATTCCTCTATTAATTATCCTGGATCTGCAGCAGCAGATGAATCTCTGAATCTGCTCGAGGTTCTCAGGAAGTCATGTCTTCCATCTCCAGATTGTAACACGTACAGCAGCAGAGTTGAATGATTTCTCTTATTATGTACCCAGAGCCTAAAATATTATCTGACACCTGGTTGCATTTAATACATATTTGTTGAATCCATAAGAACAAGCAAATGCATTCATGGATATTGATGTATCACTGTGGATATATTTTCATTGCTATTTAATGAATTTTAAAACTTGGTAAGTGATCAGATCACACTTTTTCTAACTTTTGGAATTATTAATGAAGTCATTAAAACAGTAACTGAAAGTTTTTAAATATATTTAATTATGTAACATTATGTAAGATGATACATGCTTAGTTGTATGTGTAATACCATTACCTTTTCTCAGATACTGAACTATTTGTGTATGGGTCTGACAGGGTCTAGGGAAAAAATCACAAGGATGTGTTAAATTAGATGTGTTTAATCGCTATTGTCTGGGGTTCATTTTTTGTGTGTGTCAATTTTTATAATATTATTTATGCAATAATAAACATACCCAATTACATAAATGCCAAAGGAAACATGACTGTTTTCCTTCTAACTGCTGAGCCACTGCTTCAGGGCTGCGGAGGTCTGGCTTGGTTCTTTCTGGGTGGGAGGAAGCTGACGAGGGCCTGGAGTGGAGTCCTTGAGACAGGGAGCAGGACAGCTGGCCATTGCTAATGTTGGTAACAATGCCTCGCATCCCTTCTAACATGAAGAAAATATATTTTCTGACAATTGAAATAATTTTCAATATCTAATTTCAATCTCCCTTTGTTAATTGTACAAGTTTCTCTTCCATTGATTACCCTTAAACTTGTCCTTGCCTTGTATATTACACTACCAGTCTCAGAGATTGAATATTAATTATTTAGACAATCATTACACCTACTCATTCAAGAGATTTTTAAAAAAGATTTTGTATGTATATATATACACACACATATGTATTCATATTTATATATATATTTGGAAGGCAGATTTACAGAGAGAAGTAGAGGTAGATATTTCCATACACTGGTTCACATCTCAAATGGTTCAAAGGCCAGAGCTGAGCTGATTCAAAGCCGAAGCCAGGAGCCTCTTCTGGGTCTCCTATGTAGTCGCAAGGTTCAAAGTACTTGGGCTATGCACCACTGCTTTTACAGCAGGGAGATGGAATGGAATTGGTGGAGCTGGAAATAGAACTGGTACCCATATGAGATTCTGGTACTGAGCCACACTGCCAGCTCCACCAAAGAAATTTTAAATCAGTTTACCTAAGTGTTATGTAAAAATCTTGGGATACTAAAATAAAAAAGAGTCTCTGTGTGCTTATAATTTCTCATGAGAATTGAGTAGGTCTTAAGAAGTTTCCTACAGTCTGCCTTTACACATGTGCTGACTTTGGAAAAAACTTCCCAACATTCACTGAGCCTTTTCTTAGGGATCTAGTTTTAATTATGAAAAGTCTAATGTTACAATTGCCAAGAAAAAAAGAGTGCAAAGTAAAGATAAGAAGAACAGGGAAAGTGAGGGGACAAACTAAAAAGGACAAAACAAAGGAGAAATAGAAACCACAACAAATATCATTTTAGTGAATTAATGCATATAGGGAAAAATCTGGAAGACTATTCTTGGATAAATATGATGAAAACAGCAAAATATATTCCATTGCCTATGCATATCTCTTTACATTGTGGATGACAGGCTCTTAGTTTGTTTCTGTATTCTTACAGATATCTGTGGCTAATTATTAAGATCATGCATTTGTTTGTTTATTTTGCTTAATGACATTTTTCTTGAGAAAGTCCAATACATCATTTAAAGTAAGGGCATATAGGTGAATTTTGTAATTTCTATTTTAGCTCCTGTGGAAATGTTATCTCTTGACTAAATTCTTCATTAATGAGCATTCCAGAAAAAAAAGAAGGGATTAGTGAACTTCTAATGAATTTACCTTGTGAATTTATTGCTTCACCATAAGCACAGAGGGTTAAACTTGAGTTTTCTTGACACTGCTGTCCCTCTCCATGCCTGTGTCATATCTGCCCACCACAGGTCCCACTGATCTTGAATCCCTTACAGCAATTCATTTCACTGTCAGCATCGCGACTCCTCTCCCATCTGCGTTACCAAAATTGTTCCTTAATTTCGCTACCAGCTGTAGCCCTTAATCTCTTTTCCATCCATTTCTTCAGAGTATTTAGGACGCAGAGTGAACCACCTCGCTCCCCTGTTTAAATGTCTACAGTCTCAAATTCGTACCACGTTTTGCAAGGAATGATCTTTGCTATTCCTGTTTTCTTTCATGAGTTGGAGAAATTTTTCTTCCTTCAGAATCTTTGGATATCTCCTTTTTAAAAAGTAGAATATATCTTTTTTATATCTATACTTCGGGGTTGTGGTTTAACTCTCATTCCTCAGAAGACTATTCTTGAGGTCTCAATCTGTGTCATAAGTCTTGTCTGATAATTCCGTTTGAAAGTATTTTGACAATTCCTTTAATGGCTGTCTCTTCACAAAATATCAAGCCCCGTGAACTTACAATTCTTGTGTAAGAATTTTACTTGTGATATTTTCAGTGGCCATAACTTAAAGTAGTGCTGCAAACAAGAAATAGCGAAAAAAAAAATGATAAAGGGCTATGGTCTTACAGTCTGTACAGAATTAGTTCTGAATTCTAAAAAAAAAAAGTATTTTTTCCATGGAATCATTTTATGAAGGGTTTCTAAGCATTTGCCTCATCAAAGATATACTCATTCTGGTGACCAAAAAAGTTTTATTTAATATTTGTTAGTTTTTGGAATTAGAAAGTGATTACAGCTGCTGAAACAATTAGAGAAATAAACCTTAGCATTTCAGCATCCAGATAAGCAAATGGTGCAACAGGTTGGGATTCAGCCGGTAATGCTGGCGTTCATATGGGCCCAGGTTCAAGTTCAGGCTGCTCCACTTCTGATTCTGTCTATTGCTAATGTGCCTGGGAAGGTAGAGAAGGAAAGCCCATGTACTTGGCCCCTGCATCCATGTGAGAGTCTCAGGAAAAAAACACTAAGATTCAGCCTGGCCCAGCCCTAATCATTGCAGCCATTTGGGAGTGAACCAATGGATAGAAAACATCTCTTTCTCACCATAATTCTGCCTTTTAAATAGGAAAAATAAACTTATAAAAAATGAGATGATCCAACACAACAAAGCAGCATGTGCTTATTTTTGTCCTTTAATTCATAAGGCAGCCTGAATGGGTAATACATGATAGCCATTTATCAGCATGCTAATAGCATTTGAACTTCTGTTGGGTGACTTGATGAAGAAGCTCAAGATGAATGAGGATGTTGAATATATGGTGTCTTGACAGTGCCTGCCAGAGCCTTTAAAGTTAGTCTATATGTCTATTAAGGTGTATATTATAAACCCAAATTCTTACCTCAGTCATTTTAAATCTCATTTTGTCTAGAACTTAGCATGCGTTGTTAGCCTAAATGCAAACATTTTATATCAACTCTAATTCTTTTTTTTTTTTAATCTATTTTATTGTGTTGTTGTTGACAATCTTTACATAGTTAATTACAGTTAAAGAAAGAAAAAAGGTTCGGGGGGATAGGGAAGTGGGTAATACTATTATGTCCATATTGTTTCCATCATGTATCTGAGGTAAAGGGGGATATTGAGGGAGAAGCCCCACCCGGTTTCCTGCCCACCCCAAGTCCCGGATGTGGGGCATGCTCTGAGATATGTGCTCAAGTGGTGTTAATAGTTCTCCAGTTATGAGTCGCTGCCAGTTTCGCTCGATGAGGTCATCCACTGATTGATATGGTCCATCATAAAGTCTCCGTTTGCCCCATATTTCGCTGCCAACATATAGCTGAGATGAATGATTGATCTGCTCTGTCTTCTGTCTTTTCTTGATTAGAGTTCTGAGTCCAGCAGTTCAATTGGGGAGACCTCCAAAGAAACTTTGAGGTATTCCCAGACTAGATTCTTGTATGTTCTAGAAAGCACAGGGCCCGGCACAGTCCATCACCCCGATCAGCTGGTGGTTGCAATTGCTGGGTTGGTTCTGTTTTCAGTCCCGAGTTGCACTGGAACCAATGGGTGTTGCAGTCCAGTCTGGTTCTGCCCAGCACGTACTCGGCCCTCACACAAACCAGTGGAATCTGCAGCCTGGTCGGGGCGACCCACAATAACCCCCATCAGGCCCGCCCCCTACCCTGGTTTGCCAGTATGTGTAGCAGAAGACCAGTCTGTCCCCCATCCCATTTGGCTCTGGCACTTGTCAATGGGTATTAACGCTTAGTTCTATCTAACCAACTCAACCATCCAGCCCTCATGGGTGTTATTGAGTGCCTCTCTGTGTAGCCATCCCAGCCCCCATCCTAGTTTTCATGCCCTCCCACGGGAATAGTGACCCAAGAAGGGGGAACCCACTTTTTCCCTCCCAGGTCTCTCTGTCCCGGTTTATTCACTCTTTAGGTGGTTCTGTGATTTGACTTGACAGAATTAGTCCCCAGTGCCAGCTTCTGTGGCTATGCCCAAACATCCCTCACCCACTCTAATTTATGCTTGCACCAGCAGGAATAATCAGCCCAGCCTGGCTCTAATTCTTAGTTTTAAAACAGGTTTTGAATTATTGGTGCCATATTAAAACTGGTGAGATAATTGGCTTTAGTACAATTTTGGATAAGAGAAGTCCATGGTTAGCTCTGATTCTGGGCATTTGAAAAACAGTGAGCCAGTCCTTTATGCCCTCTGCTCTCTCTCTCCTCACCCCTGCTGATCCCTGTTCTCTCAGTTTCCCAAGATGGTCTTAATTGCATGCAAGTAGAAACCACTTCATCTGGAAGGCATCTAGGGAAACACTTTCAGAGATTCCTTGGAGAATCTTTCCCCTGGAGTCATCAATCTTCTCCATTGATGGACCAAGTCACAGGGTTTAAATGTTTTCCCTTCAGAGGGACAAGCCTGTGGCCATCCTCAGGGATAAGCATGATTTGCCAAGCCCCTGAGCACTCTGCAGCTGGCAGCTTTCCAATTCCTCCTTTACATTTTATCAGATGCATGAAGGTCTACCCTCCTACCAATTTGTTTTCCTGCTTCACCTGTTTCCTAGTAGTGCCCTGATCTTCATCCATTTTATGGTAACTTTGGCTTCCTTCCTCAAGTAGTGTACTCTCAGGAACAGGAATTGCAATCTTAATATCAAGAGTCAACCAGACCAACATGCGTTGGAGTGCAAAAAGATCAAATGTCTGTGTTCTTGGGCTCTTGAACCTGTTTATCTTCCTTGCCTACCTGCAAAATCTCCAGTGTATCCTGTATATCTTTGAGTGCTTCTCTCTCTCTCTAATTGAGAGAAGCAAAGCCTTCTGGGGGTGCAATAAAACTGTTTTAGGAAGGCAAGAAACAGATGGAAAATAAATGGGCTCAGGTGCTCTAGGGATTTGAGTGCTGCAGTAGAAGGCAGGCAGTAGAGCTTCTAAATGGCAAAAGAATATTTGGTTTTTGTCTTTTAAATCTTGCATTGCAGCAAAGAAAGTTTTAAGGTGAATAATCAGAGGTTCCCTGCTTTGGACACATGGCACATAGCCTAGATTCTGGTTAAAGCCAATTGCTCTCTAAATTTTGGGAGAAATCTGTGTGCAGGTGAAAGGTCACTCTTAATTTGATCCCTGGCAAATTAAATTTTCTACTTCTTTGAGAACTATTTCATTAGGAGAAAGATGTCTTTGGAAGATGTAAGGGTTTGATTTCAACTCAAATCCAGTACTGTACTCAGCATGTACTGTTTGCCTTATCTGGACACATCCCCTGCATTCCCAGAGACTCAGTTTTCTAAATTCTGAAGTGGGGGTGACAATCTTTAGTGAAGAATTTTAAAGTGCATAGGTCTCCATGTGAAGCAGTGGCAGCCAGTTGTTGTTACTGTATCGTTCTCTCCCTGTCTTCTCAGCTGATGGACATTCTCCATGGATCCTTCCCTTTTATCACCTTATTTCACCTTTCTCAGGAAATTTCTCAATGTCATTTTAGGGCCCATTCTTGGCCTATTGTCTCTCATTTCCTCTAATTTTGAGAAGCCCTCTTCTATCAGCCAATGCGATTCAGAGTAAGGTGAAAATCCAGTGAGCATTAGGGTATATGGTGAGCTTATCAACTGAATACAACAAATTATGCCCAGCTAAAAAGGTGTTCTTGCCCCAAAAGGTGGAATCTAAAAAACTATTTATGACAAATTGTGCTTTCTAGCTACTTCTTTCTTGGTGGGTACTATTCTAAGTGCTTGGACTTGAATTTTCTACTGTAGTCCCTGCTCCTCAAATGTGATGAGAGGCTCTTTTTTGTTCATATGTTACAGATGAGAGAAGTGCAACACAAACGACTTACCCTAGGATCAAACAGATAGGCCAAGGCGGATTGTCTCCAGTGCCCACATCCCTAACCGCAAAGAAAAGCTGTCATTTGAAATACAGAGAAGAGATTTGTCTTGAATGTCTGGACTTTTCACCTAAATAACAATCTAGACTCACGCTGAGCAATAGGTCCCATATAGTTTTACTGATACATTCTCTGCACTATAACTTATATACAATGCCTACAGGCAATGGGGAATATATACACTGAGGTTTATTGCCTGGCAATCTAAGATTTATAACTTGCATATGGTCCTGGTGTGTTTCTAACACACCCTCATGTATATTTTCTTAGTGAGATAGCAAGTTTCTCATAAGTTGGTGCACTTCTCTTTATTTCACTTGCATATCCCTTAGTTACAACACTTTAGGGTTCAGTAAAGTTTGACTGACTGCCTAAATTTTAGTGTGTCTGCATGGTGGTCACAATGTCTACATTTGCAAAATGTAAAATAATTTGGGGTAAGTCTCAGTTGCTTAGGGATTTTTTATTTCAAATTCTGATACACAGCCTTTTACTTGGCTTTATAAGACAGAAAACCAACAAATATTCAATGTGTATTTTGTGATTGCTGGCCATGAGCAAAAGCTAGAACTAGGTAGAGTGAGAGCAGCAGCCAATAAGATGTGGTTCCTGGCCTCTAGGATTTCTTAGTGCAATGGAAAATAAGCCAAACAAGATGTCATTAGAGGACTGGGAAGCTAGCTGAAGTAATACGGAATGGCTCATTGAAGGAATTTAGCTGGACTTTGGAGGAAAAGAAATAATAATACGAGCGAGGGGAATTCTCCACTTACCAATGGACAGGGGTAAACATTTAAGCCTAAGTTGATGCACCCATTGCAAGTTGTATCTTACTCTTATCTCAACACTTGAACGAGAACTAATTCTTCCGGAAAAAAATCCTATAGGACTTAAGAAAGGGAACACTGATTGTTTCATAATTTGCTAAGAATGCAGCCTGGAAGGAGCAAATTGTTAAATGCTGCCTGGATTTAAAGCAATATATTAACTGCTTCAAAATGTGTTATGTTATCTTAACCTTGGATATAAATGAGGAAACTGCATTTTCAAGAGGAAAAGGTAACTTGATCATGCAGGTGGTAAGCAGCAGAGCAAAATTCAAGCTAGGTGCTTCTGGAGCCAAAGTTCATGCATTTGTATAAAACATGCCTCTTTCTGTCGAATTCCTTGAGCCTCTTCCTGACCTGGGTTCTTATTTATTGCTCTCTGGAAACCCTGCATCAACAAAAAAAAAAATAAAGTACACCCACAAATTCAAAGTTTACTTTCTCCAGTATGTATCAAATGTTCACATTAAACTACCTATTTTCTTTTCTTTTTCACTCCAAAGTTTTTCTTTTTTTATTATTTTAACCAGAACTTTTCAACCTTTTGTGATCTCTTTATAATTCCCTTCAGAATGCATAATTGTGCTCCATCAATTTGTTAGAGGCTTTTGAAGTGTTAAAAAAACTACATTAAAATTATTTTCTTTCAGGTTTTATGTTAATGAGCATAGGTGCTATTCAGAGCAAAGTCAGAGTGTCAAGGGAACTTTAGTTAAAGTTATTCATACATAAACTAAAAAAGGAAACATCTTTAGTAGAGGAAAAATACATTTAATGAGTAAGTACGGCACACAATTCCTCCTTTCAAAAATGTCAGCTCGTATTGAACCTCCATTCTAGATATCTTACAATTACTTTGTCAACAGAAGGTAAAGTAGTGATGGATGACGCATGGGTTCTTGAAACCAAACTTTCTGCGAGTTACTTAGGCTGGAACTAAGTGCTTTTACATTCCAGCCTTATTGATGATAGTGGTTTTATATTTATCACCCTGTCATTTCGGGTTGACTGTATCAGCCTCTTCCCTGGAAGAATATGGACACTAATGGAGGTGTGTCCTGAGAGCTCAGAGGGTCACAGATTCATTCTGTGAACATGGTCGGGGCACCAGCTGCTTGCTGTGGAGACTCAGAGGCAGTTTTTCCTGTTTCAAACAGGGATCAGCAAAGAGGGCCTTCAAAGGCCTTTGGCAATCGTGCTCTTATTGGCTGTCTTTTGACCATGACCCATCCTTGTGGTGCTGCACATCGAAGCTTTCGGTTTTCTCTAATGGAGCGTTACTATTTTGCAGCCTAGCCTATAATAGGAAGAATTCTACCAGGACCTTGGCAAGTCCGGGACCTGATTGCAACACTTTATTTATAAGAAATTCTGTCAAGAATCAATAATAGTCTGGGGTCTCAAGTTCTTTCTTTAATAATACTTTGATATGATTTGTCACAAGCTAGCCCAGAGTATCCACCAGATTTTATTACTTAGCTTGCAGCACAGTGTCTTATCTTTGAGTCATGAGATCAGCCATGGGGAGACCTTTAAAAAGCTATATTCTTTACTGTTTGGTTATTACAGAAAGTCTATATTACTCAATAATACCTTTTATAGGGTGTGCTGTCACATCTTCACACAGATGTTTAACCCCAATGTAGATATACTGGATGCCTGGAGGCCATTTTAGTGACACGGACATTGTTTTTCATGATTGGATGCTTGATGCATCAATAGCAGCAAAGCCAGAAAACAAACAGAGCTGTATGAAAAAACAGAACAACACCCATAACAAACAAACAAACAAACAAAAAGTTGACTTATGTTCCCAGCCTCACGTTTCTGAGCAGTTCTCATACTAACCATCCATTTTGACAGAGATTTTGTTTAGAGTGTGGAGTATTAGGTTTTTATTACCTGAAAGCAGCAGAAATTTGGAGAAGTCAATTTAGCTGCCTCGCCCGTGTGCGATCGACTCCCTGGGTTTCACCATACGTCTCAATAAACACAATCTGACTACATCAGAAGCATGCTGTATGGCAAGAGCTCTAAGTGGGCTCTTCACTTGCTCAGCCGTGGAACTCACATCGTACAGCTAATGCCTGTTGGTAGATGCTAGTATCATTACATGTTGTATTTACAAAATTGTTATCATTTCAGCCTCGAGTTGTGTCTCTCCAATCTGTTGTTCTACATTAGCAAAAATGTACTAATACTTGTTATAGACAAAACACACATACCCACTGAAATACACAAACACAGAATTTTAAAACGGCAATCCTTTTGAATTTGAAATTAGAGGTAATGAATGAGAAACATTCCTTGGAAAGTTATTATTTTAGATCTTTCATCTGCCTCCAAATTGGCACTAATTTTCAATATAGATTTAAGGAAATTGTTGATATGTGAGCAAACATTTTGTTTTAAGAAATTTTTCTGTTTTGCTCTTGCTACTGCTGCTGAAACAGATTGTCCTTAGAAGGCCAGCCGGTGCCCTCAGGAACTCTGGCTGATGAAGCCCAGGTAGGAGAGAGGGCTGGAGTTCGTGCTGGGCTCAGCTTGCTCTGTGCTGCCATAGCCAGAAAGACATCCTGGTTGTCTGTCTTACCTCAGCCAACATGAGTAGAAGTGGTTGGGTTAGGTGCCAGCTGTGACAGTCTGGCCCAAGAACTTCACGGTACTCACACAAGGCACACATAGTTGCCAGTCCAGTGGCTGAAGACAAGCCTGTCTCTCCTTCCTGGAGCCTCTTCCCACTGAGCCTCCACTGAGGCAACGCTGGATGGCTGCCAGGTGTGTGCCCTGGCACAGGCTCGTATAGAAACACTGAACAATGGGAAGAGTGAAAAGTACACCTGTCTGGAAATTGGTCCAAGAACCCTGGGTTTACCTGACAGAAAGTGTCTCAGAGCAGAGGATAGGTATCCGCATTTGCTGCATACCTGTGTGTGCAAAGCCTTCTTCCTTGGAACAAAAGAAGCTCACTGAGTCCCCCATTTCTGACAAGAAAGTCTCAAGTAAGGTACACTGCATTCAGTGACTTTTAAATGGGCCACATCATACAGATTAGAGTGTAGGAGCTAGCCTCCCAATCCAGGAGGAAGAGGGATCATACTCAGAAATTATGGTATTCAAACAGAACCATGCCACCTAATGACAAAACCATTCTGCCAGCAGCTCAAGTATGACTTCCTCCAGATTCTTATTTGCCTGCTGCTTTATAGTCCACGTATGGTATCCTCCATGCTTTCTTCCTTATTATTAGCAAAATCCCACTGGTCTTTCAAGGACCTTTTCTGTTTTTAAATAAATCCTCCAATAAGCTTGTCCAGGTTCGGTTGGTTGTTTTTAACTTTATTTATTTATTGAATAGGCAGAGGAAAACACAAAGAGACAGATGAATAGAAAGAGAGCAAGCAAGTTTCCAAGTGTTCAAATAGCCAAAAATCAACCAGGCTGAATCAACTTGGGGCCAAGAGTTCAATACGAGTCTCACACATGATTGGTAGGAGTCCAGTGTCTAGAACTACCCCTGTTACTTTCCAGCAGGGACGAGCAAGGTTTAGGAGCTGAAACTTAGAAATGTGCCCAGTTGCTCTGATAAGGGACATGGATGGATATCTTAAGTGCTATGAAAAATCCTACATGTTTGTTCACAAAATGAAACATAAAAAAATCCTCGAAACTCTTTACTTATTTGGAGATAATTGTACAGTTACATTCTATTGTTAGAAATAATATAGACAAATCGTGACTATCCTTTGCTCACCAAAGTTTCCTCAGTTGTATTTACGAAGAGATTATTGATATTGTTACACTCCACCAATCTTACTCAGGTTTCAACAGCTTTACTTATAATCCTCTTTGTGTTCAGGTGTGTATGTGTTTAGTTCTAAGCAATCTTGACATGTGTATACATTTCTATGACAACACTACAGTCCGTCCACATACAAAAATGGTCCCATCACAGGAAGTGCTGTAATATTCACAGATAGCTTTAGCCACCTGCACCAGCTCCTGAAATAGCTAATATGCTTTCGGTTTCTATAATTTTCTCTTCCAAGAATGTTTTATAAGTGAAGTTACATAAGACGTAACTTACTCACTTTTGAAATTTCTTGTCTTGACTGCAATGCATCTTTATGCACCATCATTCATTAATTGAATGAAATATTCATGGTTCATTTGCAATATTCCAAATATTGTCTGGAATACGAGGGATACAGCACTGAAATTAGCAAACATTTTTGTAAGTTTGGCTTTTACTGATAGACACATATATTGCTCTTGAGGTGTTTCTTGTCTACACTCTTAATCCCAGCAGTGGATTACAAGATCCCTGAAATTAAGGAAAGTTTTCATGCAACTCTATTCTTTCTATATGCAATTTTAGAGAGACTTCTCCCAAAATGCAAAACTTAGGCTAGCGCAGGGATGCCTCGGGAGAGATCATTTTGTCTATTCTCGTACTAACCAATGTTTAATAGACATTAACACTTGAGAAGGGTCATGCAACAAGCAATAGCAGATGAATCAATCTAATAGTGTTTACTCCCTTTTCCATCCTTCCATTTATGAGCATGTCTCCTTCACAGACACAATGCCATCCTGTTGCCTCCTTCTCATGGGAAGTTCAGTCTCAGCTTTCAGTCACTTTTGGTCTATTCCATATATGCCCCCATTCCTGTGGAAATAGGCCTGCACCTCAGGACAGAGGCTTGTCGTAGTATGAGTGGCAGGACTGTCCTATTTGTGTGTCATACTTGGCAGCATCTGATGCAAGGTTTCTATTGTGAATCACTGTTCAGTTTGTCTCTGGGCAGATGGAAAAAGAGGAAATTGTTCCCCTTTTCTTGTTTTTTTTTTTTAAGGATTTATTCATTTTTATTGGAAAGGCGGATATACATAGAGGAGGAGAGACAGAGAGGAAGATCTTCCATCCGATGATTCACTCCCCAAGTGAGCGCAATGGCCGGTGCTGCGCCGATCCGATGCCAGGAACCTCCAGGTCTCCCACAGGGGTGCAGGAACCCAAGGCTTTGGGCCGTCCCCAACTGCTTTCCCAGGCAACAAGCAGAGAGCTGGATGGGAAGTGGAGCTGCTGGGATTAGAACCGGCGTCCATATGGGATCCCGGCGCGTTCAGGGCGAGGACTTGAGCTGTTAGGCCACAGCACTGGGTCTGTCCCCTTTTGTTAACCATGAAGATTTTCTTTGAACTCCAGCAAATCCTGTGATGATCCTATCAGTGTGAGGCAACAAAGAGGAACACAAAACCCCTCAAATCCTTTAGTAGAGATTAACATCCAAGAATAGGTTATCAGAATAATTTGACCTTTGGAAGCAAACTTCCAAATGGAATGTGACTGCTATCGTATTCCCATAGATTCCTACTTGACTAAACCAATGACAGTGACTTCTCCTGTGGCTTCCCAAATATGTACATATAATTGAATTTCCAAGATGTAATTGTTTAAATTGAGCCATTTTATTCCTGTCCAATTACAAGTCTATTGTCTCTTTATCACATAACAATTTTTAACAAAGAATGGAAAGTTAAAACCTCATTGAAGAATGTTATTTTTTAGTTTTCTTTGTGAGGGATCTTCTGGAAGTCCCAGGATATACATACAGAAAATCAATTCTCCAAAATTACCAATGTCCTAATGGGGTTCTCAGGATGAGAGTGCAGTTTTTATCCCTGTACCTCCAGAATGTTGACTTGGCAGGATAATCATTTACTGACTCTAAAATGATAGAATGAATCTTTGAAACATATGATATATTGGGAAGAGGAGAACTGAAGTATTCCATGAGTTTGAAAAGATTTCTTTATCCAATATGTCATCTGTTTACAGAATTGAGGTATTGGGCTTGGACACTGCAGACAAGTCTAATGGCGAAGTGAAATATGCAGCTGACCTTGCTTGCTGCCCAGCATGCATCTCTCTTAGATTTTGCATTTCAAGAATCGCAATGCCATTGAGATGAAATGGTACATACTTGGCAAAGAAATATTTTTATGACCACTAACACACAAAACAAATTTTAGTGAAAAAAATTAATTTAGCCCATGTGTCCTTTAAGCATAATTTCAGAAGAAACAGCCCCAAACTGATCACATTTTATTTTTATTCATTATTTTGAGAGGAGGGTTACAGAACCCATCAGGTAATAGACTGGTCTAAAGTGAGACATTTGCTTGGGTTTCATTGGCTGTGCAGGTCTTCTTTTAATTAAGATTGGAAAGGAAGAAAAAAAATCTGTAAATATGGGGTAGGGGAAGGTTACACCTGTTTGTCAATCCACGTAATTTGTAAGCAGAATTGCTTTTTGTAATTTTTAAAGTACAATGAACAAATGGTGCACATTAATAAATTATTTAGTTCCTTTAAGTTTTTGAAGTAATTTAGAGAATAAAAAGACCAGTATGTAAAAAACAGAAAGTAGGCTGAGGTATTTTTGGCAGATTCTTCCACTGACTATTTAGAAGAAAATAACTGTAGCTTTCCAGAAAAGTTATTAAACACAGTAGGAAAAGTAAAATATTTTTAATATTCATTTGTTACAATTTTGTCTTAGAAGGGATTTAATCTATCAGTAAGGTCCTCAAAGGAGGATATTGAGAACAATGGCATACTTACACAAGTTAGATAAAGAATTTATTGAGCCTGTTTCAATTTTAGACAAACTAGGCATGTTTTTAAGAATGGGGAAATAGATGGTTAGCGTTCTGGGTCCGAAAGCTCTACTGGGGAAATCCCCATAGAGCCTTTCTCCGAGATGTTCCCGGACCAAACTCCTGTATGTACTGACAAGAACCGGGCCAGTCACAGTCCATCGCCCTGATCAGCTGGCGGTTGCAGTTGCTGGGCTGGTTCTGTCTTCAGCCCCGTCTTCCACTGGAACCAATGGGTATCCGCAGTCCAGACCGGCTCTACCCAGCATATACTCGGCCCTCGCCCAAGCCAGTGGGGGCTGCCGTGCAGTTGGAGCGACCCACAATAACCCCACCAGACCCGCCCCCTGCCCTGGTTTGTCAATATGTGTGTCCAGTCTATCCCACATCCCCTTCTGCTCTCATACATGTCAATGGGCATGAGAAACATGTCCCATCTAACCAGCTCAACTACCCAGCCCTCACGGTTGTTGTTGGGTGTCTCTCTGTCTAGCCACCCCAACCCCTGCCCTAGCTTTCCTGCCCTCCCATGGGGGGTAGTAGCCCAAGAGAGAGGAGCCCATTGTTTCCCTCCCAGGCCACTCCCACTCCCGGATTATGCACTCTCCAGGTGGTTCTGTGGCTTAACTTGACAGAACTAGCCCCCAGTGCCAGCTTCTGCCAGCTGATGCTGCGGCCAAGCCCCAACAACCCTCACCCGCTCTAATTGTAGATTGTACCAGTAGGAACAATCGGCCCAGCCTGGTTCTTCTCCAATCTAATCCTCAGAACGCTAACCATCAGTTGACGGAGGACGGAGCAGGTCGATCAACCACCTCAGCTATGAGTTGGCAGTGTAAGTGCTGGGCAAATGGAGACTCTATGATGGACTATGTCAATCAGTGGATTCTCCAGAGACCGCATTGTGCTTGGAGTGGTGAGAATGGCAGTAATTCAGATCCTTTGAAATGTCAAAAACACTCTGCCAGCTCTACCTTCAGACCAGAGATGGTCTCCCCAAGAAACTGATGAACTTATCTGGGCAATATGATGCTAGACTTTATGCCTGGTAGATGCTTCCAATGAAAGAATCTCAGCTGAATTTGAACTGTGGTAACGCAACAGGGTGGAGGAGTACACCATGTGGGGGGGTGGAGGGTTTGGGGAGGGGTGGGGGGAATCCGACTGCCTATTAAACTGTGTCACATAATGCAATGTAACCAATTAAAAAATAGTATAAAAAAAAGAATGGGGAAATACTAGTGTTAACTGGTGTTAATGTGGCAATGTGAAAGAAATTTTCTAAACAGGCATCCCAATTAGTGTGTGAAGTCAGAGAACAAGGAGGAGGAGGATTTTTATTTGTCCACATCCAGCTGATAGACTGGGGATAGGTGCTGGGAAGGGGAAAATAAGCTTACAACAATGGTGAATACATTGAAACATAAGATGGTAGGGGATTTATTTTACCAGAGACACAATTCGAGGTGCCAACTTGCTCGTTTTCACTGTAAACAACTGTAGGCGAGTCAGAATTTGCCACCAGATTTTTGGTGGGTGCATTCTTCATGCCTATGATAAACACGCTAAATTTCCAGATTTCTTGCTACAGAATTGATTGTGACTAACCTGACTGAATTTTCAGTTTTTTTAAAGTTACCACACTTTTTGTATACAAACACTGTACTAAGGGATTCATACACATTTCAGCTTTCTAATAGCCAAATGAAGGCAATGCTGTTGTCACTTCCAATGTTTTAAGTGCTAAAATAGAGAGATAAAAAGAGGCTAAGTTCCTGCCATACATAAACCTGGCATCCTACATCTTTTTCAGCCATAGTTTCTGTCACGCTGTATCACAGTTTGATATAACAACCTAATTCTATCCCAAGAAAAAATGAATTGGGATAACTTAGTTTCTAGAAAATTTGAAGTCAATAACGCACATAATTATCACACTTATAGAGATGTTATATCTCAAGCTATAGCCGAGAGATAAAAAGTCTCAAAGAAGTTAATTTACTTCAGTGATAAGCCCACTAGTATTCGGAAACTTTGTCTAACATCTTACAGATGATGAAACAGTGATCTAACACACGTGTCACAGTTTGTAAATTTCATTCTTTTAGTTGTACTATATTGCTTCAGGATATAAAATAAAAATTTAAAGCACCTTCTCTCTTCACTATTAGATGACTATTTAAGTTACTTGGGAAAGGGAGAGCCATCAACCTACAAAAAGTGATATGATATTGATTCCTTAGCTTAGGGATAATAGACACAGAGGAAAATTATTCTGGGTTGCAATAGAAAATGTTAGGATTAAGAAACACTCTTAAAAAAATTATGAGTACTGAAATGTATTTTCCTTACACATACGTCAGCTTTATTTCTCTGCTCAACTCCAGAGGCTAGCAGCTGAAGGGAACTGGAGGATCATTCCCCATAGCGGTTGATTCAGACTTGCAGATACCAATAACTGTGTGGACCACTCTAGGCAATCCAAAGAAGCCCATCAGTACACAGTCATACTAATTTGCAGGGTTGTCGTCGTCTCTTTACTGCCTAATTATGAAACATGAAACATGATTTTCAGATAGTTTAATAAGCTAGCAATCAAAAGTACATAATTTATATGAAATCCGGACAATGGGGGAAAAGTTATCTTTGGACAAAGAAAGAGATGATATTTCACCAACAAATACAAAAGACAATACCATGAAATATGGAAAAAATCTGAGAAAGTAGAACATTCTTAAAGTTTAACAGACAAAATAGACAGTTTAATGAAAGCTAAAAATGCAGTAAAAAAAATACCAGAAAGGACAAAAATATTTTTAAAAACGAAGATTTCATTAAAAAAAATCAAGTGCTAACTAAAACGAATAGGCATTCTAGAAAGAAGGAATAGACAAAAAATGGTAGGGAAATTATTATCTAAAGAATATAAGAAAATGCCCCCAAACTGAAGAAATTATTCTAAAATGAAAGTCTTTCATTGGTTGTTTAATGAAACAAACTAAATTATGAGAAAATTTTGGAACAGCAGAAACAAAAACATCACATTAAATTGCTGTATTGCAATATTGAAAGCTAAAAAAAGAGTGAAGAGATAAAGTTTTAAGTTAAGGGGGAATCACTTTTTCTCTGAAAGATGCTGGAGGATGTTCTCCAACTTAATGAAGTTGTGAAACAGTAGACCTAACGGTAAGAAGGGTTAACACAATCTCCATGATGATTCAACAGTAAAACAGGAGGCAATCATTGTATGTTCAGTGTGGAAGTACTACAGACTGAAACTAGATGTAGAACTCTTTCATAGCCCTACAATTATATCTGTGCTATACAGTATATATCTATGCTTATATGTATCCATATTTTATATCATCTATATACATAAATAGAGGTATTATTTATTTGAAAGCCAGAAAGACAAAGATACTTCATCTGCCGGTTCACTCCCCAAATGCCTGCAAAAGCCAGGGCTAAGCCAGGGCAATGCCAGGAACCGGGAACTCAGTATGGGTATCTTACATGGTGGCATGAGTCCACCCATTCGTGTCATTTCCCACTACTTCCTAGGATGTGCACCAGCAGGAAGCTGGAATTAAATGCAAGCAGAGATTCAAATCTAAAAACTGTGGTAGAGGATGTTGCCATCCCAAATACTGTGCCAAATGCCTGGTTGCAAGTTTATTGCATACCAGTTTTAACTGGGTTAAGAGATACATTTTGGAAGATGAATCCATAGTTACAGAGTAAAAGAACCCCTGGGCCAGTGCATTGGCTCAATTGGCTAATCCTCTACCTGCAAACGCCGCATGCTTTATGGGTACTGGTTTGAATCCTGGTTGCTCCACTTCCCACCTAGCTCTCTGCTTATGTTCTGGGAATGCAGAGGAAGATGGCCCATAGTCTTGGAACACTGAAACAGTGTGGGAGACACAGAAGAAACTCTTTGGCTCCTGGCTTTGGATTGACTCAGCTCTGGTCATTGCAATCCTTTAGGGAGTGAATCAGCAGATGGAAGATCTTTCTGTTTCTCCTTCTTTCTGGAAATCTCATCTGCCTTTCCAATTAAAAAAAAAGTCTTTAAAAAATAAAAAGTAAAAGAACAGCAGCAAAACTTAATGTAATTATTAATTTTAGAACATAAGAAGTTTTACAGGAAATAAATTAAAAAAGAGCCAACTACTGTCTCAAAAAATATATATTCCCATTAAATGCCAATAATGTTATCTAGATATTTTTATTTCAAACTGGGTAAAACTCTAATTCAGAGAATGGCAAAGGGGAGGAAGAAACTGTGCGTGCACCTGTGTGTGTGTAAAAATGATGAAATCAGTATCTTTATAAGAAGTCAATGTACAATGTTCAAAATTAATAAAATAGAGGTTGTGCAGTAGTAGACACAGTGAAAAGTGTCAAAAAGATAGTTGCTCTTGAACATAAGTGAGCTGAACAAGAAGGATTACCTACTGTTTCATTATTTGGACAATTACAAGGTGTTTGCAGTGGTTAACTTTTTAAACTATGAGAGCCCTTCAAAAAGTTCATGGATCAAAAAAATCAAAAAAACAAATCCATTCTAGTACAAAAATTTTGAAACCTGTGCATAGTTTTAGAATATTCATTTTTCAAGAACTTGGTGAAGACCCTTACAATGTACTTACATCACTTTGCTTTGTAAAATGTACATATTTCCCATGAATGCCACCTGACACCATGAATTGTTTAGGCTCTGCCTGACCATTCCCATACATCTCCTCCCTGTCCCTAAGCAGTCTTGTCAGGAATCTGGAATGGGTTTAAATCAGTAATATGCATACTCACAGTTCCTAGAAAGTTAAGAATTTATTCCCCCTGTGGCACTTCTGTTTCAATTCCGAGCCCAGCAAAGACATGTTACATAATTTGGAGCTTCAACAAACACCTGGAAATCAGGCTGCATGTATTGCTCAGATGAGAACAGACATGAAGAGATTGGTAGTGACAAGTGTTGTCACCTCGCTCTCTGACAGCAGGCAAGTGGCATGCTATATATACAAGGTCTGATACTATGCTCTCAAGATGGAAAAAAAAGAAAAAGGCAAGTGAAAAATAACATTTCAGGAAGAGCTATCTGGGAAAATAATGGCAAATTACACATGATTTAGCTTTGCTCTTAGCTTTTATAAAGACCCAAGAACTATGAACTGAGCAGTTGAGCCCTAATTAAGTCTCCTCTTGATCAGCTGTGTGCTGCATACCCAATTCTCTGCCTGCATTTTCAAAAGCCTCCCATCACCCTCTAACTTAACTGCTCTGTTTCCTGCCTGGCTGTTTTGTTTTGCTTTTTTAAATTCCCTATCTTCTTCTGTGTTAGTAAAAGGAAGTTTTATTAAGAATTAAGAGTCATTAAGAATTAAAAAACAATTACACAATGAAAAAATCATCTGGATGAATTTTAATGAGAGCCTAATTTAATGAGATTTGAACCCAGCACACCAGAAATAGATAGCAGTAACTGTAGCCATTAAATCGCATGGCCTTTGATTAAACTCAGTGGGACTCTAGGCAGATTATTGGGGCTGCTTAAAGATACCATGTTTTTCCATTAATGCCAGAGAAATATATTGAGAGACTAAAATATTACTAATAAAAATAAATGTGAAAGTTGTAAATTTCAAACAATGTAAGACCCATACTTCATACCCGAATTTCCAAATGTGTATGTGACATTTCATTAAGCTTAAGGCTGAAGACACACTGCATTATGCCTGACCTCTTTAAAGAAGGAACCTAAATATTTCCACAATTTGTCATCCTTTGGAATCTAACCATAATAAGTCAGGGAATGTGAAAGGGTCTGCTCTTAGCCAAGAGAAAGACCCCTTGTAGCTTTCTTTTCATAGTCATGCACACATGACTGTGGCCGCCTGACATTCCCAGCCTTCTAGGGAGCTGTGTTTCATCATTAAAAATGTGAAACTTCTCAGTTTGAACAGGAGACTGTGAAGTATATTAACTAAAATCAATGCCTCTACCAAACCTTTCCCGAATACTAAGACCTGCTAAGAGTGAGACACAACTCACAAGGGATCTGAACGTATTGTTTGGGAAATGACGTTGAACCACTAGGCTGAACGGCCTTAAAAGACACACACCTCTGTGGTTTCACTGGCTCTCTAGCAGCCACTGGAGGGAGCCAAGATGACTCTCACTGCCTAGTTGAATACATGAGCTGGTAGAGAATAATTTTAAAATGGCATGCAAGGATGACAGAATTTGAACAAATTCCTTTTATTTATTTATGCCAAAATCTATGTAAATGTAAAATGCCATTTCTATAATGCTTTATTTATGGTGTGGCTTTCTCTCTAGGAGGAAAAAAAGGGAGGAAAGAATGAGGGAGCATGTTGGCTGGAAGCTGTCCTCAGCCTGGTGCCGAGCTGCAGCTCAATCCCTGGATATTCAGCCTACTTGTTGTGGGCCTGCTCCCTCACTTGGCCCGCCTATTCTCATCTGCGCAGCTCTTGAAAGGCATGGCTTGTCATTTAGTGTGGCTAAAAATCATGACCGTGCCTCTCTTTGAATAGAGGGATGTGCAATATGTAAAATTCCCAAAGACAATTTTATTTATAGTTGTTGCAAACAATGTTTATACAAAGTTTATTAAATATGTCAGCCACATTGATTTATCCCAACCAATCTCTTCAATCACTAATATTTATGTGATGGGTTCAGTTGCAACAATTATTTTATATTCTGTAGAGTATGTTATAACTAGGGATTCACCCTGGCAATTATATCAAAGATAAAATGCTTCCTGAAGACCTCAGAGCAGGCCCGGAAGTATATTATTGGACACAAGGTGGTTTAAACAGAATGCCACAGCACTAAATTTAGAACAAGATATATATATATATATATATATATATATATATATATATATATATAAACACCTAATACATGAAAATTCAAAATAGTTTCATGTCATTTCTGGACTTCCCTAATTCCTGGGAAACTAGTATGGCCTTCTGCGCACTTCCTTCCCATACCGAACTCTGGGCTCTAAAGTGTGTCCTTGTTATCTCTGAATTTCTCTCTGCTGTTATGACTCAGTAGCATTTTACCTGGTATCCAAAGTAACTAGAAGAGTCTACAGGGCATTTCCAAACACCTACAAAGAAACAGGACTCATGTTACTTGCCCACATGGAATTGGCAACTGATGTATGTGGCTTAGGCACTGTTAACAAAGAAACCAGAATTTTCTTAAAGAGCCCAAAAACCATAAGCTGACAAACTCAAAGAAACAAATAAGCACACAAAAAATAACAAAGGTACTTGAAACCACAACTTCCTAAGAAACACTAAATAGTTTTTGTTTGGCAAAATTAACCTGACAGACCCACTTGGTTCAGAGAGTAAGGCTTCAGGGCATGGTTTGAAAGTAAAAGTGAAGAAGAGGTAGCTAAATTACTCTGCAAAGGAATTTAACAGTACTTTGAGGCTTACTGCACTGTAGAAAGGAAGGGCAGGAGAAGAAGGAGAGTGGTGAACATGCGGGAGCAGAGGAAGACGACTGAGAACTCTGAGCTGCTAAGCCCAGAGACTGCCCATTAAGCACAGCTATCAGCAATATTCAGTTGAAAATGTTTTGCCATCTTATAAAGCTATTCTGCTTAACCTTGTCCTCAGGTCAACATTCTTGGGAGGTGGAGAATCTAAACTGAAACAAATGGCTTCAGAAAGACACTTGATGATAAATTGAAATAATTTGGTCCAGTTAGGAATCAAGAAACAGGTAGGGAAGAAACCCTGGGGAGACTTGGAGAAATCTTCTCTGAGGAAAGAGTGCTCACCTTAAAAATGTTTTACTCTCAGGGTACTCAGTCACCTAAAGAACATGTGGTCTGCCTTCAGGGACTGAATCTGTTCTTGTGCTTCCAGGGCTGCCTGGTCCTTCTAAATTTAATCTTCACTTGTTTCTTTTTTCCTTTTTCTTCAAAACATTTCTCTGCCAAGAGATATTTCTCGTCCACCAAATAAACCTTCCTCATAAAATATCATTGGATTTCATTTTTAGGCTATTTCATTTTGTAGATATTTCCAGTGAGTGACAGAACAGACAATGGAGATATTTGGGACCTTCAGTTTAGGAACTGCAGTCCTCTGAGAAACCAAGCATTTTCAAAGAGAATCTATTGAACCTTTCAAAGTTTTGTAGTTATTTTTCTTTGGGCAGCAATTACTCATGAGCTACGTGAGTCAATCAATTAATCGACAATTTATCAAATGAACCTAGCACCAGGTGTAAGCTGGACAAGAAAACAAGAAAGGTCTGGATCTACTGAGAGTTTGTATCTCCATAAAGGAGGTGAGTGAAATGTATTCACCAAAGGTGAGCTGTCACAAAACAGTATAGGGTGACTTTGATCTTTTCTGTACAATTTATCAATTGTTGCACAGGAGAGATTTGACTTCAGCTTGATAATAGGAATTTGGGCTTTGCCTCATGTGTTCCTAAAGCAGAGTTATTTATGAAGAAACTTTCATAATATCTGAGAAATTAGAGCCTCATATTGTGGCTGCTAAAGGGAAGGCTGAACCTTAATATTAACTTGCTATCCCAAAAAACTACATATAACCCCTCTTAGGGCTTCATAATTTTACATGATAAAATGCTATCATATCCTTTTATACTCTTCCTATGGGAATCTTGGTTTATAAGTATTGACAAAGAATATTCATTAGAGATCCACAGAGCCAAAACAGGGATAAAGTTCCTGAAGAATAAGATTCCCCCAATTTCTGTGTCCTTTGAGACCATGATGACAAAGTATTTGAGGGTTACCTTTGATATCTCCTCCTCTTCCAAGTACCATCAGATTGCTTATCTACATTAACTCTCTGATTGCCATGAGTCGTTCATGCTTTTCTTGATCATGGTGGAATTTCCCTTGAATTACGTGACGTAAGTGGTGATAGTGTGCAGTGAATCCCAGATGATTTGTTCATGATGGTCCACTGCGTCAGGAATTACCACCAATTATCGTCTCTTTGATTTGTCACTGTTCTTCATGAAGTTTATTACCAGTATAAATAGTAACCAAGCCTTCTTCAACTGCTTATTGGCATGTCTTTTAGAATATGCTGCTAGAGGAGGAATCAGCCATTTTTCACTATCATGGATGCAGTGGTTGATGTCTGTCATGCTCCCAGAAAAGATAAAGAACCATAGCCCTGATGATACACATTCTGCACTAACCACGAAACAAATATCCAGAGACTTCCTGTTCTTCACATGAACAGGAGCAAAAGGCAATAGAAATAGTTGTATACCATCAGCAGCACACTGCACAGGGCTGCCAGGCATTTCTTCATATGTACATATACCTTGGCCTTCATGTCTGCTTCCACTCACTGGGTCCTGGAGACTACTCCACAGGCCCACACATACCTAATTGTTCTCATGATTTCCTTTCTGAGCCACTGCAGATGTCCCTTTTTGTAACAATTTAATTAACACTTTAAAATAATGATGCATTAATTAATTCCAAATTACAATAAAAATCCTGGAGAATTACACTTTATATCAACATTAATGCAAAATGAGTTCCTCCTGGATAATTTTTCTTACAATGAATACAAAAAGAGATAATACTAATTAGACCATCAATTTAAATTTACCACAATTTCAATCCATGTCATTTATCTGTTCTCCAGCACAAAACAATTCTGTACATTGATTCAGCAATGGGTGTCTGCAAATAAACCTGGGTCATCAGTAGGGTATTGTGAAATGAGCTTGAATTTTGTATCTCAGTTATTAAAAGTGTGTGTGTGTGTGTATGTGTGTGTGTGTGTGTGTGTGTGTGAGAGAGAGAGAGAGAGAGAGAGAGAGAGAGAGAGAGAGAGAAAGAAAGAGGGGCGGGAAGAGAGAGAGGGAGAGAGAGATTGGGAGAACATGCCAGCTCTTTCAAAGACAAAATACTATGGCTTGAATTAAAGTAAAATGTTCAATAATGTAGATGCCTGGATTTATCAGACTACAACGTCAAGTTGCACATAGTTTGTTCTATTATGTGGTATCTGAAGGGTCACATAATAAACCTACAATGTACATTGCTTTCCCCACAGTCATACAGTCAGAACCCGTTACAGTTCATTTCTGTTGCTTCTTATAAGGAGATGCCCCTTTTCATCCGCAAAAGAAACAGTCTGAAACAGCCAATTTTACAATGTTTTTCTAAGGAAGAAAATGTGAAGAGGAACCATGTTTGCAACTATTTTTTCTCAAGTGATCCTTCACAATTACTGTTATGTTGAGGTATACTTAGTATCTAGGAAATTGGGAATCTTCAAAAAAGTTTCTGACTCAAAAAATGTTAAGGATTTTATCCTTACAGAAGTCTTTTGATGGTAACAGGACACAGTAGGGCACATTCCTTCAGGGCTTAATCTTAACTTACATCATCTTTGTGACAAGAAACTATCCTGAAATGATGGGGTTCTCACTCCTCATATTTAGGAATCCTAAAATATGCTTTGTAAAAATGCGTCCATTTCATGAAATGGCCAGTTAAAGTGTTTAAGTGGGCATGGAAATTTGCTTATGAAACAAAGAATTTTGTAGCAGTAAGAACTTCAGAGAGGATAACAAGAGAAGAGGCTTGCCCTGGTATCTCTAAGGTATTTTTCTGGAGATGTTGCTCCATTTAGCAATTTAGATCATCAACATATCTTGAAGACTCCTTAGTCTTCTTGTTAAATGACTAGAAAAATTCAGCTCCTTATACTTCAGTTTCCACATGTTCTAAATCAGCCATGGAAATTTCTGCTTGCCCAGGTGTTCTCAAAGAAAGTAGGCAATGGGCCTAAATGAAGTCTGGCAGAAAGAAATTAATTTTAAAAAATCAATAAGCTCTGCCTTTGTTTTTATTCAGCTTTAGGGGAGTACATATCAGTGACATTTATCTTGGACGGTGTCTCCATGCCTGAAATAACAAGAGCATGGTGAAGTAGATCAGGTGGTATGGGTCATCCGTTCCACCTCCTCAGCCTGGTTGACTGCCAGGAAGAAGATAATGAAGATAGCTGAAATCTTGAACTTGCAGGCCTATCTTGTATCATGTAATCATCCTTCAACCACATGTATCTAGCAGAAGCATCAGAGTTGTACCATTCAATATGTGTGCTCAGGCTGCACCTGTGGTTTCATGAAAATGGTGAAATCAGTAACCTAGGTTTTCATATTTGATGTTGTGGCACATGTTTGAAACTTCTTGAGGTAATAGCAGAAATAAAATTGCATATATTTATTCTTTAGGTTAAATTTGTTGAAAATGTTTTTCTTCTGTCTTTTGAGCTTTACATTTTATACGTCATTTACATATTTATTATTATTATTTCCCATAATACAGTCTGTAGTTAAAGATATTACTTCATCCTCCTCTACTTCCTTCCTCCCTCCCTGGTTTTCTCGCCTATAATTTTCCTTCATATGATCAAAGTAGCACAGTCCTCTAGTAACTATTACAAGTTTAACTTTCTGCTATTGAAGCATATTGTGGCATCATTATAGGCAAAGGTAGAATGTGTACTTTACATGTATTAGGTATCATTAGCTAAAAAACAAAGATTTCACACACACACACACACACACACACACACACACACAGAGGCAAGCTTCTTTATTGAGTAACATTGCTCATTTTCCTCACCCATATCCATCAAAACACCACAGTAACTGGAATCCCAAGAGTCCAGTAGTTACAGCTCAACCATGGAATTAGACAGAGATTCAAACCCCAGAAGTACCTTAGGAAACCTACCTGACCTCTCTAAAATTACATTTGTCTCATGGGGCTGGCATGGAGCCATAGCAGAGTAACCTGCCTGTGGCACTGGCATTCAGTGCTGGTTCAAGTTCTGGCTACTCCACTTCCAATCTAGCTCTCTGTTCTTGGGATGCTGGACCAATCTGAGTGACCTAGAAAAAGCTTCTGAGTCTGAGCTTCAGACCATCTAAACAGAGGCCAATGTGGCCATTTAGGAAGTAAACCAGAGGATGGTAGTCTCTCTCTCTTCTCTGTAACTGCCTTTCAAGTAGAATAAATCTTTGAAAAAGCACACTGAAGTTTTCTTGTCCACAAAATGGAGATAATACACAAATAATTTTGAAGATTTAATAAAAATGGCTAAAACAGTGCTTCTTACACCCAGTTCAGATCCTGTTGGGTACTTCAAAATGTACTCCTTAATTCTGCACATATTGATCAATCACTGAACTTAGTGCTGTTCTCAAGCCACTGGCAACAGAAGATGATTAACAGAGTCTATCCAAAATAACATCACAGAGTAGGGGCTCATAAAATAAACAATTAGAAGGGGGCCAAGGTGGCTAAATATGGAAAAGATGCTGATTTTGACTACAGGTAAGTTCCGAAGAACAGAGGGAGAGGGGTGCTGCATTCCCATGGAACAGCTGGAGAGAAGATGTCAGTGCAATGTGTGTAGAATAGAAGGGAGAGTACATGGAACATCATATTGTGTACAAATGTGTGGCAAGTGGTAGGACATTACAATGGAAGGGGAAGTGCCATCATTGAGTGTGAGAGAATAGGCTGCATCCACCTGCACACCATTAGTGATTTCGTGTGAGGGAAAAAAACAGGCTCCATCAGTCTGGAGTCTGGTCTGGAACACTGATGTTGGGCAGGGTACTCAGCACCAGGAAGAGTGGCTATATCCTTTTCCTCCTTTCTCCCTTCAAATTCACCTAGTATCTGATAGGGGAAATACCATCGTATTAGAGTTCACGTGCTCCTGGTGGATTTTGTCTGAGGGAGAACTCAAAAGTCTCCACTGACTTTAAGTTGAATCTGCCAAGAAGGTGTGGGAGGCAAGGCACCCACTTGACTCCATGACAGACAGAAACATTGCTTCTCTTTCCTTCCTACCGAAGTGCCAGATTCAGTTTGATGAAGTACCAATGGATCTCCATCAGGCAGGTGGCTGGCACTGAGAATGTGATGGCTTGTCCTGTAGACAGAGAGGCTCACAAGGTAGACAGCAGAGCTTCCTTACCCTTTGACTATGGGAACCCTGTGCCTTACAATTGTAGGAATCCTGTGACTGTGTGGCTTTTATATGCTTGGGAAACTGAGAAGAGCAAGGGGTGTGGTTGGAACTTTGGATAATCACCCAGTACAACGCCATAAAACCGCATGCTGGGGAGGAATCCACACTCACACTACAGAGCTCATAGATCCTTTTTGAGATTTGTGTCTGAGAAGGTTGAGTTTACCTTGGTTCACCTTGGCTCAGTAAAAGACTGAGGCTTAGAACATGTTGAAGAATGCAACAATTTCTATTAATGATAGAAGGCTTACACCATGCCACAACTTGGGTGCCATTCTGGACCCTTGACCAACTCGCAAATACTGGCAAGAGCTTCCTGTTCCCTTTCAGGTGCAGACATTCTACTAAGCCATAGAGGTATATTCCGAAGAACAAAATCTATTGCTTCCACAGATGCATAAAAACTAACATACAAGTGCAAGAAGCATAAATGAGGCAGACAATGTGACACACCCAAAGGGGTATGATAATATTTCAACATTAGAGTTTGAAGATGAGAAGATTGACAAAATGCCTGAAAAGGGAATTCAAAAGAATGATTTTAACATTACTCAAAAACCCAGAAAAGCAAAAACAAGCATTAAAAAATCTGTATATGACATGGATGAAATATTCTGAAGAGAGATACAAATAATTATAGTAATAAAACCAAACTGAAATGTTAGAAACAAAAAATTAAATGTATCAGATCAAAATAGAGGGAAATACTTAACAACAGACTGAGCGAGACAAAAGAAATAAGCTAGCAGGCAATTCTTATGAGAAATTATACACACACACACAAAAGAAAAACTTAAACTGAAAATAGTGTTCAAAATCTATGATAGATTATCAAACAAAGATATATACATGTCTTAGGGGTTTGTGAAGGGAGGAACAGAAAAATATAGTTGCTTAGAAAATTCAGTAAAATAGTAAGAGAAAAATTTTTGAATTTGGAGCAATATATGCACCTCTAAGTGCAGGATCTGCATAGGACTCCAAACATACATGATCATAGGATATCTTCATGACGCTAAAGTGTGTTCAAGCGCTCAAGTAAAACATGTAACAAAAGACCCTAAAATGTATAGAAGAGAAATTCTAAATTACCTTTAAAGGATCTTCAATTAGACTGACAGCAGATTTCTCATGAAAACCCTACAGGCTAGGAGAGAAAAAAAAGATACAGTCCTAATTCTTCAGGGAAAAAACTGTCAACCCAGAAAACTATACTCAACATAGCTCTCATTTATACATGAAGGTGAAATAAAGAGATTTCAAGGCAAACAAAAATTAAAAGAATTTGTCACCACTTGTCCAGCCTTAACAATGATCGTTAAAGATGTACTATTACCTACAGCAAGAAAGAAAATCAGCAGCATGAAACAAAATTAAGATAGAAATAGTAACAGAAATAGTGCCACTAAGTCCAGGGAGGATCCAAAACAAACAAAAGTTACAGGAAACTGACACGACCAGGTCATTATCTTTCAAAAATAATCTCATTGTAAATGATCTATAGTCTCTGCTTAAAAGATACAGGTTGGTTGAATGAATTGAAACAAAACTCACTTTGGTGCCACCCAGAAAAAGCACACCATACCAACAAAGGCACAAAAAAACTTGAAAGTGAAAGGATGTAAGAAGATAATTTATGCTAATGGAGAGGAAAAACAAACTGGTAGGGTTATCACAACTTCAGAAAAAAATCATGCTTTAAAAAAAAACTGTAAAAGTTTGTAAATAAGGTCATTATGTGATAATTAAAGGATCAATTCCACAGGAAGATGTAACAATAGTAAATATGTATTTACCTCATTATACGGTACCAAGTTATTTAAAGCAAATGTTAATGAATCTAAAGGGAGACATATTCTCCATTATAAAAGTCATGGGAGACTTCAAAACCCTTCTTTTATCAATGGACAGATCAATTAGAAAACAATATCAACAAAAAAAGAACAGTGTTAATTCATGCTAGCGACTAAATGGATGTTATAGATACCTACAGAATATTTACTTCCACAGTTGCAGAGTACACATTTTAAAAAAAGATTTATTTATTGTTATGGGAAGGTCATATTTTACAGAGAAGAAGAGACAGAGAGGAAGATCTGTTGATTTATTATTCAAGTGGCAGCAGTGCTAGAGCTGAGCCAATCTGAAGCCAGGGACCAGGAACTTCTTCCAGGTTTCCCACACCAGTGCAGAGTCCCAAGGCTATGGACCATCCTTGATTGCCCTCCCAGGCCACAAGCAGGGAGTTGGATGGGAAGTGGGGCCTCCAGAACATGAACCGGGGCTGACATGGGATCCTGGAACATACAAGGCAAGGACCTTTGCCACCAGCTAATGGGCTGGGCCCAGAATACACATTTTTACCCATCAGGGCATGGAATATTATCTAGAATAGATAATATAATAGTATATAAGACAAATTTCAACAAATTTAGAAATGTTGAAATCATTTCATCCACTTTTCTTTTTATTATTATTATTATTATTATTATTATAGATGTTTACATAGCTGTTCAGGGTGGGAAGAATCTAGGGTTAGGGAGAAGTGGGTGTGATCATTGCTTCCAAACTTTATTTCTTCCCATTTCTGGGTGGAGGGGGGGACAAGGTGAGGGGCTATAGTCAGCCTCCCGACCATCCCATTACTCGAGGATGGGGAAAGTTCACCTGATATCAACCCAGGGTCAAAATGTAGTGCATGCTCCAAAGGTTCTGCCCAGTTAAATGCTATAGTTCTGAAATGCTGTCAAGCCTGGGGATCTATGGCTGAGGAATCCCCTTCAATGTCCATTGGCTGACACAGTTGACCTTATAGTCTCCATTTGCTCAGATATTTACTGTCATCGTTTAGCTGTGGTAGTTGTCCATATATTCTGTTCTCCACTCTCTGGTATGATACCAAATACCCTCTGCAGGACCAAATGTGCTACCATGTCCTCCAAGTGCACTATGGTCTGCTCTCCAGCTCTGAGATGGGCTCATGAACCTGAGTCAGGTGACCTGGGCCAAGCCTGAATGCCAGTCCTGGGGCTCATGGATCCAGCATCCACCACACAGGCAGGCCTGATTACCTAGGCAAGAAGACCCAGACCCTCCATCCCCCAGGCTCATGGACCTGACATCCACCATACAAGTGGGCCCTGAGATTTAGTCCAGGAGACCCAGGCCCCACTGGACGTGACACCCCTAGAGCTCATGGACCTGGTACCCACCATGCAGGTGGACGCAGTGATTTGGGCCAGGAGACCCAAGTCCTCTGGCCACTCCCCCACCCCTGGGGCTCACACATCCAACCTCCACTGCGCAGGCAGGCCCATGGCCACAGGCCGTGCAACCCGGGACTCACTGTGTTCCCTACCCCTAAAGCTCATGGATCCAGTACACACCTAGCTGGTAGGCCCAAGGGTTCCTCCATCCTTGGGGCTCACAGATTTGGCACCTATGACCCCAGACTGACATGGCTCATCTCTCCTTGGCATCCACCAGCAGGTACTTCAACCTGCTTTGATCCAACCTGCCCCTAGTTCCAGCTTGTACTTGTTGGTATTGCAGCTTAGCCTTGCCCAGTCAGCCACCAGTCCCAGCTTGAGTGTGGACTAGCTGGTGTTGTAGCCTGATCTGAGCGTGCATCTTAAGGACCACAGGCTTAAAAACAATAAGAAGCAGAAAACAAAATTGATAGGAGAAACAAAATAATAAAACTTACAAAATAAATCAAGTCTGAAATTAAAAAAATACAAAACATCAGTGGAGTGAAGAGAGTTGCATTTTAAATAAACAAAATGGGTAATGCATTGGTGCAATCAAAAGGGAAAATACTCAAACGAAAAGATTCAGAGATGGAAACAGGTATGGATGTCCCAGAACTAAAAGGGTTCCTGGTGTGATAACGTAGCAGTTAAAGTCCTCCCCTTAAATGTTCTGGGATCCCATATGGGCACCGGTTCTAATCCTGGCAGTACCACTTCCCACCCAGCCCCCTGTTTGTGGCCTGGGAAAGCAACTGAGGACGGCCCAAAGCCTTGGGACCCTGCACCCATGTGGGAGACCTGGAAGAAGCTCCTGGCTTCGGATTGGCTCAACTCCCCCCATTGCAGCTGATTGGGGAGTGAACTATCAGATGGAAGATCTTCCTCCCTATCTCTCCTCCTCTCTGTATATCTGCCTTTCCAAAATAAATAAGTAAATCTGAAAAAAGGGAAGTAAAAGGAACCAGAAGAAATTATCATGGATGACTAAATATTAATAAATTGGGGACTATAGAAAGTATAGATAGATTTTGGACCCACATAATTTGCCAAAATTGAGGCATGAAGACATAGAAAACTTCAACCAGCCAATACCTAAGATAGAGATAGAATCAGTAACAATGATCTTGCTAACACAGAAAAAGCCCAGAACTGGAGGTTTCACTGATGAATTCCATCAGACTTGTAATTAATTCCCATTCTTCTTTTAAACCATTCAAAAACAATTAAACCATTTCTTGGCCTTTTGGCTAAGATCAAGTGTAGTATCAAAACAATTGAAAGGGTGGAAATCATCCCAAACTCCATCTATGAAGCTAGCATCACCCCAGTTTCAAAGTCAGGAAAATATACAACAGAGCAGATGAACTCAAAATAGGAAAAAATATCCCTGATAAACATATATGCAAAAATCCTCTACAAAATACTAGTGAATCAAATTCAAAAACATATCAAAAATATTATTTGCGTGAACCAGAAATGCAGAGATGTTTCAACATATTCAAATTAATAGGTGTGATACTTCATAATAGCAAACTAAAGAATAAAATTCAGATGATTATCTCAACAGAGGAGGACAAAGAGTAAAATACAACAACTACTCATGATAAAAATCTTAAATAAATTTGCTATGGAAAGATTATCCCTCAACACCATCAAGGCAATATATGACAAACTCACAGCTAATGTCACATTAAACGGAAAAAAAGCTGGAGGCACATTCTCCAAAATCTAGAACTTGAGAAAGAACCTGCTCTGATCATAACTACTGAATATGGTTCTCGAAGTTTTAGACTGAAGTATTAGGTAGCAAAAAGAAATCAAAGGGCTAAAATTTTGAAAGGAAGAAACAAATTATCTCTGTTTATAGTGGATCCTCTGTATGGTGGAACCAAAAGACTCTACTAAGACACTACTGAAACTTACAAGAAAGGTTGGCAGAAATGCAGGATATGAAATCAACGCACAAAATCAAGTTTGACTGCATTCAGAAAAAATACACAACGGAGAAAGTACTTGTAAACTAAGTCACATTAACAACAGGTATAAAAATATAAATAGCTCAGAATAAGTTTAATCAAGTATATGTTAAAGAGATCCATAATGAAAATTGCAAAATCTTTTTTAAGAAGATTTATTTATTTTTATTGGAAAGTCAAATTTACAGAGAAGGAGATATAGATTCAATGCTGTCCCAAATTGCTGAGAATGTTCTTATTTCTAGAAAAAAAAAATCACCTGAAATTAATGAAGAAACACAAGAGAAACTGAATAACAGTACAAAACCCTGAATATTAAACCGTAAAAAATCCAGAAACATCACTCTACAAATTTCAATACATATTTCAAGGCAGTTAAAAACAAAACAGCCTGGTACTTACAAGTATACATATTGAAGAAAAAAGAAATAGACATATTGGCTAATGGGGCATTATTGAAGCTTAGTAATCGATATATAAATCTACAACTAACTCATCTTTGACAAATGAGTTAAAATTACTCCCTGGAGAAAGGATAGTCTTCATAAATGATGTTGGGAAAATTGGATCTCCACATATGGAAGTATGAAACAAGATCTCTGTCTTACTCTATACAAAAATCAGCTTACATTGGATCAAAGAGCTAAATTTATGACTTGATACCATTAAATTAATAGAGATAAACATAGGGAAAACATGCAGCACATTGGCATAGGCAAATTCTTGGATCAGACCCCGGAAGCACAGTCAATAAAGACACAAATAGACAAATGATATTACATCAAGTTAATAAGCTTCTGGACAGCAAAGGAGACATTTAACAAAAACAACTGGTGGAATAGAAGGAAATGTTTGCGAAGAATGCATCTGCAAAAGGGTTAATATCTAGAATAATAAGGAGTTCAAGAAGCTAAACAAGACAACAAACAATCCTATTAATAGGAAAAGAACACAAAAAGGCAGCTGTCAAAGGAGGGCATACAAATGGCTAACAGACACATGAAAATTGTCAAGTCATGATACATCAGGAAAATGCAGATAAAAACCATAAGCAAGCTTCATTTCATCCCAGTTAGAATGGCTACCATCCAAAAGCAAGACATAGCAAATATTGGTGAGGTTGTCGAGACAAAAGGTACCCCAATATTACTGTTGGCTGGAATGTAAACAGAGGCAACAACTGTGGAAGACAATGCAGAAACGCCTGAGAAATTTAAATTTAAAAATAGATCTATCACAGGGCCCAGCCATCTCGTTCCTGCCTGCTTCCTGCCATTGCTGCAGGGCTAGTCTTTCCCAGCTGAGTCCTCTGTTGACCACACAGCAACAGGGAGTGGACAATGATTCTATCATGCCCCAGGGTTCTGCTCTGAGCTCTTACTCTTTGCTCTTTAACTTAACTGGTTTGACTAAACCAGGACTTTGCTACTTTGACTCTTGTACCAGAGAAGACAACTGACGCTCAGAAGACAGCGTAGATTCTGGAGCAAAATATGAGCTCAATGTGCTGTTCAACACACAGCCTCTTGGACATGTTGTATCTCCTGTAAATGAAGTTTTAGAATAGATGGATGAATAATCTAAGTCTGACTAAAATACTTATGTAACTAGGAAACAGGATCAGAAATGATAAAAATGAGTTAAAGAGTTAGATGAACACAGCTGAGGAAAAATGTAGTCAGTGGGAAGAACATATTTTGAAGGTCTTCCAGAAATAATGGGGAGATAAGTGAAAGATAAGCCAGGAGTTATAAGGGACAGGAGTTTCAGTGTCTCAGTGCATGGAATCTCAAGGAGAAAAAGGATGCAATGCTGGAGAAAAATGTTCTATGTGTCCGAAAAAACAGACTTTAGAAAGAGAGGCTTTTACAACACCGAATGAGGGATAAGGAAAATTTCACACAAGGAAAAACAAAGGCAAAATGGAAGCTTCACTGTTTTCCCAAGTAGAAGAGTGATTCATCTATGTGGAAAACAGATAAACTGAAATCACATTCCCTAAGGCAGCTAAGTAAGATTTTTTAAAGTATTCAAAGAAAATACGTAATAACATAATTGCTTATTATGACATTGCTTATAATAGCAATATATCATAAGTATATCAAATGTCCATACAGTGGCCCATCATGGGATTGTTTAAAAATTTTGTTTTAGAAAGAATGTATGAAACTTAAGAAAGCATTTTCAATAAAGAAATAAATGAATGAAATAAACAAAAGAGATGATACCCATGTTCAGGGTGACTTCAATTTTATTCATTAGAAAGACCAAAATTATCTAAGAGATTTTGCAAAACAATTGATGGTTCATGCAGATTATGAAAAAATGCTAATATCAAAAGTTATTCACACCAGTGAAAACTGATAATTCCATTCTCCCACAAGAATTTTGAAATATCTGTATACATGAAGAAAATCTAGATTTTGTTACCAAAGGACAGAGTTAAAATTGATAGTATTTCCTTTTTGTGCTTTATATTATCTACACTTTCTGTGATGACCTTTTACCACGTTTTAAAGAAAAGATGGTGCTTTAAAGACAAAAGACTTCCAGAAAAAAAAGTAGTGAAGGCTAATTAAGGCCAGGGAGGTGTTCCAAAGCTTGAACTAAGACAGTGACAAGGAAAATGGAGCCATAAGATCTACTGGAATGACATCGAAAGACAATGAATGGGAATTGTCTAGGCAATGGGACTGGGATCTATCAAGGTTGACTCTGAAGTTTTTAAGCTTCTCTGATCTTTTCCTTAACATAAATCCCAAAGTTAAGTTTGAAAGAGCTATTAGAAGGCCTGGCACGGTAGCCTAGTGGCTAAAGTCCTCGCTTGCATGTGTCAGAATTCCAAATGGGTGCCAGTTCTAATCTTGGCAGCCCCACTTCCCATCCAGCTCCCTGCCTGTGGCCTAGGAAAATGGTTGAGGATGGCCTAAAGCCTTGGGACCCTGCACCCATGTGGGAAACCAGGAAAATGCTCCTGGCTCCTGGTTTCGAATTGGCTAAGCTCCAGTTTTTATGGCCACTTGGGGAGTGAATCAATGGATGGAAGATCTTCCTCTCTGTTTTCCACCTCTCTGTAAATCTGACTTTCCAATAAAAATAAATAACTTTTTAAAAAGTTATTAGATATGCCCTTCTAAAGAAATGTTGTAGTACAAAAGACAGATATTTATACTATCTTTCCAGCAGCTCCTTCTATAAAAGCACTTTTGAAACCAATTGGTACATACGCTTACAGTGTGAGCTACAGATATTTTATTTTCCAGAAAAACATGTTCGGCAAACTCTTTCCCCACCTGTGTCATTAAGTGAAAGCACTTGCTTTATTCACCACTAACCTCTACCTGGATTCTTTTCAATGCAGCTTCAAAGGCATATTCTATGAATTTATGTTTCCACGTTGAAACCTGCTGGCAAAATGCATGTCATTTCATACGCCCATGAAAAAATTGGGGCAAGCACATGAATAGATACAAAGGGCCAATATTCACAAGAAAAAATGTTTAATTGCCTTGCTTGTGAAAATTGAACCTGCTTTTAAAATGTCAAAAAAAAGTAATGTACAGAAAGATATTGGTGAGATGAACATTTTCTCACATAATTGTCACACTTTCTTGCAAACTTAATCACTGCATACAAAGAACATTAAAACAATCCTTTTATTTTCTTCCAATCTAGAAATCCCATTTCTAGAAATGTATACTAAGGATGTATCTGAGAATTCAGTGAGCTAAACACAGCAAGATCATTATTAAATTTTATTAAGGTTTTTTTAGAAAACATTTAATGCCTTGGATAATTGTCATGCTAAACAAGTGACAAAACTTAATGCACTGTAAACTTTGACTTTTAAAAGAAAAAAACCTTGTATTTATATTTATTTATTTTGTTTGAGAGGGCTTGAGAGCCAGAGCCAGAGCCAGATACCCTGGCTCACTCACTAAATGTCTGGCAAATGGTAAGTAAACACTGATCACCTGCATGGGTTCCCGGGACCCAAGCACTTGACCCATCACTGCCTGCCTCCTAGAGTGAAATCTAACAGGAAGCCAGAATCAGGAACAGAGCTAAAAGCTGAGCACAGACACTCCAACACGGGTCAGAGGTGACCTTAGCAGTGTGTAACTGCTCCATTGAATGCCCGTATTAGATTTGTTTTTCTTTAAGTTTTAAAGAGTTTGTTTAGCATAAACAAGGAAATGGGTAGAAGTGATCCAAAAACAAGATTCATCATTTCGATATTGCAAAAAGTTTAATGTTGTTTTTCCTGTTTTTACTCAGTCTCAAATGAAACTTAAGGTTTTAAAATCAAAAGCAACTATTAAAAAGCGACTACCATGCTTTCGGTGACATTGAACATTCTTTGAGTTTATATAATGTTTTTTCTTTGTATGTGTAATATATAGATAGGTAATTATATCAATAGGTAGGTAGAGAGAGTATAGATACAAATGGATGAATATAGATGATAGGTGAGTAGATAGATATAAATGACAGATATGCAAGACAACAAGCACATATATGGAAAACAATTGAATAAATAGGATAATTACTTATTGGCCATGATTGCATCCTATTTAACTCCAGTATAGACTAGGAATTGCCCATCACTTAGTCAATCGTCAATATTTTGAGAAGTACAAGCACATGTCAGAGTGAATGAAAAGATTTGAGAAACATAATCTAAACCTTTAGGTGGGCTTTGTGAAAATGTACTTCCAACAGGAGACTCTGGGAAGACATTGAAGCTTCTTTACTGTAAAAGCAAAATCATTACATCGTTTTGGCAATAATGTGGATTGTTGACTGGAGCGGTAATAGGGCATTCAGATAAGAAGGCTGTTTTCATTATCCAGGGAGGAAGTAATAAATCCCTTAGTTGGAATGTGGGGCTAGAGAAAAGATGGCATTTTAGAAAGGCAGAAGTCAAACAGACATAGTAAATTCAGATTAACTTTGTTGAAGAGAAAAGGGAGCATTAAATACAATCTAGTTTTCCAATTAGCTGAAAGTAGGAGTTGATGTCATTGCTTGAGATAAGCTATTAAAAGTTTTTGCACAATCTCACTATGCTGTAATCTTTTTAACATATATCAATTCATTGACTAATTAAGCTAATTTTTTCTTCTTTTGAGGAAATTGTATTACCTGATTGCTTTTAGTCTCATGTTGTCTGAGGAAACTTAAGACACAGGACATGTGCACTGAACTTTAAAGATGTGTTAATAAAACTTCCCTAGGCTATGCCAATACATCCTGTTCCATTTTTGTCTAGGCCATCATTTTCACAGCAACAACACCAAAGGCAGCTTTTAGAGGAAACAAGACTATTTTTAAGTTTTCTACTTTATATCAATTAGAAACTAATTTGAAATGCTTTTGGGTAAAGGTGGAAGATATTTTTGGTCCAGTCACCAGCCTTAATTAGTTGTTTCTAAACCAATATACTTTCTTCCTTTCTCTGGGCTCCATATGTTCTTCTTCACTGAGATGTGGTTTTTATGCCCTCATGGACACATAGAGAACAGGAATATTCATAGACTGCGCCTTCCTTGCAGGCACTTCCTGTTGACATCACCAGACATGTGAGAATACTTAGGAAAGAGAAAATGATAAAAGTGAAGAATGTTAAGAGTTCATTATTCCAGTTACTAAGTTACTTTCCAATACCTCAGTATTAGGTCACTTTTAAAAGTGTTTCATTCCAACTTTTCATTATGTGATTCTTCTATATCCTTACCAGGTGGTCAAATCTTTGGATACTCAATCAAGTAATTATTCTGTTTTTAAAGATGTATTTTAGGGGCCCGGCGGTGTGGCCTAGCAGCTAAAGTCCTCACCTTGAACGCCCCGGGATCCCATATGGGTGCCGGTTCTAATCCCGGCAGCTCCACTTCCCATCCAGCTCCCTGCTTGTGGCCTGGGAAAGCAGTTGAGGACGGCCCAATGCCTTGGGACCCTGCACCCACGTGGGAGACCCGGAGGAGGTTCCAGGTTCCTGGCTTCGGATCGGCATAGCACCGGCTGTTGCGGCTCAGTTGGGGAGTGAATCATCAGACGGAAGATCTTCCTCTCTGTCTCGCCTCCTCTCTTTATATCTGACTTTGTAATAAAATAAATAAATCTTTAAAAAAAAGATGTACTTTAAAATCTTTTTATTTGAAAGACAAAGTTACTGAGAGAATTAGAGTCACAGAGAGATCCTCTATCTGCTGGTTCACTCCTCAAGTGGCCACAATGGCCAGAGCTGTACCTATTCAATGCCAGGAACTAGGAGCTTCTTCTGGATCTTCCATGTGCATGCAAAGGCCCAAGGCTTAGGACCATCCTCCACTGCTTTCCCGGCCATAAGTAAAGACCTGTAGCAAAGGTTGAGTAGCAAGGACACAAAGTGGCACCCACATGGGTTGCTAGTGTCACAAGTGGATGGTTAGCCTATTAAGCCACAGCATCAGCTCCAACGGGCTATTTTTAATTGTGAAAACATACATGTTTTTGGTGATTTATTTGACACAGGCAAAGACACAGAGAGGGACACACATGCACATACACATACACGTCTCATTTGCTGTTTCACTCCTCATAGTCTTGCAATGACTAGGACTTGGCAAGGTCAAAGCCAGAGCTGGGAAGTTAATCCAGTTACCCCAGCTGAGTGGCAGGAACCCAATTACTTGAGTCATCACCTGCTTCATTCCAGGGTGGACATTAACAGTGCTCTGGAAATTAAAATGGTGCCAAACTTGAGCCCAAGCACTGCAATACTGATTGTAGCCATTACCTTGACTGCCAGGGCAACTTTCAGTCTCTAACATATATTTTCATATGACGGTTTAAGGAAATTGAAATTCACTTCCTATAGCTGAATTTTATCAGTCCTGGTCTTAAAGCCTGGTGTCTATTTTGTATACTGGTCTATTGATTGCTTTCATAGTGCTCCCCCCTATCTTCCCAGTACTTCCATTTAGTAAGATTTCATCTCATATTTTTGATTGCTTAATTCTGAATATTCTCTAGCCTTGCCATATCTCTATTCTCTTTTTTTTTAAAGATTTTTTTTTTATTGGCAAGTCACATATATAGAGAGAGGAAGAGAGACGATGATTCAATCCTCAAGAGGCTACAACGGGGGGAGCTGCGCTAATCTGAAGCCAAGAGCCAGGAGCTCCTTCGGGTCTCCCACATGGGTGCAGGGTCTCAAGGCTTTGGGCTGTCCTCGATGCTTTCCCAGGCCACAAGCGGGGCCGTCAGGATTAGAACTGGCTCTCGTATGGGATCCCAGCACATGCAAGGCGAGGACTTTAGCTGCTAGGCCATGGCGCTGAGCCCACTATTCTTGAAAAGAAACAAATTTACTCATTTAGTTATGAAGAAGATAACCTTCCCAACAATTTTTAAATTTGATAAGCACTTTCTAAAAGGCATTTTTTTCCTTAGAGTCTTAACAACTGACCTTTCTGCCCCCTAATGGGTTTTTTCTGAATTTAATTTCCAACCAAAAACTAAAATAATCTGCACTGCAACGTCTGCCATGTTGGTTTAGATCCTTTGGTTAAAAAGCTGTAAACAACAGAATTGTGAGAGCAGAAGATGTGTCGAGGAGTTGGCCATATGCCTATAAAGAAGTTGCATGAAGAGTCTGCACCATCCGACAGAAATGCGGGTAGAAGGAGAGCGGAAGAGGGAGGAGGGGACAGGGAGGCAAAGAAAGGGAACCGGGTAGAAAAAAACTTGATTTCTTCACTGAAAATAAATAAGCTAACAAAACAAACTGAATGTGTACCAAGTAATAAATGTCATGCTAGTTTCAGATATTTACTTTCATACAACAAAACGATAAAATACAAGGCTATTGTATGTAGAGTCATGAGCAAAAGAAAAGCAATCTTTATCTGAAAATTTGTCAACGATATATATTTTAGGCAGGATCCATCTGGAAAAGCAAAATCTCAGAGAATTATGTTAGAAGAAGTTTTGATGTGCTTGGGAAAGCTCAATAATATCTTACTCCATTTGGACTGCTATAACAATCCTAGAATGGGTGGCTTGCACAACAGTTTTATTCCTCACAGCTCTAGAAACTGGGAAGTCCAAGTTCAAGGTGCCAGCAGATTCATCACTAGTGAGCACTCTTTTGGCTCATAGATGGTGCTCTGTCTATGTCCTCACACAGTGAAACGGGAAGGCAATTCTCTGGGGTGCCTTTTATGAGGACACTAATCCCAATTACGAGAGCAGAGGTCCCACAACCTAATTACTTCCCAGAGGTCCCACCCTCTAATACTGTCACATTAGTTTTTAAGTTTCAGCATATGGATTTTTGGGGGGAGGGGATACGAAGATAATAACATACCATAAACCAGACAAACCATAGCAGATAATAAACTAGAACTAGGAAAGGATAAAATAACAAAGATTTAACACGGCTGATACCAAGAGATGAGAAGCAAATGAGACCCTTCAGCTAGATCCTGCGAGCTTGAACCTCTGCTCTCTGCAGACATGGTGTTAGAATTGCTCCTGATGCTGCCCAAGACATGCTTTCTAGACTAAGGTCAGAGCCAAGGAAAAAGTGCTGCTACCTGTGCACACTCTGTAGGAATCTGGAAAACCACCTTCCAACCTCCTGCCCAATGCTACTGAAACCACTGACAGCAATTGTCATTAATCGTCACACTGTTGGAGCAAGGAGAAAAATGCATTTCCATGTGTCTTATCTCACACTAGGGCTGAGACATATGTATTTGGATATTCTTTCTTCATTGTGGGAACACTAGAAAGCATAACTTTCCAAACAAGGGTGGCTAAATACTGGGTATTTATGGGTATACTGGGACCACAACTGTATCTATGGTGTGTTAAATGATTGAACACGCACCTCCAAAGAACAAAAGATTCAAATAATGCACACACGTATTTACTTTTCATGCCGCTATTGCCTTCATTAGTAATTTTTGTTTGTTCAAACTTACCTGCAAAGTAAATCAGTCTTTTCAATGAAGATTCGGGTCTATCGGGATAGATAGGAGAATAGTAGGAAATTAACTGTAGGCTGTACATCTTACCCCCTGTGAAGATACCGCAAGGAATGTCAGACACCACACAATGTCTGAACAAGATTTCGTTTGCCTCACCTCTAATTTCATCCAAGGTTACAACAGTTCCTCAAGCTTTCCACTCACCTTATGCTGCCAGTTCTTACTTCAATGAAAAGATAATTTTTCACCTTATGCCCTGTGGTTTTTTCATTTTACAGAAGCTGAAAAGAGCAACAAGTCTATGAAAATAGGAGACGTCAAAAAGTTAATATCTTCAGAAGAGAAGCATCTATTAGAACGATTCTCCTAGTGTATGTCTCTTGTACTAAAATGAGTGTTACTGTCTACACTCTAAGGAAATTTAGGATTGGAAACAAACCCCTTTTGTCCTCCAGGGCATTCTAAATAAAACAATCCCTTGTATTTTCCTTTAAACACTGAGAGACACAGTTCTTGTTTAAGACTTTTTTTTTTTTCTCCAGAAATACTTAGGTTACGTTACATGGCACATTCATAAAAAAGATGCAAAACTCACCAACGTTTTTAATAATATGTGTAAAATAAACATGAGTCTAATAGGATAATGAGTTGAAACCAGAAAGCACCAGCGGGAACAAGACAGAAGAAAGGGTTAGCATATGCAAGTTCTAACACCTTTCATGTTGGAAAGGAGAGAACTGCAATGTGTTCAGCAAACATCCATGCGTTCATCCATCCTTCAACCGACTACTTAATCTACATTGATATTTATAAATATATACTATATGCCTGTGGTATTTCAAAAAGTTCGCAGAAATGAAATTTAAAGATGCCTTTATTGGGCCTGGCGGCGTGGCCTAGCGGCTAAAGTCCTCACTTTGAAAGCCCCGGGATCCCATATGGGCGCCGGTTCTGGTCCCAGCAGCTCTACTTCCCATCCAGCTCCCTGCTTGTGGCCTGGGAAGGCAATCGAGGACGGCCCAATGCATTGGGACCCTGCACCTGTGTGGGAGACCTCTTCAGGTTCCTGGTCCCGGCATCAGATCGGCGCGTACCGGCCCGTTGCGGCTCACTTGGGGAGTGACTCATCGGACGGAAGATCTTCCTCTCTGTCTCTCCTCCTCTCTGTATATCCGGCTTTCCAATAATAATAAAATCTTTAAAAAAAAAAAAGATGCCTTTATTTGGGTTCCAAAAACTTCAGCATTTTTAAATGAGGCACCTTTAGAAAGTTAATGGAAATATCTATTAAAAAGCTGTGTAGGAATTTCAAGCTTTTTGTGCCAAAATGAACTTATCTTTTAATTTTATTTTACATGAACAATTTTAAGTACCGTCATATGTAGTACAATTAATTATATATATTCAATATTTTCTGTTATTTTGCATTTAGCATCCTGCTTTATAAATTTCAGTACAACATGTAGAATAGATAGCATTACCTCTTTTTCTCCAAGATGAAGGTATTCTTATTTATGTAATAACTTGGGCAGATTTTCAAATAATCATATTTTTTAATCGATATTTGTTTTTTTTTTCTTCTCTATAACCCTTGCAGATAAAGAACTAAACTTTTCTTAAGCAACTTACTAATTTAATTTTAGAGTGATTAGAAATTTTTAAGGATATATACATGGTTGACAAGGGTGTAAGCACATCTGCGCCTTTTATTAGAGAGTGGGATGGTCAATGTATGCAGAAAGGTGGGTGGGAAAAATGTTTTAGTTCTTTCTTTTTTTCTACTTGTTTTTCTCATGCACTCAAAGTGGGGGAAAGGTGAAAGGGTTGTTTGTCGCTGGCAAACCACATCAGCACCAAGATAGGAGACAGTCATTCCATGATGCCTTAGAGACCCCAATTTGGGGAATAATGTTCTGATGGTGTTACATTAGTGGCTTTGATATTTCTGATACATCATCAGCTTTGTTGTACCAGCGTGGAGGAAATCTTGCCAAGGTCCATCGGCTGAGCTATTCCACCTTAGTGCATTCACAAGCCGAAGAACATGTTACAAAGGCTTGGCCAGCAGAATGGCCCATACTGTTCTGCTTTCCATCCTGACAAGGCACTTGGTGTGCTCTGCTGACCTGGGTGATCTGGCTGTCACGTCTTCTGCATGCATCTGGGCATGCTATTCACCATACAGGCATTAGCAACCAAGGAGGACCAGTCTCAAACATGCACTTCAAGGTAGGACCACATATATTATGATTTTTCCCTGTGGCCAGAGTCTGTGTCCAGCCATCCAGTTCAGGAGTCCCCAAAGAAACCTCACATGGGGTAATTTCAGGTTTGGACTCCCCTGTGTACCAGTAAGTGCAGGGTCAAGTTTGGCCTTCCAACTGCATGAGCCAGCGCATATACCAGTACATGCAGTCGCCTGGTCAGTTCTGCTCCCAACCCCATCACTGGGTGATGGATGCTGCAGCCTAGCCTGGCCCAGCTCACTGCAGGTAAGGTATTCATGCACAGAAGATGGTGCTATGGCCTAGTTAGGGAAAACCCCCAACAATTCCTAACAGACCCACCTCCAACCCTGGTTTCTGCATATGACAGCATGTGCTCTGACCTGGCCCAATCCTTCCACATCCCATCTCTCATGCGCTGTCACGGGTGCTGCAGCCTAGCTCAGCCCAGCCCACCCGTGACTCAAGAAACATGTATGCCAACAGGTGCTGCTGCCTTGACCACTCTGCCTGACACCAGCCCTGACTCTCATGCTCCCCAGTACGAACTACAGCCCAGCAGGGCATAGCCCACACTTATCTTACCAGATCTGCTCCCTGACCCAGATCTTGTGCTTGCTAGTGGGTAGACACTGAGGCCCAACCTGACATGATTTGCACCCAGTCCTGGAACTTTGGGCTATAGTATTTTTTTTAAGTAGCATTTGTTGCAGAGGAGACATCTAAGACCAATGTGACTTCATTGCTTTGCTGAAACTATCATCAGTTCCTTAGCAATTCATACATGACCACCACGGCTCCTGACTTGTAACTTAATAGTTCTTCTTAATTAATTAAAAGTGAGTTTGTTCAATCAATAGAAATTTCCTACATGTTTATTTTATACCAGACAACATTTCAGATGGGAGGTGTATAACACTGAACCAAAGGGAGAAATTTTAGTGTCTGAAATTTCTGTTCAAGTAGAGGAGAAAAAAATGAGGCAAAATTACATAGTATCTCAGATGGTGTACGTTAAGGATTCATCTCAAAAATTTAAATTAACTAACTAGAATACTTCTAAGAGTAGATATTCCTTCATTCATGCTTCTTTCCCATCTCTTTTTACTGTAACCAAAAAAAAAAAACTTATACAATGTAGAAAATCTAATCCTTATGTTCGCTCTCTGATTTTATTGTGTTTTATGTGTTCTTTATAAAAGCAACAAGGAGAGTGAGAAAATGAGAGAGAAACAGAAGGGGATCCGCATGTGCTGATTCTCTTTGCAAACAGCGTCACATCCGAGACTGGGCCAATGGAGGCGCCCGGAGTCAGAAACGTCATCCAGGTCTCCCACACAGGAGTCAGACACCCAACTACCTAAACTACCACTGGAGAAGCAGTAGCTGATAACTGAACCCAGATATTGATGCAGGACATAAAGGTCACCTCCTATCACTAATTTTAAATTCTTGTTCAGTTTTTCTTGACTTTACAAGTGTTTTTCAAAAATACTCTTTGAATTACTTTTTCAGAATTTCTGCCAAAACAATTAGGGACTTCCAGATCCCAGCAGCAATTTAATTTGTATTTATTTTCACTAGTACAGTGAATGAGAAGCTCATTCATTCATTTAAAAAAATTAAAGTTTTTTGTATCAAGTCTTGGAGAATACAAAGATAAAAATACTCTAAATAGTATCTATTTACTGAGAGAATACAAATAAACATTTTAACAGCATTTTCCTTTCCTGCATTGTCTAAATCTAATCATATGAATAATTTATAATCTTGCGTTGCAGATTTCTTTTTGGTAAGTTACATAGCGACATTTTCTGTTCACATAGATTTTTGTTTAGTCCACTGATTTGAGGACAGACAGAATGGAAAGGTTTAGATGCAGTGCTGCACACTACGCCAAGAAGCCGGCAGCCTATCCCACTCCTCCTTGAAATATGACTGTAGTTTAGGGGCCCGACTCGTTGCAATGGGGTAATTATATTTATACTTTCCTTTGTTCCTGTACTTTATTTATTCAATCGGTTTTTGTAATGGGTCAACTTTACAGAACAAGAAGAGCTAACTAGTTGATTTTAGAACTTTGAATCATGCAGAACTCGGCTAGAGTGGAAAATATAGGCAGAGCATTTTTTTGCGTGTTTACTCTTAAAATGGACAGTTGCTCATAAGAAATTAGTTGAAGTGGCATAAAATAGGAATAATTTGAATCTGTGGCTTGAATGAGCCACTTAACAGAACATCAAACAGGTAAAAGAGGCAAGACCCTAAAGGTTTGGATAAGTCCTTCCAGAGTTCAAATATTGCTCTCTTATTTCATATTGTGATTATTTTGGATGTGGTTTACTTCTTCAGATGTTTGTGTACTTACACCAAAGTTCTGATGATGTGGTTCCTTCAAATCCCTAGAGGAGGAATTTCCTCGAGTGTAAGGTATAAATTTCAGAAATTTCTCATCATTTTTCACATGGAAGTTCACATGGAAAGAACAGTTGAAAGACTTTGTAGTAACACAATGAACTCTGATATATGCTTGAAATTAATGTTTTACTATATTTGATTCTTATTTTATTTTTTCTTGCAAGGAAGAACAAGAGAGAGAGAGAGAGAGAGAGAGAGAGAGAGAATCTTCCCATCACTGATTCACTTACCAAATGTCCACAAAGCCAGAGTAAAAGCAGAAACTAGGAAATCAGTTCAGGTTTCCCCTGTGGGTTGGAGTGGCCCTAGCACTCGAGCCACTTTTGGTGTGTTCCAGGATGCACTAACAGACTTATGGATTGGAAGCCCAACAGCAAGGAATCTAAGTGACAGCCCAGTATGACACGTGGAAACCTAATTGGCCCATTAATCAACTGTGCCCCAATGCAGTTTTTGCCCCTTAATTTGTTTTTAATCACATAGATAATAATTTGTACATGAATCTAGTTTGTCCATTTTCTATTTTATTGTTTTCTACTGGATTATTCCATTTATTTTTCTTTTAAGGAAAAATATATATTTTGAAAAAACTACACTGATTTCAAGAAAATTCACACCCAATGAACAGGCTTTTAATCTCATTTTTTTTGGAAATAATTATATACTTTGAGCTTTTTAAAATACTTTTCTATTTTCTCTTATTGGCTTCCTGATGTGGAATTTCAAGTCGTTGGTTTTCTTATTCTTTCCTGACATAAGAATTTGAGGCTATTTGCCATTAAGCACTGCATTATCTGCACTGATGCTATGGATTTTTGTTATTGTTAAGTTTAACATATAGGCTCATACATTACTTCTTATATGATGTAGAAGTTATGTATATTACTTATATTTGAAATATTTGGAGTTTTTCCATATATGTCTTTTTTTTCAGGTTTTTTAATTCCATTGTAACCAGAGAAAAACCCTTGTAAGATTTCAGTTCTATTGAATAAATTTTATGGCTTATTATATGGTTCAATATGTAGTCCATCATCTTAATTGTTTATTTTGGAAAGTCATTTTTGATCTTACAATTGAATATAATATTTACAAATATCGATTATATGAGATTGTTGAAATTTAAATCATCTCTACATCTGCTGGACTTTTGCCTAATTCTATCAAAACCTGAGGCATTTTAATATCCTCAATATTGTTATTGAAAATTTTGATTTTTCCCTTTAAATGTTTGTTTCCTGCATTAGAAATCCTTGCTAACAGAATAGCACATATTAATGGTTTTATGTATTTATTATGAAATTTCCCTGTTTGATTTCTTGTACTTTTCTATGTCTTGAAGTTATTTCATCTTACATTAGTATATTATCTTACTATTATGCTTACTGCTGCTTTAGTGTATATTTTCTATTGTTTACTCTAAACCTACTCACATATATACATTAATAATGAGTTTGTTAAGCACAGGAAATAATTGTCTTGATATTTTTTACGCCTTGGATAATTTCTGATTTCTGATACATTATATTGGTGGCCAGCACTGTGTGGCATATGCTAAGACACCACCTTCAGTACCAATGACCTTTTTTATAGGCGCCTATTCAAGTCTTGCCTACTCCTCTTCTGATCTAGCTCCAAGCTAATGGGACTAGGAAAGCAGCAGAGGATGACCCAAAGCTGTGGGATCCTGTATCCACGTGGGAGATCCAGAAGACACTTCTGGTTCCTGGCTTCAGAATTGCTTAGCTCCTGCAGTATTGACCATTTCTGGTATGAGCCAGCAAATTCAAGATCTCTCTCTCCATTTCTCTCTCTCTCTCTGTTCTCTTTTTCTCACTTTGTAAATCTTCCTTTCAAATGAATCAAAAAAAAACACAACGGTAAATTTACTTACTTTTTTTTTTACAAAATAAGAGTGAATAATTATTTTAATGTTAATGTTGGTGGGTTGGGTTTATTTCCTTAATTTTATATCTTGCCTTTTACTTTCTCCATTGTGTTTTATACATCTATTCCTCTATTTTGGTCCTGTTTTGGATTTTCAAATATGTTCCTATATAATACAGATAATCTTTCTTGCTAATATCTATTTATTGCCTCCCATACTGATTTTAGAAGAGAAGATTTCAGTCTTTCATAATGAAATTCATCAGCTATGAATTTTTCTGTAGATTTTTTAGCATTAAGAAATGTTTTATATTTTTAGTTCATTTGACATTTTTAACATGAAAATTCATATTCTGTGAAATTTTCACCATATCCATTGAAATGATGGGTGTTTTTTTATTAGATGGCCATGGATTTATTTTATATTGATAACATATTTTGTGTGAATTAATCTGGGGATGTTAAAGCCACTTTTCATTTCTGGAATAAATCTAAATTGTTTGTAATGTTATTGACTTTTTTAAAGGATCCTTTATATACATGAAGGAAATTGGTTTGTGTCTTTCTTAGTATCTTTGGTATGCGATCACCATGCTCTTACAGTTTTTGGAAAGTCTCATGGGATATTATACTAATTTTTTAAGTGTTTCATAGAATTTATCAATGGAATCATCCAGGCCTTTGTCTTTCATTGTAGGATTAAAACTTACTATTTTGAGCTCTTTTATTGTTAATTATATTCAGATTTTATACTTTTTCTGTAATCATATTCACCAAAACATTTCTCTCAAGTTATTTTTCCATTTCATCACAGTACCTAATTTCTGTGCACATAGTGTTCATAACATTTCTTTATAATACATTTTTTTCTATAAAATTATTTGTTTCACTGAGCATAATGGTCTTTACTTGGGACCATTTGGTTGCAAATTGAATAATTTAATTCTTTTTAACAGCTGAGTAGTATTCCACAGCATAAATATACCACAATTTCTTTAACCACTCCTCTTTGGATGGGCATCTGGGTTGTTCCCATGTCTTTGGTATTGTAGATTGTGCTGCTGGAAAAATAGGATTACTGCTCCCTTTGTCATATGCAAATTTCATTCCCATTGAATATATTTCTAGGAATAGGATAGTTGGGTCATATGGCATGTTTGTTCGGAGTTCTCTAAGCGCTTTCCATACTGATATCCATGGTGGTTGTACTAGCCTGCACTCCCACCAGCAGTGAAGGAGGGTAACTTTTCCCCCACATCCATGCCAGCAGGTACTGCTAGCAGAGCTCTGAATGTAGGCCAACCTCACTGGAGTTAGTAGAACCTCAATGTGGCTTTCGTTTATATCTCCATGATGTCAAGAGAACCTGAGCATCTTTCATATGTTAGCCATTTGAATCTGTTCTTTTGAAAAATGTCTACTCGCTTGCTTTGTGCATTTCTTCACAGCTTTTTTGTTTTCCCTGTCCCTGGGTTTCTGAAGCTATTTGTAGATCCTGGATATTAGGCCCCTATTACTTGTTTAGTGTTCAATGATTTTCTGTTGCTTGCTCCTTTGCTTAGTTTTTTTTTTCCTTGTTGTACAGAAGCTTTCTAGTTTGATGTATTCCCCTTTGTTTATTTGGGTTTCGATTGCCCTGTGCTTTTGGTGTCTTTTCCAACAAGCCTTTCCCCATTCCTACATCTTGGAGAGTGCTTCCTATTTTTTTTCTTATAATATTTTAATGGTCTCTGGGTACAGGTTTAGGTCCTTGATCTATTTAGAGCTGATTTTTGCATAAGATGACAGGTGCAAGTCTTGCTTCTTACAGGTTGCTATCCAATTGTCCCAAAGTATTTGTTGAAGAGACCAGGTTTTTTCCCCTGGGTTACTTTCAGTTTTCTTGTCAAAGATTAGTTGGTTATGGAATAACACCATAAAAGTAAAAATAAAATAGAGGAAAAAATTGGTTGTGATTCTTTCTTTCTTTCTTGAGTAATTTTAATGAACTAGGCTCTTCTTTTTTCAGGCCATTCTAAGAGCAAATTCACCTGCATTCTGTATTCTTTAAAAGTAATTTTTTGGTTTCATTAATTTTCTATATCTTTTCAATTATTTATTCCTTATTTTTCTTTTCTTTTTTTTTAAAGATTTATTTATTTTGTTGGAAAGTCAGATATACAGAGAGGAGGAAAAACAGAGAGGAAGATCTTCCATCCGATGATTCACTCCCCAAGTGAGCGCTATGCCTATCTGAAGCCGGGAACCAGGAACCTCTTCTGGGTCTCCCACGCGGGTGCAGGGTCCCAATGCATTTGGCCATCCTCGACTGCTTTCCCAGGCCACAAGCAGGGAGCTGGATGTGAAGTGGAGCTGCCGGGATTAGAACCAGCGCCCATATGGGATCCCGGGGCTTTCAAGGCGAGGACTTTAGCCGCTAGGCCACGCCGCCGGGTTCTATTCCCTATTTTTCAATATCTTGGTTCCCATTGACTATTTCCTTTCTTGTATATTATCTATGGCTTCCTATTCTTCATATGTCTTGCAATTTAAAATTTTGTTGTTTTTGAAATTCAGCTGTTTTAACTGATATAGCTTACAACTCTGAGAATTAGATTTCTGTCCCTTCATGAAGGTTTGTCATTTTTGTTGGTGTTGTTTTCTGTTTCTTACTGACTTTCCTGGATGGATTCTGTAACACACATTCTTTATTTTTGCCCATCGAAGTCAGTTGCTTCAATAGTTGAGCACTAATTGCACATATTTCTTCAAAATATCAAACAAGTGAGATTCTCATGCTTTACTGAAAGGCTCATATATGGGTGGGGGGAATGCTCCTAATGCTCTCTCAGTTTGCAACCAGGCATTCCTTGCTTTCACAGAACCCCAAATCAGCCTTAGACAAGAGAGAAGAATGTTCCAAAGTCTTTGGCATATACACGCCTGTGCACATGTAGGTGGCCTTGTGGATTTCCATGAGTATATAAGATCGTTTTAAGATCCTCTATGGAGGTCTCATTATCTTGACTTTCCTTTTAATTTTTTGGCTTCCTGAATAATCTCAATTGGCCTTGACACCCTAAGCAGCTATGAGGTTTAACAATTGCTTCTGATTATTTGTTTTGACAGATGCCCTGTGCATACAAACTTTCCTCATCCAGTTGAGCTCCAGTCAGTTCAAATAAAGACAAGCCCTGATGCTTTTATTTTTCAAATAGCTCCAAGACAGAGCAGATAATGAAAATTCTTTTAAGATGGGGCCTTTGGGGCTAGCTCTAAGCTGATTCTACTCCCTTTTGTGGCTGCTTATCCACTGTATTTTATAGTTATATCAACCACTTCCAAATCTGCTGGTTATTCAAGATACCATATATCTAGGAGTAATAAAATGTGAATAGCACAAATTTCAGTGCCTAGAAGTCAAATATTCTCATTGAAATTAACCCACTTTTCTTGAATGCACTTAAACCTGTGTTTAATTTTCAGAGAAATTGCATGATTTTGACCCCCTTTATCAGAATTCTCATTGGCAAATATTTATAATTACTATAATATTGAGACTTTTAGTATATTATAAAACTTGTGAATAAAAATTTAAAATAAAGGCCAATGCCATGGTTCAGCAGATTAATTCCCGACTTGCAAGCTCTAGCATCTAGTAAGGGCACCAGTTCATGTCCTGATTCTTCCACTTCCGATCCAGCTCTCTGTTAATGACCTGGGAAGATAGTAGGGAATGGTTCAGATTCCTGGTCCCCTGCATTCACATGAGAGAATCAGAAGAGGCCCCTGTCAGCATGGACTCACACATACCTTACTAGGTAAGACACAAAGATTAATTACTCCTCACTGGGGTGTTGAAGATTTCTCTGCCCACCCCTCCTAAAACTGTTCTGCACCTCAATTGTTGACATATGCATTGTTAGAGTTATAACCCAGTTTAGACTATCCTAAAATCTGCCAAGTTCAGCAAAATAATGCTTCAACACTATAAACTGCTAAATACTAAAATGAAAATAGACACGAGACAGCTGAATAGTACCCTATAGCCATTTTAAGGTGTATAGCAACCGGTTCTATGTATAAACTAAAATTGAAATGTCAATGAAGTAGTCACAGGCTGTGGTTAAGAACTTGCATTTTTTAGCATATTGGTTACTCAATACCTTGTAAATTCATTCCATAATGTTGTAAATTGTCGTTGATGTTATGTTGTGGCTTTAAATTGATCGAGATGATATTCTACCAGCTCTGCCTTCAGACCAGAGATGGTCTCCCCAAGAAACTGTTGAATTTACCTGCACAATAAGATGCTGGACTCTATGCTTTGTATACTCTTGCAATGAAAGAATCTTGACTGAATTTGAAATGTAATAAAGCAACAAGGTGGAGGAATCCACCAAGGGGGGAGGGTACGGGGAGGGGTTGGGGGATTCCCAGAGCCTATGAAACTGTGTCACATAATGCAATGTAATTAATAATATATATATATTTAAAAAAAGGAGGCCCCTGGTTATTGACTTTAGATCTGCTCAGATCTGGCTGTTGCAGGCATTTTGGGAACGAACTAACAGACAAAAGATCTTTTTCCTACTGTCTTTCCTTCTCTGTAAATCTACTTTTTAAATGGAAATAATTAAATCTTTTTTTAAAAGATTTATGTATTTATTTATTTTTATTACAAAGTCAGATATAAAGAGAGGAGGAGAGACAGAGAGGAAGATCTTCCGTCCGATGATTCACTCCCCAACTGAGCTGCAATGGCCAGTGCTGTGCCGATCTGAAGCCGGGAACCTGGAACCTCTTCTGGGTCTCCCACACGGGTGCAGGGTCCCAATGTATTGGGCCGTCCTCGACTGTTTTCCCAGGCCACATCAGGGAGCTGGATGGGAAGTGGAGCTGCCGGGATTAGAACCGGCACCCATATGGGATCCCGGGGCTTTCAAGGTGAGGACTTTAGCCGCTAGGCCACACCGCCGGGCCCCGAAATAATTAAATCTTTTTAAAAAATTAATTAAAACTAAAAATAAAAGTAAATATAAATACAAATTCCAATATTCCTTAGTGTATCTCAGTAAATCATCTTAACATGTGAGAACTCCATTTTGGAGAATTTTATAAAATTTTACTTCGGGAGTGCTAGGGATTTCCAAAATGATTTTCCAGGACTTGTAAATTCCATTGATAACAAAATGCAATAATAACTATAGCTTTGTTGGGCTTAGCATAGTAGCTTAATGGATAAAGTTCTTGCTTTGCACAAGCTGACATCCCATATGGGCACTAGTTCTAATCCCCGCAGCCCTGCTTCCCATTCTCCAGATTGCTCCTTGTGGCCTGGGTAAGCAATCGAGGATGAGCCAAAGCCTTGAGACCCTGCACCCATGTGGGAGACCTGAAAGAGGCTCTTGGCTTCAGATCAGCGCAACTCCAGCCATTGTAGCTGCTTGGGGAATGATTCAGTGGATGGAAGGTCTTCTTCTCTGTCTTTCCTCCTCTCTGTATATCTGACTTTCCAAATAAAAATTAAAATCTTTTTAAAAAATATATAGCTGTCTTTTAAAGGCCTTTCATTCAATTTTATAAGAAATACATGCTTGAACTTTTAAACATTGGAGGATATTCAGAAATCCTATATTTTCAAAAGATAGAGGACAACGAACACAGTAATTCACAGATAATTTGGCCTTCATTAAGCATAGCCACAATCAATGAATTAATTTCTATGGTCCAAACCCAGCCTCTGAGGATCATGTGTGGCCAAGTGTATTTTGCTTGTAGGCTACTGCTTACAGGCAAAGTTCAGGAGATGAGATAGAGAATACCTTCCCGTTAAGTCTAAAATGTGTATCATCTGGTCCTTAATGGAATGAACTTCCTGACTTGTGAGGTACAACAAAACTCACGGTTTGTCTTGGACTTCAGTGCTTCTACAACCTTGGAATTCAGCCAAATTATCAGCATCCCAAGTATCTGACTTTCCCCAGTAAAGTTAACATTAATGAGTTATTTAATTTGAGTTTGCTAGATGACAAACACTGGTAGGAGACTGGAGGCAGGTATTAAATGAGGTCGGAGTGTGGATTCCCTTTATTCTTTCCATATAACCTCTTCTCAGATCTTATATATCAATGATGTCATAATTCATGCCTCTCCTCACTCTCAGGTGTGGAAAGAGTACTGGAGTACTTTTTCTTGGCACCTTTACAAAACTCTACCTATGCCTTTATAAATAATTCCTTTATTCAGGGAATTATACTCGCTGGCCTCTCCCTTGCCTTTGAGCTTGAAGTGAAGGGGGTCTACTCCACATAGGACAACATATTCAGTCTATTCCTTCTTCCTACTGAACACCCCATGTGCAAAATCATTGTTTGTATCATTCAGATTTGTGCAATCTTGAAGTTTACTAATTCTTTCTTTTTTCTAACTAATTTTAATTAAACTGCAAATAAATCCATGATAAGAATAATATATGTAGGTAGTTCTCAGAATATTCCCTCATGGCTGATTAGATTCATTTATAACATTCTTTAGTGTTCAGCCAGTGCCTATTCAGAAGGCTTCTGATCCTTATGACTGCATTTTGAACATTCTTTAATTTTTATATGCTCTGATTACTCCAAAAATCTCCATATTTAAAAGTACCGTGAGACTTACAAGGTTGCATACATGTAGTAAACTTCTTCTTCCTGATCTTCAGCTTCTGCTAGTTAGCAGACAGAATCTTGAATTGCTGATAGACCTATAGAAGATTTTCCTTCAAAAAGTCCCGCAGGGAGGCTGTCTGCGGTGCTTGTGTGACTCTCGTCCCCGTACGCTTGGTGACACCTGTTGACATTAAGGTGTGTTAGCATCCTAAAAAACCTTTTTTGAGTTTCCCAATGTAGTCAGTGTGGTTCACACCGAATACCTAGAAGAACCTGGGAGTTAAGATCACCTGAGTTATGTGATGAAGCAAGTCCAATGGATGTAACTACATGATATGTACTAGTTCGAGTACTAAATATATGCATATAATCTGTTTGGAAAATTCTCTGTCTTAATTAGGTATGAAAATTAGCAGGGACAAGTTTTTCAGAATTGCCCCATATATGATCTGCTTATAATTGCTTTTATGGAATTGCTCATCAGAAATATGTCATTAAATCTTCTCCAGTGAGCAAAATGCAAGTGAACAGAAACAAATTACTCTTATTATTTTATGTCTGTAAAGGTACTGTGTACTTATGTGTATAATTAAGTTCAGCCCCTAATTCTAGTATTTTTATGAATCAAAGTCAATTGTAGGATTAGTATCTGTGAAAAGGACACTGTCAGTGTGAAGGAGATCAGGAAAGAAATGCAGTTCATCCCACTATTTGTTTCCTTCAAGGACTGGGAGCTAGTGAAGAAAGATGACAATGAAGGGTCATAAGTGAATATAGACCTTGCATTAGTACGACTGACCTACTTGGCTGGTGTCAAAATGTGGTTATTTCAAAATAAAACCAATGGATAGTGGAGTATCTTTCATTTTCTTTATTGATTCCTTTGATAACAATACTACAGATAATACTAACAAATATTTAATAAGCACTTAATACAGATGGCCATAAGCCTTCTAGATTTAGACAAGTGTGTGTAACAAGTGGTGATTTGTATTTTATTATGATGCATGACTTGCTAAGTCATTTTACCTGATACATTCATGATAAAGGTCAGGATCATCTTTGGACCAAAGGCATAGGTTTTAGGAATCTCTAATACCATTAGTTGAGTAAGGCACCTGCAGTTCTTCAGACATTTGGCAAATTAATCCCTTCCTCTGGTTATGACTGGTTATGAATTTCCTTTACCTTATTGGAAATATGTAATTGTTCACAAAAAACTTTATCTAACACATTGACTTGAACCAATTTGTTGAATATTTGAACCAGTTTTCCAACTGTGCTCTGGGAAGTGGCAGTTTCAGGATGACATCTTTTGAAAGACTTTGCCCTCTTATTCACATAATAGCATCAACTCCATCCAATCATCTATATCAAACTGTGAAAATATAACATAAAATACACACACATATATTTATGTTTCAGATATACAGATATCCTATATTTGTTGAGAAATCTGGAAATCTTTCATTCAATCCTCATAACAATTTTATGATGGCTTCTATTAATATTTCTGTTTCGTACAGGAAGAAAGGGAGGCACAGACAGATTGAGAAAGTTATCAAAATCAGAGCTGCAAGCAGGAAATTATGAGTCTTGGGTTTTGGAAAGGAAAAGAGAAGGGAAGTGAATGAAAACATTGTGTGAGGCAGTAGAGCACAAATATTTTGTTTTATGTTTTAATCTGATTAAATGTGAAGATTACATTTCTGGTGTGGACATCAGATGTTACATTTTAAAATGTTCTCTAGACAGGTGTTCTGATGTCTATACTTTGTCATGGAAGTATGGTGGGACTGTGGACACATTTGTAGCATCTTTGTGCCTTCAAAAATAGAGATCGTTATTTTAGCCTTTTTCAGGTGAGTTGCTGTCCGAGAATTGGAATATGAACTGTGTTTTTTTTTTTATTTCCTTGGAAAGATATCACACTATAAAACTAAATTTGACCTATTATAATGACAAGTGTTTGAGTGTACATTAATTTCCCCCTTATGTTCTTATTGCCAGCAGATGGAGGTAGAAATTGAATTGCTGCTGACTGTTGTCCCTTGTTATGGCCTGTGGAGATATGACAATTGAGGAAGAACTTAAAGGAATGCCAAGTAGCAGAGCATGAAGCGGTGGGTGTGACCCAGTGCTTAGGACATTTCATGGCTGATAGCATTTGGCAAGAAAAAAGACGCGTCCTTAATGGTAGCCTTGCAAGTAAATCTCAGCATTAATTATGCACCCAAACCACCCCTATTCGATTTGCCTTATAATGTTTGCATTTCCCAAAATCAACTCTTTTATTACTCACCTACCTCACAAATGCACTTTTGAAATATCTAAAAACAAACAAACAAACAAAATCACACTTAGAGAAATTTCTTACCTTCTCTAACACTAAACTTTGTGTCACCTGTTTTAGTTGCTTTTGGATTTGTCTTGTATTTGTTTATCTAACCAGAGATTTTCATTTATCCATGCAGGCTTTGGATGATTGTCCTGGGCTGCCTGTTCCATGGGAACTAAAAGTACAATATCTTTGTATGCTATGATGTTCACTTTTCCTCTTCAGAGAGTCTGCAGGTTTCACATGATTCTCAAAGGGGCTTACGACTTCCAAAAAGCTTATGAAATCCTGCTTTGAATCTTTGTTTTATGGTGCAGCGAAACTGTGTCTGTTTGCTTTAACGACTGAGACAGAGCAATTTTTTGTGTGTGTGTGAACAAGAACAAGGGAGTGGTGGAGGAAAACAGCTTGGAGGGCATTATTACCTTTTCCAATCTTCATTTCTTGTCATGAATTATTAATCATGAGGTAACACCTCATCTGATGCTTTGAAAACTCTCCCTCTGGTTAGAACAGCCTAATTGAATTGGAGGAAGTGGAGCAGGAAGAACTAAACGTGGACGCTGACGATTTCACCAAAAGCAATTATACACCCTACAGCCTTCTCCACCTGTTTGAAAACCCAAGGCTCGCTAAGCCTCATGCCACGGGGGAATGAATGGGAAAGTAGAAGAAACATTAAAATCGTTGAGCTTCAAACACAAATTCCTTGAGAGTACTTCATTTGGCTAAAGCGTGTGTAGGGCTAAGAAGGAAAATACAAGGGGGTACTGGACAGTCTGATATAATAGAAGCCAGAGTGTGAGCCAGTTCAATAGACAATGGAACAAAAACTTAGTGTGGGTAATACTTCTTTTTTTTTAAGATTTTTTTTTATTATTATTGGAAAGCCGGATATACAGAGAGGAGGAGAGACAGAGAGGAAGATCTTCCATCCGATGTTTCACTCCCCAAGTGAGCTGCAATGGACCGGTGCGCACCAATCCGATGCCGGGACCAGGAACCTGAAGAGGTCTCCCACGCGGGTGCAGGGTTTCAAAGCTTTGGGCCGTCCTCTCCTGCTTTCCCAGGCCACAAGCAGGGAGCTGGATGGGAAGTGGAGCTGCCGGGATTAGAACCGGCGCCCATATGGGATCCCGGGGCTTTCAAGGCGAGGACTTCAGCCGCTAGGCCACGCCGCCGGGCCCGTGGGTAATACTTCTACTGGCTACTTTGAATTTTAAGGGGCTTGTTTTGTCAATGTTTGAATAATTAAAATTTTGAAATAAATTAGTTGTGTAATGGAATACTCTCAGTGAAATCATTACAAAGATATTCTTATAGAAAATTATATATATATATGTATCCAAAATGTCAATGAATCAATATAGATAATACAGAATATACTCTCAAATTGAATAGGAATATAATATTTGGATTTTGTGCCTTAAATTATGCTTATATATAATATCAACAGGTGCTATAATTTCAGATCATTTTGTTTTGTCGGCCTTTATTTTTTTCTCTACAGTACTCAAATACTACTTTTGTTACTGAATGCACCAAAAAATACTTAGACATTTATTTAAAATTATAGGCTTTGGATAAAGACATCTCAGCAAATGGCCAATCCTTGCCCACCCCCAAGTGGGGGGCCGTGATGATCAGTTCCTCTCCCTGCTTCCAGAAGGCATGGAGAGTCAGGCCATGGCTATTACCCCAGGTCTGAATGGCCGCACTCTATCCAGAGCTGCAAACCAAGTCAGATGAGCTTCTGCTAGGTTAGGTAATATACACAGAGACGTCTAATGACATTTTAAAATAAAATTAAAAAATAAATCTCAGCATTTTGCATAATGCCTCTAACATGTTGACTTTCCTTAACTCCCTTTAATTACTCTGATCATAGCATTTTCTGAACTGCGCTGGAATTACCTTGGCTTTCCTTACAGAATGGAAACTTTTCCTGACTTGATACCCATTCTACCCATTTTGCCTACCACAATTCAATCTGCAAGTGTTGAATGAATAAATGATTAAATGAATGCATTCTTCATGTCAAGGAAGAACCAACTTAGCTCTGTCTACCAAACAACGGATGCAACGCACAAGAGTCAGATAGTTTTCCAAGATAACTGGAGTACAACAGACTTCTTCAATGGGATTGGAAAGGATGTCTTCAAACCCTGCACATGGGGGCTTGGAAGGGCGAGCAGGGAAGGAGCCTGCGAAACACAAAAGCTGAAACAAAGGCCAAGATGTGTTTGCAGATAAAGTCTACCACTGGGGAAGGAGCAACCGAGGTTGTTTAGTGTGCAGAGAAGTGGATTCCTGAATGAGTGAAAATTAAATCTGCCGGGTGATTTGGAAGGAAAGATAGCATGCAAGATGATTTTAGCCACATAAACAAGAATGGCTATGTGCAATGAATTCTATTCAACCCCCCTGGCTTCCTGGCCTAAGCTGATTATTATTAAGCATTTATGTGGCATTTCATATGTACAAGTACTTTAGAATCATTTATTATTTATTCCTCACAACGTGAGAAAGCCACAAATCAAGGGCAGGGATAAAGTTAATACAATTTTATTAAACAAGAGGGGTGTGCCCAGCAGCAGGCCCTGCTTCAAGCAGGGAGTGTGAGCTCACAGGAGAAAATGGACTACAAGACAATTACTTATGGTTCTGTTTGTGTTGCAATTTACACTTTTAATCAGTATTAATCTACTTGACCCTGATCTCCTAGGATCTCCTGGGAGATCTCCTAGCGTCCAAGCAAGCTGCTGTGCGAACTCCACGGAAAGCCTGCCTCAGAACCGGCCATTCTATTGGGAGGTTCTCCTGCCCCTGCTCCCTTGCTCCCTTCCTCCCTTTCTTCCTTCTGATTCTAGCTTTTCATTCCTACAGTTCCTTTTTTTCCCTTTCATGCCTCACAGATCTCCTTTCTGTTCTTCCTATTTCTCTCATGCTTGGTTTTTCTCTTCCCCTACCTTATCTCCTTATCTGTCTCTGGCTCTCTCTCTGTCTTTCTCTCTCTCTCTCTCTCTCTCTCTCTCTCTCTCTCTCACCACACACACACACACACACACACACACACACACACACACACACAAACACACGCGCTACCCAAGGAAAAAAGCTGAATGTAATTGCTAGAAGGTCATTTCCTTTGCAAGGCAGTATTCCTTCACTGCCTTCTTTTGAGACCTGACACATGGAAAATTTTAACTCGATTTGTACCGGGAGAATAATGCTAGTGTTAATGCAAGTTGCTTGGAAGGTCGTTTAAAAACCATTCCAGGTTGTTTTACTCCCACTGCTAGTGTTCTGCAGGCACTTCTCATAAATGCTAATGAATAATTCACCTTGGTAGTATAGACAAACACAGGCTGGTGGTGGTATTTGAAAATCATTCAAACTGACTAATTAGTCATTTCCTTTAGATTTTATTTAACAAAGGAAAAGAAATTTGAGATATTTGGTGAATCATTCATCATTATGTTCCTGAAAACAATAATTTATTACTAATTTAGGGACGACTCAACCTATTTTAGGGAAGAACTCAATGGTCGTGAAGTTTAAAAATCTCAAGTAAACATACTACATTGCAAACATAATTTTATTTTTATTATACATTTAGTGAAGGTTTAATTCACCTAATTTTGAGGCATGAATAATAACATTTTATTAAGATATAATGAGAACAAAGAATGACTGAAAAACATTCTCCCTAAAATATTTTCAATAATATTGTTCATTTATGATCCCTTATTATGTGTTGGGTATATTGTTCTACATGGTGAACCTAAGACACAGAACTGAATGTAAAGGCTTTTATTTCCATGGAACATAAATTCTGAGGAGTTTATGTTGTAAAGTAAAAGAAAAAAGGAATTATTAAGTGATTCATTAGGTGACGTAAAGAGATGGTAAGTGATCATGATGGTGATGAAAAACATCGAAAGATTATACATAGGTGGACAGACAGATGATAGGATGCCTGGATTTCACAGAGAGGAGGAAGAAAATTAAAAGTGACTGTATGTTAGGGCTTATTAGCTGATAGTTTTAGAGGAAAGGCTCAGAAAAAACCTTTAGGGAACATGACAGAGACCATGTTACTCAGAGTGAGGTATGAGTGTTCCAAGAAGAAAAATAACCAAAGTGTGAGATCCTGAGGTGGTGGGAAGCTCAGTGTGTGAGGTCTTGTGGGTCTGTAGCCTTGTGAGTCCTTGAGAGAAGGGATAATGCATGGCCAAGGATCCAATTATTAGGGGTCTTCGAAAGCTCATTGAAAGTGTGGGTTATGCAAAAATCGTATCTGGATTTCAAAATATTTTGCCTTAATTCTACTTTTCACATATTTTTGAATTCTCTTTATGCACAGTCTTCCTTGTGCTTATCAAAATTTTCATAGTTCATAAGAATCATTTTCATCCTAGGGAATGAGTAATCTTAGTTCCCAATTACTGTTATGAGCAGGATGAATTTGCTAAACCATGACAAGTTTGTCTCTCTGTGCATACTTCCTTTTGAATTTATCATTCTCTCTTATTCAAGTCAAGAGATGTAACTTTTCACTGTGCCAATGGGGAGAAACCTCAAAGAACAGATGTTTTCCATTGTTGGCTTTTCAATGCAGTGAAAGGCAGAAAGTAATGAATACGTTTATCTAAGATTATAGTAAGATCTCCCTAGTTTAATAGGTAGACAATGTCTGCTTTCCTTCACTCCAATCCAAGCCAGTAACAGAAAAGGGAAGACAGTCACCTGAACTTGTCAGCTGTCATCTTTGGAGATTTACTCATTGCCAAAGCTCTTCTACTGACCTTACTTCTGCACTAAGTAGGCGACTGCCACGTTCACATCACTTCCTGTGATCAACAGACAGTGGCCTGAAGTTACAACAGACATGCTCAGTGGCATATATAACTTAGAGGACACTTACAAGCTAGTTGGGAAGCGATCTTGAAACTAATAATGGATGGTGTAATAAGACATGACATAAACAAATGAAAATCATTTTATCGGCCTTAAACAAATAACTTTCAGAATTTTGATGATACATAAGCTGTTGAGCTCCTCTCATTCTGGTGAGAAGATTTTTCAGTCAATGATCAATCCAGGCCATTTGGCCTCTTCTGTGTCTTGTCCTTTGTTTAAAAGAGAATGTAGGGCCCGCCGCAGTGGCCTAGCAGCTAAACTCAGGATCCCATATGATCGCCGGTTCTAATCCCGGCGGCCCCACTTCCCATCCAGCTCCCTGCCTGTGGCCTGGGAAAGCAGTTGAGGACGGCCCAAAGCCTTGGGACCCTGCGCCTGCATGGGAGACCTGGAAGAGCTCCTGGCTCCTGGCTTTAGATTGGTGCAGTACCGGCCGTTGCACTCACTTGGGGAGTGAATCATCGGACGGAAGATATTTCTCTCCGTCTTTCCTTCTCTCTGTATATCTGACTTTGCAATAAAAATGAAATAAATATTTTTTTAAAAGCGAGATAATGTAAACATGGAACTGTTTTCTTTATCAAAATAAAAGATTCTCATGACCAACAGGAATGACTGAACACAGAGTTTAAAGTTTAAGAACACTATTCTGAAGGCTTGTTCACATCTCTGAACTTTCTAAACTTCTGTTTGATGCAGAAGAATCCTTGAAAAAATAGAATAAGTCAATCTGTTTGTAATTTTGCAGAATAATTTCAATTGTGGAATGCTGCAGTATTAGCGAGTTCCTGTCTGGGTGAGTGTCAAGGACAATGTGTGCTCTTCTACGTGATCTCATTGTCTCATTATATGCAAATTCTCTTATTAAAGTGGGATGAATAATATAAAAGTGTTCCATGAGAGTCTTTTATTACTTTTAAGGCCTAAGCCTTAACTTTTTGTATATATGTGTATCTGTATGTTTATTATTAAAGAAGAACTTAATTTAAACATGTATGCATACACACATATATATGTGAAACATTAATATACAAACCATATGTGTACACACACGGATACACCCACCTAAATTTACCAAACAGATAAATGTAGATAGTGATTGCTTTTTGCAGCATAACCTCATCTCTGAAGCACAGTTCAAAGCAAAGTTTGACTTGCATATTGTTAGTGAGGTATTGAAGAGAAGTTAGAAAGGAAAAATAAAACTTCACCTGGTGTACATCTCATGTCTGTATTGCTCTTCTCTAGGCACAACTTTGTAAGCTAGGAAAGCAGGAGGAGCTGCACCTGTATCTGCAGAATAAATGATCCTCAAGTGTTCCTCAATAGGCCTTACTGTCTGCTCATTCAAAATCCTCATCTCTCGAATAAACTACTGTCACTGTGACACCCTCTCCACTGCTTCCTGAGTGGGAAGCAATCATGGCATCCATATATCCTTTAATGTTTGGCCAGAATGTCCTTCCTATGATGTCCTTCTTATGATGCTATCAATGTTGTATTTCGTTATACAAGAGGTCTTTAAATGCTTCATGGCAAATGCATATCATGAAAAAATTCAATGGCTTTAAACACTGTTGGGATTAAAATAGACTTAAGGTTCAATTCAATTCTTGCACAGGCTTTTTGAAGTATCCTTTTGAAAAAAAATTATAAACTCTTTAAAGCCAGAACCTCCATCTTTGTATTCAAGAGCTTGATGTTGTGTCTGGATCAGAATTCTGTGTTAAAACATGTATCTTATAATTTACAGAACAAATATTGTAAATGAAAGATGCCAGGCTCATCTGTACATCATAGAGCAGAAAAGTAGGATTTGGACGTCCCCAACAGTACACTCTTCCTGCCCTTCACACTCAGTTTGAATACACTGGTATTGTCAAATTAAATGTAATGTTTTGCATTTACAGAATAAATTTTGAGTCATTTTTATTGCTCTAAATTTCATGTGTTTCAGTAAAATAAGGAAGATATATGTGAATTTAGGATCATAGACCTCTCAAATAATTAGTATTAGAATCATTGACGGTGTTTTTTAAAATTTTAATATGTTTCAAATTAGAAATTAAACGGAAAAATTGATACAAAGAGGTAGTGAGATTAAAACAATCCTTTAATCCAAATTGCAACTTCTTTGTTTTATTATCCATGTAAAGTAATGGAGAAAATGTTACGATAATTGTAAGAACAAGAGGTTTAATAGATTCTAAAATCACAAGGTTGGAAATTGCCTCCAAAGATCCTACTATCATGAGCACTTTGAATGCTACATGACTGGGATTCACTTTTGAAATGAGAAGAAACAAAACAGCAGTATTTCTGAATCATTGAGAGAAGGGCCTGGCAGACTGCATCCACTCCTTCCCCTCTCACCTGGCTGCCATCAGGTAGCAAGGTTTGATTTCCTTTGAAAGTCCTTATTCAACTTACTTAAAAATACTCTAAGAACACAAGAGTTTTTGGACAAGAGATCACCTGTGTGAAGGGATAGAAATCACCTCTCATGTGCTGTTAAAGAAATAACATTTTGTGATGTCTTATTGTAACTTGTTAGAAGCTTCCACTTGGTGAATAGGAATGCTCTCCGCAGACTAAGGCACGACACAATATCCTTCTTTCCTGTTACCCTAAAAAAAAAAAAAAAAAAAAAAAAAAGACAAGACAAACCATGAAAAGATATATTTCATTCTTGCTTGTTAACTAAACCAAAAAAAGGCACTTCTTTCAAATTACTCTGAGGTAGTTACAAGGAATTTTGAAACCTCCATAAAGGCAATACCCACTTATTTCTTTTTGCTTCTTTATCTGATTTTATGCCATGGGATGGATGAAAACGCACCCTTAAGTAGAAGACTATTGAAGTCTTGATTTGGTCCCTCAAGTATGAAAACTGAGCAGGAGCTGGATTGGCTGCTTAGGAAAAAGGAGAGGAGATTTGAGGGAAACTGAAATAAAACATCACAAGCACATAAATTCTGTAAAATGCCAAAATTAAAAATGTGAATTTGACTTGGAAAGAAATATATTTATAAATTCTGAATATAACATTAAAATTGGAATAAATGAGAAGTAGTTAATAGTTCATGAAAAAGACAGAAACCCATTTTTATGTCTTATTCTCTAAAACATTTCAAGTGAAACCATGTGCTTACTTAAATATTTACCAGTTGCTTTATTTAGTTATTTAGAGTTACTATATTTCTTTTTAAAAGATTCATTTATTTTTATTGCAAAGTCAGATATACAGAGCAGAGACAGAGAGGAAGATCTTCTGTCTGCCGATTCACTCCCCAAGAGACCGCAATGGCTGGAACTGAGCCAATCTGAAGCCAGGATCCAGGAGCTTCTTCCAGGTCTCCCACGCAGGGGCAAGCTCTCAAGGCTTTGGATTGTCCTCTCCTGCTTTCCCAGGCCACAGGCAGGGAGCCGGATAGGTAGCGGGGCTGCAGAGATTTGAACCGGTACCCTTATGGGATCCCAGCATTTGCAAGGTGGGGACTTTAGCCACTAGGCTATTGCACTGGGCCCCAGTTACAATATTTCTTAAAAGCATCATAATAATATTCACTACAGCACTGTTTGCTGTTTGTGCTGCAAAAATAGTGAAACAACCAAAATGCCTGTCAAGGACAAAATCCTCATTTGATACTTTCTGTGACAAGAAGACTGGAAGAGACAGACCTATTTTTATTATCACATAAACGTTTTCAAAAATCTTTAAACAATAATTCCTTGTATAAACATACCCCAAACTATAGAAATTAGTGTCATACATAATGCTAAAATATTATATAAAATGGAATTAAAATATTAGTTTATTGTATTTTAAGGGGCCTTCAAAAAGTTCATCCAACTGCACACTTTAAAAACTGTATTTGGGTTTCAGTTTTTTAATAAATGATTTTTACATTTGATTGAATTTGTTGAAAGGAAAAGTGTCATGGGGAGGAAGAGACAATGAGAAGGTGAGAAGGCGGGGGATGAGAGGGAAAGAAATACATCTTTCATTCATTGGTTCATTCCTCTCAAATGACTGATCTTCCACCTGAGTGGTACAGGCTCAAACATGTTGGACCATTTTCCATCTTTTCTGGGACTCAAACGGGCATGTGATAACCTAATGAATTCTGCCACAAGCCCCAGATTTTAACTTTTTTTTTTTTTACTAAAATGAGCTTAACTTTGAATTTCATGTTTCCACAAATGTTTTGAAACACCCTCATATGTACTTGTATATGTAAATTTAGACAAAATATTCCCAGAGGAAATATACCAAACATGATATTTGGCAAGTGATGTAGGTGTTCAAGGGTGATTTGTCAAAGGGAACTTTAATTTTCAGTGTTTACATTTACACGAGAGGAATGCGTTCAGCCACTAAGAATTAAAACATTGTTTTACAAGTTTGTTTTCAGTGTTACAAACAGTCACTAGGGCTATGGCAGTGCCTGCATGATATTTTTCCTTTGTAGCTAGCTAGCCCCTTCAGCAGATACGGCCATGTTCTGGGGACAATACAAGGCAACATACCTTAGGCAAAACCCTCCTCTAATTATTAGAACATAATATATTGGGTAACAAGCAATCTGTCTCCTTACCCATATATCCCCATGTGAAATTGTTCCCTCGGAATATACCAGGAGCATTTAAAAAGCTTGTGAAAATGGGCATTAAAAATGGATTGAAAAAAAAAAAAAACTTTTTCAGGACCCAGGGCAGTGGCGCAGTGGCTAAATCCTCACCTTGTACATGCAGGGATCCCATATGGGTACTGGTTCATGTCCTGGCTGCTCCACTTCCCATCCGACTCCCTGCTTGTGGCCTGAAAAAGCAAGACAGGATGGCCCTAAGCTTTGGGACCCTGAACCCAGATGAGAGACCTAGAAGAAGCTGCTGGCTTCTGGCTTCAGGTCAGCTTGCCTCTGGCCGCTACAGCCAGCCACTTGAGGAGTAAACCAGCAGAGAGAAGATCTATTTCTTTATTTTTCCCCTCTCTCTGCAAATCTGCCTTTCCAATAAAAATAAATAAATCTTTTTAAAGAGAAAAAGAAAAAACTTTTTGCAGTAAAAATATCTTGTAAATATAGTTTATATTACTTTTGGGAAGTACTCATACCATTAATGTCTTATTTTTTAATGTATTTCAAAGGAAGGTGTACATATTATTTCTGTATATATAATATGTATGAGAGGGAGGTCTTTAATCTGCTGATTTATTCCCCAAATAGCCACAACAGCCAGGATTTGATCAAACCAGGAGGTAGGAACTCTAGCAAAGTCTTCCACAGAGTGGTAAGATTTTAAGTACTTGTGCCATCTTCTGTAATACACTAACAGGAAACTAGATCAGAAGCAGAGCACGCTGGAAATGAACCAATATTCTCCGTTGTGAGATGCTGGCAATGTGAGCAGTGACTTAACTCACTGTGTTACAACTCTGTCTCCAATAGAGGATCGACATTCTTGATTTACAGGTTGAATTTTATTTGTTTACTTGAAAAACAAAATCAGAGAACCCCTCTTTGGTGATTTACTCCCCAAATGCCTACAATGGCCACAACTGGATTCAGCTAAACGAAGAGCCTGCAAATCGATTTGAGTCTCCCATGTGGTGACAGAAACCTGTGCTGCTCCTGACGGTGATTGGGATGAGCCAGCGCTCAAACCTAGGCACTGATATGGGATGTGGCACCATCTGAACAATAAGGCTAAATGCTTGTCCCTGCACATTTTTATTCCATGTCCACCAGTTAGAAGTGAAGTCATAATATACAGGTTTCAAGACAACAGAGTCCTAATTGATGTACTTGTAACAGAGTGTGTATGATTGAAAGAAAAGATCCATTGAATATAAAGTTCCTTATTCTGGGCAATTAGCACTGTGGGTTTCAGAAAAGGGCAGTGAAGCACGGTATGACAACAAAGATATGTTATTAGCAATTCTTGGTTTATCACAGATCTGTGAAAACCCTGGCCTGCCCTTGGTCTTGTTAGTGGGGGTGGCTTCTTTATTATATGGTTATATGGTTTCATAGAACCGTGCTTTTGCTTTCAATTTGGGCAATAAACATTGTTTTCTCCCATTGGTAGAAAGCTTTCACGGGGCAGAGACCTGGTAAGCAATTGACAAATGAATCAATCATATGGGTTCAGTGAATACAACAACTTAGTTTACATGACAGAGTGGGCAAATATTTTTTATTTGCTTAGTTTCTCTATTACTTCAGAAATACAACTTCCTGCTGGTGTTTCCCACTCCTGGGACAGAAGTGGAACATGGCCCAGTGCTTGGAGGCTGTTATTTCCTGGCTTTGGATCCATCCAATTCTGGCCATTATGAAACATCTCTTTCTCTCTTTTTCTTTCTCTGTAACTCTGCTTTTCAAATAAGTAAATATTTTAATAACCAGGAAATAGAGATAAAACCACTTAGTAAACTATAGAGCAATTTAACCATTATCATTGCCATTTTGGTGAAAATAATGAAAGTATCAACTATATGTCATTCATTACTTTACAAATAAGGGATGTGATAACAATAAATGACCACACTACAAATAACTGAAATCACTACAAAAAACTTTACCCTGGTGACATCCCAGGTATCTGACCAACTGTACCTGCAAGCTTGGGGCTGCATGGTGGGGATGCTACCGCTGATGCCTCAATTTTGATAAAAGGGTTAGGTGGCACAGACATAGCTCTCACAATGACCAATACTTAGGGCTGACCTGGGCCATGCACTCTTCTGAAGTCTTCACCATGTATTAATGAAAATCATTTTCTCCCTAATTAACAAGGTAATCACTGCTTATTAGAGAAAACTTGAAATTATAAAAGATTGGATTTAAGGTTATCCTTAATGAATCATTCATTTCAATATTATATTGATAAAATTATTTCTTCTTCTGGAAAGTCACAACAAACAGTTTTAACATCATTTGGAGAGATCTTATTTTTAACATGATCTATTTGCATACATTTTCATATTAATATAATTAATCTTGCATTTTCCATGCTTTATGAATTTAATTTTCTATGTCTCTTGAATTTTATTTTTCAACTTCTATTTTCTTAGATTTCTGTGTTTCATTATATAGAGTACATGTTGACTTTTTTTAGCTTCTGTAATTATTAAAAAGACATTTTACTTTTAATTTTATTATTGATTGTCCTTTAATTTATGGCATGTATATTTTAATATTTGTTACTTTAAAAAACGAGCACAATAGGATAACATTCATTCTTCTTGATATCTAAAGGAGAGTTTAGCATTTTGGCCCATATCATTACTACCTTCTAGTCTGAAACTTTTATATGGTTGTACATATTTTTAATGTATTTCTATTTGAAAGAGAAATATCCCATCCTCTGTTTCACTCACCAAATGGTCACGATAGCACAGTTGAGCCAAGACAAAACCAGGAGCCTAGAATTCTATCCAGTCTTCCCCAGGGATGGCAGGGTTTCAAGCACTTGATAATCCTCTGCTGTCTCCTAGACTCATTCATTAATGGGAAGCTGGATCATAAGTTGGGTAGCTGGGACTTTAACCAAACAGTCTAATTCATCAGTAGCACCACAATGCCTGCTCCTGAATATTTTGATATGCCAGACATGGTGCTAGGTAAACTGTTTCATGCTTTTTTCAATATGATTCTTGGGAAAATATAAATTTTTATTTCCATTTTCCAGGAAAAGTATGTGAAACTCAAACTGTTTAGATTATTTACTGAAGATCTCTAAATGTACTTTTACTTACTTAATATATATATATATATATATATATATATATACATATACATATATATATTTAAACAAAAAGATGTATGAGCTGATTTATTTAAAAGCCAGAGAGACAAGGAGAAATCAGTCTTCTAACTGCTGGTTCATGCCTCGATTTACTGAAATAATATTGTTCCAGGTCAAAACCAAGATCTAAGATCCTCTCCTTGGTTTCTCTTGTGAAACCGTCATCTGCTGCTTCTCCGGGATGTAAGCATTATCTGGTTTGGAAACTGAGTATCAAGGACTCAAACCAATACTTTGACATGGACTGTGGCCATCTTAAGTCTAACTTGTTGTATCATAATATAAACCCCTGTATCTTTACTGACTAAAAGAATACACGGTATAGGGTATCATATGATGTTTTAATATATGTAGATATTGTATAATATTCAAATCAGTGTAAAACATACTTATTTCCTCAAAAATCTCACATTTTATGATGAAAACATTACAAATCTTTTCTTCTAGGCGTTAAAGCACATTTACATATACACATTGTCATTATACCCTCATCATACTATGAGATGGAACAACAGAGCTTACTCCCAACTCGGTATGGCATACTATCATCAATCAACATTTCCCATCTGCTCTTAATGTATCCAGCCATTCGTAACCACAGTAGACTTCAAACTTTTAATGGGATCAACATTTATCTCATATGTATGAAATAACATGATCCTTTTCTTTCCTGCTAATTTTAGTAAACATAAGAATCTCCAGGAATATCTATGTTGTTGCAAATTTGATCACATTTCACCCTTCTTCATGACTGGATATTATTCTGTGATGCATCCCCATCCCATTTCCTCATCCACTCCTCAGCTGATAAACATTTCTATATGTGAGGGCTTTTGTAAATATTGCTGCAATGCACAGAGCAATGCAGATGTTTCTTCCTCAGACTGATTTAATTTCCTTGAACATATAACTTAAGTGTAATTAAAGACCATAAGTTAATCCTATTTCTAGGGTTTTTTGTTAAGATTCATTTTATTTTTATTGGAAAGTCGGATATATAGAGAGGAGGAAAGACAGAGAGGAAGATCTTCTATCCGTTTATTCACTCTCCAAGCAGCTGTAATGGCAGGAGCTGAACTGATCTGAAGTCAGGGACCCAGAGCCTCTTTCAGGTCTCCCACACGGGTGCAGGGTCCCAAAGCTTTGGGTTGTTCTCACTGCTTTCCCAGGCCACAAGCAGGGAGCTGGATGGAAAGTGGAGTCGCCGGGATTAGAACCAGTGCCTATATGGAATCCTGAGGTGTGCAAGGTGAGGACTTTAGCTGCTAGGCTAATGCACTGGGCTCTATTTTTACTTTTTAACAATGAACCTCTGTACCGTTTTCCATGATGATTGCATTTTTCTGCATTCCCACCACAGTGTACAACTAATTGCTCTATTTTTACCTCATCTGTGGAAATAGCCAGTCTGACTGGAGTAAGGTACTCTCTTGATGCGTTGTTGTTTTGCAAGTTTCTTTCTGTGCTTGTTGGCCTTTTGAATGTCTTCCTTTAAGAAATTTCTATTTAGATCTACCTCCTATTGTTTAATTGATTATTAGTATTTTTGCTGGGGAGTTGTTTGAATTTCTTATACATTCCAGGTACTAACACCTTGTCAAATACAAAGCCTGCAAATTATTTTCTGCCTTTCTGTGGGCAATCTTCATTTTGTTGATTGATTCTTTTCTGAAAAAAAAAACTTTCAAAATCTGATAAAATCTCATTTATCTATTTGGGTGCTTTGCGTGTGTTTGGAGTTTGACCCAAGGTCAATAAATTAAGCTGGCACATGCCCACGTTGAGATTTGAATCCAGCACTCTCAATTTCGAGGGAATATGACCTCTGACAAACCATACTACACCACCGTAAGGATACTTTGTTTATCTACCCCTTTTAACGTTGTCCTTAGATTTTTAATATATAATTATGAAGAATGCATCCTAATAGATAACTTTGTAGATGACTTGGTGAACTGTTCCACAGAGGTTTAGCCAAAGAAGTCAGAGGCATGTAGTAAGGAGTATTATTCTAGGACATTTAGAATTGGGTAGCAATCCCCACAGGGGTTGCACCTACTCTTCACATCAAAGAAGGCATTCCAGACAGGCACTTTTTGGTGGAAACCTGAAAGATGAGGTGCTTGGTGACTAAGAAACTTGAGGGAAGTGAATATGACTGGGGATCCTTTATTATTTTTGACAGGAAAAAGTGAAAATGACAGATAAAAGGAAGTAGGAGAAATGAGAAATGCTGAAAAGGAAATTCTAAAATGGCAGCTCTAAATTTATGTTTGTTGAGCTGTTGGAAATAATGGGAAGCTCAGTCAAGCCCAAATCCCCATCACGATACTAACATGCCAATTGGATTCTGAGGGAGTCTCTGAAAACAAAATCATTGGCATACTAATGTTAGTTTTGTAACCACATAAAAACCTTAAGACTAGGACAAAAATCACACATTAACCAAAAATAATGGTGGTGTACAATTTCCATGGTGATTAAAATATTATTTTTATTTTCATTAAAATAAAAGTGAAATAGATATCTTGTAAAGAGGTAAATAGAGTTTAGCCCAGTTATACTGGTTCAGTAGAAACCAAATTCCACTTTTTGAATTGCATATAAATTCACCATAAATTCAAATAGATTTAATTGCAAATGTGGAAGGAGAAGCAGGATTAATCCAGTCAAAACAGAGTGTAATACATAGGAATACCTAAAACTATGATGACTTATCAAGGGTTTAAATAATAGACCCCAGCATTTTTAGAAATTCAGAAGTTATAAATGTATTGGAGTGATATCAAATTCTTCCTCTCGTAGATTTCCTTACAAATATAATTTAGCTCTAAACCAAATTTGTAGACATAAGTAACTGAAAATCCAACTTTGGAGAAATTACATAACACTGAGCTATATGTTCACCTTCCATCAAAAACAAAATAAAGCATTCTTCAGATTTCACTAGGCAACCAGGCAATCAGAGAAATTATTAGAGGTGAGGATAGAAATGGAAGTGATATCCTGTGCAAAATGCAGCATCTAAGAGGAAAATTTACAATTTGCAAAGATAGAACATTAGCCTGAGAGATGGATGGGTTAAGGGCTTGTGAAAGATTCAAAGCAACTTTTTCTCAGAATTTTTCCTAAGTGTCTAATATTTCTTTTCTTTAAATTAAGTAAAATTTATTTTACGAAGAATAAGTTGGGTACATGGGAATCACCCAATCAGCAGAAGGAGAGTGACTGAGAACATGGCCTTAGTTTAGACAAGTTTATAGGGAAGCACTTTACCACCTGTTTCAGTTTCCTCATGTGTGCACATCAAAATAGTAATAGGTAAGTCTTCTATTGTTGCCAAGATTAATGCAGATTATGTATGTAAAAAATCTTACTTCAGTAGCACACGCGGACTATCCACAAAATGCTGGCCTGATGAAGACACTGACAAAGACATTGTAACGATGGTGATAATGATGACACAGAAAGAAAGCCTCAGCTAAAAGAAAACGTGTAATCATGCTTTGTGGTTGAGTGGTTGCTGCACTAAGAATGGCAGTGAGGCTGGGGATGAGCCCTGTATCCACTGTCAAGTCATTTCCCATTGAACCCGCTTCTGGGTGTCACAACCTACAGAAAGTAACCAAGACATCAACCATCAGATCTGGAAAGTAACATCTTAAGTAGTGGCAGCTGTTCAGCTCCTTTGCAATCCTCGTTCCTTTCAGAAATAATTTCTCTACCTGGGCAAGAGGAAACCGTTCTCTGCTGGTTTCCCTCCTATCTTGCTGACTGCCGTTTCTCAGTCTGCATTGATCGATTTTTTCACACTCCCAACTGTAAAGTAATGGTATGCCAGAGACTTTTTAGATTTCTCCTTTGCCTTATTCTGAACTCACTCATTGGGTGAACTGATCCATTTACATGCCTCAAATAAATGTTCACCACATTGCAATAATCACCGTACTTACATATCAACTTTGATTTCTCTCTTGAAATCCAGCTTCCTCTGTGCCAACACATGCCTATTCAACTTGTTCTTCCTCTGGTGAATATATTTCAAAAAGTTCATGGAAAATAGGACTAAAAGATACATTCTGGTGCAACACATTTTCAAAAACTATGCATATAAACAGTTAAAATTTAGTGAAAATATGTTTTATGAGGTTTTTTTTTAGCAAAACAAGCTTAATTCTGTTTTTCTTGAAGTTTTCAAAGTATTCTATATCTAATGTATATTTAATTTTCTTTAAGACTTATTCTTATTGGAAAGTCAGATATACAGAGAGGAGGAAAGACAGAGAGGAAGATCTTCCGTCTGATGATTCACTCCCCAAGTGGCCGTAATGGCCAGAGCTGAGCCAATCCAAAGCCAGGAGTCTGGAGCCTCTTCTGGGTCTCCCAAATGGGCACAGGATCCCAAGGCTTTGGGCTGGCCTCAACTGCTTTTCCAGGCCACAGTAGGGAGCTGGATGGGAAAGGGGCTGCTGGGATTAGGACCGGCACCCATATGGGATTCTGGTGCGTGCAAAGAGAGAATTTTAGCTGCTAGGCTATCATGCCGGGCCATAATCTATATTTCAAACTTCACATGTGAAGCAGCTCTATTCTAAGCATTACACCCCCCATGCCCTTCCCTAGCTTATTTCAACTCTATTTTTCTCCCAGTTTTGGATTTATCCTTGTTTTATACTTTTACGTCTCATATCCTAATTACATTTGAATAAAACTTCTGAGAGTTCAGAAGTCCAAATATGTCCATAAGTGACCATCACTTCTGCCCTGCTTTCTTTATTTTCCCCTTGGACTCTGCTCATTATCCTCAATAGAACACTAGGAGGTTTCCCCTTCCAGTCATTGAGCATTTTCCCACATAGGGCCGGTGTGAAGTGGAAACAGCCACTATAGACCCATTTCCAGAGGGCCTATGCAGCCACTTTCAGATGGCATCCACATGCATCCTGGAGTTCCCAAAAAGTGCCTCCAGCCCCATGACCGTGTCTGCCCCCTACAGGCCCCGGGTGCAGAGGGATCTGGCAGAACATGGCTGCTAGCTTTCCCTACTTCCAGTCTTGGTTGCCCACCTGTAAATTCCTTTATGCTCTTTTATCCTCACCCTCAACTCCTGTGCCCAAGTCCGGGCTGCCTTTTTCTTCGTTGCTGAGTTATTACCATAGCCTCCCCAGTGATTGTCCTACTTCAGTCCTTGCCTCACTCTCATCCACTTTCAAAATGTGACTAAAGCTATCTTTTAAATTATGTTGGCTCAATCACTCTCTGCTCAAAGCACTCTATGCTTTTGAACACAACCCAGAGTAATATTGACCTATTTACTCTTGTTTCTCATTGTCTTTTTGACTGAGCTCCCTTCACATTCTGTTATTCACTGTTTTATTTCTCAGTCACACTTCCTTCTTTTCTGTTCTTTAAGCATTACAAGCCTGCTCCTCCTTCAACCCATTGAACTTGTGATTAGCATTGCCTAAAATGAAGTTCCTCCCAGTATCCACAGCATGGACTTGTTCACTTCATGCCTGCTACTTCTACTCATATTTCAAGCTACTGTACAGGCAAAACTATTCAAAAGGGAACCACCTGTCTGTCTCTAACTCGCTGTCTTGGGTTATTTTGATTCAGAAAATTTAACATTATCTTGAAGATTTCTTATTTTCACTGCTATATTATTAATAAACCAAAAATGCTTCTGGTTCATAGCTGGGGAAAATACTTATTGAGTGAATGAATGTCTGGAATAGAATGGAAAAAGGCCATGCCTGGGAAAGGTGTCTTCCATTTCTTGGTTGAGATCATTAGAAACAAAGCAGAACAAATCAGTGAGTGCCTAGAAGATAATCTATGCCTGGTAAGGATCCAATCAGCATTTGATTTAAACCAACCAGTCATATGGTTTGAAAATGTCAATACCGTGTGTGACATTTATCCCTATTCCATGTTTCTCTTGATCAAGGGACGTTTTAAAGATGATTTTGTTACAAGAAAATAGTATCTTCTCATATTACCCTAAAGGGCTGGTACATTTTTCTTAAAAGATGTATTCGCATTATTTGTGGGATAGAAAGCAATTTGGCCACACATTAAAATATAATTTTTGGAGCCAAGAAATTCTCTTCCCATTTCCCTAAGGTCTCTACTCTGCCTTCCAGTAAGATCTCCTGGTATAAGCCTGGCTAAACAAAGTAAACTGCACATATATTAATAGGAAAACAGCTGTTGCAAGAGCAATATCACCAACTAATATTAGGGCAATATATTTCAGTCTCTGAAGACAAAGAGCTTTTCAGTTCACCTTTGCATTATAACATTTGCACATTCATAAAAACGGGGGAGGGGAAGAAGGTATTTCAAACCAAGAATTGAACCCTTACAGAGGAAACTTTGAGTTAGGATCCAGATCATTTACATGAGAAGAGAAAACAACGGAGCCAAGACCTTATTAACCTGTGCTTGTAACATGTTTTTGTTTATATTAACCTATGATTATTGGCCTGATAGTGTTTCATGGGACTCATATGTTTGAGACCAACTCAGCCTGTATGATCCCTGGCTGCTCTGCTATGTTTTCCCCCGACCCCCAGAAGACATCTGCCTTGTTTCCTTCTTTCCCTGTTTTCCATGGCTCTCAGTCCAAACAATCAATCCCTCTGATTCCAAGAAGCTATCCTGTGCACCTTCAGTGTGCGTGGACATGGTCCTCTTCTGAAATGGAAGCTGATGGGACCCTTGCCATCACCTTCAGTTTACGCTGCATGTTTACTGAGTGTGTGCACAACAGTGGACATGTGTGTCTCAATGGGCTTTATGGCCCATTGAGAAGAGAAGTAGGTTTTACACTTTGAGTGACTGTTAAAGAATCTAACAAAACAGAATCTGTCTCCGTGAAGTCTCACTGGGGAAGCAAGTGCATATGGGAGTAGATACTGCTATGTTAATAATGAGGAATCTGGGCTTTGTGATTGGACCTACTATCCTTTGCTGAATGATTTTTGCCAAGTTTACAAACAACGGGAGATAAAAATGTGACCCTCAAGGTGGTAGTTGCAGGAATTGAAAGAAATGATTCATATTCATTGAAATGATTTACTTGATAGTGAGTGACTGAGTTTCATGTTAGATATGGCCTTCATGTGGTTAGCCTAGAGCAAAGACGGAACAGTTAGGGTGTTTGACAGATCAGTCTATCCATTTTGTCATAGAAGGAAAAAGAATAGAAATGTTGACTGTGGAATCAGATAGGCATGAGTTCAACTCCATCATGCAATAGTTATCTAAAGATTGGGACTCAATTCAGGTCTTTAACGTGGGTGGCAGTGACACAACCACTTGAGCCATAATCTATTATCTCCTAGGATTTGCATTGGCAAGAAACTGGAGTCAAGAACCAAGGGTGGAAATTGAGCCCAAGAACACTGATACGAGACACATGCATCTTAACTACCGGCACAAATTCCTATCCTTATAGGCATTTTCCAAGACATTCAACTGTGTGTTTTCCTCGTGGAGTCATGCATACTTATATCAGAGAGATCTGATGAGGATTGTAAGGACTTTATGAAGAGTTCATGACTGCAAATGTGTTCATTTCTTTTCCTTGAGGGCAGGGCCTTGTTTCTTCAGTCCCTATGGCAAGGGTAACTAGATGACTGCCCAACCCTGCTCTCTCCTTTGAACACACAGTTAGGGTGCCTTTCCCAGGCTCCCTTGTACTTGGTGTGATTTATGACTGCCGCCTCTCCAATGGAATGTGATCAGAAATGTGGTGTGCCACCGTCAGGAACACCCCGTCGAAACCTTTCACTCTTTCTCCACATACTTTTCTTTCTATCAGCTGGATACAGATGATGAAAGTACACATGGTGTTGGTAGAACAAACAAACAAAAAACCAGCAGCCTGCCTTCTTAGATGACCAGATGAAAGCTGCTTCACCAAGCTGGACACCTGACTAGGACTCCTACATGAAAATAAATAATTAAACAAACAAACCTGTTTTCTTCGGCCACTAACAGTCTCAGAGTTCCTTATATCTGCAGACTAACCTATTCTGATGTAGTATATACCTTTTTTTCTACCTTCAAACTTCTCAAACTTCAAGTCACAAATTATGCACTCTGTTGCTTTTGATATTGTTACTACTAGCAGTGATTAAGAGCATATTGCAATGTTTTTTGAGGATATTGTTTCAAGACTTGCTGATTCTCAAGGCCAAATATGTAGCTTTTTAAAAAAATAAGGTAAAATATTTCCCTGTTTTTCTTTAATTTTTACAATATTATTTGCATTAAATTTGCTTGTTTTCTGTTAGGTCATGTTTATTATTCTTTTGGGAAAGCCTTTGATGAAGGCAAATATGATTATTCCTTTGTTGCATTGTGGGATATTTTCTTACAGTAAATACTTAACAATATATTATTTTTAACTTAATAAATTTTCTCGTTAAGGACTCCCTACTGATTTCATGTTCTAAATTTTTTTTCTCCACTTCCATGTTTGGTATTCATTTCAATTTGTTTAGAAAAAAATACCAAGATTGCATGCAAACTCCTTCTTTTCCAGCTATCATGTCACCTTGACTGCCAATGGACTTCACACTGATCAGATCATCTTTTTAAAATTCAGCAGCTTTATCTCAATCACTTTTTTTTTCCAATTAAGTAGGTGGGATCTAAGTGATCAGAGGAATATTCTTCTCTCTAATATTTTAACTTTTATTTTGTCAGAATATATCTCTCATCTCTCTTTAAATTTGTTGTATAATTTATTAATGTTCTTACCATTGCTTTGATGATTTCATTAACATGCTGTTTTCCTGTCAGATGCTGTTAGTGAAGATGATCCAACAAAGCAGAGTTTAGCTGATCCCCATTATCTGATTAGCCAGTCTGCACATTCCAACCTGACACTACCTATATTATACTCATCTCATGCTTGCTGTGTTCAGATATTTAAGATCTGTGTATTCAGCCAATTTAAATTAAGTTGGCTATCAAGATTTCACAAGTTGCTGCATGCAGCACTTCACTATGTGCGTGATCAAGATAGAGGATCAAATAATCATCTACCACATTCCCTTTGGCTAATATAATCTTTGTGATTTCAGCCAGAAAGTTTCTAGTTACTCTAATCTATTCTTTGGGAATCCAGGCTCTTGATTGCTAGTGGCCCTGTTTTTAGAGAGAGGGGTTATTTTCTAAGAGCAGTATGGATAAATTGTCTTCAGTGTAGGTCCCCAAGTGATATACGAAGAAGGGTAGATGTTTAATAGGAGCCAAACTAAGGAAAAAAGTAATACAGTTCCAACATCAATCAATCAACCAATAAATCAATCTTTTTATTGAATCTGCTAAATGCTCTGCATAGTTCCAAGAACTAAAGAAAATACAGGCACTAAACTGAGACTGTTTCAGTGTTTTTTTTTTTTTTCATGATAAGTCACAAAGGAACAAATCAAGATAGCTAAAGCAATAAAGTACATTTATTGGAAGATTATGGATTAGTGCAATCTATTGAAGGAAATAATACTGCAGTCATCTAGGAATAACCAGTAGGAACATCACCTGATGCTTGCTTGACTGAGGTCATGCTTCTCTTTGTTTCTGCCTCTTATACAGAAATATCAGCTCCATTGTCATTATTATGAATTAATTATTAGGAATTGACTTGTATGAGTCAGGACTGCAAGTCCCCAAATCTGCAGAAAGTAAAGTTAAAGCAAGTTGAAGACCAAGGAGAGCTGATGGTGCAGTTCCAGACTGATTTGAAGGCTTTAGAATCAAGAGAAGTAATTATGTAGCTTTTGTCTGAAATCCAACAGACTTGAGATCCTGGAAGAACTGGTGTTTCATGAAACATCAGGAGACAGGAGAAAGTACCAATGTTCAAGTGAGGTGGGAACAACTGTTTCTTGAGAGCATGTCAGATCTTTTGTTCAAGTCAAAACTTTGGTTCAAGGGATGGAAATCATGCAGATTTTAAAGAGAAATCTGATTTATTCATTCTGCCTAATTAGAGCCATTTCTAATATTATTCAAAGACAGAAAAATCCAGAATAATGTTAGGTGGAGTATCTGTGTGTATGATGGCTCAGGAAAGCTGACACATAAAATTAACCCTCACAGAAAGCACAGGCTGTTGGGAAGGAAGTTCTGTCTTAGTGGTTTGAGAATCAAAGAGGCACGATATCTTCCCCTCCACTTTCCATTTGGAAAAATCCAGAACTCTAGTTTGACTGGTCATTTTAAGGAAAAATTGCCATAACTGCCAAAGTGAAATAAATTATAATTATACAGAATCAACACTTGATTTTATCCCATGATTTAGGGATGGGAAGGACTATTTTAACTAGCAAGTTTGTCCTCTGACAGAAACGTATAGCTAAAATTGGCAAGAGGCAGACTCTTCAAAGAAATGGGAACGGAAGAGTAAAGTGCAGGCAAAACAACAAATAGCCATGACATAGATGCCCTGCTCTCAAAGAGCTCACAGCTATTTAGAGGAGCAAAGCCAACACAGTGCTTCCTGAGTAGCACATAATGATATACCTACCCCACATGGACGGGTCCAAAAGGTACACAGTGGTTCATAAAATACAAAGCCAGAAAGGCTGTTATAATCAGAATATGCTCCATAACCGAAGCAGAGTTCATACTGGGCCTCAAAAAATCCAGATGTAGGTAGGGAGATTAGCTGAAGTATTTAAGGCAAGGAGAGTGTATGATGTGTTATCAAAAAGAACTGCCAGAGCAGAGAGAAAGAAGGCCTTATGATGAGTCAATAGACATTTGACCATTGGACTAACATATTGTGAGTTATGTTCTCTCTGTATCCTTGACATTAGTGTATGTGTGTGTGTGTGCATATGTGTATATATATGTTTGTATATATTTACATATGTTTGTATATATTGTTCTCTCCTTTCTTCCTGAAATTGGGTCATTTTGTAAAAATTCACTTCGTTCTCACCTTCTAATGTGACTGAATGTTTCATCATCCAGCCTGAGATACTCCTGGTTTAAACTGGAATTGGATCCAGTATTTCTCATATGACTTCTCAAACAAAATCGCTTTATTCTCAAAGAAAACTCACTTTGATATAATAATCACTGCTGTTTTTTTTTTTTTTCTTATCAGTGCACTACCCCTTGCTCTTGATCACTGAGGATTTTGAGACAGTCCTCATCGTCCTTCCCACTCCAAGTTCAAAACATCAGAAATCCATGTGCAATGCCCATGCAAAATTCTGAGCTCATGGCTCCTTGGTTTCTTCACCTCTAAAGACTTTTGTCTACATTTCACTCCATTCTCCCAGTGCTGCAGCTGCTCTCTGAAGACAGGATCACCCAGGATGGTTTGCATTACTTCAACAGCCTTGAGCTCAGTGATGCTGCAGCATTGTTATTATCATAACTTCCTTCCTGCTTTCTAACCATGTTACATCACTCTCTAGGTACTTGTCCCTTCAAACTGTTGGAAAACTTAAAATTCTTAAGTCCTCTGTGTCTTCAGTCTGTTACCAATCCTAACTTGTCACCTCTCCTTCCCTAATCCTACCAGCAAATTTTCTCCAAATGTGAATCGACTCATCCCTCTCTTTAAGACAAGATATTTTTTTTTAAATCTAAGTGAAATGCACACTTTCATCCTTGACTCCACTTCTTCATTTGTCTCTAAGGGCATAATCTTTCTCTCCTCAGTATTGTCATAAAGATTTTCTGCATTTTCTCTCTTAAAAATATTTTTATTCCTTATTTAAAAGGCAAAGCAAAAAAGGAAAGAGAGACAGAGATAGAGAGAAAGACAGAGAAGAGAGATCTTTCATCTAATTGTTTATGATCTAAATGCCCACAACAGTCCCTGGTGGGACAGGTCAAAGGCAGAAATCTGGAACTCCATCTAAATTTCCTTACTGGGGCCTAGCGGCGTGGACTAGCGGCTAAAGTCCTCGCCTTGGATTCCCCTGGATCCCATATGGGCGCCAGTTCCAATGGCCTGGGAAAGCAGTTGAGGACGGCCCAATGCATTGGGACCCTGCACCCTCATGGGAGACCCGGAAGAGGTTCCAGGTTCCTGGCTTCAGATCGGGGCGCACCGGCCCGTTGCGGCTCACTTGGGGAGTGAATCATCGGATGGAAGATCTTCCTCTCTGTCTCTCCTCCTCTGTGTATATCTGGCTGTAATAAAATGAATAAATCTTTAAAAAAGAAAAATAAATTTCCTTACTGGGTAGCAGGAAGCTAAGGTCTTGGCCACCAGGTGCTGTTTGCCCAGGCACTTCAAAAGGAGATAGAATTACTAGAACTTAAACTAACATTCCTATATGGGTTGTGGGCATCCCAAGTGGCAGCTTAACCCACTGTACCACAAAAAACACCCATCTCTTTTCTTTTCTCTAAATCCTTCGCTATAGCTTAGAAACATGTTTAGAATTTTCTTCCACAAGTTTATACTGTGTCTCCCATTTGGGCTCAGGGGCCCAAGGACTTGGACTATTCTCTGCATTTTTAGCATGGACTTGGATCAAAAGTGGATAAGCCAGGACAAGAATTGGAGTTCATATGTTGGCACTTGCAGGCTGAAAATTAGTGTGGTATGCCATTGTGCCAACCCCTATTTGTTATCATTCTCTTAAAAATATGCAGATTATGTTTCACTGTACTCCTAAATTCCACTTCAGTCTTCCTTATTGTCAAATGCAATGGCTGTTTTCCATATCATCATTCCAACAACCTCTGCATTTAACACTTTGCCTTTTCTGTTCTCTTTGATTCTTTTTGCTCCCTTTGTGTCAATCTGTGAATTCTATTTCCAATTTCAGTATTCCCCAGGGTGCACTCTTCCAAAATTTTCTGTGTGTGACTCTCTTCCAGCATTCTGGTTCCCACTTTCAGGATGATGATTCTACAGATTTTCATTCCAGAACTCTATGATGCATAGGTTTTAAACCTAGATACATAATTGCAGATATGTCTGTCTGGATATGCTCTTAATGCTTCAACAACATCAGTACAAAACTGAATGAATTACTAACCCTGTTTCTCCAATAATTTCCTCCTCAGATTGAGAATTCTCAACTACCTAACCACTAACTTTAGAAACCTGAATAAATTCTCCCAGTGTCCCTTTCTCTTTAACCAAGAGTCGCTAATTGAATATCCAGAACAAATCTGTTCCTTAGACTGATCGCCATTATTACTGCTCTAGTTATAGGCATCCATTACATTTCTCCACTGTAATTTCCTTGTAAATGGTGCCTAATATTCATTTCATCCACAAACTCATCCATTCTATTTATTCTTCACGTAGTCAATAAAGGGTTTCTTTTCCTAAAGCTCAGGTGTGAATATTTTATTTTCCACTTTGATATTCGTCAGTGGTATTTTTCTTCATTGTCTTTATACGATGTGGCTTCATTTGCCTTAACATGAGATGCAAACTTTCTTTCCTAATTACTTTAAAAGGGTACAATATTTTTTTTATTTAACTCAGAAACATCATTTTTTATAACTTCCACAAATGGGATTGAACATGCATAGATTCCCATAGTACTTTTTCTTTCTTCTGAGTTTTTGTTCATGCTTTAAACATTATCCTAATTGTCACTTGTCTTTTACTTCATTTATTCTACCCATTCTTTTAGGCATCAGGCTTCACTTTATGTAGAAAATATCTGCTGATTATTTTGTGATTGGGCTAGAGATTAGTGCAGAGAACAGAAGCCACTACAGGTATGTCAATCAAGAAGGAATTTAGTAACCAAATATAAGGATTACAATAGTGCTACCAATTTTTGTGCTAATCAAGGATATCCAAGCTATGCTGTAGGAACAATTTAACTTTAAAACTTCTAATTTAGCATAAAAATGTTACCTTTTTCTTTTGCTATATTTTCATGTTGGGTTAGTAGAGGGAGTTTATACAGAGATCATACCAACTGAAATTGGGACGATTTTCACAGGTCAGAGAGATAGGTTGTGGACAATCTTACAAGACTAATTCTGGAGGTAACGTTTATTGTTCCTTATCATCCAGGGGCCAAGATTTGACACATAGCCTGATACACCTAGTATGGGTCCAGGTTATATAGTTTTCCACGTGGTTGGGAAAATTGGGGACTGAATATTAATAAGACTATCAGAAAGATGTAGAGAGTGAAGCTTGGAGAGGCTAAATAATTTTCGCTAAGTTTCAGCTAACTGTTGGTAGAATTAGAGTTCAGATTATGTTGTTCAAAGCATTTACTGCCTGTCTATTTTGGTCTGTTCATTTAAGATATCTCCCGTGAGAGAACTGTTTCCAGGCCCTCTGACACTTGGCTTACATGGACCGAGTGATAGTAAGTAGCTAAAACATACACTATTTCTAATTAGTGGGTTTAGTAGACAACATGGAATTTTTCTGTTACAAGCATAGCTGTTTTCCAAGCAGATGCTGTACCTTTGACCAGCACTGAAGAGGCTATAAAGCAGAGCTTCAGGCATCCTACTGCCAGTAATTATCATGAGCAACAGGTAGGCTTACACAGCTGTGGGCCATTGAGACTTTGACGTTGCTTGTCACCTTAGTATGATCTAGCACAATCTCATAAACACAAATCTTGAAAAAGTCACTCAAGCATTCAAGCCGAAACTGAACATCTCGGATTCAATAAAAACTGGGTTCTAGGAGACTCTCTTAGAAAGGTCTGTGAGCAAGTTCTATATGGCCTGAAATTAAAATGACTCATGGTAAGGTTCTGATTATGTACCTCTCTTAGAAAGATCTACATTCGCAAGTAAGCATGGGGGAAGTGGAAGGTGGGGGAGAGGGAGACCAACAGTGAGCTTATGTGCTCCTGTGATGATCCCTGCCCATGTATCCCTTCACAAAGGAGGGTGGCAATGGCAGAGGGCAGATTCAGATAGCTGACAGTCCTTCAGGGACCCCATGGAATGGGGACATGGTAATTAAGTTGCTGACATCCAAAACTAGGGAAGAAATGACATTGCTAATAGCAGTCCACTGAAATAACAGTAATTATTAATCACTGGCATGCCCCCTTATCCCTCTCTTTCCCTTTCATAATCACATCTTCTCCTCTCTGCTTCCCAAATCAAGCATCTTTAATAACCTTGTAGAAGTTTTTTATTTGGCAGCCTCCCGTCCCCTCTGCTCAAATCAATAGACAAAAATAAAGATAATCTACATTAATTTGGTTGCGGTTGTTTTAACATCCCCTGAAACCTTGAAGTTCAGCAGTACTGGGCCAGCTTGAAGAAAACCTTTCTGACAGGAAAGCGAATTGAAAAAAAAAAGTTCCCTAGTTTGCTAGGCTTATAAGCCTAGGGCAAGTTTAATTAAACTCAATGGAGCATTTTAAAGTGAAGAAAAAATTAGGACAGCAAGAAAAACGTGTTGATTGTTTCCTAATTATGCTGTGGACTTTCTCTCTAATGCATCCCTCCACCCCCTGTCTTTCTCTAAATAAAAAGCAACTGGCACGTTAAGTTTGCACATGGAAGATTACATCTTCTATGCATTATGCAGCAACCAAACATAGCATTCCCATTCACCTCCATGCTTTTCTTTGGAGGGGGTGAGGGGAGACTTTCATTGTTTTGTTATTTCATAGATACACTTAATCAAATATCAAAAATAAGAGAAATAAATAAAAGGTACACATTGGACTCCAACATTTTCCAACCTTTTGTTCAAAGAAACTGTCTTTGATTATTCCATCATCCAGTATGGAGTCCATACTTTAAAAGATTCGGTTTAGTGAACACTATGTATTTTTACTTTTTTTAAAGATTTATTCATTTTATTACAGTCAGATATACACAGAGGAGGAGAGACAGAGAGGAAGATCTTCCATCCGATGATTCACTCCCCAAGTGAGCCGCAGCAGCCGGTGCGCGCCTATCCGAAGCCGGGAACCTAGAACCTCTTCCAGGTCTCCCACATGTGTGCAGGATCCCAAAGCATTGGGCCGTCCTCTCCTGCTTTCCCAGGCCACAAGCAGGGAGCTGGATGGGAAGTGGAGCTGCCGGGATTAGAACCGGCGCCCATATGGGATCCCGGGGCGTCCAAGGCGAGGACTTTAGCCGCTAGGCCACGCCGCCGGGCCCACTATGTATTTTTAAAAACACAATTTTGTCTCTTCATTTTCATTCAAAAGAGACATTAATTAACACAAGCTAATCTTTCCAGAACAGGATAATCACATTGATGGTATAATTTTATCCAAAAGCCAAGAAACAAGACCAGGAGACATAACGCATTCATTTCATTAACAAATGCCTAATATGCCCCACCTTCTAGGTTGCTTAACTGTATGTATGTGAGTCACATTAGGACTTGGGAAATAGGCTCATTGACCTTGGTGACTGCAGACATCCTGGCTGGGGATACACATGCTAGAAGATATGGTGACCATTAGTGTTCCCTCAGATTTGTCAGGAGTCTTGTGGGGAGAAGGATGTTGTCTGGACAGGAAGTAAAAGGGTGGCTTCAGACAAAACCCTGGGGCCAGATAGTCCTTAGATCATCAGCTGAACATCGGGGAATATCAGGATGAATTTCAAACAATGCCATAAACTTCGTTTAAGAAAAATTGTAATAGTCCACATTTGAATAGTACTTACTATGTACCAGCAACTGCTGTAAGTAGTGTGCATATGTGTGTTTGTATATATATAAATATATTTACATAGCATATGTGCATGTACAGATGTGTAATATATATGTATACACACACACACACACACATATATTCTGATTTTGTCATCTTGACCCTCCTGTAAAACACAGAAATGTTACGCTCAGCCCAAGGTTACATAAACACTGAGGATCAGATCAGGACGCAGGTCAGTCTTAGTTATATTTTCATGGAGCAGACTGCTGCCCTGCGCCTACAGAGAAAATATGGAATGTACGTACATGTGAGAAACCCCCAACTTTCTTGTCACTAAGAATTCTTCCGTTTATTTACTTATTTATTTTTGACTACAGAGGCTCCTGTGCTATGAGAGATCTTAATTGTGTCACCAAAGGTGGAGAAGGGACTCAAAAACATAATAAATTTGATTTACTTTTATGTAAAAATAGATACAGCATGCATAGTTTTAGAAGATTCTAGAATAATATGCACTAGGAAACTATATTAGCAATAATGCAGAACTGTAACTGTCTCTAGCATAGTAATCCAGGTAAAGTGAATTGTAAAGTCACTTTGTAGTCTGATACATTGGAGTTCACTCTATGTGAAAGTCTGTACCATTGTCTCACAGATTTTTTTTCCTGTGCAACAACAACAAAAAGATTCTCTAAAGCAGTGATTCTCAAAAACTACCAGAGATGCCTTGAATAGCTCCATGTGGGATACTAGAATCCCTGAGGGAATATGATGGATTTGAAGAACATGTCCAGCAATTCTGAAACTCCCACCACAGAGCATAAAGATAATGTTGCATCCTCTACCTTCCTCCACTATGACTTTTAGAGCTTCAGTGGGAAATCACTGGGTTATGCTCGCCAGACATGTGTCTGCTATACTTCCTGGGATCCAGACAGTGTGAGGTGTACGTGAGCACTGGTTACAGTCCAGAAAATTGATGCAGATCAGGGCATTAAACATGAATGCGGTAGGTCGCACCACCTAAAGCTCACATAGAGTAATGTGTAAAACAACTGGGCTTTTGCACAACTGGCTGTGTGAGTGTGGCCAACTCCATGGCATCCCTGGGCTATAGCATCCTTATCAATCAAACAAGGACATTTGATCAAAAGATGCTAATAATACATTTTCAGTTGGAAATGTATGTGATTATGATATAGCACAAGAGCAGGCTAGTCAGTGTCTAACATTCTTGGCTTATTTGACATCTACCAATTTGGTATTTTAATGGATAGTTTCTGAGAATCATAAAGCAAATTCTCTAGCCTGATATTTAAGGCCTTGAGATTTGACTTCCTTCTTCTCCTTCCATATTATCCCATCCTATTCTTGAAATGAATCTAGTCGTTTCCTTCACTATTGGAGCAGCTCTAGGCCTCAACACATTTTTCAAAGCATGGTTTTTCTCCCCTTTGCTAGAAATTTAATCTCCATCTCTCAAAAACCCCATTCTGATTTCATGGTATACTTAAATGCTTCTTTCTTCTGCAGACCTTCCCAGATGATATTGGACTATAGGATGTGAGCACATTATACTCTTTCTCTTGTTTTCCTTTGTCTCCTGATAAAAATGTAGCTTATGATGTCTTAGAATTCAGTTTTCATCAATTTCACTATCATACCATTTGAGCCCAGACAATCCTCCATTGTAGGTGCCCGTCTTATGCATTGTTGCATGCTTAGTATAGCTTATGGCCTCTTAGGCTAAAGTATGGCCATATCTGCCAATTATATCACACACCAATTGTAACAATCAAAATTTTCTGTGAAATTTGCAACAACCTCCAAGGGAAAATCTGCAAATGGGTAAGAATCACTGGGCTGGATATTGCTGCTCATATCTTGGCTTCTTTTTCCCACAAGATTTAGGACAGTATCTGCTAGAACAAATATTTGTAGAAAGGATGAATTAAGAAAACGTTGTTGAATAATTATAATTGTGTAATGAATGGATTTCTATCAAACTACTGCAGTTCATCTATCTACTCCAAAGTTCCAAGGAGGAGAAAGAAAGAGGCAAACATTTGGGTGGTCAACTGGAAAGATTACATTTGGAACTGACACTTATCTGCAGTTTCACTTGAACTTGCACACTGCCTTAACTTCAGGAAAACAAACTGACACAGCTTGATTTTGTCCTATGCTTTCTCTTTAGATTCCCATTAGCATTTATTTGCCTCTTCTACTTGACCAAGTCATGGCAGGACTTATCTCTTTCTTTGAGAAATAGTTGCTTTGTGTTGATGGTGCTGACCAAAGCTGAGAGAATCAAGAAATGATAGCAGTGCTAGAGGGTATGGGCAGAGTGAAGGAAGGGCGGAGTTACAAATCAAAGATGGGGGAGGGGGAAGCCAGACCCAGAGGAATTATATTTGTAGGAGGAAATTCACATGTCTCCATGTAGTCTGTGTTAGTGGGATCTAGTGAGTCATTTAAAAACAGAACTTATTTTAGAGTAAATCTTCTGTCCGTACAATAGTGGTAAGGAGCTAGGGAAGAGATGGTATTTGGAGTTGAGAATTACTTTGAGACTGCATGTAGTGGTGATTTGCATGCTACTGAAGTGTTTCCATGGTCAAGGCTGATGAGTGAGAAGTGAGTCACTAGGAAGGTAAAATTTTATGTCAGAAAGCCAGCCAAGTTTCAGGCACCTGCCAGCTATCTTGACCAAGAACAGAACCAGGATGTAGAACAGAATCTGACAGGTTGTATATATATGTGCGTTCATTGGAGTTCAATGAAAAGAAAATGCCAGCTTGTTGGGTCTACTGTTGTTTGGGGTTATTCTTTTCCCTTCTATTAGCAAAGATAATTGAGGGTTGACTTAGTATTCTTTACAGAAAGATTGATATCTATTCCAATTCAACTGATTTGTTGGCTTTTAGGTTAAACCTGAGTCTCCACTAGTTTCTCTTACTTTCTCAACCAAATTTTTTTTTAATCAGTCCCAGGCATCATTCAATATTTACATACCCTATTCTTCTGTATTAAAAATGAAACAATATGATAATGATATTATAAGTTAACACCGCCACCAAAATAAGGAGCAAAACTATTTACTGTGTGAAGAGTGCTTTGTAAAATTTCACATACGTTATTGATAACCCATATATCACTGCTCTAAGCCATTATTCTCGCTTTGGGAACCAAGGAGTCAATAGCTCAATAAACAAGTGATAATTGTATCAATTTGAGATTTGAATCCAGAAACACAGATTCTAGAAACTGTACTAAAAATTAGGAACCGATAGTTTTCTGCAGAGATGCTTTCTTGGTACTTTCTGTTGACAGCTGTTAAGAGCATAATCGTAGAAAAATACACAGCAGTATCTTGGTGTCATGCTACTGAGACCTCCCTAATGCTCCCTTCTTTGTCTGTGTGCTTTTGAACTTGTACTCTGTGTGACCTGATCTTTGTAAGTGCAAGCTTTGCAATTTTGAAATGAAAGTAAGTTTGTATACATTGTTTATCATGTTTGTTCTTTTGTTTCAGTTTCAGAAGTTCATTTTGCAAAGGAGGAAAGCAGATGTCATCAGTGTTTTGAAGTTGAGGACTCCTAAAAAGAAAAAGAATTAAAGTCCTTCTTGTGTGGTTAGTTTAGGGATAGCCAGTCCTGATAAACCCGGCTGGTCTCAAGCCTGACCTTTGCTACAATCTTAGAATCAAAGTCCGTGGAGCCCTTTTTTGGTTCTTACTTTGAATTTGGCCCAGGTCAATAGCCAGTAAAAGGAAATTGTGCTGAATTATCACAATTTTTATTTGTGCTGACTTATTGGAAAGAAGGCAAGACAGATGAGTTGCAGCATCTGCACACTTGATTACCCCCTTCCCAATTTTTCTGAGGCTTCATTTTGGATCACTTTGCTGCAGCATTTTAGCTCTAACTTTGGGCACTGAATCATGCTCCAATGTCCCATCAAGCATCTCAGTAATGTGATAAATCCATCCCAAGTCTTGCAGTGCCATACTGCACGTGACAAATGCAATAACATGTCAGGCTCAGAATGATACCCGTATTAGGCAGACACTCCCTCTGCTGACAGCAGGTGTTTCTGCTTTAACTGAAAATAATTCACTGAATAGATAATTGGTGAATCCCCAGTGGGAACAAAACTTGATTCTGTCTGAGCATAGGTTACCAAGTGTACCACTATAAAATAATTGATTTTGTGATATATTAAGTGGGGACATACTCAAGACTACTGAACTTTTCACTTAGGGCCTCAGGCTGAAGTTGAACTAGGCTCCCAAAGGTGAAGAACCCAAGCTTGACTCGGGCAGGGCTTCACACTCCAACAGCCAATTTAGCATTCATTTTCTTTATTAATCTAATATGTTCACCTTTCGCCAAGACGTGATGTGCAAGGAGTTTCATTAAAATGGTCGAGTTGTTGTTGGAGATAATCACCGAAGGAATGCATCACGAAAGTCTAGAAAGTCTGAACCTTTTTTTCAAATGGTGTTGTTTTAGAGAAGAGGTTTCAGATGCTGATAGGGAAATTACTCTAGCTATAGGGCAAATTTAATTGCATTTTTAGAAACTTCTTTTAATCCTATAATAACAAAAAATTAAATCAGGGCTGACATTTTTGTTGCCAGAAGAAGGTAGTAAAAGGGTAAAGAAATAATTGTTAGTTCTGAGAATATAATTAGCAACATTAATGCTTTAATCTAAAAATGCATATTTTGAGCCTGGGTGAATGATTAAAGAAAAGATATTGAAAGTCTTTGAAATTTCTAACTGTGTTTGTTTTACATTGTGAGCTATGATCACTATAATTAGCTCATTTAGTGCATTTATAACATAAACAAATACGAATTTCTACAAGTTCATGGATATTTCAGGGCTAATAAGATTGACATCCTGACCTCTGGCTTTCTGTACTAAGCCTTTCTATAAAGTCTGGCACAAATTTATTCTTTTGTGTGTGGGGGGGAGGAGGGTTGGGGGTTAGAAAAACTAGAATCAAACATCGGAGACAGCTGCCAAGGTTGGGTTGTGTTTGGAGATTTACTCCCAAGGTGTGATTAGGAGCTTCCAAGCGGGGCTTGGAGTCTCCTACCCCACTGAGAGTCTCCTACCCCACTTGGAGTCTCCTACCCCACTCTTTAGTCCCCTTACCCCTTGAGGCTGAGCTAGTGCAGGAGACTTGAAGAAGGTGCTGAGTCTAAGAACACACAACCTGGCTATCCCGCTCTGCCTTGACAAAACATGCAAACTCATTACTATGCACAAGAAAAGGGAAACAAGGAAAAAAAACCCAGGGGGATCTGGGGAATGAACTTTTTGGGGGTCTTATTTCTCTCAGAGGTACACATTAAAATTCTCTCTTTCATTCATTAATGTGAGTTCAAGCTGCCTGAGAAAATAGCTGGTGGGAGCTCCCTTAATGAATAGCAGGGTTTTTCTATGCTCTGGAGGCTGAAAATTGGGTTTCATCCCACTGAGGATCACTTTTTTTTCCCTTCTCCTTCTGTCTTCTTAGCACTGCATGCCTGGTTATATTCCTAGGACTCACCTAGGCTGTGACCTGCCACATCCACTTCTAATGGTGCATATGATGAGATTGGGACACCCACAGGTAGGTAGGAGGGGCTGGTGTCAGAGACTCCCAGAAGTTTGGGAATTTTTCCAACATTATTTGAAAGTTTCTATGCTGTCAATCATATGAACTTGTTCTTGTGAAGTTCCTCATGCTACTTGGTTTAGAATATCTAGATACGGATATAAAAATCAGTTCTCTGGATTTGAGGGGTATACTGGGATTTGAAAGAGAATTAACCCTTTTTGGCATTTCATGCTTTCGTTTCCTTAGGAGTTGGTCTCAGCTTACTCGTTTTCCTCCTCTTTCTTCCAGATGTTGTGTCTTAATATCACATTCCACTGCTTTCATGGCCCCCTCCAACAAATATTGTAACAGTTACATCACTAGGGCTATTTTCCTGAACTGCCTTAAGTTACCATTTACATTTCTATGTACATTTCTAAGTCTTTTAGGGATGCCGACTGGGTTTTCTAGTTGTCTATGTCTGCAGCGCCCAGAAAGCAGTAGATGCTCAATTTTTCATTAGAATGACAATCAGGTTATGAGGTCATGTTATCTCCCATTTTTCTCTCACTCCTACCAAAGGGAATACAAGACTACCAGGAAACTTCAAATGTAATCTCAAAGTTTAGCCTAATTTGGCATTGATAAAGCCATTAACTATTGATTGAGTTTGTTAATGTAGGCAAGATTGTGGCAGAAGCAGAAATTTGATGTTTATCTACCCCAGAAGTTTAGGGATAACAATGTGATAGCGAATTCCAGAGGGTTCTTGGGGGTCTGCCAGAAAACAAAGCCTTAGGAGGGAACACAAGGGGAGTCAACAGAGGATAGCCACTGTGTTCCAACCATGCTGAAGAACACACTGCTCCTCTTCCTGACAGGGGAGGGATTTGAAAATTAAATTTCAAGGGATGTTGGTTTATCTTGTTTCTCTAAATTTTTTAACTTGAGATATTTAGTTCACTTCTATTGTACGCCATACATTTTAAAAATACCAAATTAAAAGCCCCAATGTATCATGTAACTTAGAACAGGGTTAATTAACAACGTGCAGACAGATCAGTAGAATGATGTTCAAGATTATGAGAAGAAGGAAGCAAGTCATCAACAGATAAGGCAACCATTCAGTCACACAAGGCATCAGACACAACTCTGGAGCATGCATTATTCATGTGCTTAAAATTTACTGAGTGCCTACTATGCTAGAGATTATGCTAGACACAATTTGATCTGACTATTGTTCTGTGTTACTCCATGCACTTTATAAATAAACGTAATTTACTAGTAGGATGGACTGTGGTGAATTTAAAATCATGATCTTCTGGACTTCAAGCCACTGATAGAGGGGTACTAAGTGGCTGTTTTCCTTTGCTATTTGCCAGCTTTTATAAAAGTCAAATTTCTTTTCTCAGTGGTAACCAAAGAGAGTGTGGTGATCAGAATGCCAAGGTAGATTTTCTTTTAATTTAGCTATTAAAGACCTTCTTGACCCACCCAGAGTATTCTTTTGTCTCTTAAGGAAACAATGAACTGCTTGAAATTTTACACACACAGGGTGAGCAGTGAATATTGTGTAGCCAAAGTAAGCAAAGTAATATATGAAAGGCGGCACTTTCTCTGTAGGATCAGATCTGTTACCAGCATTTGATTCTGCTACTGAAGGAGAAAAATAAGTCTTGGATATTACAGCTGTCACCGCGACATCTGTTGTTTCTGGATCCGTGACTGCTTCAGTCACCACCTGACCCAGATCATCACCATGACATTCTGTCCACTATTAAACTGTGAAAGGCCCTCGCCCTCCAGGTGGTACTTCAAGGTTGACATACTAAGGTGTTTGTCTCTGTCCCCCTGACTGCCTCTCACTGAAAAATACAGCCTCACTTGGTGCAGAATTGATGGCAAACCAAGTCTCCCAGGGTTCAAGGGGAGCAGCTGAGAGCAAGAGTTCTCGAGGCTTAGCCCCCTCTGCTTTTAATCACTTGTCAGGATGACTGGAGGGCCTCAGAGCATTCAGAGCTGCTGCCTTTTGTTCTTTGCGGAGGGTGCCTATCCTTTTCCTTGGGACCAATGACTCCAGCTATGAAAACAACAAGACACATGCATAAACCCAGGTTTACACAAAAGGGGGGGTCAAAAGTCTTCCCCAAAGCAGGAAGAACATTAGACTCTTAACAAGATCCTCCCAAAATAACACCCTGCTTCTCAATGTATGTGTGTGGTTCAGAGCATTACTGATCTAGTAAATGGCTCTTGATAATTCAGGTACACAGTTGACACAAACGCAAAGGAAGAGTATGTCTTGTGAATTACTGAAACAAGGCCCGCTATATATTTACTAGAAAGCAGTAGATATGTAAACTAAGACACAGTATGGAGCTTTCTTTCCAAGGATTCATTTGCTTATTTATTAATTGTTCATTCTTTCTTTCTCTGGAACTTATTTATTGAAATTCCTATGACACCAAGTACAGTTCATTCTTTTCTCACAGAAATGAGCATAAGAAAAATAGAACTCTAACAGTATTTGTGGCACCATATTTTCCCTACGAAGCTGAAAGGCAGCATCTAAGCATTCCTAACCACATAGCCATTTGGTAGCTGTGAAGAAAGAATTTACTTTCTTTACAGTAGGAAAGTAATGGATGTTTTCCTCACAAGGGAAAACCCAAGTGACACCAGCTTCTCCTTGCATGGTATAATTTTCTTTCCTTTTCTACAATTTCTAGCTACAATATAACTGAATTCAAAGCTTTCTCTTACATGAATCCCTAAATCTTGCTAAACCTTGATTTTAGTTTTCTTATGTAAAATTACTCTACCCTATAAAAGGAAGACTCCAGCCTGGCATGTGTGCATATGTGTGTGTGTGTGTGGTGTGTGTGTGTGTGTATTCTCTGCTAAAGTTTCTCACAATTGAGCGTATTTTACCTCTCTCTCTTTCAAAAATGATGGTGCTCTTCTGTGTGCTGCAATGCATTTGCCCTGGTTGTATTCTTTAAGGCAGAAGGCAAGAACCTGGACTAAGTCTAGCTGGTGGTCTCCCTGAGCCAAGCCTGAGTTCTCCATCCCCACAATATAACATGTGTTATATAAAAGCACATATCTAGAGGGCAGGGTATATATGCTGTATGCCCATCATACAGTAGTGTCATGCATTTGCATTCCCCTACACCTCTTCTGTGTTTGACCTCTTTATTTCCTGCCAATCTCTTGGAATCACTCATCTTTTCACCAGTTCTATAGCTTCCCTCCAAGAAGAGGTTGTTTAATTGGACTCATACAGTATGTAACTTTTCTAGAATGACTTCTTTCGCTTATTGGATGGGCATTTTCTTATTTAATTTTTTATATTTTTGATGATGTTTACATAGTTGAACATGGTGGGAAGGGTCAAGGACTAGGGGAGTGTAGGTGAGACCACTGTTTCCAAATTCTCACTTTCTTGCTCCTGTGTCTGGGGGAAGGGGAGAAATTAGGGGAGAAGCTACACCCAGCCCGCCCCCTTGTCGCTGTGCCCAGGAAGGGAGAATGGCCATTCAATGTCATCTCAGGGTCTCCAATGTGGGGCCTGCTCCAAGGCTTCTGCTCAAGTGATTTTGATATTTCTTTTTTTTTTTTCTAAAGATTTATTCATTTTATTACAGCCAGATATACACAGAGGAGGAGAGACAGAGAGGAAGATCTTCCGTCCAATGATTCACTCCCCAAGTGAGCCGCAACGGGCCGATGATTTTGATATTTCTTAAATGCTGTCAATCTTGCTGCTCCAAGAATGAGGAAATTTTCCCAAGGTCCCTCCATTTGCTGTCACAGTCCACTTCAGAGTCACCATTTGCGCAGTAGCTGCAGTCTACGCTTGCCTGGGGTAATTTAGCAATATGTTCTGCTCTCCTTCCTCTGCTATGGTACCAGATGTCCTCTGCAGGCCACAGTGGGCTTCCGTATCCTTCATGTACTTCTGGCCATGCCATCCACTGCTCCATCTTAGCCACATAGGAGGCTCAGTTCTGACACATGCACTACACAGTCTGATGATGGTTTTTACAGTTCTCCCTATGGTTGGAGTTCTGAGTCTAGTTGTTCAATTAGATGGATCCCCATAGAAATATCACCTGAGGTGATCCCAGACATGACTCATGTTTATGCTTTCCAATACAAGGTCTGGCTCAGTCTGTCACCTATGTCAATCAACACACACACACACACACACACACACACACACACGTAGTTGTAATTGCTGGGTCAGCTCTAGCTCCAACCCTGTCTCTTACATAAACCATTGGTTGCTGTGGCCCAGCCCAACCTGCCCACCACATGCTCAACCCTCATGTACACCCGTGGGACTTACAGCTTAGTTAGAGCAACACCCAGTAACCCCCACCAGGACCACTCCAAACTCCTGGTTCCTATGCTTGCCAGTATGTGTGGCAGACAGCCCAGTCTGTCCAGCTGAATGTTCCCATTCAGCTCTCGTATACATCAATGGGAGTTGAAACCTAGCTCAACCCACCTGACCTCACTGTCCAATCCACACTTATGCCGGCAGGTGCAGCCATGATGACAAGTGTTTTTAGTTGTGCTTCAAAGATTTCCGTGGTAAAATCTTCCTTGCTTTCTTCCCTCCTTTCCTCCCTCTCTCCCTCCTTCCCTCCCTCCCTTCTTCCTTCTTTCCTTCCTTCCTTCCTTCCTTATCTTTACCTCTTTCTTTCTCTCTTTCTTCCTTTCTCTCTCTCTTTCTCTGCATTATTTCCCCTCTAACCTTTTTTAAAAAGAGAGATACGACACTCTTTCAGAAATGTATAATTCTGTTTTATAATTCACTGTCTTCAGAGTACTTCAGAACATTTGCAGTGGCACAGACTAGCCATTATGGACAAGCCAATAACACCAAACAACACAGAATCTGTACTGCTCAAGCAGAGCTATGAGTTCTCTGCTCACTTGAAAAGCCCTTGTAATCTGTGTCTGAACAAAGATGTATTATCTGGACACAACAATATTTATCCAGCTCAGAATGTGGTAGGAATCTTGGCAGGGGGAAGGTTGGAGAATGTACTTTGTGGCATCAACCTTTACTTTATGGGTTGGGGTTTGTAATACTAGGTTTTTTTCTTCTCTTCTCTTCTCTTCTCTTCTCTTCTCTTCTCTTCTCTTCTCTTCTCTTCTCTTCTCTTCTCTTCCTCTCTTTTCCCCTCTCCTCTAGTTCTCTCCCCTCCCCTTCTCTTCCACCTTCTCTTCTCCCCCTCCCCTTCTTTCTCCCTCTCCTCCTCTGCTATTCCCTCCCCTCCCCTTTCCTTCCTCTCCCCTCCCCTCCTCTCCCCTCTCCCCTACTCCCTACCAACTCTGCTTCTCTCCTCTCCTGTTTCATTTCCTTTCCCTTTTCTTGTTTTTTTTTTCTAGTTAGTGTAGTGCCTACAAATTCAGGTAGTTCATATCAAGTGACTGTTGCTATATGTGTACTGGTTATAGTGGCATATACTCAGACAAAAGTTAGAAAGAGGAAGGAAAAATGCAGTAAAAGTTAAACCTGCTATCTTATGTTTTCCCCTTTAATAAAAACTAACTTAATATTTATTCAGTTGTAACTAATAGCAATTGCTGAACAAATAAAAGATGATCTTGGATAAAATCGTTAAAAATAGGAGCAATTAAGATTCTGTGACTAGTTTTTCCACTAAATCTAAGTGTTTAATCTCTGTTTTACTCATGCTTGGCTGTTTCATCAGCTGAACTTTCCTTCACAAACAGTTCATATTCTGAGGTCTTTCATGAGAGCAAGTACTTTAAGAAATACAAAGGCCCACTTTAGAAGAAGACTTCTTAGCAGAATAAAATGTAAATTTAATAATAAGTCAGAATATTTTAGAATTCTAAAATCATTTTGGATTTTTTTCTGAGAATAGAAATTTGGGAAGTACTTGCCCCAAATCATATTTGCTCACTGGTCTTGTCAGCACCTTGTAGTTCATTCTGTGAAACTCTGAGATACTTCTCAACAGTTGGAGGACACATTTGTTTACATTGAGTAGGATTGTCAACATTGCTTTAGAGGCATGCTGTAAAGTCTTTCCTAGGGAAACAACTATGAATAATTTCTCTCTGTTTTTGTGACTGGGGTGAGGAGGGAGGGGGAAAAAGGAAGAAACATCTGTTTGGGGAGTTTCATATATATTTTAAAGTTTCTACTTAAAAGCTGCCCACAGTGCTCTTGGTTATGTCAAGATGAAGAGAGGGCTGATTTACTGACTTGTCATGACAACCTGTCAGACGGGACAAGTAGCAGAAGGATGGGTAAGTGCAGCATGGGAACTCCCACTGCCCTCAAGGAACATGACTATGGCAGGAGGTAGAAATTGGTGCTATGCCTCAATAAACCCCCAATACTGGAACTTCTCTGTGGGAGAAGCTCCTCTTCTACATGATGATTTGTGTGTACAAATTGATACTCCCAGGAACATACATGAAGAAAACAAGCATCTTAAAAGAATGAAGACTTTATATTCTCAGAGTAAACACTGGGAGTATCAGGTTCATCTCAGTGGAGACCACAAGGGTGTGTTGTTAAATGATGGATGCCTGGGTTTCCTCAGACCCTATGGCACGTGGGAGGTTTGAAAGCAGATACAGTTGGTAGGGAAATGGCAGTGTTGACGTACAGCAAAGCTAATGAGGAGACAAACTGAATCAGCCACGCTTCTTCAACAGTTAGAGAACTTGAGAATACAGGCTGCTCTGGCTACTAGGGGAACCACAGTGGGGAGGGAGCACTTGTGTTGTCACTAATTTTAATTGAACTCTGATGAAAGTGCACAGACAAAATCCATTTCCAAGGCTTTGTATCAAAATAAAACAAAACAATATCTCATTAGGACATGTTTATACTGGTTATACATTAAAATAATAACACTTTGGATACATTGAGTTAAACAACATGGAATCAAAATTCATTTCAGCTGTGTCTTTTTATGCTTCTAATAAGATCACTGGAAGATTTAAAGTATACTTGTAGCTTGTGTTTGTTGTGCATTTCGTACTTCTGCAGGGTTTCACTGACCTACAGGGTATTCATACCAGGAAGCCTGACTGGATCTGAATTTGGGAGAATCCCAGATGAGTATGTCCATTGAGTATTTAAAGGTCCATATTCCTACAATGAACTCTTCATGAAGATATTATAACACCACTTACTGATGTATAGATGTGGCTATTCAACAAAACACCCATTTATTTACCATATTGGTTTGCAAGTGCCAATGTTGCTATTATTAGTCTAAACCATTAGTATTAATCTAAAATTCACCGTTAATGTTATCTCAGTTTGCCGTATTGGAATGGAAGACCTATAAAGAGACAGGGCTGACGCTGGAGTTTAGAGACAATTCATTTAATATCTACAGGGATCTTCCAGAGGTACCCACTGTAGAGACATTCAGGAACTAAGAAAGGACTTGGAAGTCTCTGAGGAGTCACTGTGAGAAAACCTACTGTTCTGAAGACATCCCTCGGAGAAGGGAAAGAGATGTATTGCTGTAAAGGAATGCTGCTGGGTGTGTTCTAGGTAATTCCCAACGGCTGAGCATTTTTTTCCCATTTTGTTCCAGCAATCTTCTGTGTGAATCGGGTCTTCCAAGAGAAAGAAATCTTTGTTTCTTTAAGAAACTACCTCAAAGACTCCTGCAGCTTCACCCCTCTGAGGTAAAGGATGTCTACTGGGGGCACTGCTCCAAGGCTGTGTTCTCAGCGCTCATGCTCCTGAGATGCTTTTCAGTCCCACTGCAATTATCTCATTCAGTTGTGGAGGAGGCTCCACATGCATTTTTTGCCCCTGTCTGTGATTGGGAAATGTATTCCGTATTCAGTTAGTCAGTAATTAAAATGACCTCATCTGCATTCATGTTGCCACCACAGGCTGCCACCTCCCGCTCCTGCCACCTCAGATGTAGGAGGGCTATCCCTAACCCCTAGAGAAGACCTCTGATTGGCTGCTGAGCATTCAGGACAGGTAGAATAATCTAATCTGGAATACTGTTCTCTTCACCTTTTTTAATAAACTTTTTACCTCACCACAGGCCTTAATATAACAGCAGTAAAGGCAGGAGAGGAAATTGGAAACATGGCCAAGGGTGTGCCTCAGACTTCATAATAGCCCCAAATTGTGGCTGTTTATTAAAACTAACACCCTTTTGTGAGGGCGTGGATCAAAATATCCAGCGGTCGCTCTTTGATATTCCTTTTCCCTTTTTATAGCTCAGAATTCATTTTAGCTTTCAAGTTTACTTATGGTTCTAAGATTGTTTCTGATTAAAGCATTGACACAAAAAAGTGACTTGTCCATTGTCTGACCACATTCAATCCTGACATCGTTTATTTCAATCCTTGGGAGATGTGCATGGGTAGATTGGACAGGAAAGGGTTAAGGCAGGTAAAGGAAAGGAGGAGTGAGGTGGTCAGGGACCTACCTCACAAAATACAATTAAGGGCCTTTCCCAGGCCCAGAGCACCAAGCACAATGTTCTCCTTGTCTACACACCTCGCTTTTGTTTCAGCAGCACTTGGGCCCCCACACATGCAAAAGTTTGAATTTCCTGTTGGCTCAGAGGTGAGATTTATAACGTTTATTAAGGTTGCTATTCATGGTGAGTTTACTAAGCAATAAGCCTAAGAGCTTTTAGGGGCTTAATTGCCTATGTTTATGGGGAGTTGCAAAGCTCCCCACAGCGTCACTGTCAGCCAGGTTGGCCAAATGTGGACTTCTTCTTGGCACATCCAGGGAGCATGTCCCAGTCCAGCAGGAAGGTCACCGGATGGCTGAAAGCAGTTACCTGAGAATGTTAGATTTTGTTTTCATTTCTTGACGCTTTTTCTGCTTCCCTCTGAGTTAGCCTTCTCCTTCCGTCCACGTCTGAAGTCATATTTGAATTTTCTATTTTCTCCCAGAAGAAAAGAGATGTTGCTTGAAATGAAACACATTGGAGTTTGTGACAGGAATGGAAATAAATACACGTTACAAACATAATATGGCAAAATAGGCACTTCTGAACACACTGTCATCTGGCATCTTCTTGAGAGTCTGGGGGTCAGATACTGCTACTCAAATTTTACAAGTGAGGACACCAAGATTTAGTGTAATTACAACAGCGACCAAATGGAGGAGTTGGATTTGAACCCATTTTTATTTTGTTTCCAGTTCGGAGTTACCCACTACCTTGGTAGCTGTTTACAGTTAGTTGTCCCTTACTCAATCTAAGCAATTGGTACAGATGTGTTTTCAGGACATTAGAAAGCACAGGGATAAACACATACACACTCTCTCTCTGATGGGAATTTTCTTCATCAAGAAAAGGTCATTTCTTTCCCACATGGTTTTAATCCTTGGCATTGCACGCCAAAGAAGCTTTACACGTTGGATGGGCAAAAGTGGAGTTAAGCCAAATAAACAAAATTTGGGGCAGACAATATCCAGGATACGCTGTCTTCAATATGACTGTTGTTGGCATATTGAATATTTTCAACAGAAGAAATTTGAAAACTGACAGGTATAGGAAGGAGTCTCTCACCTCCCCCTGAAGTAGGTCATGAGATTTTCACGTGAGGGATGGCCTCTTTGTACCTGGAGGATCAAAATATCCTTGTCTTTGAAGAGCAAGAAAAGCCCAAAGCAGGCTTCACTTGGCTTCCCTGGGTAACAAAGCACAGTTCACACTCATTTGTTCTAGCACGGTTTCCATTAGATCTTCATCAGACCTAGTAGAGTAAAAAAAAACAAACAAACAAACAAAAAAAAACCTTAGATTTCACTATGTCTTCAGGTCTCACATCTTTATATTTCACTTATCACATAAAACTTACAATATAAAAACAAGTATGTTTTGCTCCTGGCTTTCTGTCTTTCGTTATGTAGGTTTGCACTGAGCACCTAGAAGGGAAGAAATAATAGGTACCTCTCTTCTTCTATATGACCAAGCAGGAAGGAAGGATAGATGCCCAGCAGCTTCGGATCAGCTCAGTGATTTGATGTCAGGATCAGAAAGAGAAAATTCATATGGTTCATTTCACTGTTTCATTTATTTATTTGATCAACAAATGTTTGTTAAGCATTTGCTATACTGTAGGCACTGGGTACTGGGAATGCTGGATACCTCAGCACTCTGCCTGTTGCCTCTTGCTGGGCCGAGGAGCAGCGGAAGCTGCCCAGGCTCTGTCTCTTAAAGGCTCTCCAGGGTCTGTCCCAATGACTCATCTTCCAGCCTGACTCAGAGATAGGCCTACCCTGGGAGGAAACACAGAAGAAAAGCAGAACATCAAAGAACTAATGATCAGACAATGTGCTCCTCCTGTGAAATAAACATGCATTTGTATAGGCTTATTTGCACTTATATATAGATAGATAGTATATTCTGTATAAATCAAAGAAGTCTGAAATGCACACACACACATATATATGCATGTGTATGCAAGTGTGTATATGCAACAGAACCTCAAAAACTTTTTGGAAAATTGGATTAAATATAAATTCATTTACAAAAATATTTCAAATCCATGCATATAAGAAGGTTTTTGAAAAGGTCATAACGATCTGCTCTATCGGGGTCAGCATTACAGTACTGTGAATCAAATCGATGCCTGCAATGCTGGCATCCAATATGGAGGTCAATTTGAGTCCCACCTGCTCCATCCAACTTCCTGCTAATGTGCCTGGGAAAGCAGTGGAGTACAGCCTATGTCTTTGGGATCCTGTATCCATGTCAAAGACCCAGATGGAATTTGAAGCACCTACTTTGGCCTGGATTAGCCCTGGATATTGTGACCGTGTCTCTCCCTTTCTGACTATAATTGCTTATTGTATGGGATTAAGAAATGTTTATACCAAAAACAAATGTGTACTCTAAAGCTATTTTTTCCACAAGCTTTGTGAAGTTCTCATATACATCTACACAGAGCATCTGCAAAATCCAGTCCAAATTGCCATTGCCAATTTACGAATGGACTTCTCCCTGGCAAAATGCTTACTGCCATGGAAGCCTGAGAAGTTGAGCCACCATTGTTGAAATTGTATTGTTCAGAACATTTGCTAATTTACTGATGCAGGGGCTGAAGTAGAATCAGATTCAGTTAAAGAATAAATTGGAATATTTTGGTGCATTTCTTCTTATAAAAAAGGCACTTTAAAGTCTATGTATTAAAATGACAAAGTCTTAAATAAGGATCTCTTTTTCTAAACAAAAGATATGCAAATTGCAATTCAAGATTTATATTATGATAAAAATGAAACACAAAAGAGTCATTATCCTGCAAAATGTAAAAAGTACATTGCTTCATGAGTCTATAATGATATAATGGGATGTTGATGTAGTAAGAGGTGTCAGAAGGAAGACAATGACCTTAAAAGTTTAAGTCAGAAACATTAGAATTAAACAGTAAGTATCTGTCTGTCTACTCAAATCCTAATCTATCTATTCAATACCGCATTTTTGAACATTTGAAATGAGGAACAATCTATTTTTATCTTATACAGTTATAGCCATATTCTAGGGGAAGAGATCTGGGGAATTTTCAAACAACCGTTCCATCTGAAATTAGAAAGAGGTTTACCTTGAATGCTCAAGTTATAGTTCCCTGAACCTCAGTGTTGTGTTAGGAAGCTTGTTGTGACCCTTGACCCAGTCACAGACTAACACCTAATGTCACAGGCAGGATGCTCCATGCAAAAGAATGGCTTGCAGTTAGTTTATAAGGACTCACAACTTTTAACATGATAAAATGACCTGTTTCCAATTGATCATTGTGTGTACCTGAAAAAACTGAGTGAACCTAAAGAGATGGTGTTAGAGCAAAACAGATTTACTTTATCAAATCACAGAAAAATTTTGATAAAGTGGTATTTAGATTTTATGCTGTTATCCTGGCTTATCCTAAAAAAATAAATAAATAAGGAAATGCATGTGTGTGTGTGTGTGTGTGTGTGTGTGTGTATACATACGCACACAGGAGTGTGTGTGTTGCATGGCGATCCAGTTTAAGTAATCAAGTGATATACCACATGTGAAGCAGATGTACAGGGTTGGTCCCACTGCTAAACAGAGCAGAATGCCTGCTTTAGCTTTATTTGGCAGGAATTTACATACTTGCTTCACTATTTGATCTTAACTTAAACAAAGGACGTTGGTCTCAGTCACCACTGATTTCAGAACCATAGCTCTGTCTTATTTCTGAAAGGCAGTGGAATTGTGACACTTTGAAAATTGGATGGTTGCACAGTGTGGAAGTATCTTAATTGTTTATTTATTGTTTCAGTGAATGTTTGTCTCTGAGCATGCAATTGATTGCAATGAAAGTTGTAGGCAGAAGAATCTTACTTTTATGCAAATTTCAGAACCTTGGCAAAGCAATTCCCAGAACTGCAGGACCAACTCAAAATGAGGCCTAAGAAAATACTCTCAGACACAACTCCTGATCATTTTCCAGTTCAAAAACCTGCTGAGGGTCTCCTGTCAGGGTGAGCTCATGGTTTATGATTTTTGAGCCCATGCGACACTCCTTTCTATTTCATCTTGACTTAATGTCATTAGTCTTCCTTCACAGAAACCAGAGCGTTCATTTTCTAATCTGTCTAGATGATACGCTGACAGCATTTCCCCTGATCGAGACTTTACCATTGATGTCTCTGCCTCTGTTAATCATTTTCAGAAATGAGATTTATAGTGAAAAGGATTAAATCAATTCTGACTTCTTCCAAATTTCTAGGGTTTCGGGGATTCTTGATGAGCGCAGAAACCATGGCCCCTTGGAGAGGCTTTCCTAAAACAATCTTTCAGTCCTTTGTGAGCTGGCCTTTCCGAAAGAGCTGCCTCTCAGTGGATTGTGGCGATTCAACTTCTCTGTGTTTTGTTTGGCAATCACATGATGCAGGCTGCCTTCTGGGTAGCTCAGCTATTTCTGATGGGAAATGGATTAGTGAATTATCAAGTTTCCCCTACATCCTCCATCTCTCCTTCTTTCTCTTCATCTTAGTCCTTAAGTAAGTACCCTTAGGAAGGATGTCATCCTATTTCAATTAAGTGTTTATCCCTTAAGTTTCTCATCACGGGGTAAATTATGACATTTTTAGGAGCCAAGTTCAAAGAAAAGAATTACACCAGTCCAGAGTAAATCACAGCTTATTTTCTTATTTTCTAATTTCTCTAATCTTCAACTGACTTTTA